>NC_138548.1:274966287-275563787 GCF_964273705.1 Natrix helvetica | reverse complement strand
GAGAATTTGCAAAGCTCTAGCTTCAAGTGAGATGCAAAATGAAATATGGATAGTGAATGTGTAAGATTAATGGATGTGACAAGCGACACAAAGAAAGAGCTTTTTAAAACAAACTTGATCAGTTTAAGGGCCACGTCAGACATTGTAAGCTGGGCTTTGAAGCTTCTCCTTGTCAAAGAGATGTTGAGTCAAATACACACATTGCATAATTTTTCTCAAGGACTTCTAAATCAGTTTGGAGAAGTTACCTGTTTAAAGAAATTAGCCAAAGCTGCTTTGCTCAGAGATGCCCATTTATGCAGCGTTTGGTGTCTACTGATCATCTTTTAAAATCTGCTACTTCAAGGATCTGCAATTTGACAACTTTCTTGCATGTCACTTAGTGTGCATTGAACAGCTTGGAATGTGTTGAAAAGGAGAATAATAACTGGGCTTGGCTTCTACCCAAAAAATGCCACATGGGATGTTTGTCCAAGAATTACAGATCTGCTATGAGTTATCCAATGCTATGAGCTAACAGATTATCGTCTTCTATCAATTAGTGTGATTCTACTCCCAGTACTAAATGACAAGTCAAAACAGTCTTCATCTCTTTTTGTATCTGTATAGTAAGCACTTGTCAATTAAAAATGGGTTTAAATTTTTTTGTTCCACTTGGAAGGGTTTTACTTATGAATCTCTACCTGCATCACACTTTTTGTGCTTTCTGAAATAACACACTTTCTCTCTTTCTCTCTGTCTCTTTCTCCCCCTCCTTCCCAGAGGTCCTGTAAGATGGTCTAGATCATGGGTGTCAAAGTCATGTCATCACGGTAGCATCACGTGACATATTGGGACTTTTCCTCTATTTGCTAAACCGGGCATAGGCGTGGCTAGCGTGTGATGGATCCGGCCCACGGGCTAGGAGTTTGACTACCCTGGTCTAGGTTGACAATTGGTAGCTCCCTACGGTTCACTCAGATAAGTTCATGGCTGAGTTGGATTGACAGAATCCAGGTCTAACCACATGCTAGTCTAAACGTGGACCTCAGGAAAAAGTTCCCTGGCCAAACTAAGCCTAAAAAAGAAAGAGAAATGATTTAGGAAAGTAATATGAGGATACCCGGTGAAGGAATAGAGCCAGTTTAAGAAAAGAAGTCAGACATTGTAGACAATAAAGAAGATGACCCTCGCAATGATACACCAAATTCATTATGAAAGCAACAAAGAGAAAAAAAATGGATTAAGTTCAACCTCCCCAGGTCTAGGTGAGGAGGCACAGCACATTCAAACTTGCAAAATTCTGTTATTATAGTTACTCTCAAAAGCAGTTTTAGCCGCCTTGTGCAGTTGATTTTTGATCTGATCTACCTGGTGGGTATAAATGGTGGTCAGCGTGGCTTTCTGTGATATTTGATAGAACTTCATGTTATCCTTAAACAAATGATATGGGCTTAGAGATTTGTATTGCTTATTTATTAACTTTATATAGTTGCCCCACTCATGCTTTATCAGTTCTCTATCATAGATTTAATTTACTGTAGCCTGCTTCTGATAGGTCATACACTGAGAAGTGAAGGGCCACGTGGAATCCAATCTGGTGTGATCAACAAATTTTATCAAGCAATAAAACTGTTGATTTGAGTATTAACATCATTTTAAAAAAGATAATCGGGGAAGAAATCTCGTGTAGCGTGTATAATGACCCTATTTTATTGCCATATACAATTTGTCCTTTCATGTCTATGTGGGAATATTTCATGCAGTGAACAAATAACAGAGACTCTTATGCATCCTTGTAGTATAACCTTTCATGGGTTATTCCAAAAGTGCTTTTTCCAAAAGGCAATTGGACTTTCTTGGTTTTTTCCTTTGAAAATATTTCTTGGATGAAAAATGAAACACTTTCAAAACAAGAAAATCTAGTTGCCTTTTCAAAAAAGCACCTTTGGGACAACCATGACCTGGATGATTGAGAATCTCCATAGACTTTCATGGATTAGGGTCAAATTTCTTCAAATTTATGAGCACTAACTTAAACTAGCAGCAAAATCTGTCTCTACTGCTATACCTTGTTGTTGCTATAGCTTGTTGTTTCTGTTATTGCATATATTGAACTATGTCTCTCTTTCTACAGTTTGTAAAAAACACCAAGCTTGGTGCTTTGTGTGTAAGCTGTACTGCCTTCTTTCATTTTATCTTCTGAGAACATTGATAGAGTGGGAAGAAAAAGACTGGGAGTGGCAGGGCAGAATGGGGTGTGATATACATAGGCACGGTGATCAAAGAATGAGTTGGAGCTTGTGTTTGCAACCTCATACATAAGCCTTTGTTTATGATACTTTATCCCTAACCTTTAGGTCAAGTATTTGGAGTTGAAATACAGTGAAAAGATAGTGTTAGGCCTGGGAATAACTATCTCTCTTCGTTACATTAGACATTGATGGATTGGTAGCTGGGGGCTTGTATATTATCAACCATTTAATTGCAGCATGAATTCTAGAGTCAAATGCAAGATCGATTACATTTTGTTTTTTGAGGCTGGGAGAGTGGAACATGTCTTCATTTTCTTAATAAAAACAAATGGACACATTATTCATATCTTTTCAGCTCTTATGAGTAAGGAAGTAAATACCAGATGGCAGGAATAATATTTTTTTTTAAAAAAATTGGCTTCATATCACACTAACCTTCCAATACTAGGAACTGAAGCAGGATGGCATTTTATGCCTAATTAAACTTTAGTAGCCCTATTTTATGATTAACAGTTCCTGTTTTGTGTACAAGAATCTTTTTATCAGTTGCCAAGAAGTGAGGGATTTCACAGGAATAACCATATAAGCCAAAACAATAATGGTTCTTATAGCTTCTTAACAGTGCCATATATTTAAATAGATCAGAACATGCTTCACAAGAGCTGGTTACTAAATAGGTAGAATTTTTTAAAGGGAGAGAGTCTTCTTAAATCCTTTATCATGGAACTCAAGAAGGTGAAATTTTCATTAAATTTTCAGTTAGTCATTGTCTTCTCTCACTGACAGTTACATTCTCAGTTAGTCACTGTATACTCTCACTGACAGTTACTCACTGTCACTGACCACTCATACTACCTGCTTAACTTTAGTGAAGTTGCTGCATTATTTGCAATTAAACCGAGGAAGAAAAAATACGTTCTTGAAAGTTGAGATACAAACCAAGCAATGCAAGGGTCTTCAATAGGTGGATCACAGATAAAAACAATATTAAGTTCTAGTTGAATATAGCTGCAAATAGTTATTAATTTCCAATGAAAATGATTGAGAAAAATCACATTAGAAAAAAGAATATATCACAGAACATTATTTTCTTTAATGATTTGCAACACTATCATTTAAAAATAACAATAACAACAACACTAAATTCCCCAGGCCAAATTTGATGAAGTGACATTAATCTTTTGTTTGGAGTGGTTTAACAATATAATTTATAGAATATTATGTGATATTGAAACAATCCTCCATATTTCTGATTATTATTTTTATTAAGCTGAGAATTTGTAAATACTACTGAGAATTTGTAAATACTACTGCTTGGCTTATCTTAAGTATAAAGCATTAAGTATAAAGCACTAAGCATAAAGTATTATACTTTATATATACTAGATATATCACATTACACTACGGATTTAATGACTTGGAAGCTGCTGATTCTATTTATTATTATTGGTTGCCCAATCAGCCGACTGGATTTGACATTTTTATTTACCTGTTCAGTCCTTCCAAAGGACCTGGGATAGGGAGATAATATTGTTTGATGGTGCTAAAGGTGTCATTGCAGGATGTTCCAAATAGAGTTGCCTTTTGCAATTGACTGATGGTGATTTTGTCTGTGCTTATGGTGTTCAAATGGTGGTCCAGATATATTGGGGATTGAATAGAATAGAATAGAAGACTTGGAGGTCTTCTAGTCCAACCCCCTGCTTAGGCAGGAAACCCTATACCAGCGATGGCAAACCTTTTTTGGCTTGCGTGCCATAAGGGAGAGGGAATGCACGGGGGTCGTGCCACACCCATAATGCAATGCACCCCCTCCTCAGTGCGCATGTATGCATGAGAGGCGCTTCCCCCCATTTTTTGCATGCTTTTTTCGCCCTCCCCAGGCTCCAGAGGCTTTATAGGAGCCTGGGGAGGGTGAAAACAGCCTCCTCAGCCCCCCCCCCCACTGGAGGCCCTCCGGAGGCTTCAGGGACCTTCAAGAGGCTTCCCTGAAGCCTCCGGAGTGCTTAAACCGACCCTACGAGCAAAACGGAAGTCCGTTCCCAAACTTCTGGTTTGTCCATAGGGCCGTTTTTTTGTGCTCCAGAGGCTTCAGGGAAGCTCCTGAAGCCTCTGGAGGGCCTCGGCGGGTGTGGCGGGGGAGGCTCTTTTTGCCCTCTCCAGGCTCCTATAAAGCCCCTGGAACCTGGGGAGGGCGAAAAATGTCTTTAAAAAAGGCTGAATTCAGCTGGCCAGCGCGCGCATGCGCGCTGGCCTGCTGACAGGGCAATGCCTTGCGTGCCCTGACAAATGGCTCCGCATGCCACCTGTGGCATGCGTGCCATAGGTTCGCCATCCCAGACCTATAACATTTCAGATTGCACTCAAAGTACCTGTTTATATTATTATTATCATCATCATCATCATCATCATCATCATCATCATCATCATCATCATCTAAAGAACAATGTGAAATCACTGCTGGTTTTTTAACTGGTATTGGCCTTCATAGGCATCAAGTCCTTCCAAAGAATCTAAGATTTTGTAATGTATTAGCATAATACAATGTGGATCCAAACAGCGTGGCCTTCTATAAATGACAGATGGAAATTCTGTTAATGCACAAATATCTGAATAGTTGGGAATATGCAGATACTTTTATCTTGCCAAATCAAATGGAATGGGAAAATATTAAGAAAATCTGGAAAAGAAATTCTAAGGAGTTGTTTGGGTCCTCTGGATTCCTGTATATTTAATATTTCTCCCCACCCCAGAAATGTAAGGTCATTCTAACAGGTACATACACTATTTTTCCTCTTTGTTTAAGGATAAAAATAGAATCCAGATCAGATTTTGGGAGGAAGGGGAATCAGTTCTGCATGCAGTTGATATGACAACTTCTGTTTCCGGAAACTGTTCAGTTTGTATTAGTGGAACACAGTTTGGCAAGATACATTTGTTAGGTGGGTGGGGGAAATTATTCAACCAAAATTAAATCCCAGTTATTTGCCATGCTATAGGCTGGGTTGAATTCTTTACTCTATAAAAAAAAAAGCTATAGCTGATACGTTTCCAGCATTTTGTTAAATTTGCTTAGGAAGGATTCCATCTCCTATGTTGTCAGGATGTTCCATCCAGCTATAGTTTGGCTGCACGGTAGGAGTGCTGGATATTACATGGCCCAAATGTACCAAATGAAGTGTTTTGCAATCATCTCTAAATTTAAACTCATGGCAGGCGTTATCTTTCCAGGAAAAATAAAGCTTTATGGGTATTCAGACTCAGGGTGATTATGATGAGTGTAGTAAAAGCCAATGCGTATCTGATTCTAAAACTTTTCCAACAATTACTTGAGAGCTGGTCTGAAGAGAAAAGTGAAACACAAGGTTTTATGAAATAGAGTTATGCTCCTAAAGCCAAAATACAGTGAGGCCATTTGCAGTAGTTTTAACTCATATGAGTTAAATGGGACAGAGATTTCTTTCCTGTCCTTATTCTTAATCTTTTGTGCTGCCTAGCTTGCTCCTAGATGTGCAGCATGGAATGGGTAGCAACTGTACAATGAAACTATTTTTTGCAAATACAACTTTGGAGACTTGTTACTATGCTAAAATCTTTTGTAGGGAAGACGACCACCGATTCAATGGTCTTTACCTTCAGATCAGATTGATCTTTAGAACTTGAATACTGTACTGATGATTGTTCCAGTTACCCTGAGTAAAGGTAAAAGTTCCCCTCGTACATATGTGCTAGTTGTTCCCGACTCTAGGGGCCGGTGCTCATCTCCGCTTCAAAGCGGAAGAGTCTAAAGACATCTCCGTTGTCATGTGGATGGCATGACTAAACGTCAAAGGCACATAGAACACTGTTATCTTCCCACCAAAGGTAGTTCCTATTTTTCTACTTGCATTTTTATATGCTTTCGAACTGCTAGGTTGGCAGAAGCTGGGACAAGTAAAGGGAGCTCACTCTGTTACGCGGCGCTAAGGATTTGAACTGCCGAACTGCCAACCTTTCTGATTCACAAGCGTAGTGTCTTAGCCACTGAGCCATTGCATGAATCCACCCTGAAGACGATGTTAAGAGTACTGGGAGAATCCTTAATTTACTAGTTAATTTATAATAATAATAAATTATAAATATATTGTGTTAATAATTTATAATAATTAATAATAAATTTTATCCTTTTGAGTGCTAGAAGATTCTAGAGTCAGTTTCCAGTTCTGTGTGGTCAGAACTTCAGATGGGGTTCCTGCCCACAGAGAATGAGAAGAATGTATAGATAGATAAAATACATACATAATCTGGATATATTTAAACCCTACTATGGTAGATTAGTTCTACCGTTACATCATAGGAGACATTGCCAATGTAAATGTACCTTTCCACTAGGATTGGATATTAGCTAATCAGAAAACCCTGTAATCATCCTGTTAACAGCCTGTAATTGTAACTCTGCATCCTCCTTGTGCTTTAATGTCAGAAGGAATAGTTGGATTTGTTCTCTCTGGGGAATGGTTTAATAAAGGGGAAGAATTACCTCATATGTGGCACTTTCACAGTAAGAGCCTTTTTTACCCTTAAATAAAACTCTTTTACAGCTGCTGGTAAGACAAATTCAATTGTGACAGGCTGGGAACACAAAAAGTAAATGGAAGATGGAAGGAAAAGAGAACCTAGTAAAGTATTTACTTTTTAAAGTAAGGCCGTTTTGGTCTAGACTCGGAAGCAGTGTCTGGCGCAGAGGAGATTTGTTTGCACAGATGCAACTCCAGAGCTACTTTAAACTCTTCTAGTTGTTTGAAAAGCTGACTATTCAAGTAAGGCTTAGCTCCTGCTTGTGCACAACACAGTTCTCCTTGCAGTTCCCATATTTTAAGAAAACGTATTAAGTGAAAGTTTGGTCTAGGGGTTAAGGCACCAGGCCAGAAACAGGGAGACAGTGAGTTCTAGTCCTGTTTTAGGCATGAAAGCCAGCTGGGTGAAATCTCTCCCAACCCAACTCACCTCACAGGGTTGTTGTGGAGCAGTGACGTGCAGTCAGGGGAGGCAGGGGAGGCGGAGCCTCACCACTCTCATCATGAAAATAAAAAAGAATTACTCCAGGAAGCCGTGAAAGTGGCTGGGAGAGTCGCGCGGCTTGGTTTAGCCTCCCTGGACATCTCAGCAGCAGCCCCAAGTGTGCCGATCTCGCCATTTTTTACATCGGGCGAGCCCAGGATCCTTGCAAGGGGAATGGGACGTGTGCAGGAGGCTCCTCAGCTCCAGCCTCAATCAGCGCAGCCGCGGTCCCCTTCATCTTGCCTCAGGAAGGAGGGGAATGGGACCACGTGTGCAGGGGAAGGGGATCGCGGCTCTGCTAATCTGAGGCTGTGCGCTGAGGAGCCTCCTGCACACGTGGTCCCATTCCCCTTGCAAGGATCCCGGGCTCGCCCGATGCAAAAAATGCCTAGGTACCGTGTTTCCCCAAAAATACAACCTGTCCCGCACTCACTGACCTAGCGTTATCCTGAAAGTTTTTTTTTTTTTTTTGGATTTATTAGCCGCTCCCTTTCCAAGTAGGACTCGGGGCGGCGTACAATGGAGCATATAACATAAAATACATAACAACACCAAACGTACATACATACACAACACATATACATATACACGGAGGAGGAAACAAATTACATCAATAGACAGTTAAGAATCTACTTTAAAATACCCCAATTGAGCGCTCACGTTGCTTGTCGCCTTCGGTATACCGCTAGGTTGGGGAGTGCCTGCTGCCGCCCCGCGCTGCCAGCGCCCGCTGCCGCCCCGTGCCGCTGCCGCCCCGTGCCGCCGCCGCCCCACCCCGCGCCGCCGCCGCTGCCCCGCTCCGCTCCGTGCATAACATCCAAACTCCAAAACTTCCAGCATCGGGCGCCGGACAGAGAGTTTTCCGGACAGAGTCTTCCAGCAGCCGGCCCACCATAGAGAGCACTCCTAGAGCGGCCGATGCTGGAAGTTTTGGAGTTTGGAAGTTATGCACGGAGCGGAGCGGGGCAGCGGCGGTGGCGGCGGCGCGGGGCGGCAGCAGGCACTCCACAACCAAAACTTCCAGCATCGGCCGCTCTAGGAGTGCTCTCTATGGTGGGCCGGCTGCTGGAAGACTCTGTCCGGAAAACTCTCTGTCCGGCGGCCGATGCTGGAAGTTTTGGAGTTTGGATGTTATGCACGGAGCGGAGCGGGGCAGCGGCGGCGGCGCAGGGTGGCGCGGAGCGGGGCGGCGGTGGCGCGGGGCAGCGCAGAGCAGCGCAGAGCGGCGCAGAGCGGGGCGGCGGTGGCGCAGGGCAGCGCAGAGCGGCGCGGGGGGGCGGCGGCGCGGGGCGGGGGCGGCGCGGCGGGGTGCCGCCGCCGCGGGGTGGGGCGGCGGCGGCACGGGGCGGCAGCGCGGGGCGGCAGCGCGGGGCGGCAGCGCGGGGCGGCAGCAGGCACTCCCCAACCTAGCGGTATACCGAAGGCGGCAAGCAACGTGAGCGCTCCCCCCACCCCCGGCTCCTGTAACTTGGCGCTTTCAGGATAACGCTAGGTCAGTGAGCGCGGGACAGGTTGTATTTTCGGGGAAACACGGTACCTAGGCATTTTTTACATCGGGCGAGCCCGGGATCCTTGCAAGGGGAATGGGACTATGTGTGCAGGCGGCTCCTCAGCGCACAGCCTCAGATTAGCAGAGCCGCGATCCCCTTCCCCTGCACACGTGGTCCCATTCCCCTCCTTCCTGAGGCAAGATGAAGGGGACCGCGGCTGCGCTGATTGAGGCTGGAGCTGAAGAAACGTCTCCGTTTGGGCTGCGCCACTGCGATCGGAGCAACCACGTGGTTTGATGACGTCACCAGCCTCACCAGTCATAAACGTCACCGCACGTCACTGTTGTGGAGAAACTAGGAGGAAGAAGGAGTATTATGTTCACCACTTTGAGATATTGATAAAAGCAATGAAATTAAGATATAAATAAATACTATGTATGTTTCTAATCCTTTGACCCATAGGTGTATTGACTAGGACACTGGGAATGGCTTCAGGTAAAATACACTTGGCACAGAATCATATTGGCGTTTGAGTGCTACTCAACTCTTTCCTACCTCTCTTCATTCTAAGGATGTGCTGGAGATAACGGATGGCAGTGTCAATGTTAACAATAAATCTATATAGGAATTGAGGATAGTATGGACAGGGGCAAAAAAGCAAGCCATAGTGATCTAGTGCCAGCCGCATGTTTGGAGTTTCCAAAATTCAGAATTTCCATTCAATGTGTATTTAGATTCTCTACACATCTCAAGTCTGGTGGAAGAAGGATGCTTTGTGAAGCAATTTCTTTCTCTTCTTTTGCTATCGGCTTACTGCGGGATGGACTCTAGAAACACGTAATACTGGAATGGGCTTTTATAAATAAATATGCAAACTAGAAACCAGTAGGAAGAAGGCCCTTTGGCCCCCTTTGAAAAAGATGGGACTGAGTCAGCTGCACACAAAAACATGAGTCAGACCTTTAAAAATCAATATGTTTAATATGAAAGGGAGGAATTAAAAATAACCCCCAAACCACCATTAAATTATTTTTGGCTTTCTTGTTACATATCTTTTATGAAACCAAAATGTTATAAGCTCCATGACAGTAGAAACCTTTGATATTAAGTATTATTAGATTCTGCATATCTAAATTCTGTGACCTCCTGCAAGAATGGACAAAGGCTGCTTTTAAAAATTGGGGAGATAATTAGTGGGTCCCAAAAGAAATGGGGTACATCACACATATGGAAAACAGTAAACCTCTAAGGGGAATTGAGGGCTATTTATTTTTAAATATGATATGCCTATTTTACGTCTTATATTGCAACCTCCACTGTTCCCTGCCCCAAAAAGACAAAAATCTGTCAATATTTTTAACAGCAGTAGTGAGTTATGTATTTCTGAGGGCTGCTAAAAGAGGATACTGAAAGAGTGAAGGTGGCTCAAAGAATATCTGCTAACCATCTCTGTTATTTTAACTTCACTGAAAAAACATTTCTCTTTTAAAACCCACTTCTTGGTATTTTTAGGCTTCAGTTTTTGATCTTTCTATCTTTCTTGTGGTAGACCCTTGTGTCAAGGTTCTTGTTCTATGTTGGAATAGTGTAGCCCAGTGATGGCGAACCTTTTTGTCCTCGCATACTGAAAGCGTGCGCATGTGCCTACACTCATAATACAATGCGCACCCCCACCCCCCTGCGCATGTGACCCCCCCTGTGCCCTGTTCCCCCCAATTCCCTCTGCATGCCTACACTGTTACAGGTGTTATGTCAGCCTTGTATGCTGCATTATTCCTCTCTAGCATTAATCTCCATTGTTCAGTGATGCATTTCCTGCCTCTCTAGGATTTATCTTTTATCTGCTCCTGTGAGGAACATCCTGTTCCTGTTGGATGTATATAGTTGTATTCTCGATGGCTTGAAAATCAGCTGGCTGGTGGGAGGCACGCGCACATGCTTGGTGGAACTCAGCTGGGTAACCGCTCGCGTGCCGGCATAGAGGTCTTCGTGTGCCACCTGTGGCACATGTGGCATAGGTTCGCCATCAATGTAGCCTCTTCTAAATTGGTGGTATAATTGAGGAATCTTCTCAAGACCTTAAAATAAGCCCATGTTAGTTAATTATATTAACTATACATTAACCCTTTGAGTTTACATACCATATGGCTGCTTGCCATGCTTACTCTGATATTGTACTGGCTGTGATGTTTGGCAGCAGAAAAGATAATTCTTCATTGCTTTCTGTAATATGATAAATGGGAGGAAAATTTAGCTTTGTGTAGTTGTTTGATAGCAAGATGGGCAGCATATAAGTTTAATAAATAAAAAGAGAGTGAGTGAGTAAGAGAAATTGATAGACAAGGCAATCCTGGCTCTGATTGTAAAGTTAGTCACTGCAGTTGTTAAGTGAAACATGCAGTTGTTAAGCGAATCCACCTTCCTGCAATTGATTTCGCTTATTGGAAGCCCAACAAGCAAAGTCACAAATCGTGATCACATGACCCTGGAATGCTGCACTCATAAACACATGCTGGATGCCAAGCACTCAAATTGGGATCATATGACACTGGGGATGCTGCAACAGTCATAAGTGTGAGGACTGGTTGTAAGTGACTTTTTTCAGTGTCTTAACTTTGAATGGTCACTAAATGAATGGTTGTAAGTTGAAGACCAGCTGTAGTCTCAACTTGTTTGTTCATTATGTTCTTAAACAATTAGAACAAATGGAGATAGAATTGAGCTTTGAGGCCCCTGTATTGTCTGAAGTGAATATTGAAATAGAATCTACAAGATTATGAAGATTGATGGAATAAGTCAAGTTCTATAAAATATATTCACTCAGTAATTTAAGAGCTGACTAAATTTTCATCAAGTTGAATTTGCTAACAAAAAAAGTAACTTGTTTTTTTTGGCTTGTGGGCCTACCTGAATTATTGCAAATACTGGGGGGGCGGGGGGCGGGGAAGTTCCCTAGTGAAGTGTACATACATACCAAAAATGTCAGAGCTTATCCCCACTACTATTATGCTGACACAATAAAGGCCACGTGATGTTAGAAAGTGTTATAAATCATTTGTGAGGAAATGACTCCAGTTGAAGAATTGGGGCCGCTGATGTTTTCTTTCCAGCCTTTTGTCAGGATTTTTGAGTGCAATTTCACCACCCCAAATTTGCAGAGATTAATTTTCTGTGCCTCAGTGTGTACATATACAAGATTCCAGAGTGATAGAAACAGAATACTAGTGCTGAACAGTACTCAGATGTTTTGGAAAATCAAAGTGCAAGCCTTATAAAAATAGCATAGTATATTACAGGAGTGCTCTAGATTTCTGGTAAATGAATATGCTGCTTTAAACTTTTTTTAGTTCCTCTTTTTTTAAAGAAGAATCAGTGTTGCACAACTACTGTCTTAGCTAGATGTAGCAGGTTTTGGCAAGTGCCACCTAGGTGGTTTTGTCAGGAGAACCACACAAATTAATAGAAGGAAACTCCATTAATAATTT
The DNA here is from genome assembly GCF_964273705.1 of Natrix helvetica. Classification (NCBI taxonomy): domain Eukaryota; kingdom Metazoa; phylum Chordata; class Lepidosauria; order Squamata; family Natricidae; genus Natrix; species Natrix helvetica. The sequence continues at coordinate 275,551,538 of NC_138548.1, read as the reverse complement.
TAATGACAAACTTTAAAGAATTCAGCAGCAGCAAACCCATACCATTTAGATTCAGATTAAAACAACTACATTTCCCTTTCTTCTTTTTCCATTTACTCCCCACCTGCAGAACAGAGGTGGTGAACTTTTCAGCAGTTAGCAAAAGCAAAACTTCATTTCTGTAATTTTGGGTGTGATTTCCTGGAGATCCCTTGCATGTTCCATCAGGTCAAGCCAAATTGTGAAGTAGGCTAACAGTCTCCTAGTTGACCTTCCAGTGAACCTAACTAGTGCTGAATCTAGGCATGGAGCAAAATATTACGTGCTAACTCAACGGTAGAGTACAATAGTTGAATAAATTATATAATGGCAACTGAGCTGGAAATAATCATTATTTTTTCCCCTCATAGCTTCCCTGAAAATGGAAGAGGCCTTTTAATCGCGGTTTTAAAACCCCCCACATGCGTGCTTTTGAGTCAGTGTTGACTGCATGAACTAGTTTACTTGGCAAAATTTCAGCAGTCATTTGCCATTGTCTCCTTCCTAGGGTTGAGAAAGAGTGTCTGGCCCAAGGTCACCCAGCTGGTTTTGTGCCTAAGGAAAGATCAGAATTAAAGATCTCCTGGTTTTTAGCCTGATGCCTTAATCCTTATACTAAACTGGTTCTCTCTTAATCTACCACTTGTTTCTTTTTAGATTCCCCCCCCCTAAAGTTTCCTAAAGTTCATTGGCAAGCTGAGAAGCAGTAAAAGTGAAAGCGGTTTGAATACACTTTGAAGCTTGACAGATATTTCATTAAAAATCAGACTTTATAAATATGCAGTTTGAAATGCCCCTGTTAAAAAAAGTTTTAAAAAGACTGTTGTGCTCAGGATCCAACTCGGTAAAGGTTCCCCTTGCACATATGTGCTAGTTGTTCCTGACTCTAGGGAGCAGTGCTCATCTCCGTTTCAAAGCCGAAGAGCCAGCGCTGTCGGAAGACATCTCCATGGTGATGTGGCCGGTATGACTAAACGCCAAAGGCACACAGAACGCTCTTACCTTCCCACCAAAGATGGTTCTATTTTTCTACTTGCATTTTTTACATGCTTTTGAACTGCTAGGTTGGCAGAAGCTGGGGCACGTAATGGGAGCTCACTTTGTTACGCGGCGCTAGGGATTCGAACTGCTAAACTGCTGACCTTTCTGATTGACAAGGTCAGAGTCTTAGCCACTGAACCACTGTGTCCCTCTAGATTCAACTATCTCATTTTCTGAATAGCATAAGCAGATAATTCTTTTGATAAGAGCATCCCAGTAAATTCAGAAGAAGACTACTATATCCTCTGATGTTTTCAGTAGTATGTTTTAGCATATTATATTATTTTGGTAAACAATTAACAGTTATGATTCAGAAAATATTTGTAATTTTAGCAACATTCGTTTATTATTAGTGTGGTTCAGTGATTTTTTTTGTAAAGCACACTGACACTAAGGAAGATACATAGCAATAAATATTTAATATTTCAGTTGAGTCCCTGTGTGAAATGTTGATCAGGCTTTTTGCTAAGCAGTTCTCCAGTTTAACATGCCAGTTTTTATTTTTATTTATTTATTTATTTTTTATTGAACATATTTCATCTTTTATATCACATTTTCAATCTTTACAGTGTTTCAGTATCAGTATCACTCATAAGTGCACAACGGTTATTTCATTATTCTTTCTTTCCACTTATATACATCTCTTATTTTATAAATTGTGTCAGTATTCTTAAATATATATATTGCCTTTTAACCTTAATGTACCTCTAATAATTAATAATTTATTAAATTTCTAGACCGCCCCCTCTCCCCGGAGGGACTCGGGGCGGTGTACAGGAATACATTTAAAAACATTACCTTTATGTTTAATCTTTACTTCTTTCTCTAACCAATTATACCATGTGTCCCAAACCAAATAATACTCCGTTTCTCCTCTTTCTTTTAACTCCATAGTTAGCTTGTCCATCTCCGCACAGTCTAACTGTAGCACCTTTTTTATCCATCAGAGGGAGTGTTGTCCTGTTTCCAGTTTTGTACGTAGGCGATTCTAGCCGCTGTTGTTATGTGCAGTATGATATACCGAGTTTTCTTACAGAAATTTCCTCTTACTATACCTAATAAAAATATTTCTGGTTTTTAAATGCCAGTTTTTAAACCACATAAACACATTTTTAGGATAGGAGTTTTAAAATTTCTCTGGGTATTTGCATTGAAGCCCCCAGAATTCTATTTACAGAAGCCCGTGAATAAAATTGGATAACTTCATTCTTAATGTTCACCTTGTTTTAGCCACTCCTTTTGTGTCAGATAATCACCGGGAATCAAATTTAACTTGAGAATGTCTCTACATTGTCATCACAGAGTCCTTAATTTATCATGATAGGTATTGTTCTCTGACTTCTTTTTATAGCTGCTGATAGTTACAGGACAGCAATCCAATTATACTGTATAGGCAGCACGCTGCATTACATTAGGATGAACTACTGTGGGTGAGTGGGCACAAAAGATGGATTAGATGGCAGAGGTAGGACCAAAATCTGCACAGCATGTTCATTTAAGCTCTTCTTCCAGTGAATCATCTGCCTCTTTATCCGCCACAACTGAGCAAGCTGTCATAATGAAGGCTTTTACTGGCAAAATTGCTTTCTTGTTTTTTCTGGTTGTATTTCTTCACTGTGGCAAATAATTAGAATTTAATCCCAGAGACCTCACCACCTGTTTCCTGGAGGATTGCAGAGGAAGAGAGGATGATTTTGCTGCCTGTGAACCAATTTTACTCTTGATCTGGTTATTAAATGATAATTCATGGTGGTCTATCACTATTATTGACTTAGAATCTGCAGAAAATTAAGCATTTAGTCTTCATCTCTGAGGCTACTCGGAAGATAAAATTGCTGCAGATAGCTCTATGGGGAGCATTGGGTGGTATAGGGAAGGGGGAAAAAAGGGAAATGAAAGCAGACAAGCCGGAAATGAGGAAAGCTACAGATCCCATTTCCGCTGCCTTAATCTCAATTAAAGACACATGGCTTTTGAGGGATGTTTTGGGTTTAACCAGACTGCATCAAAGTGTATGCAAATACTTCCTGCCTTGAAAAAATAATAATGATTTTTCACATTTAGGGATATCCTGGCCTCTTCTTTCATTGTAGTAACAGTTACATCTGTCCTGGGCTCCTTGTCCTTTCTCGTTCTTTCCGTCTAGATTTAAGGTTTCAGTAATGATTCTGGCAGTTTGGAAATTCTGTTTTGGGCGCCAGAGGGACTATAAAATGGTCTCAGCGATTTACTCAGAAGGGATCACAAAAATGATCCGGTTTTCAGTAAATCATCTTGTTGCTATTGAAAACTATAGCTCAACTCTATCCCAGTTTTCAACTCATCTTCATTTTTCCAGTTACAATTGATCATGTTGACTGCCAATTCAATGCAGGAGAAGATAAAAGCAAGGAAGTATTTTGTGGCTTGGAACATGTCAAATTCCTCTAGTTTGTTGAAATACACAAACCTTACTTAATCATAGCTATCAAGCCAGTATGGTTTGACCTTCTATCTTTTTTTTTTATTTGGATAAGTCGTGAGATGAATTTCATTACAAATTACAGGAGGAAATTTATTTTCTCATTTACTACAATAAATGTTGTATCTTGTAATATTTAACTTGCAAACTTCAACATCTCTGGAAGCCAGAAAATTGAAGGTTGAATTATATAGCTTCTACCACCAGATTATGCTTGCTTGGTCTACTCTCTTTTTTGATGTTTGTTTCTCACAGTATCAATGTTTCCTTAGTGACTCCTTCCTAACAAATAATCCACTTTGAGAGAAAAGTCCCTAAACCCTGATATAAATACCTTGAGACTCTGATAGAAACAACTCTCTAAAAATTATCTTCCCTCTCTGTGGCTTGCTTGTAAATTTTAGCAGATATGTTAATCTTAACTGTTGGTGCCAAATGTGTTTTTTTTTTAAAAAAGAGTTACATACACCTTCCCAGGAGCCCTTCTGCCTGCATTACAATTATGTTTTCTACCTCCTTGAGAGGGAGTAAAAATTCCCTGAATTTCCCGTTTCATGGTCCTAAATGAGGAATTGTCTTATTGTATTTCTGTTATGGAAAAAAAGTGTCATTGCTCTATTCTGAAACTGTATTTTCAGGAGTGTTGAGGGTTGCAATGTAGTTATTTCCTTCTTTCATAATTGGTGCTTTTCAGTTGCTTAAATGCTCAGCTCATTTTTTTTTAGCCGTATGGAAACTTATTGCTACTCAGCTACAGATTACAGGAAGTAAAGACATTCTCAACCCTTTTCTTTTAAGAGAGGAGGAAGGAAGGTTCATTTTCCTGTGTTCCCGTCAAGAAATGTATCTTGCCATTTTAGTTTCTTTACAACATTTAGGCTATCCCCAAAATTCCGCTAACCACTTTCTCATTAAATACCTTAATTGCCTAGTAATAGTGATAAATACTGTACCATAGTCAATGGCAAATTGAATTAATACTACAACCTTATGATCTATTATAATGCTTCCAAGTTGAGAGTCTCAAAATAAATATCCTGAAATCTGTCAATTAGTAATGCCAACTTGACAATGTTTTCCTGTGTCTATTCAGAGTGTTCTGTTCTGATCCCAACTGTAGGCTTTGTGCATAGTCCTCGGTTTATATAAATCGTCAATGGTCATAATATCCTAATTAAAGTCGTTACTGTGATTCAGAAAAGAAGGGGGGAAAAAGAGGTATCTGATGCTGACTGCAGTTGGATGTAGAGAATAAATAAAACTGAAGATGTACAGTAATCAGATCAGGTAATGGTTAGACAACAGTATGATTAGAATTTTTGTGTGTGGAGAGAGTAACATCTGTGATTTTGCAACCAATGACATGAACTCTTAACGAAATGTAGCAAACTCTATTATATTTCTTTAGGGATTTGGGATTGAGATGGGTTGCTTGGTCTCGTGTTTTACAAATATATTTCCATTTCTACTGGATAGGTTTTTTTTTCTCCTGTGCCAAGAACTTAAAAAAGTAAGAGATGAAGTCTTATAATGCTCAACTCCTGTAAATATGCGGATAAAACATTGTGCATTTCTTTGATGCCAACTAATAATATTCTCAATTTTTGCAACCCAGATCTGTAGCCCCAAACTGAGTGAAAGTGGTTTGCCATTGCCTTGTTTTGTGTGTGTGTCTGTCTATCATCTGTCATACACACATGCATTCTTCATGTGTCATTTGTGACTCTTTGTGACCATGAATAAGATTACAAGTATCTTAATTCTTGTAAGTTGGTAATATCAGTGATGATATCACTATCTTGCTGTCTTGTCTTTTGTTCATTTTCTTCTATTGTTCTTAGTTTTATAATAATCTTCAAATCTTCTTCAATACTGAAATACTCAGTACATATTCATTCAGCTCCCATTCATTTATGCCTCTTATCTTTTCTTATTTCAAGTACTCCATTCCTATTTCATTCCACCTACATGTCTCCTAACATACAGAATTCTCATTTCAATGTGAAAAAAGCAGACAGAAGCAAGTTTTCCTATAAAGCTACTTTTGCTGGTTTCAACAAATGTTCCTTTCTTACATTAAGTAAAATACTACTTAACAATTGTTAAGTAGTATTTTACTTAATGTATTAATGTATTAACAAGTGAAAACTATGAGAGTCGGGTGTGTGTGTGTGCCATTCTCTCACAATGTAGCTGCCATAATTTGTATCCTTTTCCACTACCCTTTTTCCTGAAAATTTTGTAAAACCAATAAAATTTTTGTTCAAAACAACAACAACAACAAATGTTCCTTTCTCATAACAAACTGTATACTTCTTCTTGCATTTTCCCTGTATTAGTTGTGTAATGTTTTTCAAATCAGTTTTCCACCTTCAGCAGGCCTTTTGTAATGGTACACAAATTCATCTGCTTGCTCAATTTTTTAAAAGTGCCATTTATGTATACCTTTTAATTGTGCTCTGCATTTTCCCTGTGAAACATAACTAATCTGGTTTTTGATACATAAAGTTTTCGATCCATGTTTGTTAATGTAAAATCTCAAATGTGGCAGATCATTTATTATAAATATTCCTTACATATTTATTCGTAAAGACATTAAGCAACACAACGGAGACATCACACATCCTTGTTTTAACTCCCTGCTCAGTACTGATTTGCTAAGCATTTCTCAATTCTCATACTTTATTTGTTTCTGTCACAAGCTGTACTTTATCGGATTCTGCAACCAACCACCAATTCCCTATTTGTGCAAAATGTAACATAATTCAAACGTAATTACCTCGTCTTATATTTTCTCTAAATCAACTAACACGCAATAGATATATTTCTCTTATTCATAATTTCTCAGTGACATGGTACAAAAGTCTGGTCTGCATACCATCTGTTCAGCACTTCACATATTTTGCTCATTGTCACTTGTCATATTGTCTCCTTGAAAATTCGGCTAGATGCTTTCCCAAGCACACTTAACAAACTAAACCCCCTCTTGGGTTTTTTTTTTTTTCATACTTGATAACATTCTCAGTGTATCTGACTTCCTTTCATCATTTTTTCTTGGACAGTTATACTTGCAACATTTGTTTTTGACACATTTCTATCATCCCCATACAAATCTCTTAAATAGTTCTTCTAGAAAACCTACACTTTAGTTTTATCCTAAATGTTTAATTTTAATTCCATTTATTGTTTGTTTAGCCCTCTTCACCCACTTTTGAAATCATTGTCTTTTTACATCAAAATGATTCTGCACTTTTATCTTTAAGTGTTCCTTGTTCTCTTTGACAACATTCTTTCTTAGATATTATGTGATATCTTTTCTTCTTACTTTCTGCAGGAATCTTTCTTATATATGCACTTTTTAAAAAAATTCAGAGCATGTTTCACATCTAGTAATCATTCTTTTTCATACTTCGTTAACATAATTCATCATACTTTTGCAGCATAATGTAACATAATTCTTACCTCTCTTTTGTATCCTCCTTCCTTAATGTTTTATTCAACCTGCTGGGAAATTATCCGACTCTTAATAGCTTTTCATACAGTATTTCCACCTTCGCTTCAGTAGTCATTCTACTTTTATAGTTCATTATAGTCCTTTCCCTTCTTAATCCTTCCTATTAGTGCTCCGCATTCAGAAATTCCCATCATTTTAGTATCCTTCATTAAAAGTTATCTCTACCTTTCATCATAAATCAATAATGCTTTAGCTTTACAGTGCTTTTTTTGCCGTGCATACATGTTAATAGATTCAAGTTTAAACAACATATTAAAATAATTATTTTTGTATTAACATGGTTATAATAATTAAATAGACATCTACCAAACAATCACTGTTATCATTCATTTAAAATGGCTTGAGTCATTTTGTCTTGCCTATTTCCATCCATGTCTTTATATTATGTAATAGGATGGGATCCCCAATCTCCGGGCTGCAGCCCACTTCCGGGCCTTGAACCGTTCAGAACCGGGCCATGGAAGTGGCAGGTGAGTGCATGTGTACATCCCTCCATGCGTGAGCAGTGGGCAAGCATGAACGGCTTGTGCATGTGCCCGCCGCTTGTGCAAATGAAGTTGCAATGCCTGCCACTCATATGGAACCACCCCTTTTCCCTCCTGCTGGTCTGCAAAGCTGGAAAGGTTGGGAAACTGTACCCCCTTCCCCAGATTGATTCATTCATAATGTTGTACAGTTCTTCCACTATGAACAGTCACTGAAGTGTAACATGCAACAATCACAAGTTTATGGATTCCTACTTAAAATCCCTCCATAGCAACTGGGACAACACCAATTTATACTTTCTGCATACATTTTATCTTTAGTTTCATAATTAAATCTATACGTTCACATTTTTGCACACAGGTCTTACCACCACAAAATCAGACCATCATGATTATGATCTACTACCTTCTTCCCCTTACTCTTAGATCCTTAGGCACATTTTTCTCTCTCTTTTATTTATTAACGATGAACTTTGAAACTTGGAGAAGTAATTGGTCATCCTCCATATGCTATTGTTATTTGAGCCTTAATAGATATTGAACTCCCTATCCATCAGAAAGCTTTCACCAGAATAGTTTTTAAAAAGTTGGAATAAGTAGGTAAGCCTTAGTTATAAACAAGCCATGTTTAGCATTCCATGCTAATAGAAAGAATAGTACTGATCAATTTGGGCTATTTTTCTTTTATAAGTTTAAAGCAGTTTAGGAAAGTATATGTGGTTTGGCTTGTACAATACCATAATAAAGAAGTTTTGGGAAAAAATCCCCTCAATTTTTCTTCTGATACCAATTCGATAGTAGTTTTCTATATCTTACGTGAAATGAGTTGGATTATAAATTATAAAACAATTCCAACTCTGCTTATTTAGCTAGTAAAACAGGACCAAAAAAAGATTAAGCTTTGACAATGTGTGATGTGAGGCCAAGGTTATCTCCCCTCCTGTATGTTTCATGACTGACAATTTCACAGCATGATATCAAAGAGATTGGGGAGTTATATGTAGGCAATGTTTCTTAGCATTTACTTGAGCAAAGTGTATATTTCCATCAGATAAGGGAGAATGACAGTTGGTCTTACCTGAACTGTTATTTTAAGAGGTGTTTGCAGGATGGGCCAGAGATGGTATTATCACAGCCAATTGGCATCAAGACTGGGTTGAAGCTGAAGCCACGCCTCTGGGCTTCTCTCCTCTGACTCCAGTTTCAATGCAGTATGTGCTCCCGAGATCCTGAAAACAAGTCACAAAGGAGACACCTCCACCCCCCCCCCCAAACTGTCTATCTAACCTAGGGTGGGAACTGGCCCATCCTGCAAACACCTCTTAAAATAACAGTTCAGGTAAGACCAACTGTCATTTTCCAGAGTGAGTTTGCAGGATAGGCCAGAGATGGGACATACCCAAATTTCGTCCCAAGGGTGGGCCCTCACTGAGCCGACAGGACCTGTTGCAGGACCCTGCGGCCGAATGCTGCGTCGGAAGATGCAAAGGCATCCAGCCTGTACTGCCGGATGAAGGGCGACGGGGATACCCACGTCGCTGCCCTGCAGATGTCTTCTATAGGGGCCCGGAAGGTGGCTGCACTCCTAGTAGAGTGGGCCATGATGCTGGTCGGAACCGGCAGGTTCTGTGCCTCGTAGGCGAGGGCAATGGCCAGACGGATCCACCGGCTAATGGTGGATGGGGAAACCCTTTTCCCTAGCGACGAGGGTTGGAAGGATACAAACAGAGCCTCAGACCTACGAAACTCCACCGTCCGCCTTAGATAAATCCGTAAGGCCCTTCTTACATCTAACCTGTGCCAACAATGCTCCTGCTCCCTGGTCAGGTCTGGGCAGAAGTCCGGAAGAACCACCTCCTGCGCCCGGTCGAAGACCGAGTTTACCTTGGGCAGGAAAGTCAGGTCCAGGCGTAGCACTACCCTGTTATTGTGGAACGTGCATAGCTCCTTCCTGGAGGAGAGAGCCCCCAGCTCCGAGACTCGCCTAGACGAGGTGATAGCCACCAGGAACACAACCTTACAAGTGAGGAGCTTTTGGCTAACTGTCCCGAGTGGTTCAAAAGGCTCGCCCATAAGGGCCTGTAGCACCCTGGGAAGGTGCCACGTGGGAAATCTGTGGACTGGTGGTGGACGAAGGTGGGCCGCCCCCTTGAGGAAACTTAATTAAGGGCAAACGAGGTAGGGGAGCGGACCCCTCCCTAGGTAGCACCGTGGCTAGTGCCAACTGTCTCCTAACCGTGTCTAGGGACAGGTCCTTGTCCAGACCCTCCTGGAGGAATTCTAAGACATGAGGGACCGTGGCCCTGGAGAGGATCACGTGGGCGGCCTGGCACCAGGAAACAAACGTCACCCAGGTGGAATCGTAAATCCTGTTGGTTGACTGTCTGTGGGAGGATCGATGGTTCTGATCACTTTCTGGGACAGGAGGGCGCCTCTCAGGCGCTCCCGCTCAATCTCCACACAGCCAGTTGGAACCACTGTGGATCTGGATGGACCAACTTCCTCTGTAGCAATCTCACCTCCCCCCAGGGAATCCTCCATGGTCTCCCTGCCGACAGGCTCAGCAGGTCCGCAAACCAAGCCCTCCTGGGCCAGTAGGGGGGCACTAGGATTACTTCGGCCTGCTCTCTGACTACCTTCTGGATGACCCCGGGAAGGAGAGGTAGGTGGGGGAAAGCGTACAGCAGCCCGACTGGCCACTTGGAGTGCAGGGCGTTGACCCCCTCCGTTCCCCGAGCTAGGAACCGAGAGAAGAACCGCGGCAGCTGAGCGTTGGCCGGAGTAGTGAACAGGTCCACCATCGGTCGCCCGAACCTCTGGCAGATCCTCTGGAAGAGCTCCTTGGACAGACTCCGCTCTCCGTTGTCTACCGTCTCCCAGCTCAGCCAGTCCGCCGGTTGACGCCGGTGATGTGTTCCGCTCGGATGGAGCGCAGGTGTTTCTCCGCCCAGTATCCCAGCGCCAGCGCCTGTGCAATGCTCTGGGTTGTGTGCGCCCCTGTCGATTGATGTGCGCCTTTGCTGCAACGTTGTCTGTTAAGACGAGGATGTGATGACCTTCTACTGAGGTTTGGAACTCTCGTAGAGAGAGGTGGACTGCCCGTAGCTCCAGCCAATTTATGTTGTGCTGAAGGTCGTTCGTTGACCACCGGCCCTGTGCCAGCTGGGAGTCTAGGGTCGCTCCCCAACCGAACAGGCTGGCATCCGTTGTCAGTTTGAGGCGCTCTTGTTCGCAGCCCTTGAGCAATGCTGGGGACATCCACCATTTGAGAGACATCAGCACCTGCGGCGTCACTGGTACCTTGAATGTCGAGTTGCTGGAATCGGCCCTCTGGTATGGCAGCAGCCTCCATTGGAGCGTCCTGGCATGTAGTCGCACCCACGGGACCACTTCGATGCATGAGATGAATTTTCCCAGCAAGCTGGAAAGAAGGGCTACGGAAACACAATGATCCTTCCGGATCTGGTTAACTAACTTCAACAAGCTGGACCTGCAATCCGGGGAAAGAAACACTCGACCCAACCGGGAATCAATGACCGCCCCCAGGTGTAGGATTCGGGTGGATGGGGAGAGAGTACTCTTCTCGAAATTAATCGAGACCCCTAAGCACTGGAGGGTGACAATGACCTGCTGAAGGTCTGACCTAGTCTGGGCAGGAGACTCCCCCTGGATAAGGATGTCATCCAGGTAGAAGAAAAGCCTGATGGGAATCTCCCTCAGATGGGCGGCCACTACCGCTAACACCTTGGTAAAGGTCCTGGGGGCCGAAGCCAACCCAAACGGTAGAGCCCTGTACTGGTAGTGAAGCCCTAAGAAGCGTAGAAAACGCCTATGCTCAGGGAGGATGGGGATGTGCAGGTAGGCTTCTGTGAGATCGATGGATGCCATGTAGTCGCCTTCCCGGATCCCTGCCAGGATGGACTTGAGGGATGCCATCTTAAAACGTCTATACACTAGGAATTGGTTTAGGAGCTTTAGGTCTAAAATGGCTCTCCATCCCCCTGATGATTTTGGCACTAGGAACAGGTTTGAATAAAACCCCTTGCCCGCCTGGTCCTCAGGGACTCTCTCTATGGCCGCAATGTCAAGCAGATGCTGGATGGCCTGCCGCATCTGCTGGTGCTTGTCAACGTTCTTGGCCAGGGGGAACACCCGGAAACAGTTTAGGGGAAGGGAAAGGAATTCCAGGCGGAGACCATGGGTCACTGTGCTGAGGATTCCAGGCATCCATGGATATCTCTGCCCAGGCGTCTGCGAGCAGAGCTAGGCGGCTGCCAATGGGTGGGGTCACGGGCGACATACTTGCCCCAGCGGAAGGGGCGACCACCTCCTCCTCGAAAGGGCTGTTTGCCCTGAGGCTGGAAGTGGGTTCTGTCCCTATTGAATCCCCTGTCGGAAAGCCTATCCGCCCTGTCTGCCGGGTATCTGTTCTGGTGAGTGTCCTGTTCCTGTGGTCGCTGTGCTGACCTGCGATAATATGGGGTCAAGGGAAGTCCTGAAGAGGGAACCCCCCCGTGTAGGCAGCTGTCGCTAGTTGCCACTTCGCCTTGTTGTCCGCCTGCCAGCCACGGAGCCACAGGAGGTGATGGGACGCGACAGATGATGCCATAGCCCTGGAAGCAAACTTCATGGTGTTTAAGGTAGCTGAAAACTGAGCAACTGCCACTAACTTGTTGATGTCCTGGTGTAGGCGGACATCCTCTGGTGGAATGCGCGCCTGGATCTGCTCCATCCAAAGGATGGTCGTATGGTTGAAAAACGAGGTGGAGGCTGCCGCCTTAATGGCCCAAGCCGACGACTGGAAGGTCTTCCTGAGGATCATCTCTGCCTTCCTGTCCTCTTCCTTCAGGTTGTCTGCCACATCCTTGGGTACCAGCGATGCTGGGGCAGCCAAGGCCACCGCCGGCGGATCCACCGAGGGCATCTGCAATGCTTGGGAGAAATCTGGTTCAATGTTATAGAACCTTCTGTCATTGCAGCCTGGGGTGGGGAAGGCCCCAGGGGTCTCCAACTGTCTCTTAACTACTTCCAGGAATAGGTAAGGAGCAGGAATCTCCTCCTTAACCGCTTTGGGCTCGGAAGAGACCATGCCCTGGGGCTTCCTTGGCCCCCTCCCTCCCAGCTGAGCAGTGACACATGTCTTGCGTAGGAGGGACCGGAACAAATTGGGGGAGAACAACCCCGTGAAGGCTGGAGGTTCAGGTTCCAGTTCCTCCTCGTCCTCAAAGAGATCTGGGTCACGCTGCGCCTTGTCTCCCAGGACAGACCCCTCACTAGCCAAGGATGGGGACCCGGGGGGCCGGACTGGCTGGGAAGGGCCCTGTGGCTGGGAAAATGAAAAACGGAGGACCGTGGTCTCGCCCTGAGAGGCAGAGCGAACCCTTGGCGCTGCATGCTTGCAGCCACACCAGATGCAATGGCTCTTTCAATGAGGTTCTGAAGACCCACAGGCAGATCCTCCAAATCCAAGGAATCCCAGCTGGATGCCCCAGGCACCTGACTATGGCTGGGGTTAGGGGCCAGGGTTGGCCTGGATGGATCTCTACCCTCCAGCTGAGTCTCTAGGGATAGGAACCCAGGCTGAGTATCTGCCTGGTCAAGATCCTCCATGGAAAGGGGAGGGGAATGGGCAACCCCCCCACTGCACTCCCCCAAGGAATCTGATGACCTAGGGGGAGAATCCTGCCTAGAAGGGCCCCTTAGGGGTGACCTGGACCTGGAGGGGGAGGGACTGATCCTGCCCTGCAGAGCCCTCAACCTCTCTGTCCTGGAGAAAGTTCTCACCAAGGCCCTGTGCCTCCTAGCCTCGTCTCTTTGGCTGGCACGGGAAGGGCAAGGGTCAGCCGAGGCTTTAAGCCTCCTGGAGGAGGCAGTGGGACGCTGCCTGGTGGAGGGCCCCTCCCCAGGGGACATGGGGGGAAGGGGATCTATCCGCCATCACGCAACTACTTATGACCACTCCTCGTGCTTCCTGCGATTTGCTCCTCACCCCCACCTCCGCAGCTCGAATGGTGAGTTCCTCACTCCTTCGTTGCACGCCCTGAATTTAAAAGGCACAGCAGGGGCTTGCTACAGCTGCTCAGGGAGTCTGCTGCTGCCACGCTGCTTCCCAGCCTCTTCTGCCGCTCCTGGGGCCTCTGCTGCCTTTGCGCGGCCCATACGCTCTTCTGCGCCCTCCTTAAAGGCTGCTGCAGCGAGGTGCACTCTCCTTGAGGCTTCTGGGCTGTCGGGCTGGAAACCAGAGTCGCCGCCCAAAATTGCCACCGGGACAGCGACCCAGCCACTGGACCCTCCAAGCCCTGAGAGTTAACCCTCGAGTAGCTGGAAAAACCGCAGCTAATAGCAGGGACTCACTGGGAGGTGAAGGAAGGTCTCCTTGTGAAAAGGAAGCGAGATGAGTCGAGGATGGTCCAGAAAAAAGTTGAATCAGCTCAGGAGTCAAGAATTACAACCTCTCTTTGGCCAGACTGGATTGAAACTGGAGTCAGAGGAGAGAAGCCCAGAGGCATGGCTTCAGCTTCAACCCAGTCTCGAGGCCAATTGGCTGTGATAATACCATCTCTGGCCCATCCTGCAAACTCACTCTGGAAAATAGTGTATTGTTTGTTCTTACTGAAATGGACCTCTCTGTTTTTATGCCTACGTTCTTTGATAGTCCTGAACTAACACATAAAATAATTAAGGAACATCCAATAAAAGACATCACTTTTTTGGACCGGAATAATTATTTAAAGGACTCAAAGTCTGCTGTAACTTTGTGAAAACACATAATAATAATTGTATTGTAGCTTATGATTCCTTTTTATGTTTTATTTTTGGCTAGATAAGTAAGTGGCACTTTCGTTAACTGTATTTATTTCCTTTTTGATCTGGGATTATATTCCCATTTGGAATGAGAAGAAAAAGAAGCAAAACCTTCCTCCTGAATATGTCCATAAAAGAAATCCTATTACACAGAGGAGTTCTAACTACATAATCACTATTTCAAATTTGTGGTACTATATATAACCAAGAAGCACGAATAGTTAACAATTAACTTTCCATTGGAACAATAAAACAAAAAACCCAGAAGGACAAAAGTGCTATTTGGTTGTGTTTGCTTCTAGCATGATTTGTGGTTATCTCTGAATTGGAAAAATTGTTGGCATACTTGAAGTTTCCAGAGAAACCCATTTTATGTGTAGACTAACCTAGAAATGCCAAAAATGATTGGGGAAGCTGCCACACCAAAGGCATTTGACATTGCGTGGGGTCTCTTCTTTCTTGAATGGAGCTTTATGGGGGAGCTATAATTTTCCACCTCAGACAAAATGTGCTCCTGCTCTTTCATTATTTTATTGTAGTAAATAAAAATACCGTTAGAAAGTTTATACTAAGTACTTATGTGTCTTCCTTCAAATTTCCTGTGTGGGGGATGTTAATAACTTCTAACTACTGAAAGAAGGTTATTTGTGCCCGATGGTTTGCAATTGTTTTTTTTTTAAAGGTAGTACAAAGTAGAACATTAACAAGCCGATGCAGCTTCACTGCTAGAGGTCTAAAAGCGCTGTTGGGCATTGTTATAGTAACACTGGGTAAAAAGATCTTTTTGATGACTAAATGAATTTAAGTCAACTATGACCGAGAATATATAAAAAAAGATTGATAGGTGCAACCCTCCTTAACTCAAATTGTTTTAAATAATAACTCCAATATTTAGATCCATAGAAATAGTTTAATAATATTTACTAATATTTTAATAAATAGCTTTTTCATTTTGGTTTTATTTGTATACTTCTTGTCCGCCAGTATGTACCTAAATAATCCACTCTAATCTTGATTGCAGGAAATACGACTTCAGCAATAGAGTAATAAATGTCTGGAACACTCTACTTGATCCTGTTGTTAGTTCCCCTAAACCCCATACCTTTTACCTTAAATTGTCTACCGAGGACCTTACATGTTTCTTAAGCGGTCCCTAAGGGGGCGTGCATAAGCGCACCAGCATGCCTACTGTCCCTGTCCTACTGTCCCCATTTATATGTACTCTTTTTATGTGTTTATGGCTATGTTTTGCTTACTTATATTCATTTATTTGTGCCATTTTTTCATGTGTTCATGTCCATGTCTATACTGATACTTGTTTCCTTGTACTTGCTGATAAATAAATAAAATAAATGAATGCTAGGAAACACATGTACATATGTTCCTGTATGAGAGAGTGTGCTACAGTGGTGTGGTTAAGAAAGAAAAGAAATACTTTTTTCAGATGCAACTTGAAAGGAATTGTCACAGACCTTTAAAAATGGAAAGGTTTGCAAAGTTGGTTTATTTGACCAAGGTAAAAATGTATATGGTTTTCTTTCTAGCAGCTTTTAATGGGGCTTTCTTGACAAAGACTTAATGATGAGGCATTAAAGATTTGTTTATAGATAAAATATGGGAAGAAGAGAGTTTTGTTGCATTTTTAGTGACAAGCTATGGTATTAAAATTGACCAGATATTAAGAAAAGACAAGAAATTATTTGAAGGTCTTAAAAATGAAAATTTTCAATATGGTACTGTTTCCAATAGCTCCTAATGAAATTTTCTTGATTAAGTTTAAATGATGAGGTTTAAAAATATATATATACTCTAGGCATAAAACATGAGAATATATTTTCTTCTTTGTAATTTTAGAGAAAGCAAGATACTATGTGAAGTAAGGAAAGGAATATGAAATTGATTTACTTGTTTAAAGAAAAGGGAGTGGAATGGAATGGAATAGAATAGAAATAGAATAGAATTGAATTTCTGATAGCACTTAATGGATGTTTGCTAATTATGATCTCACAATGAGGCTTTATTGTTTGGTAATAGATAAAACATGAGATATGGGATAATGAGATTTTTGGTCAAAATGTTAAAGACTGAAGTTGTGCTAGTCTTGGTGAAAGGGGGAGTCATTGGATTGTGTTTATTGTACAATCATACAGTAGGCCATTACCTGTTCACTCTGCTGCACTTATTTCTGAAAATAGTTTAAGGGCACAGTGGTCATCTGCTATGTTAGGGAATTTTTTTTCCTTAACAGACGTGAAATAATTGGAGTTATTGGAAAGAAGCCTTATGTGGGATATTCCTGCTTTTTCTCTCCTGCTGCTCTCAAGAAATACCCTTAACCATTTGATTTCCAGGTTTCAGATACAGGTTTGGATAAATAAGAACTGAAGTTTAAAATGTTACTTTAAAAAACCTAACTAGACATATATGAAGAAGCTCTATTTTAAATATCATTGTTGTCCATGGTATTTCTCCCCTTGGGGATTAAAACTGTCTCTTGTTTTGATGAGCTGGCTTGTGAGAATCTGCTATAATCATAGCTTTCTGCTGAAGGGTGCTTTAAAAGGATTTAGCCTGTAGCTGAAGATCCTTTGGTGCATCATATGTGATTGATAAACTAAATCCCACTGAAGATGTGAGTTAGTTACTATCCATTTTACACTTTGATCATGTATTTAAAATCAAGACAATAACCACAGTAATCTTGCCTTTTTTCTCCTCTCTTTGCCCTAGATACTCTTATAATCCTTTTCTGGTAAATGTCTATGAAGATTCTCAGTCATCCGGGTCACCATTGTCCAAAAGGTGCTTTTTTTAAGAAGGCAAGTGGACTTTGTTTTTCCCTTGAAGACGTTTTGCTTCTCATCCTTGCAGTCTTCAGGGAATATAAACCCTTCCATCCTCCACCATTCAGTCAGAACTTCTTGGATGAGAAGCGAAACATCTTCAAGGAAAAACAAAGTCCACTTGCCTTTTGGAAAAAGCACCTTTGGGACTTTTCTAGTAAGGTTTCCAGATGGCTGGCAAATAAAGGATGTGTCCTCCTTTTAGTCCTCATGTCCCCCATGTGGCACTTGTGGTAGCCTTAAAATCAAATACTGTCAGCCTTACTGAGTGTCTTTTAAAAAAAAGATTAGACTGTTTTCGCAACAATAGTTATTCAAATTTTAAAGTGACCTTATAAATTGTCTGCTTTTTTTCTTTCTCTCATCTGTTGACAGCCCAGATTTACATTATTTCCTAATTCCAGCAATTGGCTTCAGTTCAACTTCTTCAAATCACTCTGGTCTAGATGACATGATCTGTCATACATTACTATTGTGAAAGTTGAAAAGTGTCATCAGTTGTCTATTATTCCTAGCATATGTTCTTGAAAATAAAGATTTGTCAGAAAAATATTGCGGTCGAAAACCAGAACATCAGAATCTTTCTGATGCTGAGAGAAAAAATTTCATATTCTTTCATATACATTTTTTGCAGGTTTTTGTTGTTGTTGGTCAAAAAGATTAAATAGTGTACCCTTCTTTTTCCCCATTTGTACAACTTTCTAATTGTCCATGTACTCCTTTGCCTGTCCAGCTATCTACTAATCCCATTCTCTGGAGACCTGATTTGCTCTTGCTTTTGATTGTCAAGTTGAGCGGATTCTTGGTAGCGGTACCCAGAATGAAAGACAAAAGCGGGGATGAATTGGCTAGCGTTAATTCCTGACAGTGGGATTTCTGTTCTGAAAGACTTGACATCTAACTACTTTTCATGACAAAGTGATCTTATTTTCTTGAAGACATAGTATCTTACTAATTGCCATGTCAGTCTGCCAGATGTTTCTTCTTTGAAAACAATGGGGGAGATTCAAAAGGTTTTCAACATTTTACCAGCTTATGAACAAACAGAAACATTGGAAAAAACCAAAGTGCATTTAATTGGACATGAAATAATGTTACCTTGTTTTGGAGAAGCAGAACTTGTCATTTTTAAGGAAAGTTTTTTTTTAATGGAGCAACTGAGGGGACAGTATTTACTTGGTAATATTTATTGCTAGCGTGACCAATAAATGAGGCTGAGATGACCAGAAATGTGAAAAGTGTTCCTTTAAGAAATAGACAGGACTAATGCATGCCCTGAGTTTAGTCATATGAATCTATGGCAAAGAACAACAGAATAACAGAGTTGGACAATACTTGAAGGTCTCCTAGTCCAATCCTCTGCTCAAGCAGGAGACCCTATACCATTTCAGACAAGTGGCTCTCCAGTCTCTTCTTAAACGCCACCAGTGATGGGACACCCATGACTTCTGAAGGCAAGCTGTTCCACTGGTTAATTGTCCTCACTGTTGGAAAATTTCTCCTTAGTTCTAGGTCAGTGATGGCAAACCTATGGCACACGCGCCACAGGTGGCACGCGGAGCCATTTGTCAGGGCACGCGAGGCGCTGCCCTGTCAGCTGGCCAACGCACATGCGCGCGCTGGCCAGCTGAGTTAACCCTTTTTTAAAGCCATTTTTCTCCCTCCCCAGGCTCCAGAGGCTTTATAGGAGCCTGGGGAGGGTAAAAAGAGCCCCCCGTGCCTCCCCGGAGGCCCTCTGGAGGCTTCATGAGCTTCCCTGAAGCCTCTAGAGCGCAAAAAACCAGCCCTATGGGCAAACCGGAAGTTCAGGAATGCTCGGAGGGTCGTTTTGAGCGCTCCGTAGGCTTCAGGGAAGCCTCCTGAAGGTCCCTGAAGCCTCTGGAGGGCTTCCGGGGGGGGGGAAGGCTGTTTTCGCCCTCTCCAGGCTCCTATAAAGCCTCTGGAGCCTGGGGAGGGCGAAAAAAGCATGCAAAAAATGAGGGGTCGTGCCTGTAGTTTGCGCATGCACACTGGGGGGTCACACATTGCATTATGGGTGCGGCACGCCCGCACACAACCCCCCCTGCGCTCCCCCCACTTATGGCACGCGAGCCAAAAAAGGTTCGCCATCGCTGTTCTAGGTTGCTTCTCTCCTTGATTAGTTTCTGTCCATTGCTTCTTGTCTCGCTTTCTAGTGTTTTGGAAAATAGATTGTCCCACTCTACTTTGTGTTTGCCCCTCAAATATTGGAGTATTATTGGAGTGAAAATAAATATAAAATCATTGATTTTAGTGTTCATGATGAACGTTTGAGAGAGGTAATGTAAGATGAGGAAAATTTCTGAATGAGGGACAGTTCTGAGGAATGGATTTTTTTAAAAAGAAAAGAAAATGTTGAATTAAAAAAAAGAAGTGAAAGAAACTATAGCAAAAGCAGATAAACTGCAGGAAGAGAAAGTCCATATACTTATATGAGAAAGCATTGGAAGTCAGATTCATGTCCCCAAAGAATGAATGGAGAGTGCACGTAAGGGAGAGAATGTTGCTTGAAATAGAGTGACGGGCATTATGTTACAAAGAACTGCAGAAATGTGAGGAGGTATATCTAATATAAGGAACAGAAAACGATGCTCATTAAAAGTTAAAGTAGATGAGAAAAAATGCACACAAGACAGCAAGAATTGTAGAAGATAAGAATAAAGATGTATAGACATAAAAACATAGTTGCAAATAATGTAATCAATTGGAGCCAGGAGTGACAGTTTCAAAGAAGTATACAAAATGCAGAATGATTTTGATAGAATTTTAAGTGAATGAAGAGTTCTGAATGGAACTGAAACCAAATTTAATGAAATAATTTCAGATGAAACTGAGGTGCAAATAGGCTGAAAGCAATCTTTAGAGCAGTGGTTCTCAACCTGTGGGTCGGGACCCCTTTACAAAGGAGTAAACTTTCTAGGCTTTGTGACATAGGAATAGAATAGAATCTTTATTGTCACTTCGAATATACGCTCATTGACATACGTTAAAATGAAATTTTGTTGCATACAGCTCTCAAAGGGTCACCACCTCCAATATACACTACATAAACATGACTAAATAAATGAATAAATACATATGTACATACAAAATTATGTATATACCCACATATTATATTGGGTAAATTAAGTTAAGGTCAAGTCTTAGCTTCCTCAGCTAATGGGAGGCAGAGAAGCAAGGCAGAATCAGCATGATAAAGGAGAGGTCTCTTCTTGCTCAGATGCACTTGGTTTTCATTTCTTCCTTCTTTCCAACTAGCTGTCATGTTTGCACTTCAACTCAGATTTTTTTTTGTTCTTGAATAATGGCCCTTTGACTCCTCCTGCTTCTCTCAATGTACCCCACAGAGATTTTTGGTGTTGCCTGAATTTCTATCGTTTGGATTCATCACTACTGTGCTTTTTTTTTTGTACAAATAACAAGAGTATTATTTTCCTTTGTAAAAAATCATAATCATTTATAAGAAGTAATTGGGATAAACCTAAAGCTACTTTCTCCCTCCCTCCCTCCCATAATAGAATTCCAAATGTAAAACAAATAACTTGTACCAGGGCTGTACTTCAGTTACACATCCTGAAGTTTCCCCTCGGATTTTTCATTGCCTGGAAGCAGATGAGTCCTGATTTCTTGAAGGATAATTCTCACAAAAGGAGATTTCCTTATATTATGCAGTTAGTATGTTCTCATGACAGGCAGGCATGGAGAAAATTGTATTTCTACTTGCTTGTTATGTGACTGCTAATTCACATAACAAGTAAGGAGACAATAAGACAAGCAGATGGTAGGAAATACGAAAAATCATCCTGGCTGCTAGTCATTCCTTCCTTCTCTGGTTTTGGTGCCATATGGGCAGAATTCTTTGTGGTGAGCAAGGCACCTCCTTGCGCTTGCACTTGGATTCATATGATCTAGTGAAGTCTGAAGAAGTGAATGGAATCCTTTCTGGTGAGGATTCAGACCTTATCACAGTGTCACATTGGCTGATGATCTGCATATGGAAGTGCACCCATTAGTCCTGTTAGATCACTGAGCAGCATTTGATACTCACATTTGTGGCACCGTTCTGGAGGAGGTGGGTTCATTTTGCAATATTTCCACTCCCACCTCTGTGGGTATTTCTACTTGGTGGTCATCGGGAGTATTGTACAAGTTCTTCAATATATAGGTCCTCCAAGTTCAATGCTTTCCCTCTCTTATTTAACATCTACATGAAATTGATTGGGGAGGTGATTTGCTAGATCATGGTTTGGGGAATCACGGAGAACAACAGGAAAATATTTAGAAACTGTTACAAAAAAAAAACAAAAACCACATAAGCATGACTTGAGCCTTGGGGAAGGAGAAAGTATTAGAAAGAAACTCAAATGGCCTCTCACTGATGCCATTAGGTATAAGAAGGAGGAAAGGGAAAACATATTCAGATTTGAAAGACTCTACTAATACAGCCTACATCAATAAAGCATAATTCTGGTTCTCTGGAATCTGTTTCCTTATCTGGATTACTTCAAAGGGCTGACAGAGTTTGTGTTGAAATAATATGTCATTAATATGTCGTTAATATAGAATTATTTGTAAACCTCCCAGACTCACACAAGTGTGATGGGCAGTAAAATGAATGAGTGAATGAATGAATGTATTCCACCTTGAAACCAGTTTACTGATTTCTTCCTACTGCCTCTTTTGGCTCCATCCATTTTGTTGCAAGGGCTGCTTAAACTCTCCCAGTTACTTGTTGGTGGAGAGGTGGAGAGTTGGATGCAGAAAGAAGAAAAATCCTGTCAATATCAGCTTTCCCTTCCCTCTCTTTAAGATGGAGTGGCTCTGAAAGGAGTTAATCCAGTCTTTTTACAATGAGGAAATTGCATTGTATGCACAAACATCAGTATTACACTTGTACCAAGTGAGATTGTAGGCCTATATAATTTAATGTATTCTAGCCATGATTTTCCTGCCTTGTCTTTTATCCCTGCCTTTTATTTCTTTATCATCAAATGTGCTATAGTTTGAAACTCAAATAATGTATGCACAAAGATGCATACCCAGTAACTCCCTACTTCGTAATTCCTGAATGTCGAGATTCACTGAACTGGTAAAATATACATGCACTTCCTGGTAGTCCCACACCCCAACATGCCCCCCTTCTCTATCTTGAAATACATTTCAATCTCTATATGGTTGTACTTATGGCAGTAATATGATGTCATATTTTCGTTGGGAGAGAATTCAGAAATAGAGTTCTGTTTAAGTGGAAATGAATTACTCATCCTGAGATGTATGGTTAAAATATTGTACTGGCACTGAGGAGATTCAAGTTCAGTCATGGACGTTCATTGGGGGATTTTTGAGCCAGTCACTTGTTCTCAGCCCAGCCTACCCTTACAGGATATGGGGAAGAGCAGGAGGAGGGAACGCCCTGTACGCTGCCTTGAGCATCTCAGTGAAAGACTGCTGTGTGCAGTCTTTGGAAAAATAATAGAATTTTAGTTCATGGAACAGAACACTATTAGTCATGTGTCCTTTTGTCATGTCAATCTGTTGAGTCTTCAGTTTACAGTGTTTATTTCCTCTCTCTTGCTCTGACAAAAATGAGGAATTTCATGCCTCGGTACTCTTTTTTTGTGATGTGTGTGAAATGAACCGTAGGATTATGCTTTGTCAAAAGATTCAGAACAATGTGCTTTAGAGGCTTCAGCAAAAGACAGCGGGGAAAGAGATTGTCATTCATGCACGTGCAAAAGCACAACCTTTTTGCAGGCCCAGATGTGTGACAAGAGTGGTAAATCAAGACAGGGGTCAATATATGAAAGCAATGTTCACAGTTATTTTACCTTACTGCAACAATTGTGCAAGGGTGAGTATTTATGTAATACCGGAGAACATTTTTTTCCGGAAAGTTTTGCTTCCTAAAAAACTTTTGATGATTATGATAGACTTCAGAATGAACACAAATGTAATTTCAGAATGACTATATCACGTAGGAAACTTGAGAAATATGAAATTAATGTCTAATGACCATAATTTATTTAATCACATAATGTTTCTGATATTCTGCATGAGTTCAACAGGGTTAAAGTGTTTTGCTGCTGATTTTTATATATTACTGTATTCCAGTTGCCCTGATTTTGTTTTTCCATTGTGGCAATGTCCTGCTGAAACCTTTCACCATGTTTGTTACTGACTGAACCTAGATTTTCAGGAAAGAAGTCCAAGTGTGAATGCAGGTAATGAATCTTCAGTGACATGTTACACTTAATGATCTTGTATGTTGCATTCAACTGATTTGTCGATCAGCGGAATGTAATTTGGCACTCTGTAGTTGGCAAGAAAATTCTAAACAACATCTTCGAATACTTTTCAGGTGATTTTCTCTGGCTCTACTAACAGATCTTCAAACTGCTTGTCATTGGTGACATATCTGATTTGTGGACCAACAAAAATGTGTTCCTTAATCTTGGCATCAGTTATTCTTGGAAACTTCTATCTCAAATAATCAAAACTTTCATCTCCTTGTTCATTGCTTTCATCAAATTTTTCATCAGTCTTGAGTTTTATGGGAAGCAGAGGCAAAAATATCTTTGTCAGGTCAAAAAGTGGTTTATATGCCACATTTTTCTGGCCTTGAATCAAATTCTTTTTGAGTTGCCATTTGTTTTTAAGATGCACAACTTGCACAACTATCCCATTTGCCTATCTAACAACAGTACTTGGTATATCTTGAGTCGCATTCCATTCAGCAGAGCCACTACTTTTAAATCTCCACAGATATTCCAGTTGTACTTCCTGTAGTGGATGTGCTTTAACAATAGTTTTATGTTTCCTATGTTTCTTTCATGTGCAGTGTAGTCAACAGATACTGAAGGGTGTGCATTGCCATTGTGTAAAAATAGAAGATATCTATAAAATGGTGGTGATATGCACGATCTCCCAGTGCGCATGCACGCACTACAGGCGCCCCCCCATTTTCGCATGCTTTTTTTGCCCTTCCCAGACTCCAGAGGCTTTATAGGAGCATGGGGAGGGCGAAAACAGCCTCCCCCGCACCGCCGGAAGCCCTCCGGAGGCTTCAGGGACCTTGAGGAGGCTTCCGGTTTGCTCGAAGGGTCATTTTAAGCGCTCCAAAGGCTTCAGGGACCTTCAAGAGGCTTCCCTGAAGCCTCTGGACCAGTCAAAATGACCCTCCGAGCGAACAGGAAGTCAGTTCCTGAACTTCCGGTTTGCCCGTAGGGCCGGTTTTTTGCGCTCCAGAGGCTTCAGGGAAACTCATGAAGCCTCCGGAGGGCCTCCGGGGAGGCGGGGGGGCTCTTTTCACCCTCCCCAGGCTCCTATAAAGCCTCTGGAGCCTGGGGAGGGTGAAAAATGGCTTTATAAAGGGTGAACTCAGCTGGCCAGCTCGCGCATGCATGCTGGCCAGCTGACAGGGCAGCGCCTCGCGTGCCCTGACAAATGGCTCCGCGTGCCACCTGTGGCACGCGTGCCATAGGTTCACCATCACTGTGATAGGCTAAATTACAGGAGTGTCGTCCCCCCAATGATTAGCAGCCAAAAATCTACAAGATTCCCTCCAGAAGTGTTCAGGAAGCCAAATCTTTGTTGCTTATCATAATCAAGATCTTTCTGTCTTGCTGTGTAGGAGAAGGGCATTATAAAACCAGTTTCCACCTGTGTACTACATCAGCCGTACTAATTAGTGGTTATCAGATGACTGCATCTGGTGGCACAAAAAGCATTTATAGTTTACAATATAGAAGTAATGACATTTTGATATGTTCCCAAGCAAACCCTGAAACATTCCACTGGTGGTGAGGTAGCTCAGATATTACTGCAGCATTGTATATTTGACATTAAATCACATTCTGGTATTTAGGAACAAAGAATCTGGGATGAAGTCTTCTGTGTCTGTCTGTTTCTTAACTTTTGGGTTTCTAGTGGAAAACTGTTGTTTTGGCTAAGTAGTTTAAAAACAGAATGAAGACTAGGCTTGATTATTAAAATATTTTAATAATATTACTCAACATCACTTCTCATATTCTATTGCTAAATATTACTTTGGTTTGAATCAAACCAAAGACTGTTGCATCTTTACAACTGCTTTGGTAAAACCCTTTATAGATTTTTTTACTGAAAAATGGATAAAAATGATCTATGGTTTCAGGATTTATTGATTAAAAGGTTTTTTTAAAGGGAAGAACGTATCTATGATATGATATATAATATAGGAAGGTGGAGATGGTCATTGCTATGTTTATAACTGCTGCAAAAAAATTAGAAGTTGTTTCTTTGGAAATTTTTCTTTTTCTTGCTTTTTTGTTATTCTTCACTTTTTATCATTTTATAAATTTTCTGTTTTATATTTCTTGCATGTTTTTATAGTTTTAAAGCATATTGGTAAAATCTTCTTTTAATAAAAATTATTCATAAAAAAGAATGTTGCATCTTCTTCCAGTTAGCAGCAGGATTTCTATTCATTGTATTACTTAATTATTAAGGACTATTTATGTAGCTTGTGGCATTTGGCACTGAATTTGTTTCTATCTTTGTGCCAAAATAATATGTTATTTGCATTTGTGATAAAGCAACAAACGGATACATTTGGCACTTTTGGCAAATGGAGGGGCTCACATTTGAAAACAAGAACCATCAGTGGATCCTATAAATGGATCCCATATTAGCATCCTTTTGTGAGTGGATGCCAGAGTAATGCTACGATTAGATTCAGAGCTATTCTGTAGAATTAAAAAGGGTTGTGGTTGCAATCAACCAGCTTACCACTTCTCATATTGAAGCCAGACCATGAAAATACTGTTTAGAGGAATTTTTTTTAATGCTTTCATTTATTTCTATATGAACCCACTTCCAAGATCATTTAGTTAGGCAGCTTACTGGAATACCTTGCTCTGAGTTCACTAACTTAGCATCAGCCCTCATAGCATGTATGGATAGTTGGGAGAAGTATAGAAACCTTTAGTTTCCAGGCAAAATAAAATAATTCCACCCATCTTGCCTAGTTCTATTTCAGGGGTGTCCAAACTTGGGAACTTTAAGACTTGTGGACTTCAACTCCCAGAATTCCCCAGCCAGCATGTTTGGGGAAGTTTGGACACCCCTGTTCTATTTCATTTTGAGAAATTTGTAAAGCCATTTCCCATAATCTGTGACTGGGCAGTAACCTCAGAAAAGAAAGGAAAAAACACCGGTTTGCTCATTTGATGAAATAATTCTGAGGTGGTATGCTGCCGGTTCGCACCAGTTCAGGCGAACCGGTAGTGGGTCCAGCGCAAGGCTCCGCCCACCCACCCACCCAGATGTCATCAAGAAGCTTCTGCATGCCCAGATGTGCGCGCTCCCGCTACTGAACCGGTAGTGAAGAAAATAGGATATCATTACTGAAACAGTTCCCTTGCTTTTGTTTTTTTTAACAGGGTATCCTTCCTTATAGAAATAGTGGCAATGAAGAATGTGCATTGATGTGCATTAATTACCCTCAAGAAGCAAACATGTTGGTCTTCTTTTATGTGCTCTCCTGTTTAAATGGAAGTTCTTCATGTCGTACTGCACTTTCAACCTTTGTATTGTGATTTACGAACTGTGCTGGTAGAATAAAAGGACAGTAATACTTTTTATATGGCATTCTGGAAATGGCAGCTGAGGTTTCCCAGTTTCAGTTTTGCTGCTCATCGTGGACCCTGTTATCCATTTAAATTAGTGCTCATCGTGGACCCTGTTATCAATTTAAATTAGTGCTTCCCACCCTCAGCAACTATAACATGTTAGCTGGGGAATTCTGGGACTTGAATTCCACACATCTTTATAAAGTTGCTGAGGGTGGAAAAATTGATTTAAAAGATGGAGGATGGAGGGAAAAGTGCATATTTCCTTTCTATGCCTTAATAAGCCTTTTCCATGAAAAAGATGCCAAGTTGTGCATTGTTTCTCTTCCTCTAACCTAGACACTGTCCAAATTACTATTCCATAAAAGAATCTGAAAAGGCAAGAGACAAGTCTGAATTCGTGCTGATGATTAATACCTATTTTTTTTAAAGCGTTGAAACAATATACTGTATAAAAATGCATAGAAATTCAATAAGGTATGTCTGGTCAAATTCCACGTGCAATTTTAGTTTTGAAAAAAATTAAAAACAGTACTGAGATGGTGGTTATAACCTAGACCTGTAATTATATCAAAAATGCAATTTATAGGCAAAAAATTTATATGATTATATAAATCCTTCCTTCCTTACAGCATACAAAAGATTCTCTGCTCCTTTTTCCCTTGTTTACATGTAATGAAGTACATGTATGCTGTGAAATATGCATATCTGTCATAAAACTCTTGCTAGATATTTTTGGATTTATAAAAAGTGATTGTGGGCCTAAACTGGTTCTTTTGAAATTTGTAAAGCTATTTTAAGCTGCTCACAATAGCATATAATATTTTATTCCACGTTCATTTTGGCTAAGATGAGACTGACTAATAATCTTTGGAATTGGTTGTTCCTTATAAGCCTTAATCGTACGTGTATAATGTAGCAGGAACATGTTTAATGTTTAGAAGATTGCCAAAACTCAACACTTTAATCCAATTCAACAGTCTCTGACTTCGCTTTGGTTAAGGAATAGTTGTTTCACTGAATGCCTGCACTTAGTTTTATGGAACAATAGGATTGAAATAATCCAATTTTTCCCAATGGAATAATATATAACCCATAAGAATTTAGCCTGATCTCATTTGTACTTGGTTATAAATATGCAGAATCTGTGACAAAACAAATTCAGACATTTGTTTGATATTGCAAAGGCCTTTTGTTCTTTCCAGCTCAACAGAAAGTTGGAAAGAAGCTAAGCAAAGGGACTTAGGGCTCTGTCTTTTGCTGAGCAAAATACTTCTGCAAAGTTAAACAGAATGGGATGAAATAGGATGTTTAGGGAGAAGCTGGCCAAAATAAAAATCCCCTGGCTAAAAATGGGCCGGAACACTCTGGGGCTGCAGAGAAAAATCCCCTATGGGAGAAATACTTGGGAGAATCCCCAAGTGCTAATGACTATTCAATCCCTTCGTTCCTCCTTATATGACTCAGAACATACAGTATATACTCCCATCCTCCCAGTGCACATGTGTATACAAATACAAACATAACATGACAGGAACACAGACATAGAAGAACATTCAGATATCTCCAATTGCTACTGCTAATAAAGAGGTTAGGAACAATTATAGGAGCCAATGGGTCATGGATTGTCTAGTATCTATTAAGGATGATCATTCTCCTAGGCGCTGCTTGGAGTGTCCAAGCACGGGTTAACTTCAGCTTGCTGCCCAAGGACTGAGTTCAAAAGATCGTGTAGCCAAGCCTCTTACTCCCTTCAGAGGCTCAGTTTTAAAAAACTCAGTCGCCCTACAGGACGCTTTTTGGGGAGCTCCAGTTCTTGAGCAGCAGGTTGGATTCTCCTAGCTAGTGTAGTGTAGCCTCACAATTTATTATTTTTGTATTAGTTAGTCTTATCTCCCTATTTTGTTATTTTTTGACTCCCGTTTCTTCTTTAATCGATCACAACGCACAGAGCAGGCTGCCTGGAGCGTGGCTGGCTATCGCCTGCTGCGATTACAGCCGCACCGGGGGAGGCCCATTTAGCGGCTGCTAGCGAGCCCCTGGGGGACAGGTAGGCAGTCAGGGTCCCCCCAAAAAAGCGTTAGGCTCCTCTACCATCCCCTGGTGTCGCCCCAGGCGTGCGGTGGCCATTTTGAAATCGCAGTGGCCATTTTGAATCGCATAATTGCCACGTTTTTTATTCTGAGGCTTGTCTTTGCCGCACAGCTTGTCTCCTAATGCAGATCACCGCCGGAGGGGATTCTAAATATCAGGCCTAGCTCCGGGTCTCCAGATAGGCCTCTCCCCTTGTTCTGTAGGGAGAACGAGGCAGACAGGGACTGAGGCAAGGCAGGTTGAAGCTAACACAACCTTTATTAAACAGTGACAAACAGCTCAGATGTACGGCAAATCTCAGATAGGCAAACAGCAAGCAAATGACAGCTGACAGCTCTTTTATAGTCGAGCTGTCAGGCGATAGACCAATCAGATGGCTGGATTCTCCCGGCGGTTGGCTGCTGCGTCTTGGCCAATCAGGAGCGACCAATGTAAGTCTATGGCAGGAGAAGTTAGCAGACAAGTCTATGGCAGGAGAGTTTAATACACAACACCCCTCCTCTGGACTTCCATTAGGCGGCCTCAGGGATTTTGGCCATTGCCAGGCCATCCCCTGCTTACCAGAACAGCACGGATCTGCCAGCGCCCTAATCACTGCATTCAGCGCCTATTTACTGAAGTTGCCAATGTCTGAAGGCCTTTACACCGCCTCGGCCTGCAACTGCCCCTGCCAGCCATTGCAGCCATGTCTCTTCCTGTGCCTTTCATCATGGCCAGCACCGTGGCAGCTGAAGTGGATTTTCAAGCTCGTCCTACCATCAGTAAGCGCAGCAGGCCCAACCCTGCTGCCAAGGGTGAGGGGGCTGGGTGCCCAGCGAAGGGGAAACATCCTAAGATTAAGAAAGTTTCTAAGGCAGTCGAAAAAATGGACCAGAGACGCCAAAAGGCCTTGGAAAAACAATTCCAAAAGGCCCAATCAGCACTGCAGCAGCCTGCAGCCCCCTCTCCACCTAGGGAGGTTGGGCCAGGCCCTTCCCTCCCCCCACAGCTTCTGTGGCAGCTGAGGAGGATTTTGGCTTTTGGCCCAATCCATCTAGGGCTTCTCTAGGGTCCCCCTGCCCTTCCCTGGCTCAGGATTCCATTGATGACATGGGTTCCATTGGAGGGGAGGAATCTGTGGTCCCTTCTGAGATAGGCCTGATAGGCCTGACCCTGCCTGGGACTCAGGAGCCACAGCTTTCAAAAGAAATGCAGGAGGTGGTCGCACGTGCGATCTCCCAAGGCATTGAGGCAGGTATGATCCAGTTGGTCTCTAAATTGCCCCTTCCAATGGCAAACACTAACAAGGGTCAAGCTGTAAGATCTAAGGATCCATTGACTAGGGAGGCCTCCCCAACTCCTCTGGGGGTCAATGAGGTGTCTGAAGGAGAAGAGGCTGATCAGGATGCTCCGGACCTCTCAGAGGACGAAACTCCCACACCCGACGCCCCTGCCTTCTCAGGTTTATTCAAGCCCTCCATGTTTAGGGCTATTCTTACCAAGGCTTGGGCCTCTGCCACCCAAATGGGCCCTGGCACACACGCCCTCTTCTGATCAGGGTGCCCAGTCTGCCATTGGACCCCAGGATCCAGGAGCGGGGTTATTTAAGGAATCGGCTCCTCCTCTGGACCTAGTTCCAGCTCCTCAGTTGTTCCTTGACATCATTCAATGCCAATGGGCCCAGCCGGGCTCCATGGCTAATCCTAGTAGTATAGATAAAAAGCTTTATACCATGGAGAGTAGTTTAGAGGACCTCTTGAAGCTTCCCCAGGTAGATGATCCCATTGTCTCCCTCACTTCCAATTCGGTACTTCCAACTGACCTTCTGCAAAGCTTGAAGGCGGAGGACAAGAGGGCAGAAAAGGCCGCCCATAAGACTCACTTGGCCACTGCATGGGCCATGAGGGCCTCTTCCTCTTCCTCATACTTCAGCAGGGCAGCACTATTCTGGCTTCGTAAGCTGTTAACAACCTACCAGCAGGGGACGCTAGAGCTAGGCAAGATGCCATCACCTTGGCCTGCAGGATTTCCGAGATAGCCGCCCTTTCGGTCAGAGACGACCTTTGCATCGTGCATTTGGACATGGTCATC
This sequence comes from Natrix helvetica, assembly GCF_964273705.1. Taxonomy (NCBI): domain Eukaryota; kingdom Metazoa; phylum Chordata; class Lepidosauria; order Squamata; family Natricidae; genus Natrix; species Natrix helvetica. Next base: position 275,520,582 of record NC_138548.1, on the reverse strand, counting down.
CACAGACTGGACCCAGCATTTGTGCCGAAGGTCAACACCATCTTCCATAGAACACAAGAGGTAATCCTTCTGGACTTTTGTCCGCGTCCCAAGCACCCAAGGGAACAGGCGTGGCACAAATTGGATGTTTGCCGTGCCGTACGTATATACATAAAGCGAACTGCTGACTTTTGTAAGTCAGAAGCGTTCTTCGTGTCCTTTCAGCTCGTCTCCATGGGCAAGAAGGTCACGTCTTCCACAATAGGGCGCTGGATAAGAGCGTGCATCAAGCTGGCCTACGAACAGCAAGCAAGACCTGTTCCTCCTCACATTACAGCACATTCAACGAGGAGTGCCGCAACCTCAGCTGCGTGGGCCACGCAAGCACCCATCGAGGACATATGCAGGGCCCCACTTGGTTGTCCCCGGTCCCCTTCATGAAGAATTATAGGCTCGACGTCTTTGCCTTGGCAGAGGCCTCCTTTGGGAGAAGTGTTTTGCAACGGGTCATTGCAACTCCCACGGGCCTGGACAGTTCTTCTTCCCACCCTAGGAATGCATAGCTTGGGCATGTCCCGTGCTTGGACACTCCAAGCAGCGCCTAGGAGAATGACCGTTGGCTTACCTGAATGGTCGTTCTCTGGGCGCTGCGGGAGTGTCCAACCCCACCCAATGATAGTCCTGCGGGACATGGGTTCCATTAATGGACATGGAGCAGTACCAGATATATCTTCCTTTGGGACTTATACTTCATTTTTTAAAACTGAGCCTCTGAAGGAAGCAAGAGGTGTAGCTACACGATCTTTTGAACTCAGTCCTTGGGCAGCAAGCTGAAGTTAACCCGTGCTTGGACACTCCTGCATCACCCAGAGAACAACCATTCAGGTAAGCCAATGGTCATTCCCTGTCCTCTTCTGGAACAAACGTAGAGCTGAAGTATTACGACCTAAAGTAAAGTAAGGGGAAATTATTGCAGCCTCAATCCAAGCTTTCTGAGCACAGGATAACAAAAGCAAAGACGTCAGAGAGAATTTCCATCACTGAACATAGGAAATTCTCTCTGGAAAGTTCAGGTCTTTGCAAAACAATAATTAAGCAGATATGAGAAATATCTTCCCGATAACTCTTTGTTTTTTCCCATTGTCCTTGCCAATGTTGGGTTTTTCAAATTCTTCTGCTTTTGCTTTCCATACTGAATATTACAATTTACTCTTTGCCTATTTCTTTTTGTGTAAAGCATTATTAGTTTTGTAAGGTTTTTTTAATTTATTATATCAAATAGTCTGTAATCTGTATATAATTGCTTGGACATATATACTCTTCATATTTTCATCATCTCACTCACTGCTGGATGAAATTGTACAGAGTTCTGTTGATCCAATAGCATGAGTTAACTTTACATGTGTTGAGAAATAGTGTTGATATTAATCAATCTCTGTTGATATAATTGGTCCTTATATTTCATCTTGGTACCAGATGTTTCTGCATATCTTATTGTGAATGAAAAATAAATTCAGACCTTGCTTCCAACCATTTATTTTCGACTCTCAATTATCAGTGCAGGAAACTGTTGTTATCTGTTCTGATGCATTACACTCTACTAGAAAAATACAGTTTATTTTTCTTTCAATCCTGGTGAACTTCCTGTATGGAACTGTTTCTACAATCACAGAGACACATACAGTTCAGTGGTACATAAAAGTTTGTAAACCCTTTTGAATTTTCCTGCATACATTTTAAACCGAAACATCATGCATTTGTGTTTTCCACCCAAGCCCTAAAACTAAACAAAATAGCAGTTACTGAAAGCAAAGATTCATGTAAACACAGAAATATGTAGCTTTGGATCATTTTCCTCAATGAATACATGAAGAAGTACAGGTAGTCCTTGACTAATGACCATTCGTTTACTGACTGTTTGAAGTTACAACAACACAGAAAAAAGTGACTTACAACTCATCCTTGCATTAATGACCTTCACAGCATCTCCACAGTTACATGATCAGAATTTGAATGCTTGTGGCAACTGGCATGTATTTATAGCAGTAGACCTATATACCACTTCACAGTGCTTTACAGCCTTCTCTAAGCAGTCTACAGAGTCAGCATATTGCCCCCAAACAATCCTCATTTACCGACCTCAGAAGGATGGAAGGCTGAGAACGTTGAGCCGATGAGGATTGCATTGCTGCACTGCAGGCAGCAGAAGTAGTCTGCAGTTCTGCATTCTGACCACTGCACCACCACGGCTCTTATTACAACCATTTATGATGGTTGCAGTGTCCTGAAGTCATGTGATCATCATCTGTGACTTTCCTAGCTGGCTTCTGACAAGCGGAGTCAATGGGGGAAGCCAGATTTGCTTAACAACCATCTAATTCACTTAAAAACTATGGTGATACACTTAACAATGGCAGGAAAAAAAGGTTATAAAATTGTGCATGCTTCATTTAATACCCATCTCGCTTAGTGATAGAAGTTTCACTCTCAATTTTGGTTGTAAGTCTACTACTACCTCTATAATGTTTTTCCCCTCATTTGTTTATTTGGGTTCTCTTTATCTACTTTAAGAACTTTGGTGAGAGAACAGATCATGTTATATGTGTATGAATAGTTTCATTCACCATTGGGATCAGAAGAAAGCTTTGAATCAAATCCTCCCACTACCAGGACTCCTTATAGTGACTTTTATTTTTTAAATCTAAGTTTTCATGTGATAGCCTAGATCGGATCCCTAATCAGATGTTTAGATTTGGTTTTATTAAGGCTGTTAAACAACTAGCTGTCAACACATTTCAGGTATTTTAAAGATGTTCCTTTTTTTGTTGTAGTAAATCACACAATCACCAAACATTTTCATATTCAAAACAATGCAAAGGAGGACTTTAGCATCTTGCTGATCAGCCTAATAGGGATCAAAATGAACTAACTTTTCTACATTATGATTTTTTTCGAATGGAACCTTAGGCTTTTTCTTTAGTGAAGGGAACTGAAGGGAATCTTCCAGTAATGTGTATCCGGGTTCCTTTTGTTTCAAAGTTATTGCAAGCCCAAATGAAGAGGGTAAAGATAAATGGGTTGAAATAAAAGCCCCCCCCCCCAAAATGTGGCAAGACATTGTAAGCATTACCTATTCTTGGTTGGTGCTTTTGTTGCCCTGATGTTGCTAGGAGATGAACCCTTCTGCCTAGTCATTAAAAAGTGGTAATGGGTAAGCCGAAGGCGATGAAGTTAAGGTGGAGATGAGGCAAGAGTTATAAGAGAAAGTTTCTGCAATTAGATTTGCTTATAAATTGTCCCTCTCAGTTTGGTCATTATTTGATCTTTGCTCTAGTCTACTCATAGAATAAAATCTTGCCTACATATACATCTTATGTTTCTTCTTTTGAAGAGCTTTCTGGTGAAAAAACTTTTGGAGGCATGTTTAATCCATATTTGGATCAGATCATATTTAGTATGGATAAAATGTTTTAAATGTGTTGCTTAGTGTTAGGAAAAAAATATCACAGAAAACAAAGATTGCTGTGGGAAGTGTACTGTATGTGAGGAGTCAATAATCAGTTGCCTTCAGCCATTAGGAATCACTTACATGAAACTGCAAAAGGAAATCCAATATGCTGTTAAGGGAAATCAGTGTTGTTAATTCTCTGATATTGTTAGATTATCTGCTATTAATATTAGTTACATTGACATTGTTACCTGCCTATTCCCATTTACAGGTAGTCCTCGGCATACAACAGTTCATTTAGTGACCGTTCAGTTACAATGGCACTGAAAATAGTGACATATGGTTATTTTCACACTTATGACAGTTGCAGCATCCCCATCAAAATTCAGATGCTTGGCAGCTGACTTATATTTATGACAGTTGCAGTGTTCAGGAGTCATGCGATCTCCTTTTGCGACCTTCTGACAAGCAGAGTCAATGGGGAAACCAGTTTCACTTAACAACCATGTTACTAATTTAACAACTGCAGTGATTCACTTAACAGATGTGGTAAGAAAAGTCGTAAAATAGGGCAAAACTCATTTAACACTTTTCTCAGCAACATACATTTTGGGCTCCATTGTGGTCGGAACTTGAGTACTACCTGAATCACACTTTTAACATGTTATATTATAGAGATAATATATTGGGAGGACTATTTATGTATGTTGTTTCTACAGCCTGCTCCTTGTAAACATGCTTATTGTCCCTCAATCAAAAACTGCAATTGAAGAAAGGCATCGTGGTTTAGAATGAAGCACTGGAGTTTCTCCTATGTATTTCAGTGGCTACGAAAAACAGGAAATCTATGTATGCTTCCTTTGAGGAAATAATTTAGAGGGAACATTTCTGTGAACATTTCTTGCTGCTCTCTGAACTTGACTGTTTGATTGCAGACATTTTGTTACTTGATAAGGTAACATTCCAGCACTCAAGTTGTTACCTACTTGAATAATGAAACATCTGCAAGGAAGCAGCAAAGCTCAGAGAGCACCAAGGACTCCTCAGTTCAACCCTGAGCTATGTATAGATTTAGACTTAGAATAACTTTATTCTCACTTTGAACTAATCAGCATTAAAATGTAGTTTTGTTGCATACAGCTCTCAAAGGGTCATCACCTCCAACCAGGGGTGGGCTTCAAAAAATTTAGCAAGAGGTTCTCTGCCTGGTTGCTGGGTGGGCGTGGCCATGGTGGGCATGGCCTAGTCGGCCTCCTGCACCACGGTGGAGGGGGGGCGTTTTTGCCCTCCCCAGACTCTGGAGGCTTTTGTTAATCCTCCGGGAGGGCGAAAACGGAGCCTCCCCAGGTCCAGTAGGCCCATTTTGTGCCCCCCATGAGCCTCCATGCGCGCCCTGGAACTTACCTGCATCCAAATCAGGCTACGTGGGGACTCCTGGGAGGAGTGGGGTGGGATTGGGGGTTCTCTAAACTGCACAGAATCTTAGCTATTGGTTCTCCCAAACCCCTGCGAACCCCAGGTAGCCCACGCCTGCTTCCAACATACACTGCATAAACATGACAAAATACATACATACATACATACATACATACATACATACATACATACATAATTATGCATATACCAACATATATTATATGACACGGTGAAACAACACAGTCTAGTTCGGATGTAGACAATGTACATGCCGAGAAAAACAAATCTTGGCAAGTTTACTAGACGGATGGCATAAGGAACAAAACTGTTACAGAATCTGGTAGTCCTGCTAGAAATACTTTGAAACCTCCTCCCAGAGGGGAGCAACAGAGACAGACCATGACGTGAATGTGTGGGGTCTCTAACAATGCTATATTCTCTTCTAAGGTAGCTTTCATTTGCATGGAGCCTTGACCAAGTTTGGATTTCATAGAAGGGATGCACTTGAATATCAAATCCAGTTACAATACCAATTCAGGTTGCTTTGAAAGATTGTATATTAAAATGGAGCTAAATCTGCATCTGACTACAAAGGTACAGTACTGTCTTATCTTCATGAGTAAAGCAGAAAAGGAGACTTGTTTGCAAAAGTTGAGCAATTTTCCCCAAAGCTCTCCTTGGAAGCCAAACTGGAGAGTCTAGAAAAAGAAGAGGAAAAGATCTAATTAGATCTTTTAGAGGTTTAATTTCTACTGAAAATATTTAGCTTCTTTCCCGTCACAATGGCTTGGGGAAAGGAATGTCGACATAGTACATGTCAGGACTCTTTTTATTGTTCAGCTGTCTTTGTTGCTTCATTCCCAGGTACAAGAATATTGAACATTTCCTTGAAGTCTGTGAACTTGCTTGGAAAAGGGCTTGAATTCTTCTTACTTTGCCTCTGTATGATTGGTATTTATTGTCCAAGCTTACTGTATCACACTTTCTGCCCTTTTAGTGCAGCTTTATGTGCTTTGGTGCAGACAACAAAGAAGTTTTTAGATTATATTCTCATTTGCCAGCACTGAAAATCCAGCCATGGCTGACTGAGGAACTTCGAGATCCTGAATTCCCTTATGTTCCAAACATGTTCCTAAGAGTGCCAGGATTAGCAGCCCTGATGCTGATGGCCATTTTCTTTCTATTGCAGTCAGTGGTAGAGATCTTTTCCAAAATGTTCCTCCTGTTCGATACCAGGCCTTTCTCCATACAGGTGGAGATAGCATCCAGGCATGGGTTGACTTTGTCTCCTTGCTGATTGGACTGAATCTGTTAAAGCAGTTAAGACATGCCCTTGTTACTAGGACCACCCAGCTTTTTGACTCAGTCCATCAGCAAGGACGGATATGTCTCCCTATTGCTCCTACCACCTTTTGGACCTTATTGTAAAAGTTGAAAGAAAAGAAATATTGTAGAGATGGGAGGAAGGAATCTTTGTTCCTTCTTAAGGCAGATACCTTAAATCAGGCAATTCACAGGCATTATTCCACAGAATGTGGAGATTCTGGAAGAGGTTGATGGGATTCTGATAGAGATAAAGAGGAGAAGGGGTGGGGAAGAGACCCAAACACAACCATATTTCTGTTATTTGTTTTCTATCTCTTGATCAGATGTTCTGGGATGTTTTTCCCCCCCTTTTGATTAACAATGTGAACAAAGTTTGGAAAACTAAGAGAAACATGCGGAACGAAAATAGCAAAATTAGGTTGTTGAATCACTAGATTGGCCATAAATATAAGAGGTGAGAAGAACACTAAATGGGACCCCAGGGGACGTTCACTGCTGGGCATGGTTGACAGGGTAAGAAAACCTCATCCTCGTGCCATCCATCTCCTTGATGCTGGTTTTTTAAAACATAATTTTACATTTTTAATTGCTTTTCTATTTATCTTTTTATGATCTATAGGCCCTGGATTCGCCTTACTGAGGAGATGGATAGCATGTAAATTTAGTAAATAAATAAGCAAATAAAATAAAAGTTGCTCGCTTTCTCAACTCCTTTATATTATTAAGATAACTAACAAATTTTGAGGGTGAAATTTGTCCTATCACTATGGTTTTGGAGGCCTTTTTTTCCTGAAGAAACCAAGCCTGCTTATTAGGAATCCTAGCACTGCAGAATTATGGAAAATGGACATAACTATGACACTGTTCCATGTTCATAAGCTTAGTTGCCATTTGGGGCTGCTTTCTCTCTGTTTTGCCAAGGCTTAATGTGTTCCAAGTGCATTGCAATCCTTCCTATTATGTTTCACAGCTGCTGTATAGAAATACAATTTAGTTTCATAGCGAGTATTTGGGGTAGAAAAGGCAGCAGCTGTGGGGAGGTTTGCTAGTGAATCATCATTGTATTCATCCTAAGGGAGCTTTGCTCTGCCGGCTAAATGGCCCCTAGAGGACTTTCACTAATGTAGGTCCATCAGTTTGCAGCCACCAGTAAGATAGAGGAAAATGTCAGCTGTAGGATTAATTCTTTTCCCATACAGGTACTCCTTGTTTAGTGAGTGTCTTATTTAGTGACAAACCATAATTACGATGGAGATGAAAAAGTAACTTTGCAACCAGTCCTCGCATTTGTGGTCTTCATAGGTATGTAAAGCAAGCAAGCAAACAAACAAACAAACAAAACACACAAACAAAAAGCCAGAAGATCATCAGTACACCTAATGACTACTTTGCTTAATGATTAGATTGTTGGTCCCGGTTGGGTTGCTAAACATGTAACCTTCCCAATATAAAAGAGGCATTGCCGCCTTCATTATTCATGTTTACATCTTCTAAATCTGTAAATCTCTCTGAAAAGTCATACTTAAAACTGCTTCGCAACCCCAAAGAGTTCAACACTTATTCATGACACAACATTTGGAAATTCAGATATGCTATTGTACAGGTAGTCCTCGACTTACAACTTTTCGTTCAGTGGCCATTTGAATTTACAATGGCACAAAAAAAAGAGAGACTTCTGTCTATTTTTCACACTTATGAAAAATCTCTTACAGCATCTCAGTGGTCACGTGATCAAAAATGTGGATGCTTGACAACTAAGTCATTTATGGCGGTTGCAGTGTCCTGGGGTCATGTGACCCCCTTTTGTAAACTTCTGACAAGCAAAGTCGGTGGGGAAGCCTGATTCACCTTACAGCCATGTTATTATCTTAACAATTGCAGAGATTTACTTAACAACGGTGGCAAGAGCGATTGTAAAATGGGGGGAAGACTCATTTAACAGCGGCCTTGCTTAGCAATGGAAATTTTGAACTGAAGTGTGGTTTTAAGTTGAGGACTACCAGTATTGTAGTGCACATGAAAACAGGTGTATAGTAAAATGGTATTGTACTCATTGGTGGAACAGATGGATAGAATGTGGCTTCTTGCGTAACAGCCTGTTCAATATTGTGCTTTCATAACTATATGTTCAGCTAATCATGAGTCATTTCTATGTGATGATCTAGTCTGTGTTTTACCTGGGCTTGAATTTCTTCTGATTTTCTTCTTCTTTCCAGTTTTTACCTTTAGAGCACTAAACTAGACGGATAGCATATTCAAGCATAGCAGCAAGCTTCCTTCTGCAGTGCACTAGGAGTAGCAGAAGAGCAACTAGGACTGAGTGAAATTGGATGAAACTCTGAACAAAAACCTATTTTTAGCATCATTCTTATTCTAGGTTTAGGATGAACTAATGTGTGAAGAGGTATACGGCTATCTTAGTAGACTGATGGGAAAATGTAAACTTACTCCACAAATTACATCACAGTGCTAGTCTGGTTAAATTACCACACAGGAGACTCAATCCCAGTTGATGATTACTCCCTCTTAAATGGGTGGGAAATTTTTGGTCCTCCAAATGTTGCTGAATTACCATTCTTGAATAGCAGAGCTAATGGGAGGAATGCTGGGAGTTCTTGTTGAGAAACATCTGGAGGGCCACATATTATCTCCCCACCACCACCACCCCGTTCTGAAAGAGGGCTCCAAGGGGGCTGGCCGCAGCATGGTATTTTTTTTTCATACTTCTTTTCTTTCTAACTTGGAAGGAAGCCTCACAATTTGGAAAACTTGCATTTCCTGTTTGAAATATAAAGTTACTAAGCAACCCGCTGCAATTTGAGAGGAAGTACAGAAATAGATCTGTATGTTACAGCACATTGTTTCTTTTAGAGTAAGTGTGGTTCATCTTCTGTGATATTATAGCCAGCTCAACATTATCCATATAGGCTAACATCTTTGCAGTGGTAAACTATTCCCCCCTCCCACCGAAGCAATTGTTAGAATAGTATTCTTACGTGCTCTCAAACATTAAAGAGGGGTGGAAGTAGACTGCCTGAGCAATCCTTCTCCTGTGTCCAAGTATGGAAGGCTTTTTTTTCAAAGAGATCTGCAGGGCATCTTCTCTGTTAGCTGTTCTGTCAATGGAAGGCCTTTGCGTTCTCAAAGGCTCTGAAATGGTTCCATAGTTTTGGTGCCTTGTTTTCAGTAAATGCCCGTAATGCTTTGAAAGGGTTTGGAATGGTTTAATACAGGGGTGTCAAACTGTGGGCCGGTTGTGACACATGCAGGCCACGCCTACTCCAGCTCTGCAAAGGCAAAACAAATCACGACATTTTGTGATATGTGACAATCAGTGGTGGGTTCTGGATCCCGGTGCAATCAGTATGGTGCAATGGGACTGGGTGTCCACCACATGAATGCGCACACACACGCACAGCGCATGCCTGCGTACTTACCACCCACAATGCTCTAGCTGCTTGGCGGAGCATCGTGCAGGCGCTGTACTCTCCGTGCACATGCGCGGAAGCCCCAAAAACTTCAAATACCAGTAAGGAGCGAGGGCGGGCAGGTGGGCCTTCCAGAGCACCATACTAGAACGGTACCTGGTGCTCCTGGCAGGCACTGGTACGCCTGTACCGGGGCATACCGGTTTTAACCCACCACTGGTGACAATGGAGTTTGATATCCATGCTTTAATAGTACTGATTATTTGCTTTAATTCCTTTAAGTTCTGTACAGGGAATATTCGACTTACAAACATTTGTTTAGTGACTGTTCGAAGTTACATTGGCCCTGAAAAAAATGACTTACTTATGACTGTTTTTCACACTTACAGGTATTGCAGCATCTCCATGATCAGGTGATCAAAATTTGGGCACTTGGAAACTGGCAGATATTTATGACAATTGCACTGGCCCAGGGTCATGTGACACCATTTGTAACCTTCTCTGTTGTCTTCTAGCTTTCGATGCTATTCTTAGGAATATAAGAATTAATAGTTTTGTTTTTGTATGAGTCTTTCTAAGAGTGACTGATACATTGATTGTATCACAAGTGATTTTCTGAGTTCTTTTGCATTTAGCTGCCTCCTCCAAGGCAATCTCAGTTCTTCTAGAAATTAGATGTTCTCAATTCACAAGGGAAGCTGCTCACCCTAAATTTATATGCTGTTCTGCTCAGTGACAGTATGATCTGCTTCTTTTTTTCCCACTTAAAATGTAAAAGTCAGCCAAAAACACAACTTCAAACACTTTTTCAAGCAGTCTTAAACAATCAGAAAATATTTGTTCCTTAGCTGGATGGGGAAAAGGGGGATGGGAGTCACAGTGACATTGGATAATGGCATTGGCTGTATCTTTAGGTTGGCTTTGTCTTCTTATCACATCAGTTTAATACAATGTTAATGCATAGTCTATGTTAATGCTACTGTATATGATATGACCATTGGAACTATTTATAATATAATTATAGATATTTACAAAAAGAGGACATAATGGGTATTAGTGGTGGGATTCAAATTTTGTTTACTACCGGCTCTGTGGGTGTGGCTTGGTGGGTATGGCTTGATGGGTATGGCTTGGTGGGTGTGAAGGGAGGGATACTGTAAAATCTCCATTCTCACCCCATTCCAGGGGAATGATACTGTAAAATTTCAATTTCCTCCCCATTCCAGGGGAAGGATACTGTAAAATCTCCATTCCCTCTCCACTCCAGGGGAAGGATACTATAAAATCTCCATTCCCTCTCCACTCCAGGGGAAGGATACTGTAAAATCTCCATTCCCACCCCATTCCAGGGGAATGATACTGTAAAATTTCAATTTCCTCCCCATTCCAGGGGAAGGATACTGTAAAATCTCCATTCCCTCTCCACTCCAGGGGAAGGATACTATAAAATCTCCATTCCCTCTCCACTCCAGGGGAGGGATACTGTAAAATCTCCATTCTCACCCCATTCCAGGGGAATGATACTGTAAAATTTCAATTTCCTCCCCATTCCAGGGGAAGGATACTGTAAAATCTCCATTCCCTCTCCACTCCAGGGGAAGGATACTATAAAATCTCCATTCCCTCTCCACTCCAGGGGAAGGATACTGTAAAATCTCCATTCCCACCCCACTCCAGGGGAAGGTTACTGCAAAATCTCCATTCCTTCTCAATCAGCTGGGACTTGGGAGGCAGAGAATAGATGGGGCGGGGCGAGGCAGAGGTGGTATTTACTGGTTCTCCAAACTACTCAAAATTTCCGCTACCGGTTCTCCAGAACTGGTCAGAACCCCCTCAATACTACCTCTGGTATTAGTTTTAAGAACTATGAAGCCAAAATAATAATTCAAATTGCACCTGTTTTTTTCCTAAAGCACAGCTGAACACTGTCTAAAGTGTGAAGTATGCTTAGAAGCATTTCTTAATTATCTAAGTTTTTTTTTAATTAGTAATGCTGCAATATTTCCCCCCATATTGGGGGAATTCCCGTGCCCAAATTTGCATTGCTGTCAAATTCAAATTAGGTCCCTTGTATGTAAGAACTGCTATATATGGGGGGAAATATTGCCACATTAAAAAAAAAACACCTTTGGATAATTGAGAAATGCTTCTAAGCTCAAAGAATGCTCAACTCTTACAAGGATTCTTGCTTATTAGATAAATGAATCATGTCAACAGGTTTGCCTGGGAGAGTTGTTCAGAAAACAAAGAACATAAACTTTTCATGAGAAAGCTTTCAGGACAATTTCCTGCTATCTCAATTTGATTTATATTTTAGAGGCATCTAACCAGTCTGGAGGGGCCAGTTTGTTGTAGTGGCTAAGGCATCAGACTAGAAACTGGGAGCCTGTGAGTTAGTTAAATGGGTGATCTTGAGCCAGTCACTCACTCTCAGCCCTAGGAAGGAGGCAATTGTAATCCACTTCTAAAATCTAAAATCTTGCGAAGAAAATTGCAGGGACTTGCCCAGTCAACACTAACTGGAAGGCATTTATTTTAAAAAGAGAGCCCGTTTGGTATAATGGTTAAAGGATCAGACTGGAAACTGGGAAATAGCGAGTTCTGATCCGATCTTAGCCACAAACCCAGCTATGCAACCTTGGGCCATAGGTCACACTTTCAGCCCTAGGAAAAAGCAGGCAATGACAAACTATTTCTGAAAAACCTTGTTAAGAAAACTGTACGGATTTGTCCATGCAGTCACCAGGAAACAAAACTGACTTGAAGGCACAAAAAACAAAACAAAGCAAAACAAAAAACCTCAGGGAACAAGGCCAGAGGACACAGCATCAATATGCCTGTGAAATTTTCCTTGCCCTTGCAAAGCTCTACAATAAATAAATAAATAAATGAGAAACTGGTGTCAGCTCTAGCACTATCTTCATGTCATAAGATTTCCTGGAAAATAAAAATGACAGACCCTGTTCCCCCCCCCCTCCAGCGTTTTTAGAGAAATGGACATCTCTGCACATTACAAAAAGGTCAGCTACAGTGATAGAAAGAAGTTTGAAGAACGACCTACATTGTCTTTGTGTCTGTGTGTTGGTGTGTTTTGATTTGCCAGGCCCAGAGGCGATTTCTCTGTGACGTCCATGTTGATATACCGTTAAGGAAGTCTCTCAAGGTTACAGATGTGCCACCTAGTCAAAATAATTGCCTACCCCAGAATTAGGCCAATAGGTTTACATGCAAGGGACAGACGACTGTTTGGAGCCAATACAGCCCTATTTTGGATATGTCTCTCTTTTATCCTTTCCTTTTATAGAAGCCAATTTATCACTGTCGACCCTGACCCATTGTTAAAAAGGGCCCCATTGTTCTATAGGCTCAAATCACCCTATTGGGGCTTATTATGTAAAGACCCAGTTCTTTGGAGAAGGCTGGGAAAAGAGAAGAAGAGGACAACACACAGCAAATGGATGGACTCAGTTACAGTGGCCATGAGTGCGTCATTGGAAGATCTGAAATTCCAGGTTTCTATGGAAAGGCCACTATGGATAAAATCTGTACATGGTTCTAAAAGTCAGCGCCAACTTGATGACACATAATTAATCAATCCCCTATTGCTAACTTTATACAGATCAATCAATCACCAGTACAATAGTTGTGAATGGCATGAAAAGAGTTGTTTCCATGTAATGTCTTTTGACTTGGAAAGCCTTTTTGTCAGAATCCAGACTTCAGAGTGTGTTTGCTGTTCACAGAAGTCAGAAACAATAAGGACCTAGTATGACAGGAATCACAGAGAGAGCACTGCTATAGCCAATGCACACAAGATGTCCATGTTTGATGATGAAAGGCTGCAAGCTTTTAGAATCAGAATAGAGCAGGAAGGGACGTTGGAGGTCTTTTAGTTCAGCCCCCTGCTCAAGCAGGAGATCCTATACCATTTCAGACAAGTGACTGTCCAGTCTCTTCTTAAAAACCTCCAGTGATGAAGTACCCACAACTTCTGAAGGCAAGCTGTTCCACTGGTTAATTGTCCTCAGTGTTAGGGGGTTTCTCCTTAATTCCAGGTTCCTTCTCTCCTTGATTTCCATCCATTGTTTCTATCCATTGTTTCTTGTCTTGCCCTCTGGTGCTTTGGAAAATAAATTGAACCCCTCTTCTTTGTGGCAGCCCCTCAAATACTGGAATACTGCTATCGTGTCCCCTCTAGTCCTCCTTTTCTCTAGACTAGCCAAATCCAAATCCTGCAACTGTTCTTCATATGTTTTGGTCTCCAGGTCTTTAATCATATTAGTTGCTCTTCTTTGCACTTTTCCCAAAGTCTCAACATATGTTGGTAACTGTTATATCCTGGCAGATGACGTCAGGGATTTCCCCCTGACAGCCGGCATCTGCGCTAGCAACAGCCAGGTCGCGTCTGATTGGTTAAGACGCGACCTGGCTGAAAGCGGGGAAAATCCGGTGTTCGGATTGGCTGGCTCGTCTGACAGCTTCACATAAATAGCTGTCAGACTTGCCCAGCCGTGCTTCTCTCCTGTAAATGCTGTTTGCTTTTGGTTTGCTAATAAAGACTATTGAATTGCCTCACGGTCTCCGCTATCGTCTGTGCCAACTTAACACTGGCAACGAAGGTGGGATTCAGCCGCCGCTGACCCACCGCACGTTACCACCTCGGCACAACCTGACCGGGCAATTCATTCCTTTTTTTTCCTGCCTGACCATCCGGCAATTCTGAGGAGACCATGTCGGCGATGCCAACGTTCGTTCCCTTCGGCTGTGACGGCGAGACCTGGGAAGCATTCCTGGAGCGCTTCGAGTGCTACCTGATCGCCAACGGCAGACGCGATGTGCCGGACGACGAAAAATGTAGTTTTTTCCTGAGCTGCTGCGGCACGCCAATGTTCAGCGCCGCTCGCTCCCTCGCAGCTCCACAACCAGTCCACTCACTGGACTGGGCCACTCTGACTGAGCGCCTGCAGCGCCACTATGCCCCGACCCCGTCCTGGGTTGCGAGGCATTATGCTCTCATCTGGAGATGTGGCTGCAAAATCCAGGGCTGACCCTGACCTGTCCCAGGTCATGCTTTGGGTCCAGAGGGGCTGGCCTGAGGGGCCGGTGCCAGAGTACCTTCGCCCTTTCAAGGCCAGGCAGCTGGAGCTGTCACTCCACAGTGGGTGCCTCCTGTGGGGTGACAGGGTGGTCATTCCACCCAGCCTGCGTCACCAGGTGCTGTCTCGCCTTCATGAGGGCCACCCAGGCATAGTGCGCATGAAAGGCCTGGCGCGCAGCTATGTGTGGTGGCCCCGCATGGACGACGAGATAGCGGCTTGGGTGGCAGGCTGCTCCACCTGCCAGCTTTCCCGACCGGCGCCCCCGGCTGCCGCTCCGCGGGAATGGGAAATGCCCCGTGGGCCTTGGTCCCGTCTGCACGTGGACTTTGCGGGCCCGTTCAGAGGCCAGGTCTTCATGGTAGTGGTGGACGCTTATTCGCACTGGGTGGAACTCATCCTCATGAGGTCCACCACAGCTGAGGCCACGGTCAGAGAACTGACTAGGCTGTTCGCCACCCACGGCCTGCCGGACGTCATCGTCTCTGACAACGGGCCTCAATTCGCGTCCACCACCTTCCAGCTGTTCCTGGCCTCCCAGGGCATCCGCCATGCCCCAGTCGCCCCTTACCATCCTGCTAGTAATGGCCGGGCGGAACGGGCGGTTCGCTCGGCCAAGGAGGCGTTGGGCAGGATGGAGGGGGCGGACTGGCAATCAAGGGTGGCTGCTTACCTGTTGGTACAGCATGCCACTCCTTGCCCCCTATCCGGAAGGTCTCCAGCTGAGCTGCTGATGGGCCGGCGCCTGCGGACCACCTTGGATAGGCTGCACCCGCTCTATTCCAAGGAGCAGCCTGGCAACCTGGGGGCCCCCTCTCGAGATTTCACGGTGGGAGATCTGGTATGGGCGCAGGCGTTCTCAGGGCCTGTTAGGTGGGTGCCTGCCACCGTCACCTCCATAACCGGCCCCTGTTCTTACAGGGTCCAACTGCATGATGGGACCGAATGGCGGCGCCACCTGGATCAATTGAGGCGCCGCCAACCGTCCAACATCAACGACGTCCCCGCAGAGTCGACTGTCATCGTGACTCCGCCAGCGCCCAATGTCGCATCTTTACCTGGTGCTCTTCCACCAAATACAGTCGGCCCGGTCCATCTGCCCTGGGCCACTCCGGTTACGGACGCCGCCTTCCAGCCGTCCTTAGTTGAGGATGCTCCGCCCGTTTGGCGAGCCCCTCCTGGTTTCCCTCCGGCCTTTCCCGAGTCAGGCTAGGCCTACCCGGTCATTCCCATCTCAAGCCCGCCTTCGGCCACGCCCCCTCGGCCCTGCCTACCTGTTCCTTGTAGTCCTCATCCTAAGGTAGGCCCCCAAGATGGCGCCCGGAGCTCCACTCCCTCGTGGGAGGAGCTACCACGGGCACCTCCTTCTCCTCCGGCGTCTTCTGCTGAACTGAGGCGCTCTGGGCGGGTCCGGCGCCGCCCAGCCTATTTGCGTGAGTACGTCTGTGCGCCGTCCGCACATGCGCACTCACTGGGGGGGAAGGGGTGTTATATCCTGGCAGATGACGTCAGGGATTTCCCCCTGACAGCCGGCATCTGCGCTAGCAACAGCCAGGTCGTGTCTGATTGGTTAAGACGCGACCTGGCTGAAAGCGGGGAAAATCCGGTGTTCGGATTGGCTGGCTCGTCTGACAGCTTCACATAAATAGCTGTCAGACTAGCCCAGCCGTGCTTTTCTCCTGTAAATGCTGTTTGCTGTTGGTTTGCTAATAAAGACTATTGAATTGCCTCACGGTCTCCTCTATTGTCTGTGCCAACTTAACAGTAACGTGGTGACCAAAACTGGATGCAGTATTTCAGGTGTGGTATTATTAAGGCTTTGAAGGGTTGCAGTTGATTATGGTGAGGAGGAAGCTCACTAGGCAGAAACCTGAAATAGGTTTGTCTCATTTGCTACTCCGCTTAATTAATGCTTTCCAAAGGAGATACCTGTGGTTTCTCAACCCATGTGTAGTAACCTATCTAACTGGATTTGACTGGTGTTAATATGCCGTATTCGTGGTAGAGGATTTATATTGCTCAACCAGTGTGAAGTCTCTTTGAAGCATCCATGCACCTTTCTGAACCAAATAGACCCTGACATCACAAGATATGCACCATTTTGATTGCAATTCTGTTTCCTATATTTGCAACATTTAAAAGGAAAAAAATATTTGTAAAATAGGGAATAATAGAGGATTTGTATTTGGTTGCAATACCACATAGTGCATACATGTTTGAACTGTGTCTCTCTTGAGGTTTTTTTCAAAAATTAAAACATAAGAACGAACAAGAATCAAAAGGGGGGAAAAACCCAGGAATAATAATCACCAGTGTCCACAACTACTGGTATCCACAGATTTTCACTTATCGGTAAGATGATCAGATTTCTTAATGCATATTTCTGTTTGATAAGATAGAAAGGAAGGTGTTGGTACAAAGATGTTTTTATATGAAAAAACATTAAAGGGAATTGCTTATGGTCTTAGATCAGAGGTTTTTGCCACCAGTTCTTCCTCCTCCTTCTCCTCCTACGTTTCTTTGCTTCTCTCCATGAGGAACTGAGTCATGAGCTTTTCAAAGCTAAGGAAGCGATGCTCGTTGTCTGCCCCCATACAGGGACAGCAGAGAAGGAGGTAAAAGAGCACTTCCCTCATATTTGAGAGCAGCTGTAACATTAATGGTTATAATACAATATAATATACTTTACTGATTAGCAAATTGGCCTTATCAAGACAGACAGTAGATATCAAGGCAGACGGTAGATACAATAAAATAAGATGAGGTAAGTTACAGTGAAATGAGATAAAAGAGTCTACAGTGAGATAACATAGAATAAAATATATTCACATTAAAGTAAAGAGTTTTAAGATGACCCATTAGTTGAGAGGAGACTTTTGGCTGACCTCTGACCCCAGGGTCACCAGTTCCTATTAGATTGGTTTTTGGACAGAGCAATTAAAATTGGCTTCTCTGGACAATTAAGTTCTCTATATGGATATCTCAGTATTTATAATCTGTGGCTGTATCTATTATGCTTAGCAGATAATTGGAAGCTGTAATTTATATACCATTGGAGGTATTGACATGTCTCATATTTCTGCCTTAGTGTTGATTCTAATTTTCTTTTCATCCATATTGTTGATGCACAGGGGAATCACAGAGGAAATTAATTTAATTTGTGAAATGTAACAAGATTTAGGATTCCTTTTTAGAAGATGAAACTAGTTTCTCTCTTAGTTTCTTTTTTGAGGTTGAGAAAACCTTAATCCGTTTCTTATAGAACTGCATCTTTGGGCAGTTTGAATTTTTTGTTTTTAAAATACTGAAATTGGGGCACAGTGTAAGCAATCCTTATCCACTGGAATTTTATGTGAGTTTTCCTAGTTATCACTGAAGATGTTATAGTGGGGTTTTTTTGTTATAGCTGTGCCTTGTGACCCAGTTAAAAATCCAATTATATAGAAATGCTTTTGGGGAAAGGCTAATTTAAAAATATACTTCAACTAGAGAAATAAACTTTATTATTGCATGTGTCTATGCATGTCTTTATATTATCTGTTGTGTCTGTATGTTTATAAAAAATGAGTTAAGCTGTTATTTCCCTTTTCTAAGGGTAGCCCAATTATATCCACAATTGGTGTCAGAATCTAAGTCATTGAGCAAATCAGTCTTCAAGCGAGACATCCATGTGACTGCTTCTCTCAACAACTGCAATACTGGCACTTGCCATTGTGGTTGTTAAGTAATCTTGTAGGTCATCTTGCAGGTTGTGGAGCCATGGTGGTGCAGTCGTTAGAATGCAGTATTGCAGGCTAACTCTGCCCACTGCTAGGAGTGCAATCCTGACTGGCTCAAGATTGATTCAGCTTTCCATCCTTCCAAAGTTGGTAGAATGAGTAGCCAGATAATTGATGGCAATATGCTGACTCTATAAAACACTTAGAGAGGGCTGTAAAGCATTATGAAGCAGTATATAAGTCTACGTGCTACTGTTATTAAGCTAAGAGAGTGCCAGGCTGCTTAGGATGGGTGGTGGTGGGAGATGCTGAAGGTTCCATTCAGCCACTGAAAATCTTCCCTGCCAAAATCCCAGTGAGATTTCCAGTTATTGAGAAAAGAAACACTTGCAAGTACCCTTTTCCAGGCCTCCCAGGGTCTCCCAACCCACCTGAGGCACCAGGTGCCCCTTACCTTACCACTCTTCCCTATGCTTGGGTTTTAACTTCCCTCTTTTCTCTGGGGACTGGTTGAAAGAGCTGTCTGCTGAAGGATTTCAACTCCCCTCTGTGCCCCGAGGGAGAATTCCTTTGGCAGGCTGCAAGAATGAAATTCCATTTCTGTATCCTGCCAAAGAAGTTCAGCTCCTCTCCATACACGGAACTCCATTGGTGGGGTTGGGGATTTCTTTGTGATGGTTGGAAGTGCTTTATCAGCCATTAAGCATCCTTTCTGAGGTCATCATAATTCTGGACCATCATTAAACCAATCAGTCATAAGTTGAGGACTACCAGTAAATGGGATCCTATACATCTAGGCGTGTTATTGGGCGAATTATAAAGGGCCACGTTAGAAAAGATTGTATTCACTGGGTTGATGAAGAAATATACCATGTGTTAATAATTGCAGCAGCAACATTTTTGTACCTTGTTGAAGGAGTTCAGCTCCCCTTTACAGGCATCTTTCATCCAATCCCCAGAGATGAGAAGGAGTCCTCAACAGGTGGAAGCAGCTTGCAGCCTTCCCTGCTGATTTGCCCATTGACTTTCTGGATAAGCTGGGTAGTGGAGGACTATAGCAATAGCACTTAGATTTATATACTGCTTTACAGTGCTTTACAGCCCTCTAAGCGGTTTACGGAGTCAGCATATTGCCCCCAACAATCTGGGTCCTCATTTTACCGACTTTGGAAGGATGGAAGGCTGAGTCAACCTTGCGCCTGGTGAGATTTGATCTGCCAAATTGCAGACAGCCGGCAATCAGCAGAAGTAGCCTGCAGTACCTCATTCTAACCATTGCACCACCACGGCTCCTCCTGACTAAATGTATATGTGATCCTACAATCAGTTCAAAAATAATAATTTAGCTGAAGTCTGCTGTTAGGAGGAGAATGACAGCTAGAATTTAACTTGGAGGAAGAACTACCACAGAAAGATGAAAGAGAATAATTGAGTCTGTCTGCACACTCACACGCATGCATAAGAATTAGCCCTAGAGAAGCCAACCTCCTTTCTCATCTCCACCCCAACAATTAGATGAAAGGCCAAATTATATTTTCAGTGCAACAGTGCAATCTGAATGAAGCTCTCTTATCTGGGATGTGACAATCCTATGGATTTCCACTTGCTTCCATTTTAGCATTATATTTGGTCTAATTTCATTTCGTTTTTGTTTTTTCTTTCTTTTTTTTCTTTATTCATTAGATTTATGTACTGCCATCTCATCTATATGCTCTTCTTCTTCTTCTTCTTCTTCTTCTTCTTCTTCTTCTTCTTCTTCTTCTTCTTCTTCTTCTTCTTCCTCCTCCTCCTCCTCCTCCTCCTCCTCCTCCTCCTCCTCCTCCTCTTCTTCTTCTTCTTCCTAGTAACCAGTTTTGGTTTCCATAATTTTTGTTTACAAATGCCCAATTTTTGAACAGAAGCTTTTGCAATAAAGTTGTTCCAAATTCTGCCCAAACATAAACTTCAGCAAGACCTTAAGATGCATTTTCCTCCCTGAGTACAACATTTACAGGGATTTACCTTTGCCTAATTATAGACAAGCAATGAATTCACTATTTTATTTTGCGTTTAACTCATTTACACTAAACTAAGATAGAGCGAGAGTCTTGCTTGTATTATAGCCAATATCCAAATTCTTAAATTCTAGATTATGAAATATAATATAATTAGCATAGTGTAGTGAGGTGTAATGTAGTATAGTAATAATAGTAATAGTAATAGTAATAGTAATAGTAATAGTAATAGTATAGTATAGTATAGTATAGTATAGTATAGTATAGTATAGTATAGTATAGTATAAGCAGGTGATGGCAGGTGGACCAAGGCAGTCATAGAATGGATCTCATTTGATAAAAAGCATCCACAAAAGAGACCCAAAACAAGATGGATTAGCAAGTGTTGCGGGCTCACTTATCAAGGACTGTATTGGTTGGAAACATGCAGAAGAGGCCTTCATTCTGCAGTGGATAGACAGTGGCTAAAATGATAATGATGATGGTGGTGATAATGATAATGATGATGATGATACACTATGGGCATTGAATCTCAGAACCAGGGTTTCAGTGCAATTCTGTTATCGGTTCCTTCTTAGATTTTAGATGAACTGAATTGTTGGAGAACCTCACTGTTCGTAGGCACAGGATGGATATTTAGAAATCCAGCTGTGTATCAATAATCTTACAATGTGTGGAAACTCAGAAAATGGAGAAGTACTTCCTTACTCCTTACTGTAAATTACACAAAAGGAAGATGTTCAAGTGCAAAATTACCCTTCATCATTCTGCTGTTCTACGAAGTGTCTCTTTTTAGAATAACAAGGCTTTGAAGCAATCTTGTTGAAAGAGCCAAACACTTGTTCCTTTTTAAATTCCTTAGTGTTGTGCATGCCTTTGAGTCAGTGTTGACTCCTGATGACTGCCTGGACTAACTCCTGTAGTTTTCTTGGCAAGATTTCAGAAGTGATTTGTCATTGCCTAATTCGTGCTAGGGTTGAGAGCAAGGGACTGGCCCAAGATCACACAGTTGGCCTCATGCCTAAGGCAGGACTAGAATGCCCAGTGTTCCTCTTTCTAGCCTGGTGCCTTATCTAGTACACTACATTGGATCTCCAAGTTTCTTAGAATCATCCTTAAACCTTCTGGGCTTATTTGTCTGCATGTCTGAAACATTATCTAATTGCATAGGGGGGATCCATTTAAGCCAGTGGTAGTAGTGTCCATTCTGCATGGCAAATCATGGGAGTAATCTTTTTATCCTTATACATCAAGCGAATGGGACTTTGCAGGTTATCTTGGAAGAGTCTCAGGTAATAGGCAATGAATTTTCCTGCATTTCCTGCTACTATTAACTCTGCTTGTCAAAGTTGCTGCAAAAGCAAATTGTGGGTCTCTCCCATTGATTTGTATGGTGTTAATAGTGAGGGGAGACCATAGGGCCGTAATGGGGAACCTATGGCATGCGTGCCGGAAGTGGCGCACAGAGCCATCTCTCTGGACACATGAGCAGTTGCTCTTCTGAGTTCCGACATGCCGGCCAGCCTGTCTTCACACGTACTGGAGCACCAGAAACTGGAAGAGCAGTCACTTTGTGTGCACACACGCACCAGGAAGATGATCTTCTTGTTTCCGGCACGCACATACGCACAGCCCAGAAACCAGAAGACTAGGTGGCCGGTGTGCATGTGTGCACCGGAAACTGGAAGATCATCTAACTGGTGCATGCACGCACACCGAGCCCCTGCTCTTCTGGTTTCTGGTGTGTGCATGCGCACTGGGCAGCCAGAAGACCAGGTGGCCAATGCGCATGCATGTGCCATAAACCAGAAGAGCAGCTGCCCGGCGCACGTATGCGCACCAGGCGGCTATTCTTCCGGTTTCTGGCATGCATGCGCTCTCCTGTTTCGGTACTCAGTTGCCAAAAAGGTTTGCCAACACTGCCATAGGGGCAGGAATCGTGAAGATGACAGCCTTTAAAAAGAAAAGCAAAAAAAAGAGAAGAGAATCTGTAGAGAAAGAAAAGGGCTGCCGGAGGGAATGTTTGGCAGCAAAAACAGATTTTCCAGCCACAATAGTGTCAAATGTTTTGGCCCTTGACTCCCAACTGCCTCTTGCTTGCAATGGAGGTCTTTGGAATACTCGGGGCACAGTCAGGCACTAACATGGCTGGGCTCCTAATGCTGATTGAAAAACCTAGTAGCAGAAATTTAGATGGCTCCTATATAGCAGGATGCTAATGCTAGTGAAGAGAGTGTCTGGATTCCATTTGTGGATTTCTCTTCTCTTGAGAATTTATTACAGCCTGAGATTATATTCTGAGAATGCTGAGAGATACAGTGCAGTAACTTAACAGTTTACACTGAACCATTTCTCGAAATGTTGTTTGTCTTATTTTACTTGCATTCCAGCAGTTTTAAAAGATTTGTTTCCCTCTGAGTTTCTGTGGAATTTTGAAAAAGGGACTCTGCCAGTGTCAAAAACTGTTTGGATTAATTGGCCTTCCTTTTCTGGAAGAGTATAATCTGGCCAGTACCATTTTTCATGTTTCTGAGTCCCACTGTGTATATTTTATGTTTCAGGTTGACATGCTCTGATAATTGATCTCTTGTGGGAAGTAAATAATTGTTCGGTGTTA
Source organism: Natrix helvetica (assembly GCF_964273705.1). Taxonomy (NCBI): domain Eukaryota; kingdom Metazoa; phylum Chordata; class Lepidosauria; order Squamata; family Natricidae; genus Natrix; species Natrix helvetica. The sequence continues at coordinate 275,497,559 of NC_138548.1, read as the reverse complement.
TGCAAATAATAGTGTTCATTGTCTATGTGGGAATTCCCTTCACAATTATGTTCTCTGGGGTCTTTGTATAGCTGTCTCCAGTTGTTTAGACTGGAGAGTACCTGAGGCTATCCTTTTTTTCTGCAAGCCAAATGAATAATGAAGGACATTAATGTGAAAAAAAAAAAGATTTCTACGGCCTCATTCTAAGTAATAGTTTCTATTATGCATATTATGTGTTGTTAGCATCTGCCTTAAGTTTCTTGGTATATGACTTGTACCTTGCGTGTGTGAGTGTAATTAAATGTAGGACTTTCAAATTACAATCAGCATAAATATCATTTTGGGATGATAAACAGTTGTTTTGTTTATACTGTGTGTTTTTTTGCAATGGGAAAAGTGGCCATGTAATCCTCCTAACCTTCCTTCCTTCCTCCCTCCCTCCTTAGATTTTTCTCTAAAACGAATATAAGTTGCTCTGTTTCCTTGTTAATTTACAGATGGCAAATTATAAATTCTATCCAACCATTCTGTAGACAATTAGTCCAGGACAATGCCATAGCATCTGAACTAATATGTTTGATTAATACATATTAGTAATACATACAGAGTAATACTGTAAAGCATAATTAGAGAGAAAATACTATACATTGCAGTTAGTTCTATGGAGAACTTTCTGAAAAATGGCTTCTTATATCAACCTAAATTAACACTTTGTAGCTTTTCCATGAGAAAACTGATCCCAAACTGGCAATTTTGTTTGCCTTGAAATAACAGTTGTTAAAAGAGGCTTTCTTGAACTGAGAGGATGTAGAATATTAAAGCAAATTAATGGAATTTGTGGTGTTATGGAATTTCCTTTATCAGTTTCAGATTTTCTGTCTGAAGTGGGAAGAAACACATCCCTTCCTGCTTTCTTGTTCTGGGGAATTCTTATTCTGCGTTCTGCAGAATAGTATAGATTGCCTTCTAGTGGCAAAGAAAGGAGTACACTGTACTGTTTTGATAGGAACAAAATGTTTAAAATGTACAATATACACTGAATATTAAATTTGATATTGTTGTAACATTTTCCCAGTGATCACTATAGTCTGTTATTATTAGAAAGTTTGATTTACTCGGCATTCAAAACCTAGCCGTTTAAAATCCACCAAACCTGGGTTATACAGTATAATTATCAATTTATATGCTTTAAGTAGCACCTAGGTGACTTTGGTTGATTTGGGAAAGCTAAGGAAGCTCAAAACTAGTTTGTACTTGGAAGGACAGATTACCAGGGGACCCTAGAACTGCAAGACTGAGAAGTTTTTTTAAAAAAAAACTGCTGGAAAAGGTCAAGAAATCTCTGTGGGCATGTCCTTGAAACTTGACTTGAAGGAATCTTTCTTTTTCATGGTCCAATATTAATTATATATATTTTGGAAATATGTTAGATGAGACTTTCCCTCCATCTCTCTTTCTCGTTCTCTCTTTCTCTTTTTCTTTCTCTCTCTTCCCCCTCCCTCTGCCTACCTACCTGCCTACCTAACTGAGATGATTAATCCATGAGATGTAAGCCTTATGTAGCCGTCCAGGTGTTTCCATATGGCTTTCAGTAGGACCTATGACTCTTCCCACCATTTTGCACTTTTCTGATTCAGTGTTGTTGGAACTGACGTTTCTGAAACAGCTCATTCCTGCTGGGCCCCCAAAAACAACGTCTATGGGAGTGATGACTGCAGCAATAGTGTTAATCAGGGCAGAACAAATAGGATCTCTCTAAGTGGAAAAGACGTAAGCAGTGCCTCTATTTGTATAGCCATGTACCTGTTACAGATACAAACTGTGTGTGCATAGGTGACTTCCGAGCATCACAGCAGCATGTTCCCCATCCCCCCAATCCCAGCCCCAGAACTAATTAGCATTTAGAGTATTCAAGTTAAGTGTACTAGACCTTATTAAGCCATACATTCTGCAAAGTCTGAATTGCTGCCTCTTTGTAAGCATCACATAGTGAGTTTGCATCCTTCACACAAGTCTCTTTCCACTTCTCTTTTCTGGTGGAATGTGGCAATTGGATCCCTCCCAAATACTGACCAGGCTGAATGATGCTGTAGTTAATCCTTTTTGACAAAAAGCCCATATTGCATAATGCAAACGTTTGCTAAGCTTAGAGGGTATGCGTATAATGAAGAGGAAAAGGTACATCATGTTCTGCAAAATGCTCAGAGACAAAAGTTTAGTATATGGTTCTGGTTAAAGGAAGCAAGTCCTTATGAAATGAATGTCCCAAAGGTACTTTTTCAAGAGGCAATTGGACTTTGTTTTTCTCTTTGAAGACATTTTGCTTCTCAGAGCTGAAGAAACTTCTTAGATGTGAAGTGAAACGTCTTCAAAGAAAAACAAACAGAAAGTTCAGTTGCCTCATGAAAAAGCTCCTTTGGGACAACCATGAACCTGGATGACTGAGAATCTCCATAGACATTTATGAAATGAACACTTTCTTATTATTTTCAGGAGAGCAGAAAGCAGGAATATTTTCTGAGTGATAGGGCAGTAGTCTGAATCTTCCATTTCAGAATGGGTTTAGGTTTTTGCCTGTTTATTTTCTGACATGAACAGTATAGAAGTGAAGTGTTTTTAAAGCTTTTGGAAAGATTCAGGAATTAATCTGATTTGATGTATTAAGTAGATTATGTTGTTCCATTCAAATTAAGTTTATCAGATAACATCTGGTGGGAACAGAAGACCCAGTGTTCTAGTATGACTGACTGCAGTTAATATTGATTTGCTTTTTACACAATTATGGTTGACCTCCTTGTGTTATAGATTCATTTTTCCAGAGTTGCTTTGCTCTTTTTGACAGCTGTCACTAGGAAGACAGAATTCATAGTAACAGCTCCATCACCATTTTGCCTTATCTTTTGAAAAAGAACACTTTACACTAAGTGATTTATCAGCAAGCTGAATTAATTTTCCTTAGCATGTCTATGGAGTTGCTCAATCATCCAGGGTCATGGTTGTCAAGAGGCGACTGGACTTTCTGGTTTTTGTTTGAAGATATTTTGCTTCTCATCCAAGAAGCTTCTTCAGTTCTGACTGGATTGTGAGCAATGGAAGGATTTGCATTCCTTGCAGACAGCTGGTCATTTGCATTCTTTTAGCAAGTCGTTAAGATCACCTGGAGTTTTATCTGTGTCACCTGAGTGGGGCAAATGGGTGTGGAGCCTTCTTGGAACAGTTGAAAGGACTGTGTTGTAGACTGGGGATGTCATATCCCTCTTCTGTTGAGAGAGAGAGCTGTTCAGTTTTGACACAGATGGCCTCTTTGATCCTTCTTTCAAACCAGCTGAGTAGCCTTTGCCTTTTAAATGCAGATGGACTACTGAATCTAGTTTCCCTAGCATGCTCATCATTTTTCTTATTGTCAGCCTTTTGGGGTAGTCCAGACAGAAAATCAAAATCATGACTACTAACCCTATTATTATAAGGTTACAGTCATCTTGCAAGTCCAAAAAACTCTTATCCTCTCCCCTGCCTTTACTTTCCAGGGAGGGTCCCTTCTGAGATGCTTTCTCTACCCACATCTCTCATTTAGACTCAAATTTCTCTTATCAGGACTGTTGTCTAGGCTGAGGCTCTTCCTCCTGTCTCCCAAAGTTATTTTCATAGCCCATTTTTATAACTATTCCCATTCAACTGTTCAGTCATCTTCAAAAGAACTATGATTGAGAATGCCAATTTCACACAATCAGATGTGAGGGAGGGATCAGAGCACCCTGGGGAGGACAGTTAATCAATGAACCAATTTAATAGATTTTTATCTGTTCATTCCCTCATCATAACATAGCCTCTTACTTAAATACACATATAATTTTAGCTTTTGCTGCGTTCAGTAACCATATTATTTGATTCCCTATACCTTGCTGAACAAAGGACTCGTCCCTTTATGAAAGTAACATAAAAGAAATAACATAGAGTGAAATTTAAAAAGAAAGATAAGATAAAAGAAGTAGAAAAGAGTTACAGGTAGGAAAAGAAAAGAAAAGAAAAGGAGAAGCAGTTTCCAATTTTAGTAGTTACAACAAACTCATCACCTCTCCACTCTCTCTTCAAAGTTACAACAAGTTTCTCGTTTTCACATATTCAATCCCTTGAATGAGCAAATGCATAAATCACCAATTCATTTTCTCCTATTTTCTTCAAAAAGTCTAAACCAGGTTTTCAGTCTTTAAGTAGTTGTCTTTTTAAAATTATTATTATTATTTCATTCAGTTGTGTCCAATTCTCAGAGACTGGCTATATACAATAAGTCCCTGCAATTTTCTTGTCAAGATTTTTCAAAAGTGGTTTGCCATTGCCTTCTAGGTTTGAGAGAAAATAATCCAGGGATTCATGCCTAAAAGCAGAGCTAGAACCCATAGCCTCCCAGTTTCTAGCTCAATGCCTTAACCACTGCACCAAACTGGCCCCCACTTGTTGTCTTACCCCTTATGAAACAGATGAATTGTGCCATTTCCACATGTTCTGCTATTTTCACAATCCATTTGGTATTTCAGTGTTTTTCCATCATGGTACATATAATAGTATCGCTGCAGCTACTATATAGAAAATCAGTCTTCCATAAGTGCTAGCTGATTGGTTATCCACGAGTCCCAAAGTTTTGCAGAAACCTCTTCATTCTCCATTCCCCTTATGTGGATAGATGTAAGTGTGTTTTGTACACTCCCTTCCTCCCAATTGGGATGCAGCCTTAGTAAACTGTTCTGTCAAGATTAATTTTCTTTGATGTAATGAGAATACATTTCAAAACTTTGCCAAGATAGTGGGGCACAAATATTGGTGAGGATGAAGGCTGGAGTTAGCTCTGCTTTTCTGTAGGTCCCCAATGCTTGGCTTGTGCCTACCATCCCAACCTTCTATGCCGAAAGCCTTTCTGAAAACTATGTGACATTTCAATCCTGATAGCAAAAGAGCATTCTTGCCATTATCTGGCAAAGTCACGTAGAATGTTTCAGCTCTTTGGCTTTCGTTGTGGAAAAAAGACAATGGAACACTACAAAGTGAAATGCAGTAATAACAAACTATACGGGTATGATTATGTTAGAACTATTCAAATAGAAAAAAATGATACATAGGAATAAATAAAGGGCATAGTTTATTAAAACATCCTCACTCTGCTCTATTTCCTGTCCTTCCTCAGAGAATTACTAAAACCAGGAACTGAAAGTTGTGTGCATTTTTTAAAGTTAACCAAGTATGACAGCTTTAAATAATGTGTTGTAAGGATCGCCTTTATAGTAGGAGGGTTGCCAATTATGATTTAAAGTTGTTGGAACATTGAAGATTTGCCCGTAATGAAGCAAGTCTCTCAATTTTGCTTTGTATGACATAATGTTCATTTTTTGGATTTATTAAAAGCTATTTTTAAAGGGTACTTATGGATCAGTAGTTTTCCTTTCAGCAGAACCTTTATTATTTACTTTACATCAAAGACTGTTCTCTAGCCTGGATGACAGAATGAAGGACATTGCTACAAGCTACTAAAATTGGGATTGCTAAATTTGTGGTTTATTACTTGCCACTGAAAAACTTTTCTTCTCTTTATAGATTTGTCTTCAGCAAAACGAAAATTTGCAGACTCCTTGAATGATTTTAAATTTCAATGTATAGGCGATGCAGAAACAGATGATGAAATATGTATAGGTAAGTACATAGGCTTTGATTTAGACAAATGAGGCAATTCAATGGCTTAAATAGGAGGAATACAGATAAGAATGAAGTGAAACATATCTACAGTAATTAGGGAGGATGAGTCTGCAAATTATTACAGGTTGTCCTTGACATTTGACCATTATTGCGATTTCAACTTCTGTCACTAAATAATGTGATCATTAATTCCAAAGGTGCTTTTTTGCAAGAGGCAACTGGACTTTCTCGTTTTTCTTTGAAGACATTTTGCTTCTCATCCAAGAAGCTTCTTCGTCAATGACTGGATGGTGGGGAATGGAAGGATTTATACCCCTTGTAGACAGCTGGTCATTTGCATTCTTTTAGCGAGTCATTGAGGCCACTATCTCAAACTGAAGCTCAAATGGTTCCTGTAGTCTGCAATTTTTCTGGAAATCCCATACCATTCGAAAGGTGTTCATCCCAAAGTACATAGCTAAATGTCTATGGAGATTCTCAGTCATCCAGGCCATGGTTGCCCCATGATTGCCCCAAGGGTGCTTTTTAAAAAGACTTCAAAAAAAAAAAAAACAACCAGAAAGTCCAGTTGTCTCTTGAAAGAAAACACCTTTGGGACAACCATGACCTGGACTTCTCCAAAGAAAAACCAGAAAGTCCAGTTGCCTCTTGAAAAAAAAAGTACCTTTCAGATATCCAGGACCTGGATGATTGAGAATCTCCATAGACAGGTGATCATTAAGTGTGTCATACTGGTTTTACATTTTTTTTTGGGGGGTTATGATTGTTAGCAAATCCAGCTTCCCCCATTGACTTTGCTTGACTGAAGCCCCCTGGAAAAGTCACAAATGGCAACCAGATGACCCTGAGACACCACAAATATTGTAAATACATATTTCCAAACACCCAGATTTTGATCATGTGACCCTAGGACTGGATGTAAGTTAATGTTTTCATGCCATCATAACTTTGAACAGCTGTTAAACAAATGATCACCAGTTGAGACAATCTGTAGCAAGCCTTTGAAAACTGAAATGATTTGATTTATTGATCAAATAAATAAATCAAATAAATATACAGTAGCCTTTCACGGGAAAAACAGCATTAGTAGTAGATGTAACTACATCCATAGTAGAACCCACAAATAGTGCTCTGTTGCCAATCTAGCAGGTTAGATAACTACATGCTCTTATAAGGAACATGCTGGTAAACCAAGTAAGGTGCTCAAAAATTTCAAGGTGGGGACCATTCACCCTGGTGCTGTTCTGCATTATGAAAACAGCTGCACAGTATAAGCCAACTTCAAGGGCCATCTCATGAAGATTGCATTACAATGGCACAGTTGTACATTGCCATGAGTTACTGAAAACATGTCTCTGTGCTCGGGTAGGAATGCAATTGGTATACCCCTTGAAGCTGATCAAAGTCTCTCCTTTGCCTCTAATGCTTTGTGGTTGTCCTGAATCAACGCTGAATCCAGGAGCACCTCCAACCTGCAAACCTCATTCTTAAAGAGGAATGCAGTTTTGTCCGGAATCGGTATTTTCCCTTAATCCTGAAATCCAGCTCCGGAAATAGTAACAATTCATGTTCAATTTCAGTTTGCCTCTCACATTCAGTCTCTTACAACTTGTAGACATCCGGAGGCTCAAAGAATAGAAATGTAAGGTTATGTATCAAAGGCATGTTGATTACTAAGGCCAAAAGTATATATTCTTCTCAGTGGGTTTATATTAATATTATATATCATGAGAAATAAATCCTTGCAGGACACTACATGGGATGGAACAAGGTTTTCCCGATATCTGTTTTTGGTAGCTCCTGGAGCTGTAGGAATCATTGCAAGCAGCCCCTCCGCTCCCCAGTTCTTTCAAGTGTACCAAACAAATGGGCACCGGTGTCAGAAGTTACTGAGAGATCTTGTAATATAAATAAGATTGTAGCACCTCGTGTTCTCGTGGTACAGTTTATCCATCAAGGCTGTCTATGTCAGATCCAGGTTCAAATGTAGAAAAAAAAATTTAAAATCACCAGTAAAAGTTCCTTTAGCTTGGCTAAATACAAAAACTGGATGCTCATTGTTAAACTTGGTCAGGCCAAAATATGGTTCTCTATGCAAAGGCTTGACCATTGCTTTCTTTAAGGGGTTTGGAAACTCTACCCGAAGAAGAGAAAGTTAATACTCAGTGATAGAGTTTTTTGAGGTTCTTATAAACCAAGCTATGGAACGATCTAACATACAAGTAATGGCACAAACACTTCCAAGAACTTTATCCACTTCCTCAGAAAACAAATGACCGAACAAAACTCAGAATATGAATGTTATTTATTTACTCCCAAAGATTTTGTTCAAGACCAGATGCATTTTTTTGTTTATCTATTTAGATCTATTGGTGAGTACATGTTGAAGACAATGTCTCATCTGAAAGTTCAGACTATCCTTTCTGGATAATCTTCCCTGTTGCTTATCAAACCAAACAGAAAATAGAACAAAAAAAAAAGGCTTATGTTTGCCTTACTACATGAGCCGAGATTAGTGCTTGGGGACAAGATTGTTATGTCATCCATTTGCATTGTTTCTTATCACATTCAGAAACCCCTGAATTTTATTTGTTTGAGAAATAATGAAAACAAAAGGATTACCTTACCTTAATCCTGCACTTGTTAAAGAGGCTTAGTTTTTATATAGACCATGCCAGATGGACTGATCATACTTCAATGCTCATATATGCTCTGAAGTGGGTGCCCGCTGGTCACTAATTTTGAAGGCTGTGCAATGGTTTGTGTTCTGTTGAATTGAATTGACTGGCTGTCAAATGGTGCTGTTGTCTTCTCAGCTATGTGGTTGCAAACACGCAAACATACATGTATATAAAGCATAGACAGTCACTTTTTTAGTGCCATTGTAATCTTGCCAGATGAATGGCTACAAGTAAAAAGACTACATGCATTCAATAATCTTGTTTGTCTTTCTTTTATTCCTCATAGCAAAATCCCTGCAAGAATTTGCTACTGTTTTAAGGAACCTAGAAGATGAGCGCATACGAATGGTAAGAAACCTGCCTCCTTTTAGATATAATATCATAATTTCTGGGACAGAAATAGAATGTAATCAGTGCTTGGAAAACACTTCAGGGTAAAGTATGATAGGAATTTTTTTCGGATGTTACTGAAATCATATAACTATGCATTTTCTCTTCTTAAGGTACATGAATGTCATCTTAGGTTCCAGGGAGCAGTGTCCCAGAGGCTTGTAGGATAGATTAGCTCTACTCTCCCCCTGATTTTAAAGGGAGTGTGTGTGTGTGTGTGTGTGTGTGTGTATGTATGTATGTATATGTACAGTATGTATGTATATATATATATGTACAGTATGTATACATACATGCATACATACATACAATGTATGTATGTATGTATGTATGTATGTATGTATGTATGTATGTATGTATGTATGTATGAATAAAAACGTATACATGGAACATTTTGAAACTAACGCCTTAGATAAATCTGAACACAAACCCAAACTCTGGCTTAGATATGTTGATGACACTTTTGTGATTTGGCCACACGGGAAAGAAAAACTGGACAACTTCCTCACACATCTCAACAGCCTACACCCCAAAATACAATTCACCATGGAAATAGAAGCAGATAACCAACTTCCCTTTCTGGATGTCCTAATCTACAAAAAACCCAATGGCTCCCTAGGACACACCATCTACTGGAAAAAAACACACACCAACCACTACTTAAACGCACAATCCCATCACCACCCTGTACAGATCAACTCTGTAGCCAAGACCCTGATCTCCAGAACCAAATGCCTAGCCGACAAAGACCACCTGAAAACTGAATTACACACTCTCACAACCATATTAATCTCCAATGGATTCCATAAAAAAACAATTACCAACCTAATCCAAAGGGAGACTCCCCCCAAAAACCAAGACACAGAACAGGACAACGGCATTGCCCTCCTCCCTTACATCAAAGGCACCACAGATAAAATCAGCAAAATTCTCCACAAACACAATATCAAGACAGCCTTCAACACTGACCAAAAAATAGCCAACATCTTAAGAAACCCCAAAGACAAAATCCAGCTAGAAAACCAAGGAGTCTACGAAATACAATGCAAAATCTGCCCTGCAACATACATAGGACAAACGAACAGGAGAATAAATGCATGTATCGCAGAACATAGGAACGCAGTAAGAAAAAAAGAAAAAAACTTCCTCCCTTTCCCAGCACCTTAAAGCTACAGGACATGAAATTGATTTTGAAGGAACCATGTTAATCTCCAAAACAGAACACTTCAACAAGAGAATAATTATGGAAGCTATCGAAATAGAGAAACACCCCCACAACATGAATAAACGTGATGATACCTCCCACCTACCAGACATCTGGAAACCAGCGCTAGTCAACAAACCAGACATCTGGAAACCAGCGCTAGTCAACCACCCTGTTGTTACAACATGAAACAACAGTAGACACACAGCCAGCACCAATCAGCACCAATCTACCAATCATGATACAACCACACAACCAATCATTCCACTTACTGAAACAAAGCCAGCACTCCACACACCCCCACCAAGATTTATAGAAAGACGGCAGCTCCAATCACACTTTAAGCCCAAAACCCAGCCTGAAGATGGCGAGTGAGACCTCGCCAAAATGCTGCCAAGACAATATCACTCTTACATGGGAAAAGACCCGAATACAACAAGACATACCTACACCCGTGAAAATCTATGAAAACAAATATCTTACCTCTATGGGGAGGAAACCTTTACCAGCCTGAAGATGGTGAGTGAGACCTTGCTGAAACGTTGCCAAGACAATATCAATCTTACACAGGAAAAGACCCGAATACAACAAGACCAGCATACCTACACCCGTGAAAATCTACGGAAACAAATATCTTACCTCTACGGGGAGGAAACCTTTAACAGTCTGAAGATGGCAAGTGAGACCTCGCCCAAACATTACGAGCAATTTCAACCAAATTTGGAACACAGATGACTTATTCTCTGGAAAAAAAATACTGTGGGAATAAGACACCCTTAACACCCCTCGGTGTGTGTGTTCTGTTAAGATATACTCTGTTATGCCTTAAAATGGCTTCTACTGTACAGCGCAGTGGAATTGCCATTGTAAAGGCTTCACGGTACTCCATAAGGGACTCCCTCTGGTAAGGGGGAATATCCAACATTAGAAATTACGTTTGGTCCGGACATTTTCCCTTTATAAATAACTGGAAGTCTTTAAGAAGATGTTGGATAGTCATTTGCCTGAAACAGTATAGGGTTATCTGCCTAGGCAGGGGGTTGGACTAGAAGACCTCCAAGGTCCCTTCCAACTCTGCTATTATATTGTATTAAATACCCAGACAACGCCAGGTTATCAGCTAGTTGATAATAAAAGACCTCCTTTTGATGTCTGAAACAGTTTCCTTTACCAGCAACTTTGCCAATGGAAAAAACTTCAAGAAGAGCAAGATATTGAGTCAGTGGGATGGGAGACCATAAACATGGTTAACATTTAGATTTGTTCTCAATGGGAGGATTTTTTTAAAAAAAATAAAGGGCAGCAAGCAATATTATTCATATGTTTTTGTCCTGTTATTCTTCTACTAATTGGCCTTTGGAATTGTCAAGATCATGGTCTGTATGTGTGCTATGGTTAGAAAAAAATGTTGCTTTAATTTATTCAGTAAGATCTAGAACAGCTTTCTTAACTTGTTACTAGGCTTTGATAGATGTTGGCTTTGAGAAGAAATTGTGGGTAATTTTTGCAGTGCTCTTGCCTGCTTTGGCCAATGGCCATCATATAGCTCAACAAATTGTCAACTTCTCTGCCTAAAAGAATAGCAATATTCATCCATAGGGAGTAAATCTTGGCAGCTTAATAAGGATAGCAAACTACAGCAAACTGCCTGCCACTGAATCTATTTGGTCTTGCACTCAAAGAACAAAGATTGTATTATGCAGTTCAGCTTCTTTAGACATTTTTGCTCCCAGCTGGATTAAAGTGTCTCTGATAGCATCACATGTAGAAGGGACTATAGATTTAATTCATAGAATCATAGAATTGAAAGGGACCTTGGAGGTCTTTTAGTCAAACCCTTGGCCTAGTTCAGGAATCCTCATAACAGCCTGGACAATTGGCCATCTAATCTTTTTTTGAAAACCTCCAATGATGGAGAACTCATGACTCCAGGAGCAAGCTGTTCCATTGCCATGTAGCTCTAACCGTTGGGAAATTCCTTCTGATTCCAAATTTGTGTCTCCATCCATAAAGCTTCCACTCATTGATTGTAGTCTTAAACTCCTCCCCCACCCCCACCCCCAAAGCAGTAAGGAGAACAAATCTAATTCTCTTTCCTGTGACATCCTTTCATATATTGAAAGACTGCTATCATGTCTCCCCCTAACTTTCTCCTCTTTAGGCTAAATATACCAAGTTCCCTTAGTTGTTCTTCATAGGACTGAACATACAAGCTCCTAATCATCTTTGTCATTCTTTTCTATACTGTTTCCAGTTCTCAGCGCCATTTTTATCAGTGATCAAGACCAGAAACAGTAGTTCAGGTGCAGTCTCACCAGTGAAACAGAGAATGGTACTATCACTTCTCACAATCTCGATGAAGCCTAGTGTAGTATTGGGCTTTTTGGAAGCCACAGCTCACTGCTGAATCATGCTGACTCTGTGGTCTACCAAGATATCCGGATCCCTCTTGCAAGTACTGCTGGGTAAGGCACCACTTATCTTGGATCTGTGCCTCTGGGGTGAAGTCTGCAAGAATAATCATGACTCAAACAAAGAGCTAAAAGGCTAATCATCATGGAACTAGAGAAAGGTTACTTTGGAATGGTGTAGAGGTTTTGTTGTACTCATGTAGATTGGCCCTTTGAATTGCGCTGGTGTGAGACTCATATAGTTCAGGGGAGGCTAGAAGCCTGGGATATAGAACTAGTTGTTTAGAGATGATTTGGATTGTCTTCATCCTGTATTCCCTAGAAATGCTTGAGCGAGTTTGTACCTTGAGCCTACATTCTTTTGCTTCTTCTCTTATCTCTTGGGCTATTCATAGATCTTGCTTCTGCTTCACACTCTGGATGGCTGTTTTTTAGCCAGAAGGAAAGTTTAGCAAGTCTGCCTGCCTGCAAAGCATGGTGATGTCTCTGTGTGAACAGGACGAAGCTGACGGTAGTTCAAGTATGAACAAAAAACAATTGGAGGAATTCCCTCACAATGTCTTCCTTTGGGATTTAATCAAAACATGGGAAGCCAGGGATGCTACTGAGATGATTGTAACGACTGACAGAAAATTCACAAACAGTCCTTGTGACTGACTGCAGGAGCCTCCTATATTACTTTTGAAAATGTTTCTGTGATTTTGTTCCTTGTGAATGAATTTCTACAGCTAATTGAATTACATTAAAAATGTAGAAGAATTTCTCTGCCTAGCATTACTCTTGGCTATTCAAACTTCCACATCAGTCTTCTGGTATCTTTAAGTGATCATAGTTATAGATAAAGCTGCTTTAAAACAAAAAGCTTTTCAACCAGACAATTCTTGCCTTCTATGATTCGATGGGACTTTTTAGTAATAACAGTAGCAATCGCACTTAAATTTATATACCTGTTCACATTGCTTTACAGCCCTCTCTAGGTGGTTTACAGTGTCAGCATATTGCCCCCAACAATCTGGGTCCTCATTTTACCGACCTTGGAAGGATGGAAGGCTGACTCAATCTTGGACCGCTCAGGATTGAACTCCTGGCAGTAGGCAAAATTAGACTGCAATATTGCATTGTAACACTGCACCATTGGTGCTCTTGTAACTATAGAATATTTTGAATAAGGGAATCTACATAAGCAGCAAAAGGTTGAATGCTGAAAATTAGAAAAGCTAAACAGTATTTACACAGTTTTAGAATTTGAATAGTGTTTAGGCACAATATTTTACCTTATTTGTGGTTCCTTTCACTGCAAACATTTCCATCCTATGATCCACATTCTATTGGAAATCTAAAAAGATAGGGCAAACAACCTGAAACATGAAAGTTAGAATTGCAGTATTACATTGAAACACCGAAATCTCAGAGGCTTAGGGAGTCTAAAGAAATCATTACTATTTTAAAAATCAACTTAATTTTGAAATTTTATGGATGTCAGCTGTGCTTGTGCTTCTGTGGGTTTCATATTATGAACTCATTTATTTCTTTGCTTTGAATAATTGGCCTTTTATCCTTGAGTGGCAACAAATTAAAAATAATACAAGTGTAAACAAAAACAAAAAAAAAACACCTAACATCTGAAGCAGCACAGATATCCACATCAATGAATCCTAAAAATGAACTTAGTTCACTTCCCGGCCTAGTGCCCAGGAAAAAAGCCTGTTTTTAATCCATATGAAAATCCATATTAGTGTTATGGATGATCTACCTAAAGGAAGAGTTTGAGGGGGGAAATCCATCAGCTTATAAATTTGTAGGTTAAAAAAAACATTTACTTCAAGCTCAACTCCCAATGTCTTCATGGATGTCAAATTTTCATTGCTGCCTTTTGGAATGCTTTTTCAACTCCCCAGCCTAGCTCTTATTCATACCCTGTTTCCCCAAAAATAAGACCTCCCCAGATAATAACCCAATTGGGCTTTTGAGCATGTGCGCTAAAATAAGCCTCCCCGAAAATAAGACCTCCCCAAAAATATTGCAACACAGCAGCAGCAATGAGATGACCACGCTCACTGCCTCCTGCACCTCAAAAATAATAAGAGCTCCCCAAAAATAAGGCCAAGCGCTTATTTCGGGGGTCAAAAGAAAATAAGACCCTGTCTTATATTGGGGGAAACACTGTAATATTCCATAGAACTGTCCCATCAAAATACTATCCAAGCCTGACCTGTTTAGTTTCCAAACCCAGGAAAGGGAAAAGTTATATACCAGCAATGTACAGTACCTAGTAGTAGCAACCAGCTGTTTTCTAAAATTCTTCAATGCTTCTTACTTTTTTTTTATTCGCGAAAGAAGCTGTATAAATAACCACAGTTCTTAAATTGTTCAGTTTTCAAGTCGTTATATTTTAACATCAGTTGATTTTGTAAAATTGAAATCAGGGGATCCCTAATTATATGGTGTATAAAATTCTGAATCGTACTGATATTTTAGGAAGAAAAAAAATTATCACGTTTAGAGAGAATTATAGTAATCGAGCATGGATATGTGGATGCTTAGACTTAGTAGACAGTAAGCATTTCTTTTCCATTTCCTTGGCAGATTGAAAATGCTAGTGAAGTCCTAATCACACCTTTGGAGAAATTTCGAAAAGAACAAATTGGTGCTGCTAAGGTAGGTGGAAAAATTGATAATGTTTTCTTGTCTCTTTGAAGGAGATTTCAAAAATACACTTGAAATATCATTTGGAAGATCTGCAGGAATCAGTATAACACGGGCAGCAGTTGCTTTTTCTGTCAGATACTAAATAACCTTTCTTGGCATCCCTCTTCTAGACTTCTTCAACAGCAGTCGAAAGAGGAGTTTTCTTGCATAGTTTAATTGAGAAAGTTATTGCAATTGAACAATTGTATGTAGTATATAGATGGTAATAAGTGTTGGATAAGAATATTTTGATGCACCAGATCTGGTTATGGTTGGAAAAAAACATCAGAAAACAAAAACCTAGCTAGTTAACCATTTTGTTCTCATGTTAGGCAAACCAAATGCTTATCAGAAGTTTGTGACTATAGAATTAATGAAGTTAATGTATAAACAAAAGCATACAAGGATATGCAATTGGAGAGTATCAACCTACTTCTATTTTACATATATTAGGTGAATATCAGAAAAGGATTATAGGTGAAAATCAAAGGAATATAAGCATGTTTGTGAGAAGGGTATAAGTTTCCGCTGCCAAGGCAAGGAGTGACACATCACATACAGGTAGTCCTCAACCTATGACCTGAATTGGGCCCAAAATTTCACTTCAGCCGCAAGACAGTTATTACAGTAAAATACTGTTCCATTTTATGGTCTTCTTTCCCGCAGTTGTTAAGTGAAATACTGCAATTATTAAGTAGCACAATTACTACATGAATCTGGCTTCCTCCATTTACTTTGCTTGTCAGAAAGTCACCAAAGATGATCGCATGATCTTGGGATAATGCAATTATGACAAATACAATCCAGTTGCCAGCCATGTGAATTTTGATCAAGTGACCTTGGAGATGTTGTATGTTGGAAAACTAGTCATAACTCATTTCAGTACCATTGTAACTTTAAATGGTAAACTAAATGAATGATTGTAAGTTGAAGACTACCTGTAGTAGCTTTGGAACTAGAGAGATTTCTCATTTTCACCATAACTCTGAACCAGACAGCAAAGCACTGACTTCATTTGTTGTCACTGTTATCATACAGCTAAATTGGTTTGGCTGTTTAGTATAAAGAAATCATCATATTCCCAGAATCCCAACTGAGGTAAGAAGAAATCTGTGGCACATCCAGTGGCATCATAACATCAACAGAATTGCACAAGTCTTCAAAGAGTATTATGAAAACTACTGTCCATTCTTACTAGAAGAGTTTCATAACCTGGAATTCCCCCTCCCTCTTTTTTAATAATAATAATAATGATGATGGTGGTGATGATAATAATGATGATGATGATGATGATGATGATGATGAGGTGGTGGTATAGCTCTAAGTTTTTTCTTTTCCGCTCCAAGGTATTGCACCTTCTACTCCTGTTTTGTTGCTATAACAACCTGAGATTTCTGGTTAAGATAGATGATTTCCTGCCAGTTTCTTTTTTATTCAGCAATTTCCCATACAAAATTCTCCATTGCTTCCTATTTCTGCAACACTTAGGAGTGACACCAAAGCAAATATTTTACTATTCTGACTCTGCTATATACTTCATCAACCTGGTGCCTTCTGCGTAGTCCTGTCTTCACCATCTGCACTACCATGCTGAGGTTCCCCCTGAGGTCATCCCCCTACACATGTTTCAAAGGATCTTGAAGACCAGGCTTTTGCTGAAGCTAGTGTGACTGAAGCCCTCTTTTTTTGTTCCTCTTTGGGTTTATTATCTGCGCCACCTTCACAATTTTTTTGTTTTGTGTTGTTTTCTTGTTTTATGTTTTTTAAAGATTTTTTTTAAACAATGTGTTAAAAGTCACAGAGTTAGGTGGCATATAAATTATTATTGCAACCATTGGTGTGCATTGCATTCATTTGCATCAGGTCAGGGTTGCTTTGCAAGTTCACATCAGGCATGTCAAACTGGCGGCCTACGGACTGGATACAGCCTGTGTAGGCCATGCCCACCCCAGCTCCGCAAGGACAAAATTATTCAATACATCACGATACAACTCGCAATGCAATCGGGTTTGACATCCCTGATTTCGATCACTGATATATCCAAAATCAATTAGATCTTTGTACCAGTTATCTGTAATCACTATCCTCTATGGTTGTGGGCTGGCTGATGGAAGATTCTAGTGGGACAGAGAGTCTTCCGGCAGCTGGCCCACAACCATAGAGTAGTCCCAGAGTGGCCGCTGCCGGAAGACTCGGCAGCGGATCTTTGGAGTTTGGAAGCCAATTATGCTCGGAGCACGGCGGTGGCAGCGCGCCGCTACCACTGCCCTAGCCCTGCAGGGAGAGCTGGGCCAGGGCATGGTGAGGCTGGTAAGCACGCGAGCTGGGGGCGGAACAGGTGCTTGCGCAATCTCCCTTTCTAGCCGGACAATGCGCCACATGGCTTAGCGCCTTTGGGATATTACTGGGTCAGTGAGTGGCGTTCTGCCCGGCTGGAAAGGGGGGTTGCCAGGAAACCCCCCGCTCCAGCTGGGCACAGCGCCACTCACCAACCTAGTGGTATCCCAAAGGCGCTAAGCGATGTGAGCACCTTTGCCCCCCTCCCCCTGACTCCTGTGTCTTGGCGCCTTTGGGATATCGCTAGGTTGGTGAGTGGCTCTCTGCCTGGCTGGAGAGGTTGGGGTTTGTCTAGGGGGCTTATTATCGGGGGAAAGCATATATTTTTGCCCACAGGAAAAATATGGCATGGTCTTATTATCAGGACATGTTGTAGTTTTGGGGAAACACGGTAGGTAATATCAATGCCACTGTTCATGTTACTTAGTTGGGTAATGGAACAGCTGCAAGCAAACAACCAAGAGCAAAAAGAGCAGCAAGGACACAACAAATAAAAATATATCCCTTATCAGTATCCTTGAGGGATGATGCAACAGAGGGAGACATAAAGTTTTGAGTCACAGACTACTCATTTATATTACAAATATTTGGAAATATGTATGTGTGTTTATGTCTCTGCATGATTATTGCAATATTATTGTTTTCATGGTTTCTTGTGTGGCATATTTTGACAGGAAGCCAGAAAAAAGTATGACAAGGAGACTGAGAAATACTGTGGAATATTAGAAAAGCACTTAAATTTGTCTTCCAAGAAGAAAGAATCTCAGCTTCAAGAGGTGAGATTGGCTGTTTTGTTTGCTTGCACTACCAAGCCAAAAGTTTATTTATTGTTGTTGAATGAAAGGCTTAAAGTTGCACTTTTAAGTATGTATGTTAAGAAGCAAGTTTATTTTGGAGCTCTTTGAATTCTCTCTAAAATTCCAGGTTAGAGTTTCCATTGCTTTTAATTAAATCAGCTGTCTACCCCCGTCAGATTTGGAATTGTAAGGTAGAGGAAGAATGCTGTAATTTTGCTGGCTGAGGAATTCTGTCAGTTGAAATCCACACATCTTAAAGTTGCTGAGGTTGAGAAACATTGCTCTCTAGACCATCAAGATGACAATTTTAACCACACAGCGTTTCTAATTCCCTGTAAAACTGTGTAATACTTGAATACTGGTGCCATCTTGTGGTCCATATTTTATATTAAAGTTTGCTATTTTTCTCTATAGAGATTTGAGCTATCTCCTCCCTCTCTTTTTTTCTTCCCCTCCCCCCCTTTTCTTTACCTTTCATTTCAAACATAAATGGCTGCCTTTAGAGATGCAGAGTTCCCTCTCTTTTGGCTTTTATTACCTTTGAGTGAGGGAGCTAAATGATTGCAGCTTTGGAACAGGAGGCTACAAGATTTCAAGTGTTAATTGACCAAAGGTTAGGTCATCAGTTGGATTTTGAGAAGGGGATGATGGTCAGATTAGGGGCAAATGCAAGTGCAAGGGCTTGTTGGTTGCAATAATTCTAGCTGTGTGCATTTTGATTTTCATGAGTAACACCCAGCTACTTCATAGGTGTGTTGTTATTTTAGTATAGTTAGACCATGTGTAATTGATAGACTGGATTTTATCAAAGATTTTATCTGTTATTTATTATTTTAGTCTAGAATTTTAGATTGGAAATTCACCGAGTGTTTTTATCTGTTCTGGTCTGTGGTCTATGACTGTAATAAACTGAATTGAATTGAATAAGTGTGTTACTTATCTGAAAACATGCTACATTTGGAACAGCATCCATGGTGCTTCAAAAACAGGAAGGGTCTCAAAACTTGAGTTTTGCCATTGAGCAGGGGTGTCAAACTCACGTTGTCATGGCAGTGTCACATGATGTATAAGGGCTTTTTTCTCCTTCACTAAACCCTGGGGTGGGTGTGGCCAGTGCATGACACATCCAGCCCCCGAGCCGGGATTTTGACAGCCCTGCCATAGAGCTTTAAATAATATTAGGAATCTGAAAGTTGTAACTTGAGTAGTTTCATAAACATAGCAAGTGTGAGCTTCTTCCAGAAAGGCTGGGACTAAATCTTACCCATGCAATTAAAGATGAATAATTAACAATCAGCTCATAATATAATTGTGTGGAAAAAAGTTTTAACAGCCCAGCATTAGATGGCTGGTAGTGAACTAAAGTCCTATATAGGTACCAGAGGTAGTATTCAGCAGGTTTTGACCAGTTCTGGGGAACCGGTAGCGGAAATTTTGAGTAGTTCAGAGAACCGGTAAATACCACCTCTGATTGGCCCCGCCCCATCTATTCTCTGCCTCCCAAGTCCCAGCTGATTGGGGGGAAATTGAGATTTTACAGTATCCTTCCCCTGCCATGCCCATCACTCCTGTAGGAACCCACTCCTGTTGTAGACATATTCTTGTATGCAAAGAACAGAAATAAAGATCACCCTGTTTCTGTTCTTTCTTAGAAGTCTTTTACATAAGAACTTGTCCAGATAATTGTGTTTAGGTCCATAGTATTCCAAGTCTCTTTCCTTTGAGTACTACCTTGATTTTAATTTTCCATATTTGTTATTTTGACCATTCCCATCTTTCTCAAATAGTAAAAAAGACTCAAAATAAAACTGATAACATTACGCACACACAAATTAAGAATAAGAAAATAACCACTTATTCTTCTACCAGTTCTCAAAATTTCTATGCTCTGGAATATCTGCGTATCATTTTATCTGACACAAAATAACTGCATTTTACAGTGAAATACATCTGCTTTGCAGATAATTTGGGATAGTATTCTATGCTGCACTCTTGTCCAATGCGGTGCTTTCCAAATGAACTCCCCATATTCTGTAAAAAATTTTGGATGGCTAACTAAGATTGCCAAAATTCCTGGAGTTGTACTCCAAAACATTTGGAAGGCAGCAGAAAGTATGACTTGATATGTTTATCTGCTTATGCAGCTTTAGTTTGGACAGGGCCCATCAGCTATCATTATTTTTTAGATGAGAACTCGACAACCTGTACCAATCATCTCAGTGAGAAATCTTCAATTATCTTTTAACAAATCTCAGGTTCTCAGAATGTTACTCTATCCACTTAAGGAAGTTTGCCAGCTTCAGTTTGTACGGCATTAACTATTGGACAGACAAGGCAATCTTTCTTAAGAGCTTAGCCCTTTGCTCCATAGACTTCTAGAATTAAATATACTTAATTGGGAAAGTTCTATTCAAACGAGCAGCCTTTGTGTAGTCTTGATGTCAAATGCTCACGGTTAATTACTTGCTTTATTTTCTTTTTAATCCACATGACAGGCAGACACCCAGGTGGACCTGGTCAGGCAGCACTTTTATGAAGTTTCTCTTGAGTATGTCTTCAAAGTACAAGAAGTTCAGGAGAGAAAGATGTTTGAGTTTGTGGAACCAGTAAGTAAATGTTTGTGCTTTGTTAAGCATTTCTTCTTCTCTGAAATATAACAACGGTAAATTAAGCTACAGTGAATGATTTAGAAAGTAATGATAAAGTGGCTTTTTTTTTCTTTCATCTCCATGATATATGTGAGGACACAATACATAAATCAAAATAACTGACATTTGCATTTTCCTAAATTTTTCACTTTTGACGGTTTAAAAAATATATGCAAAAAGCATAAGAGTTGGGTGATTTTTTTTTTTACATTCATAAAAAGATGCCAGTCCCCCTATATTGTTTAAAATATTGCTTCTAGAAAAAGTGAACCCAGAGTTGCGTACATTAAGTGAAATATGCAAAAATAGATAAATATATGCATATTTTTCTTTCAATCTACAAACCTAATAGGGCCTAAGTGAAACTTAATCTTAAAATATTTGCTCATCCCTAGAAACAAGTTACATTCAGGAAGCAGCATAGAAACAATTTCCATGTGAACAGAATGGAAATAATTACGTCCAAATATCACAAATATGAATATTTACCATTGGTTCTAATTTCATTCTCAGTAAAGGAAGGTGGATACTGAAATTGTTTAATCATCAATTGTTGCTGCTGTCTTTCTGCTGCTACAACATTTTAATTCCAGTATGCTCTTAGTTGAAGAAATACAGTAACTCTGAAGAAAAACCATTAAAATATTACTGTAAGTGGTCCAATTGTTATGGTCAGTTGGGTAAGGCAGTGCTTCTGATTTGACTCATAGTGCTTCAGAGCAAGCTAGGATATAAACATAACACCTGTCTGTAACTCTTTCAAGTAGCTGTGCCTGTTCCTGAAATTGTAAAAAAATCTGGGGAAAGATGTAGCTGTTCTACATGGTATAGATAGATTTGTGCCCCTATTTCTGAAGCAGAACTGGAACTGAATCTGAAATGTCACACTGTTGAGGTAAATTGTATGTGAAGATTTGTTGCACATTCAAATGCTATCTCTGCTCAGGGTATAATAATATCTTATGATCACTGATCTGTTTAGCTATGAGAAGGAAATAATCACAATGAGCATCAGGCATGTGTCCAGCACCAAGTTACTTAGAGGTTTACTCTGGAAAATATATATTTCGAACCATAAACTTTAGAAGCAGATGAGTTTTGGAGGGGAAAGAGAATAAACTCCAGAAGGGGACATCAAAACCAACAGCAGGTTCAGAAGAGACTTGTTTGCTGAAAAGCTCCCATTTTGGATGTTTCAAACAAAACCAAAAAAAAGGAAATTCTTATTTATTTGTTATACAAGGAATGCTACATTTCTGCAGCTTTATTTCAAGTGATGGAAATGTATTACTTCAGTGGTCTTCATGAGAGGAATGAGCCAGAATTGCTCTCTGGCACTACTGTGTTTGATTTACTGGTCTTTGGTACAACACTGTCTTCCTTTCTTCGGTACTCAGCTATTTCTGGCCAGCTATGGGACAAATGATAGAGAAGTGATGTTGCTTGGATGATTTGTAATAACAGCAGGGAATAGAGAGAGACTGAAGGGCTGCTGTTTAATCACAGGCCTAGGTAGCCAGGTTGAATCTTGCCTTTTCCTCTCCCACTTTGTTATACAAGTATATAGGGAAGAATGGGAGTGTTCTCTGTGCTTTCTAGTTCCTTTATCCATGATCTCTCGCACGTTCTGCTCTCATGGTTGAGAAGCATTGGGGGCCATTGATAAAGTATGTGTGCATATGTGTAAGAGGTTAAGGTGCTGGCTTAGAAACCTCTGAATTCTAGTCCTGCCTTAGTCATGAAAGCCAGCTTGGAGACATTGGACCAATCACTCTTTTTCAGCTCAACTGACCTCACAAGGTTGTTGTGGGGAAAATTGGAGGAGGAAGGAGTACAATGAATGTTGACTCAGATTTATTCTCAGTTGGGGACCAAGTGGGGTATAAGTCCTTTGGAGATGCCTGGGGATTCGACATGGTCACTGTTTGATGCTGTTGAACCTAAGGAAATGGAGAGGGTCCTTGGGACTGTAGGTGCAGCCACCTGTGAATTAGATATTTATATATCAAACTTCTTAACCGCCCATCTTCCTCGCAGATCTTGGGTGAGATGGTTTATCTGGACCCCTTCTAGTCTGGTTTTAGGTTCAGATATGAGATGGGATACAAATGGCATTGGTTGCACTTTTGGATGCAAAAGTGGTGGGAGTGAGATGAAGGGAGTGTTTTGGGAGTGCCCAGAGTTGGTTGTAAGATGGGTATATATAAGTGTTTTAAACAAACAAATAACATACATACATACATACATACATACATACATACATACATACATACATGGATAGTCCCAAGCGGAGTGCAGTAGTCCATAGGGGAGATGACCAGGGCATGAATGACTGAAAGAACAGCCTCTCGATCCTGGAAGGGGCATAACTGGTACACAACATGAAGTTGAGCAAAGGCCCTCCTAGCTATGACTTCATGTTATGTTGAACATTCCTGTTAAAAAGAAAGGACAGCTACAGGTTATCTTTAAATTATCATTCAGTTTATCCTGAGGCATTAAACATGTCATTTTTATAACTCAAATGATCAATTCAAAAATTCTGGATGATTTATCTAGGGATCAGATTCAATATAATGGGGATCAGAATACACTCTCAGGGCACTGTAAGTCATAGGTTTATATATTCAATACCACATTCTGAGAATGTGCTTCTCTAAATCATGTCAAGATAATTTCAACAAAATAATTCAGAAAGATATTATGAACTTTGAAATCACTGATAATTACCAAAATATCAAGCAAAACCAACTGGATCACATTCTTCTAGTTTGGCCCTGAGGAGAAAAACATGTTAATGTAATCAGACAGTTTGCAATAGATCAAGATAATTGACCTCTTTTAGGAATGATTGAACTTGAGTTGCTGCTACATAGTTTAGGATCTTGCCTCATTGTAAAATATTAGAAAAATCTGACAGCTATCTGGAGAGGATTATGGTGTTGGGATTATGTTGAGTTGAGTAAGATGCCATGTAACCTCATGATGAAGGTTGAGGTAAAGATGCTTGAGACCCACATTTTTGACATTAGATTTATTCAGTAGAATTCATTATCTTAAAGTTCCTTTTTTGAAAGAAAAAATTATAGGCATCTCCCTGCTGGCATTTTGTTTTTTTGAGTTCCAATTTTGCTTTTGCTTTTTTAATGAATCTCTGTATTTCTTTGTTCATTATTCTAAACAAGATAGCTGTGGGAATTATTTGGCTTTTTCCCCTTGCTGTGTTGGTCCTAAATCAGACCATATGTTTACTCTCAATTTTTTTTAAAAAACCAGTATCTTGTAATTTGCCTGAGCATTTTTACATTTCTGAAGCATTTGGAAAGAA
Source organism: Natrix helvetica (assembly GCF_964273705.1). Classification (NCBI taxonomy): domain Eukaryota; kingdom Metazoa; phylum Chordata; class Lepidosauria; order Squamata; family Natricidae; genus Natrix; species Natrix helvetica. The sequence continues at coordinate 275,473,408 of NC_138548.1, read as the reverse complement.
TTTTGTATACTTCTTCCAAAAAAAAAAAGTGATAGAGACAGGGAAGGAGAAAAATAGAGATTAAGAATTCTTTCTCTTCTTTGAAAAATCCTGTTACTTTAACTAAGATTCAACAACTTTGCTGATTATTTATATATTTTTTATTATTGAAGGATGGGTGGGGAATCCTTTCCTTCCTTCCTGTAGCTTTGAAGACATAAAGCCTTCTACTTTACATGTTTTATTACTTTAATGTCATTTCTATGTTTGAACTCCAGGTGGCACTGGGTACAACTGATATGTTGCTTAATTTAAATATATGAGGTGAATATTCGATTCTGTATTAAAACAACAAATGGTTCATGCGATTAAGAACTTTGAGCAGAATTTCTGGTTAACAAATTATGTTAGCTGAGTGTGGTTGAAAAGGGCTGCAACCTTCTTATGCTGACTTCTCTGTAGATGTGGAAAAGTTGAGAATGGAAAGGGCATAAATATGGCAGGCATTTCTGGTTTCCTTTCAATGTGTATATATATCTTGTATAATAGCTAAATAGAATATTTTACTGGCCAAGTGTGATTAGACACACAAGGAAACATATATATGTATTCACTTGTCTTATAGTGACATAAATGGGCTGAAGATGTTAAAAATTGTTTAGATCTGTCCATTATTCTGTTTCCCTCTGTCTGAAAAAAAGTTTTAGAAACTCCAAAGATCACACAGTCACAAAATGATGTGGAATTCTAGTCTTTCCTTAGGAATGGAAGCTGGCTGGTGACCTTGGGACAATTATTCTACTTCACTTCACCTCACCTCACCTCACCTTACCATGTTGCTGTTGTGAGGAAAATAGGATGCAGGAACATTACGTACATCACTTTGAATTGTACTAAATAAAGGTGGGATGTGATGATGATGGTGATGATGATGTAAGATTTGGGATAATTTTATATGTTTATTTGCAGAAAGCTTCTCTCTGCTTCATGGAGTTGCTATCAAATAAGCATGTGTAGACCTAAATCCATTCTGACTTGAATGTTTGTTGAGTTTCAGCCTTAAAATATAAAGAAAGGAACTTCTGTAATTGTTAACCTTCCATAATGAATCTACAGAGGATTAAAATTGGTCCGAAAAGATGATTCAAGAGATACAGAATGGAATATTATGTGTAGTTTTAAAAACTTAAATCACACTTTTTCTGCCAGTCCATTCTTAAATGGATATCAATATCACCCTCTAAATTTTTGGTTTCATTGTTCGTGCAGTTATAAAATAGTGTATAAAGTGAGAAAGCAGAAAGCAATCCCAATGAGTTTAGCAGAAATTACTCTGTGTTATGCATAATGGACTGCAGCCATGGCATACTCTCTGATTTGATGGTGGGAAGAAAGAGGACAGGAGCAATTGCCCTCTACTACATAAAAAAAAAAACCCAACAAGCTCTTGTAATTCAATTCCTTGTTTTGTTTTTCCCTCCCCTGTAGCTGCTGGCATTTCTGCAAGGGCTGTTCACATTCTACCATCATGGCTATGAGCTTGCAAAGGATTTCAGTGATTTCAAGACAGAGCTGACAATCAGTATACAAAATGTAAGCAGAAACACTTATTGAAGATAAAGGCTCTCTTTCAAGTGTTATTCCTCAACTTTTTGCCCATATGTTTATGTTAAGAAAAGGGTGGTGGCGTGGTGGCTCAGCAGTTAAAATGCTGGGCTTCTTGACTGGAAAGCCAACAGCCCAGGTTCCAGACATGAATGCTGCATTTTGGGGTGAGCTTCCATTCTTGCCCTAGCTCCTAGCAGTTGGAAAGCATGCAAATGTGAGTAGATAAATAGGTATCACTTCAGTGTGAAGATAACAGAGCTCTGTAATGTCACACTGGCCACACAATTGCAGAAACATCTTTGGACAGTGCTGGCTTATTGGCTTTGAAATGGGGATGACCATTGCCCCTATAGTTGACTACAACTAATGGAGTAAAATCCGCAGGAACTCCTATGTTAATTAATAGTTTAATTTGTACAACTATAAGCAAAACCCTGCCCCTCTTCCTCCTCCTCCTCCATTGGTGGCTGGTAAGCTTGTTGCTTAAGCAAACAATTTCAAAATCGCACATTTATTTTCGTCTTTAGAACCAGATTAATACAACCTAAATGTCCTATAAATTCATAACATAGCTAAATCTCTTGGTTATTTTTTTCAAGAAGATACCATCAGACATGAATATTGGTGCCATAACTTAATGTAAATAATATTTACTTTCTTTTTATACTGGCAGCATGCTTCATCAATTAAAAAGAGATTTTTGTTTCCATTTTGAAAAAAAAATATGCCAGGAGTTTCTAATAGCTATTGTCCCTCAAAATCTCTCAAAATATTGAAATTTATTATATTCCATAGACATTTTTCAGTTGTCTTAAGACTTCTCGCCTTCTGTATTTTGTAAAGCTTTATGTAAATATATGATGCCTGGATGTAGTTTAAAAGAAACTGATAATGTATGGAAAGGTTAAATGAATCCTACTACAGACTATGTTTACAATACTATTGTCTGTGCATTCTAATTTTGAACATACATATCAAGATTAAGAAGAAATATCAAGATTATGTTCTAACAGTGAATTTATTCTTGGGTGGGTCAATTAACTCACCTGGCCTTTCTAGTTGATGTGCAGAAATTTAAGCTTGACACTCTAGTGTAGGGGTCCCCAACTCCCAACCTACTGCCAGGCTGTGGCCTATTCAGAACCAGGCCATGTGCCAGCCTGCCACTTGTGCGAGTGGAGCTGCACTCATACATGTGTACCAGCTTGTCACTTGTGTGATCCAGTTCCCTCCCCTCCCAAACTGGGCCTCAAGCCGCAAATGTTGGGGACCGCTGCTCTAGTGAGCCACTGTTAATTGCTACTACTAATATTAGACTAGTCTCACCCGTGGTCTGACAAGTATAAGGCAAAATCTTATGCTTCTGCTCTAACTGAACCCTATGTGTACCTGTAGCTTTCTGTTCTGAGAAAACAAACAACTAATTAACACGCATCATAAAGATTGATATATACAATGGATTGGCTTAAAACATGCTGCTTTCACTTCAGTTGAATCAAGTTGTGAGCCAAATGCATGTGTGACGCTTTCCATATGTCTCCAGTGGTGGGTTCTGGATCCCGTTCCAACCGGTATGGGATGCGCCGTACATGTACGCGGAAGCGCAGAAGACTTAAAAGACCAGTAAGGACCTCGGGCGGGTGGGCCCTCCAGAGCACCGTACCGGAACGGTATCTGGTGCTCCGGGCTGGCTCCAGTACACCCGTACCAGAGCGTACTGCCTGCAACCCACCACTGGTTATTTCTAACTAGTGAAGTTATTAGAGAAAATATGGCAACCCACCTTAGGCAACAGATTTTGTTGCTATGAAAAACTAACAAGCTATTGGTTATCTGCTAATTCAGAATTGTTGCACATCTTCTGATTTAGAGATGAAATTCTTGAAGACTCTTCTGTCTCATATTACTAAAGAATCTGGTTGTATGGGTCTTCTTCATTTGCGGTTATGTTTCAGGTAGCATTCGTTCTTGGGCCAGTCTTGTTTCTCACACAACCTTAATATCCCAAAGGTGCTTTCACCCCACTCAAGAGGCAACTGGACATTCTGGTTTTTCTTTGAAGATGTTTTGCTTCTCATCCAAGAAGCTTCTTCAGCCAGTCTTGTTTCTCACACAACCTTAATATCCCAAAGGTGCTTTCACCCCACTCAAGAGGCAACTGGACATTCTGGTTTTTCTTTGAAGATGTTTTGCTTCTCATCCAAGAAGCTTCTTCAGCTCTGACTGGATGGTGGGGAATGGAAGGATTTATACATTCCCCACCATCCAGCTAGAGCTGAAGAAGTTTCTTGAATGAGAAGTGAAACGTCTTCAAAGAAAAACCAGAAAGTCCAGTTGCCTCTTGAGAGAGAGAAAAAAAAAACACTTTTGGGGTAACCATGATCTGGATGACTGAGCATTTCCATAGACATAACCTTAATACAATATTCTCTGCATTTAAAGCTTGACTGAAATACTTTCTACTCATTTTCCATTAATCTTTAAATGCAGACAAGAAACCGTTTCGAAGGCACCCGGTCAGAAGTTGAATCCTTGATGAAGAAAATGAAGGAGAATCCTCATGAGCACAAAAACATCAGCCCCTTCACCATGGAGGGCTACCTTTACGTTCAGGAAAAGCGTGAGTACCTCTCAATCAGGAAAATGGATGGCTGATGCAATTAGAACCCCTGGAAGTTCCAAAGGTGCTTTTACAAAAGGCAACAAAACTTTCAAGGAGTCATGGATGATTAAGAATCTCCACAGACAACTTCTGGAAAGGGTAGCTCCTTAGAAGAATAATTCCTCTATTTTTTCCCCTTTTCAGTTATTTTTAATGAAAATAAAAATAACTGGCACAGAATATTATTGCATATTTATAATGACAGCAAGTATTACACAGTTCACTGTATGCACTGTGAAATCTCCAGGGTAACGATATGTGTTAGGGATGTAACCCTAGGCTTGGCTTGGCAATGTATATAAGCTATGATTACTTTACTGTTACTTTAAATGCTTAGGAGATGTAATTGGCTTGTTACCTCAAGCAGCTATAAGAGGGAGCCAGAATGGCTGTTAGCTCTCTGTTTTGTTAGAAGCTGATCGGTGTATACTGAGGTATTGTGGTTTGCTACTGTTTAGCTATACTTTGTGTGTTAGACTGACTATAGTAATTCAGTAACTGAATTACTGAACCGTGTATGACCTTGACTGTTAACCTGACTCTGAATACCTCTATATTTCTACATAGTAAACTACTATATTTTTATACTATTCAGTGTCTCTGCATGCTGGTTTGGGCGTGTTCTTCCATATCACTCTCACTATGCTTCTCTGCATACTCGCTCTCCCAACGGGGAGCTTAATTACTTAACAATATGTAAAACTGTTTAATATCTTCATATCTTTTCTATAAACCTTGAAACCTTTTTTGGCTGTTGTGGAGATACTCCTATAGATATTGCTGCAACACAATTGCTAGCATGCATAGGCATTAGCTGTATTTCCAGACTACCAAAAGATAGAGCAGCATCAGAAGAGCCAGAAGTTCCCAACTACTAGAAAGATGAACAGGCATCAAGCAAATGAATTTTATTAATGTATAGGAGAAATAGAAATTATGAGGCTAAAACAGATTTTACTTTTTTCCCTTCTAATTGGTCTGCTGCAATATGTTTGCACTTACAGAAGAATTGCTGTGCCCTTGAGCTTTCAACCACATTGACTGCAACCGGCTTACATTTTCTTGCTATTTCTGTCCTAACTCTAATTAGCAAGAATAAAATAACTTTCTTATGAAACTCACATTTCAGGAGAGGTCTACATAATGTAATAGAAGTTCAAAGTAGATAATCTAATTATATATTTGAAATAATATCAACACCTGTATCTAAAAGGTTACGAAGGTTGTGAAGTGAAAAAGCTGCAGTGAGTATTAAAAGAAGAATCTCTGCTCTTTTCATTCCATCTAATGTCAGGTTGAGCACTGCTGTTAATAGACTGTATATTACCTTTAAGGAAAACTAATATTTTCCCTGATTTTAAATTACATTTTTAACCTGCACAGAGTTTCCATTTTGCATTACCTATATCTTTCTTCTAGAGTACTTTCCCCCCTTTGGACTTTCTTTTGGGGATTTACTAAAAAAAAGATGGTAAATTATAGGAATTACTCCCTTTTGTTTTCAAGGACTGAAATCGACAGAGTAATTCAATTAGTGATTTTTTTTGTGACTTTCAGTATTTTGGATATAGAAACATAGAAAATTGATGGCAAGAAAAGACCTAGTGGTCTAGTAAGTCCACCTTTAAGTTTTTGGGTTTTTTTGTTATTTACTTTTTATTTTATTTATCATTTTTATATTTTATTAATTTTTATTTCATTTTTTATTTCTAATTTTTGTCAGATGATGGACATGCATTTATTCCAAGCATGTCTAAACTCAGTTACTAATGATTGACACACTACCTCCTCTGGAAGTTGGTCCAGCTTCCGCTACTCTTTCTGTGAAGTAATACGTACTTTCTAATATTACTTTTGAACTTCTCTCCTGTCAGTTTGAGATGATGCCTCTGTGTTCTTGATTGCTTAATATTGAACATCCTGCCTTCTAGAATCTTACTCATACCCTTAATATATTTAAAGGTTTCGATCGTATCATGAATTGTAGCCTGTTCGGCAAGTTTGGTTCCATCCTTCCATATGTTAAGATTAGCTTGCATTTGTGTCATACCTGAAATATACAACTCATTTCTATTCTGACTAGGTCATTTTGGGACATCCTGGGTAAAGCATTACTGCACATATCAGAGTGAATCCAAACAAATAACAATGGTGCCATTTGACCAGAAGTCTGGTGGAAAGGCGGTGAGTAAAAATGCAGATGATTTTTCATGAAGATAGTTATTATTTTTTTAAACTAAACTAAGCATTTAAACTAAAATGGAGTTGACCAAAGTTACTAATTGCATGAAGTACTATAATTCTATTTAAGTGTCCCTTCAGTTCTTTGTCAACTTATAGTTCAGATGGTATGATGCATCTGGATCACATGTTCACACCTTCCCTTTATAATTAGTGTTTTCATTTAAATAGAGTTATTATTTCTTTCAATATGAAGCAATATATTTCTAGGCGTAAACAATAAATTCTTTCAATTTTCACTGCACATGAATTAATTGTATTTGCATCTTTATAATGATAGGAGAATGAGAATGTGGTGAAATCTAGTGATCTAAATGTTAGGACACAAATCACAGGTCAAAAAAAGAGTACGTAATTGTGCATATCAGATACAAGGATAACTTTCTGGTTAACAAGGCTTCCTTGTGTATCAAAATGGTCTTTGCACCATTTCTCTTACCATTATGATCTGCATATATATCTACCGTATTTTTCTGAGTATAAGACGCACCTTTTTCCTTCAAAAAAGAGGCTGAAAATCTGGGTGCATCTTATGCACTGAATCCAGCAATTTTTTGCCTCCGAAACTCCGCCCCTTTCATCAAAATGGCTGTGCATAGCTTGTAGGAGGCTTTCAGAGTGATCCTGGGGGCTGGGGAGGGCAAGAATGAGTGAAAAACGAGCTGTTTTTTGCTCAATTTCCCCCCCCCCCCAGCCCCCAGGAGCATTCTAAGTCTCCTAAAGGCTACCCATGCCCTTTTTTGACAAAAAATGGGCCCGTTTTTTGCTCATTTTTGTCCCCCACCCCCCCACCCCCCAGGAGCACTCTACAAGCCTCCTAAGGGCTATTCATGTCCTTTGAAAAAACAGGCTCGTTTTTGTGAAAAATGGGCCGTTTTGGGGAGGTTTGCAGAGTGCAAAAAATGTTTTTTAAAAAAAATCCTCTTCGAAACCTTGCTGCGTCTTATACTCCGGTGCATCTTATACTCCGAAAAATACGGTAAATGGTATATATATAAAATGATAGTGACTATCTATGTAAATGTGTGTGCGTATAAAGTCATGCATCTGTGCACATGCACCATGTTGAAAATGTAGACTCAAACTCTCCCAGTTTAACTTCTACAAATTCTACATTTGGGCATTATCCTAGAAAAAAACTTTTTTTTTGAAAAAAAAGTTAACAAAATCTTGGGGGGAAAAAAGAGCTCCGCATAAAAAGCTTTTAAATATTTAATACAAAGATTCCAACATAGTAATTTATTTCCTAAACAGGTTTGTTGCAATTAATGTAATACCAGGAAGATGTCTCAAGGCACTTGCTGCTTATATTCATTCCTTAAAGGGATGAGATGAATTATTATATTCACTTTGTTTTGTCCTGCAACCTTTTATTTGTCTGCATTTGTATTGGCAATGCTTCTAAAGCTATAAAGATTTGCTGGTAATATTTTTGAAATAATTTTCCTGTTATTCTTATTCAGTCAAGTCATTTTCTGAAACAAAGTCATTACTTGACACATCACAATGAATAGTTTTTTCGCAAGTATGCTTTTAGTAATGGGATACATAGGTTATTCCTCCAAGGGCATTGGGCTGTGATTTGAGGTCTGGGAATGTTTATTTTATTTTGTGGCACTTCCCTATCAGTGTATCTTTTAGAGGTCATTTGTAGCTTCTAATCTGCCAGGTCTTTCTAAGAATCTCTGAACTGGACTAAAGCCAACAACAGAAGTGGAACATTGCCTGATTAGTGATTGAGTAGATTACTTTCCTTTCTGTGGGTTGGGCTACAATCAAAACTAGATTGAAAATTGGTTTTCCCAGCAATTGAAAAACAACATTGTGATTTGTATAATTAGGGGTAAAAGCATACAGACCATTAGAAATACAGGTAGTCTTTGATTTACAGCAGTTCATTTAGTGACCGATCAAAATTGACAACACTGAAGGAAGTTACCTTTGGCTGTTTTTCACATTTACAACTGTTGCAGCCATCAACTGTTGTTGATGAAAATTCAGATGTTTGGCAACTGACTCATGTTTATGACGGTTGAACTGCCCTGGAGGCATGTGATCCCCTTTTATGACTTTCTGACAAGCAAAGTCAATGGGAAAGCAGATTCACTTAACAACTGCAGTGGTTCACTTAACAACTATGGCAAGAAAGGTGGTAAAATGGGTCAAAATTCACCTAACAACTGCCTCTCTGAGCAACAGAAATTTTGGGCTCAGTTGTGGTCATAAGTCAAGGGCTACCCATTTAATGTTCATCTCAGATCAATCTTTCTATGCCATGATTGTAATTACTGAAAATGGAAGACTCTTCAGGTTTTAGGAGAATCCTAACAGGACAAAAGAAGAAGAAAACCCCACCTTTCTAAGCAAAGTGATTTAAAGAATATTGTGGTTAATAGATGCAGTTAAAATGCAGGTTGATAGTAGCCTTAAAGCATGTTCTTCTGCTGATCTGATTTATGGTATTATAATGTTGGACATTACATGGTTTTTTAAAGAAGGGGGTATAAAAATTAATGGAAGGTTCAGAGCTGGAGATAATGTTCCATTGTGGCCAATGCTAGAAGCATGCAAGAGATACTCTCCAGTTTTGCTTTGGCTTGGCTGAACAGGTAAACACTCTTTGAGGCAAGATTAGATAAAGCTATGATCTGTCAGGGCTGTCTTATGTTCTTATCCCTTCTAAGATTGATAGATTTAAATGAGGTTTAAAGAAAGCTTCTGTTTCTCATTTTACAAAGAGTACCTTACGGGATATACAAATCCTTTTCTTTATTACCTAGTTTTAATTGATAATCAGCATGGGGTGAAATACTGGTTCCAAAGTGAATGCCTCTGGCATTGAAAACAAGGTTGCTTCAAGATTAGATTAAAAAAAAAAAGAATTGACCTAATATGCGATTTTCATATCCCGCCAGGGAGAAGACGAAGCTATTACTCTCAAATCATGCATTCGACGGAAGACTGATTCCATAGAGAAGAGATTCTGCTTTGATGTAGAAGCTGTGGATCGGTGAGTTTATTTATTAATTACATTTATTCAGAAGCTCAGTGTGGCTTCATGTTGAGTTTGCCTTTTGCCATTCATTAGCCAGTACTGTAGAAGCAGAAATACACAACTTTTTTCTCCCTTCACTAAACCAGGCATGGGCATGGCCAACGCATGACACATCTGGCCCAGGGCCTGCGAGTTTGAAAGCCCTGGCCTAGGTTGTATGGTGCTGTTTATGTGGTTTGTTTTTGCACATATCCCATAGTTTGTTTCTTTGAGATCTAGCTATACTTTAGAGAGGGGGCTTTTATATGTAATTATTTGGCATCCAGTACATAACTGTTCTATTCATATAAGCATTAGGAAAGAGGGGTAGATCTTGCCCTAGAAATCAGAGTTAAGATCTTAGGAATAGCTACATGAGGCAACAGTAGAATCAACCTACACTGCCTTCTTCACTAGCGTAAAATGTACAAACAATATATGAAATTGCTTAAATTAGCACAAATTATCATCAATGAATGTTACATATAACTATATTCTATATAAATAACATGTAGTGACTGCAATAATATATTCTCTTTGAATACATCGAAGATCCAATAGAATTAGCTGTTCATTACAAAACCTGATTGACTGCTAACTGGAATAAAAAAGGGGGGAAAAAAACCTATGGTGATTTGTTAACTCTGATTTATCTAAAACAGGGATGCTACTTATACATACTCTCTTATTTTCCCCGTGAAACCTGGTTCAATCTTTTTTTTCTTTCCTTGGGAGTTTTATATTGACGTTCTCCTCCAACCCAAGTCTAGTTGCTGATTGCAAACCCCAAACAGTGCAGCCAGTCAACAGTGGAGTATTGAATAAAAAAATTCACATATTTTCTTCTCTCTCAAGGTGGGTAATTCTAGATGTATAAAAGGCCTAAAAAGGCAGTAGGTTCTGTATTAAGTGTTTCAAGGCTCTTTATCTTAAGAACTTTCCAGGAACAGAAAATGTGAAGGAGATGCAGTATGGCTGAATTTGGTAGAAAGAACAGGATAAACAACAACAACAAAGTAGATGTAATTGCCTTGATTTTTTGGAGAGTGAAGGGAGGGAAGATAAATGAGCTTTTCTGGTTTTTACTAAAAACCAGATTAAGCTGCATGATCAACAATTCTAGAGGTGAATAAAAGGTACAAGCCAATTTCTTCAGTGTTATTTTAGCTACAACTGATTCATAGGAAATCAAATTCAAATGATTATTTTTAGTGAATTTCACTGGTAGTATTTCTGCTGAAGTATTTACTATATACACATGCACTTTCTTAACAATTGCTTAGGAATGGTACTTGAACACCAGTGTAAAAATAATAGGCTCTTTATATTAAGCCGATTCAGCTAACATAAAGTGACTACTATTTCTCCATCAACGTCCAAGTTTTATTCAAGGACAATACAACAGTAGTTATATTTGTAGTCCTATAGAAGAAAGTCACAAGAGTTCATCATAAGGAATTTTTACTGCAGCAGTGGAATTTGTCACCCTGTTGAAAACAGAACAAGAATTCATTTTGACATTCTTTGCCAATCATTTTTCTAGCTTCCTGTCATGCATCCAAATGTGCATTGTGTACAAATATGAAAGGGTAAAATGAATAAAAATTGCAAAGAGAAAAGGTGAAGCAAGAGTCAGTGGAATCAGATGAGGAAACAGAGACCACTTGTTTTAATTTCTCTGTTGTCAATTACACATTGCCAAGATGATAATGCTATGAGGCATTAAGCAGATGGCATCAGTGATGCTTTGTTACCTCTCAGCATTAATAACATAAAATCCTCTTATTTGTGCTGTTTCAAAAAGCTATTGCTAATGAATCTGTTAGTGATACTGGGGTCCCATACAGGTATGCTTTGTGCATCATTGCCCAACTTGTTACCACCAAGTAATTCTGCCCCTAGTATCATGTGGGTCAAGCAAAATTGATTTCTTGTGCCCAGCTAGAAAACTCAAAATCACCACAACTCCTAGAACCCAGTGGGATCATGATTTTATATAGAGTTACATGAACCTATACATGCAAGCCTCAAAACCAAAGATGATTGTGCCTGCTGAGTACTTGGATAGAATATCAGGACTGGGAGCTAGTCTATAGACTAAAGATAAAGGTTTCCTCCTGCCTAACTCTAAGGGGCAGTGTTTTATCTCTCTTTCTTAGCGGAAGTCAGTGTTGTCCAAGGACACTTCTGTGCTCATTTGGCCAGCATGACTATATGCCGAGGTGCATGGAATGCTGTTACCTTCCCACCGAAATGATACCTATTTATCTACTTGGTTTTGCATGCTTTCGAACTGCTAGGTTGGCATAAACTGGAGCAAGAACAGGAGCTCACCCCATCATGCGGTACTTGGGTCTTGAACTGCCAACTTTCTGGTTGACAAACCCAGCATCTTAACTGCTAGGCCGCCCTGCGTAGATTGACAACAACGAAACAAAATTGGTGGAAGGCAGTGGAAATACCTCTGGTTCTGTTGTCAGAAAACCCTGCATGGATATATGTCCATAAAGTCACAGACAAGCTTAACTTGAAATATATTTTATACATGTATAGATGTATAGAAGAGATACCATGTCTTCAAAGGGTTCAATTTCTCATACTTTGCAAGTCAAGACTCCTTCAGATCAAATAAGATAATATCACATTAATAAATACATGTTGATTCAGTGTCTGTTTAACAATCTGTAATTTTTAACCGTACAGTACCACAAAACTTGAACATATTGTTTCAGTCTCACGAAATTGAATTCTGACCATTACCCAGTTTTTCTTTGCATAGCTGACTTTTTGCTTCCAGAGAAATGGTAGTGGCAACTGTAAGGGAAGTTCTCCACTTATCGTATTTATTTATTTTTTAGTTTGCACTTGTTTTTTAAAGTTGATCAATTTAAATTTTCTTGTGAATTTATTTTGTCTGATGAAGTGTTAAAGGAGATATGATGAAGCAGGATTAGGTCCTGAACTTGAAATGTCTTATCATAGCTAAGCATATGACCAAAACTGCATTCATGTTCTGTGTCTGGAGATGAGATGGCAATGGGACAAGTATGCAGAAAGAAGATAAATTGACTATATCAACATATCCATTTTCTTGCCTACAACGGCATATTTACAGAATGATGAACTTCAGTGTTCACATTATTCACCCTATGCAGGCCAAAGCCAGATTGTAAAAGAATGCAAGTTTTACCAATTATATCCTCTCCATAAATATGTGTATTATTGCCTCCCCTAAATTGACTGCATTATTTATATGAAGTATTTTTTGTCCTAGAAAAAAAAAAACTTCATATAACAGATTCCTCGAACTGTAATTGCAGTAATCTTAAAATCTTGCTGGGAAACCTTCATATAGCCTTTTATAGCCTAATGTAAAATTTTATGTTTTGAAATGTTATAAAGCCAAATAACCCATTTTGGGTTTTAAGGAGTGCTTATGATATAGCCTGTAGGTGGCAGCTGTGCCTGCTTTGTTAGTTTTTAGCTCAACTGGAAAATAAATATCTATAGAGATATTATATATAAGAAACCACCATTGACGTTAAATAGAGATACATGGCAGAATGAAATTGAGCAGAAACTTGTGTAGTTTTATGGGTTTTCAGTCTGCTTTTGAAAATCAATGTGGAATCAATTTTTATAATTGTTTTCTCAACAAGTGGTGTTATTAAATCAATGCAATAATTATGTTTGTGTATTATCCTATTGATGAATAGCAAGCACATAAAGTTTTCGTCGTTCAGAATATTATTTATGGAAGGCTTGTTAGGTGAAAAAAAAATTGGGATTGATCTTCACCAAACAGATACTAGGTCACACTCTTTTTGAGTTATCCTTATTTATAGATTATGCATTTTGCTATTAGCCATGTTTAGCTGAAGTTTTATCTTTTCATGAAGCCCAGGTTGTTGTTTTTTTAAAATGAAGGTGCCTCTCTGTTGTAGTAACATGTACCATACATTCCTTTCAGTGTGTTAAATATGGATGGACTTTACTTAAAGCTAAAGTCCATGTGTTGCCCCATACAGTTGCTATATTAATGTTCCCGAAATGACAGGAAAGCGGGTAATAATTGTTATGTCCTAGCCTCCTATTGGGCGAGGCGAGAGCGGGAGAATTGGAGCGCAGCAATTGGCTACCCCGCTTGACAGCTCGCTTATAAAAAGCTGTCAAGAGGGAGCTGTTCTGCTTGTTTTGATTCTGGAGTTGCTGTTGCGTTAGTTGGTTAATAAAGCCTTGTTGTTCGAGTTACTGCCTTGCCTCAGTCATTGCCACCCATCAAGTATTTAATAATAATAATTTCAAAATAATAATTACACAATACATAATTCAGGTGACAAAATATTAAATGAAGAATGTAATGCAGTTGCCTTAAATCCTCATGCAAAATCTGGATATGGCAAGTACGAACATTAGCTCTTGACGTTTCACTTCTTCTGATCTTCACCCAAATCTTTTTTTAAGCATGGGAAATATATTTGTTCAGTATGAGGAATAGGAAGATAGAGGATTTGATAGACCTACTTAAAGTAGTTATCCTGAATGCTAAATTTTAAGAATGATATATAACTATTTTATTTAAAAGCAAGGAATTCTTCTCAATAATATGGAGAATTCTTGCATTAAGGGGGACAGGTTCCCTGGAAGAATTCTGGAAGAACAATATGGAGTTTGAACCTGACTTGTGCAACACTTTGGATTTAAGGAAAAAGTGCTTTGGGATATAGAGAGACAACACCTTACAGCACCAGTGCCTTATATTGGATGGTGTGGCTGCTCTTCACAGCTCCAAAGCATCTTTAGCCACGAATCACAATTATAGTGATAAATCATATTGGTTTCTTTGCGGCACATAATTTATTTAAATTCTGAACAAGTTATCAAGAACTGGCCATGAAGATAATTCAGATCTTTTGAAAAATATGGAAGATTGACCCCCCCAAAAAAATTGAAAAAGGATTTTTAAAAAATTCAAAAGTTAAAAAAATATTTTCCAAACATAATTTATAATAATGTCTATTGGTTATAATAACAATGCTATTCCTAAAAGAAGGCTTTTATTTGTATAAATGTCATTCTGGATTGAACAGTCTAGAAATTTAAAATATATTTCTGTTTAAAGCTACTTCTAAGGGTTTTTTCTAATTTTTTTGTTAGCTCTTGGTTTTCTTTCTAGTGTACTGTTTATCTTTATGGTTCACAGTTCTTTTCAGTCTTAAAAGTTTTGCTTCTTCGTTAAAAAATAAAATCAAAATCATAGTGTCTCATGAGGCCTCTGCATTGCCCATAGGCACTGATTGTGTTGACATAGAAGACTCATTATTATTATTTTTTTACCCCTCTTACCTGCAGCGTTTCAGCTTTGTTTATATATTCATTTTTCTCCTTCTCTTGGATGAGCTCTGTGCTGGTCAAATGCAATACAACCTGTACTTGTTCTTGTGCTGTGTCACATTTCCAGTGACCTTTATAAATGAACAAAATCTTGAAATTACCATGTTATGACTAATGCTAAGTAACTTTAAAGCTTATACTCTCCCTCCATTTTTCGCTGTTTTGTAGAGAGGTGATCCCCAAAAGTAGCTTCCTCCTTATGAATAGAGAACTTGATTGGTGAATAGTCAGAACAGCACTGGATCGTAAAGATAGATTTGGGATAATAGGGAAAAAAAAACCACTGGTTTCTAATTAAGTATAAATGTGATATAGTACACTTGTAGCTAGCTTGGTATAACTTAAAAAGTTTCCCACAGCATAAAAGCCAGTTGAATGATACTTGTACTTCTTTGCGTTTCTCTCTTATAGTTTCTAGCATTCAAAAAGTATAGGTCTGTAATGGCAGATCTATGGCATGTGTACCAGAGGTGGCACGCAGAGCCCTCTCGGTGGGCATGTGTGCCGTCGCCATCTGCTCTTCTGGTTTCCAGTATTCACGGGTGCCGGAGTGCGTGAAAACGGCCTGAAAACGGCTTGAAAATCAGCCGTAAAATGGAGGCCACGCATTTGGAGAAGATGTCTAAATGCGAATTCAAAAGCTCATGCTGTTTTCTTAAAAAGAAGAAAAACACCAAAGATTTGGATGAGGATGCTGCTTTTTAAAGGAATGCTTAGTTCCAATCATTTAGACTTCTAGAAAAATAAAAGATGATATAGTACAGTGATGGCAAATCTTTTTGGCACTGAGTGCCAAAAAGGTAGCGCAGAAACATCCCTTCCACACATGCATGCTCATCGAGGCCATGCTCCGGAAAAGCCGAACTTCCAGGTTCTAGCAGGCATGCGCACCCGACGATCAGTTGGCTGGCGTGCATATGCAGGCTGATTTTCGGCACTGCCGCACGCACGAAGGGATCGGGCTGCAGAAAAGCTGAACTTCTGGGTTCTGGCGTTCATGCACACCTGAAAATCAGCCGGCCGGTGCACATGTGCGAACCAGTTTTCGGCACTGCCGTGCACGCGAACGATATCTGATCATTGTGCCTGAAACCCGTAAGGCAAACAGGCAAGGCTGTGCGTGCTGGACAACATGGTTTTAGGTACATGTGCCATAGGTTCGCCATCATGGGTATAGTAGTATCTTTTAGGTTGTAAGCCAGTGACTCTGGATTTTTTTTTTTACTTTGGAAGATAGGAGGGAGTGAGAGGTTACCACTTGGTTACTGCCTTTTATGTATCTAATAAACACTCCAAACACTTTCTTCTACAATGCTGTAGTTTAAAAGTCTATAGAGATCTCAGTCACGGTTGTCCCAAAGGTGCTTTTTCAGGAGGCAACTGGACTTTCTTGTTTTTTTTTTCTTTTGAAGATGTTTTGCTTCTCATCCAAGAAACTTCTTCAGCTCTGACTGGATAGTGTTTTTCTTCCATTCATCACTATCCCATCAGAACTGAAGAAGCTTCTTGGATGAGAAGTGAAAGGTCTTCAAAAGAAAAAAAGAAAAAAGTCCAGTTGCCTCCTGAAAAAGTACCTTTGGTATAAGTTGTTTAGCATCTAGCATGGTGAAGGCTAACATTTCCATCTTTGTTTTGTAGAAGTAGTGTAATGCCTGGCTGAAAGAAATGAACACATAGTGGAAGTCTTTTTCAGACAAAAGGAGAAGTCTGATTTCCCTCATTCACTCACTTACTTTATATGGCTGCCTATTTGCCAAGCAACTCTTTGACTCTATTCAAAGAGGTTGCCAAGTTTTCTAAGAATGTAGTCCCAGACTTTTAATACAGTTACGGTTACCTGTTCGTTTGCTATCTGTCATGCTTGATTTGTCCTAATCTAGAACGAGCCCTGTTAAGCACTAGGTTTGTTGCTTGGTATAACTTGTGTAGGAACAAGATTTCCAACCCATGTCTTTTTTTAAAAAAAAAATTCCTTTGTAGAAACAGTATAATGAAAACAAAGTATGGATTAAAAGAGAAAAAGCTGCTGGCTCCTTCAACCTCTTTATTTTTAATCATCAGAACAAAAATTCATTGTTGCTTCTATCTCTGTTTAGCGTCAGTTAAAAACAGGTTTGTTAGGCTAGGGCATTCAACAGAGATTTGTTCTGCTTTAATTTAAGAGAAGGATCATGCTAGATTAGGCCCAAGAATGAGCTAAATCTTCATGAAAAAATTGCCCAAATGAAAAAGCAAACTAGCTCTGACAAATTTAATTTTCAACACAGTCCTCCAGAATAGCTGTAAATTAGGGTGTTTTTTTTTAAACAAAAGCTTTTCCCCCCAAAATGTTATTTCTATAGTTTTCAGATTATTATAAAAAGAGATTAGTGAAAACAACATCTATTAAATCTGAGTAATTTACATCTGTATGTCATGCAAGCTAAAATAACTTGCATTCTTTGCTGGATAAACTGTGCGAGCTTGTTTCGTGGACATAATTGTAATTCTCTGATTGGCAGTTTATAAATTTATATGATTAAAAATTAAATTTTTATTCTCCATTGCTGTTGAGGCAGAAGCCAAATGTCACTTTCCGTGATATAACTGTGAGGCACATTAATATGCCTCATTATAGTTTTTCATTTCATTTTAGACATTTTCATGCATTGATTGGACAGATTCTTGCAATAATTACAGCCAAATATTTGTAGGCAAAAGATTTTGCTGATGACTCTATGAATCTTTGGGAAATGTCACTATTCATCTTTCCCATTTTCATTAAAGATACAAAATACAGTAAATTAACATTAAAAATTAGCTCTCCTCAGAGCAGAAATATCATGACAGTCGGTTTATAGCATACTCATTGACAAGGCAGGAGAACATATATTGTATTGATGTGGAAAAGATCAGTACAGATGAATACAAGGAAACAAATGGCATCTTAGAAATTGCTCTCTTACAACAAGGTTCTAGAAGTAGAGAAGACCTATTGATATATACAATAAAATAATTCATACTTTGGAACTCTGTCAACATGAATTACTTGTTATTTGTTTCTTATGCTGTTTCATTTTATTTGAGGGGTATAATTCCAATTACTGGTTGTTATCTTAATCGCTTGCCGCTGTCTACCTCCCTTTTACAGAATCTTTTGAAGATTCATTTTAAAAACATATTGAAATGTTAGTCAATTTATTCAAGTTGACTTTCCATTTCTTATCAATTTCATAAGTGTGTTTCTTTCAGCTGTTCTCTTTCTTTCCATCAACCAGTAATATAGTGAAGAATTTGAAGGAGAACATTATTTTTTAATCTTAGTTGTAGCAGCTTGTTAACTTTGAATCAAAATATTTAATTGATTAACAAATCCATTTTTTCTTTTATTATCAAAAATGTGTATTCCCCAGTAGATTAGTTAGATTGCCATGTCAAGTCGAGGGCAGATTGTAGTGATAATTCAAAAGCTTCGATACTGCTCTGACTGATATAATCTATATAAATATGAAGATAGACTTTGAGAAATGCCTATGGAGATTCTCGGTCATCCAGGGTCATGGTTGTCCCAAAGGTGCTATTTCAGGAGGCAACTGGATTTTCTTGTTTTTCTTTGAAGACATTTCACTTCTCATCCAAGAAGCTTCTTCAATTCTGACTGGATGGTGGGGAATGGAAAGATTGATATTCCTTGCAGACAGCTGGTCATTTGCATTCTTTTTAGAGAGTTGTTGAGGCCATTTGGAGGTTAATTGTCTCATCAGGGTCACCTGAGTAGTGCAAAGAATGCAAATGTCTGCAGAGAATACAAATCTTTCCATTCCCCACCTGTCAGACCTGAAGAAATTTCTTGGATGAGAAGTGAAACATCTTCAAAGAAAAACAAGAAAGTCCAGTTGCTTCTTGAAAAAGCACCTTTAGGTTAGATTTTGACAAAAATGCAAAGCCCATCAATTTAATTAGTAAGAATTTTCCTTGATTGCTCTCTTATGAAGTTTCTGTTTGGTTTTGTCAGCCTATTGTGATCATTTAAAAAAAAATTAATTACCTTCATGAACATTTGAAATATGTTGCTTGGAATGTTTGTTTTTCCACAGCCAACAGATCTATGGAAGTGAAGTGCGAGAAAAATTGATGATATTCTAATTTTGTCTCTTTTTTTAATGCACATAATTTCCTCCCACTTGAGTTTGAGTCTGAACCATGGAAAGGTGCATTATAGTAGCTTTTGCTGAGTTCACCTGATTTACCACTTCTGTTTTTCCTATTTCCTATTTTTAAGCTTATTATTCACAGCACCATTCCATTCATCTCTGCAGGTCCGGAGTAATTACAATGCAGGCACTTTCTGAAGAAGATCGAAGGCTGTGGATGGAAGCAATGGATGGCCGAGAACCAGTAAGCAAGAATCTTTATGAATAGGGATTAAGTAGGATAATCAAAAGAACCTTTCACGGTTTGGGTTGCAGTTCTTTCTCATTGGATGTCTTGTGGCAGCTCTGTAGTTTTTGCAGAAGAATATTTTGAATCCTTTGGTAGAGTCCTTGAGGCAATATTCCATTTTCTTTGCAAGCCGGCATTAAAGCTTTCCCTCTGAGTATTGTTAAGAAAATTCAGCCTATAGCTCAGAGTAATCCAGATATTTGCTGTACATTTTCTGTAAAAATATGAGAGATAAATCATAATTCTTAGACAAATAAATAAAATATATCTGTCTTCTTAAATGGCCACAGTGGGAATTAATGTCCTTAAAACTTGCTAATATCTGTAGGAGCACCCATTTTATTTTCAAGTTTCTATAGTTTGCTTCTGTGGTTGGTGGTTATTTTTTTCTCAATTTTTTTTAAAAAATGGCGTTACATGCCAAAACAACTAGACACAGAGACAGTTTTTTTCATCATGCTGAACACCTAATACCCACAGTACTGTCTTATGTCTAAGTATATTTTCTTATGTAGTATAGCTGTATTACTTTTATTCTTTTCATCTGTTCCACTACCTTCTATTATTGGTATTATTATTATGATTACTTTGTTATTATGATTATGATTACTTGTTTTTTTGCATGTACCCTGAGAGCTAATGCACCGGAGACAAATTCCTTGTGTGTCTAATCACACTTGGCCAACAAAGTGTTCTGTTCTGTTCTGTCCTGATATAATTTATGTAGAACTCTTTTGGATCTATTCCTATAAATGGACTTTGAGTTCTTGCACATAATTTCTTTCAATAACTGCTGCTGTCTGTGATGTGTTATGATACATTGCAATGAGAAGACCTGGATATGTTTTTACCTGTTAGGTTTGGGGCCTTTCTCCAGAATAATAATAAAATAAAATACTCAAGAGTCAACCAAGAAAACTAGCCATAAAACATTTGAACAAATTTTCAGAAGAGTGAATCTGTTACCCAACAAGCAATAGCAGCTAAGAGCATCAAACCATGACAAGAGGATGAAAACACAGAAAATCCCAAGCCATTGGCATATAGACTGCAACATGTCTATGAATATGGATAAATACGTGTGGTTTGTGCCAACTATTTGGGAATCACCCCTCTCTCTGCCCTCACTCCGCCCAATCCATGATTGACTCTGCTAAAGAATGACTAAGCAGCCATAAATCATCCTTTAATTGCCTGTTCAATGCTGAGAGGCATTTGGAAAACAAGAAGAAATGTCACCAAATGTTAACTCTGTGAGACAACTTAGTCCACTTATGAAAAGGTAGCTGATATGGAAATATCAGCCTTGATACTTTGCCTAGGGGTGGGAGTAAGATATGGATGTAATTGGTAGAAAAGAGTTCAAAAAACGATAATCAGCACTGCATATGAAAAAACAGCAGCGTGGTGGAAAGGAATCCATGCTTTTAATATTTAAAGCTCTGGAGTGATTTATTAAAGAGAACCAAACCTTTCTCGGCATGATGCTAGCCTATATACTAACTGTGCAAAAAAAGTGTAATCATTTAAATGTAGCACATATTTATTAATTTATATGGAAAGAGTGGAAAGGAAGAAAGTTTTCTCCACCACCTTTCGTGCATTGTAAATAAAGTAGGAGCGGAAAATACATTTAAATCAACTGATTGCTTTGCATCAAGGAATACTGTGCTTCTCCAATCAAATCATTGGCTTCTCCAATCACGTATGCCAAATGATTTCACTGTTGTGAATATAACGGTTTATTCTTTTACTGTAGTACAGGGGTTTGAAACTGGGCTGCACCCAGTCCACAGGGTGTTTAAATCTGGCGTGGGGCTGGCCTGGAAATAGCAAAGGACTGGCCCGTGGTGGCTCTGGCAGCACTTTGCTGACCAAAACGGGGTCCAGGGGAGCCATGCAAGGCCCCCTCGTACCCTGTTTTTGGCCTGGAGAGCCCCCCTCCCCCCACAACTGGTCCGCAGAGGAGAACTACAATGCTGATCTGACCCTCTAAGAAATCAAGTTTGACACCCCTGCTGTAATGTATAAACAGGTCTTGGTAAATATATTGGCTAAGTAGATCGACCAAATGGTATTTTCCCAAATTAGGACTAACTTCATAAAAGTTGCCCCTTCTTTAGGTAAAAGTAAAAATTTCATACAGTATTACAAATGACTTTCAGCTGTCAAAGACATCATCACCTCAGCTTTATGGGTTGGCCCTCTGCAAATTACCAATCCTTCTGAAAACTGAGGAGGTTGATGGGGAATAGGGACATCAAAAACATTTAGTTCTGCTAAAAGAAAAAGGAAATAATGAAGAGAATAAGCACTCTTCCTAGTTATCCAGTGGCTGATTTTTTTTCTTAAACATCTGGTACCAATTGCACCTTGGAATCCTGATGCTGGCTTGGCCTGAATCTTTACTTCCTAACAGAGTGTAGTCACTATATTCTTGTATAGAGTGTTAACTTTGGATGCATTGACTGTTTATTGTTTTGTATATAGTTAGCTCTCTAAACATTTATATGGCTGCTTTTCATTTGCTTTGAACATTCAGGAAATTGCTTCAGTTATCTGAAGTGTAAGTATCAGATTTAAATATCTCATAAGGATATAAACACTGAAAATTAGTGAAATATTATTTTTCTTTAAGGTTCGTGAATGCTGTGGTCTGGCATAGCTTAATTTTTTTTTACTCTATACCAGTGTGCACAAACTCTTAGAGTCTCAGGAGGGGTGTACTTGGAGTTAGGCAAGGAAGCTAGTGAAGCCAAGAAAAGAACTAGATTTATTTCTAATTTAAAATACAATTAAAATTAAATCCCCCAATTATTTAGTGCTGGTCTCTTCTTTCTAATAAAAAATTATAGTTTAGCAGTGATTTTTGGAGCAGTTCAGGAGGTCATTTCCAAGATTTGGAGGAGGGGATTTGTGTTTTACTTTGGATTCTCATGTTCTGTATTCTTAGTCTTTATAGGAAGAGGCAATCAGTTGCTTATTTAAATTATATTTACTTTTTTTTTTTTAAAAAAAAATCCAAACTGGCAGTCAGGGCAAAACAAGCTGCAGTTACTTTTATGTGACTTATATCTAATATGTTTTAATATGTTTTATGAATTAAAATTCAATGTTCCATGAATATTAGAATACAAAAAGCTTCTTCTTTCCCAAATAATTTTAATTGACTGACTGCTGCTTAGAATTAAAAGAATTACAACCCACAAATCCCAAAGTGTCTTAAACTGAAAAATTTGAATCAGAACCGGCTCATAAGTGTTCCATTCATTTTCTTTCCTGGATCTGCATGTTGATATTCAGTTGACTCACAATCTATAAGAGACAGATTGGTGCACATTGAGCAGCTAAAATACAGTCTCAATGCAAACAGTAATAGTAGCTGCATCATAAATGAAGAGTATGAAATAAAAGAATTGAAAAATAATTCAGAATTTTCTGTGGCAATTTAATTTCCAATGGGAAATGCTGAAAATCTTTTAAGCTACAGGAAATGACGAGAGAAGCACCTTTAATTACTCCTGTTTACCTTGTCTCCTCAATGAAAGAAACCCAAAACAGACCTAAAAACTTAATATAGAACCAAGTACTGTAAAACAATATCAGGGTGCACCTGATGTAAAATTTCTTATTTTCCCTGGCAGACAGTGTGATATAAGATCCACAGTTTCTAATTCACCTATTGCAGGCATGTCCAAAGTGCGGCCCGGGGGCCAAATGTGGCCCTTTTTCAAATTTCAAGAAGCCCGCAGCCTCTTCTCCCCACTGCAGTCATTTGTTTAGTCTTTCATAAAATACCGTATTTTTTGAAGTACAAAGATACATCTTTTTCCACTCAAAAAAGAGGCTAAAAATCTGGGTGCATCTTATACACTGAATACAGCATTTTTTGCCTCCCAAAACTCTGCCCCCTTCACCAAAATGGCTGTGCATTGCCTGTAGGAGGTTTTCAGAGTGCTCCTGGGGGCTGTGGAGGGCATAAATGAGCAAAAAACGGGCCATTTTTTGCCCAACTTTGCCCCCCCCCAGCCCCCAGGAGCACTCTAGAAGCCTCTTAAAGGCTATTCATGCCCTTTAAAAAAAAGGCCCATTTTCGTGATAAATGGGCCATTTTTGGGAGAGTGCAAAAACTTTTTTTTTAATTTGCCTCTTCAAAATCTTGGTGCGTCTTATACTCCGAAAAATACGGTAGTTAATTCGCATTTAATGTTAAGGGTTCAAAGAATGTCAGGCTGAATGATCGGCCCCACACATGTTCACCTCACCAAATCTGGCCCTCCTTGCAAAAAGTTTGGACACCCCTGACCTATTGCAACGCCTACTAGGAAGTTTACTAGGAAGTAAATACTTCCTGTATGGAAACAGGAAAGAAAAACTATTTCATGACTCTCCTCTTCCGCTCCATAGCTCTCCAAGGCTGTTCTAGAACAGTTTGTGATTGTTGAATGGGGAACTTTTTCTCCTCAAATCCTACATCATGTCCTGTATCGACAGACCCCGTAAAATAAAACTTCCTGTTTCTTCTCAAGGTCTAGCACAAGTGCGTTGGGGGTTTTTTTTTGGAGCCCAGGAAAAAACTTGATTCAAACAGCTGTGGACTGATGAAACAAGAGTTACACAAAACAGACTACAGAGTCAAAATTGCTCCCAAGGAGCGCCATAAAACATTTTGTCCACTAGGTGGAGAAATGCTCCTTGCTGGTTCTGTCCGCTGATCCTGTTGTGAATCCCCGGAGAATTTTTGTGTCAGGGCAGAACTTCATATATACTTGTTTTTTTAAAAGCCTGTTTCCTAATTGAAGTGATACATTAATTTTGAAAGAAACGGGAGGCTTGACGTTTGAATTTTTGACATTGCAGATTTACACCGACTTTCTTAAAAAAAAAAAAAAGAAAGGAAGTGCCACGTCTATTTTCTCCAGTCTCAGTCATGGAAAATGTCCTTTCAGCAGAACCTGTTGGTGCATCTTGGACACAGTGGAAATCCTCTGCTTTTCCCAGATTCAGGAATTTTTCACAAGACTTCGGTTGCTATGCACCACTTGCAGTTCTCATCTCCTGGTTTCCTTCCATGAGTAAATGGCTGATGAGAACAGACTATCTGTGTGCGCACAGCTGCCAGCCTGTCCCTTGTGCCCCGTTTCCTCTAACGAAATTTCTTTGGCTTTTAGAGCCTTTCTATTGCCACTTGAGTTGGAACTTTTCTGAGCTTGCAGCTGCTGGCCTGCTTTAACTCTAAACTGGCAGCCCAGCATTATTTCTCTGTTACGTATACCACAAATCGAACGCAAAACACATTACAAGAGCACAGAACTTCAACAGATCAAGGTGACAGCTTTCCCTTACTCCCCTCCATTCATTTAAAGTGTCAAAAAAAAATATTCCACTTGCTCAGAATTGTCAAAGCTTACCAAATAGGGAAAGATTTCTGAATGTTTGCATTTGCAGGCATGTATCCTTTTTTCCCTTTCTCTCTCCTTTGCAAGCTTTCCATCCCCCCCCCCATCCCTTCTATTTACTTCTGCCAACTAGTTTTTTTTTTTTTTGCTCACTCCCTTTGTTTTTGTTAAAACGCTGGCAGCCCAAAAGTTAGATGAAGAAACAGATGCAGATTTTTTCCCCCATGGAACCTTCCCTCATCTGTTTCAAAGAGGAGCAGTGTGAATTGGGCTCTCTGGAAGCAATTGCTGCTGGACTTACCTGTTGCCATGGTGACTTGTTGTCACTATATTAATGACTCTGAACTCCTCTCCAATGGTTTTGTGACTTTCACATGGCCAAATTATCTTTCACTTGGCGTGCATGGGCCTAGCAGGTATGATTCTTTTAATATGACCCCAGCTTGCCATGTGTGCGTGCGTGCCCGCGTGCATATGGGTTTGTAGAACGGGTCATGCTTCAAGTCTCATTCAAGAAATCTGAGCTGACATTTAGTTGACTTGCTTAGAATAGTAATTCATAATTCTCAACCCCCTGTGGAATAAGCACAGTGGGTCAAATGGAATTTAGCCCACAGAGCAGATTAGAAGTTCACAGGGCTGAAAGTAGATGTAGAACAGTAAATAACACATGAGCTTTGAGGGCAATTTACATGTATGCTGAGATGGGTTTCCGAATTGCTGTAATGAAGATGCCTTTCTTCTTTCCCCTTCTCTGACAGAGGATCGGGGGGGGGGAGGGGAGATTCCAGAAAATAGTCCAAAGTACCTTTTTTCCCAGACTTAATAGGCATCGATGATGATGATTTTTAATGGAGCTCTTCAGAATGTTCTTTTGAGGAAGGCATGATATCTAAAATATCAGTGATGGGAACCAGGAGTCAAACTTTACTTGGTGAAGATATCACTTTTATTGTTCGATTACTATCAAATGGAACTTGACAGCTGGTAGTTATGGAAGAAGAAAGGTTGGGCGATTGGACACTTTATCAAGTCCTCATGGGCTTGACCCTCCCGCCTACTTTGTTTAATATTCATATGAGGCCACTAGAGAAAGTCACCCATTGGTTCAGAGATTTGTTGTCATCCAATTAGATATTTCCAACTCGGATCACATGGGATCTATGGTAGAGATTTTATGCCTGGATGCTATGAGAACCCCGCTAGGAAGAAAGAGGCTCAAACACAGCATAAATAAAACAAAGTGACTGTTAGTTCAAATATCTATTAATTCTAGGAAGATAACCAATGTTATCTCTTGATGGGGTGGGGTTTTTTTCTTTCTTAAAAAAAGCAAGTGTGCAATCTGCAGCAGTGGTGAAATTCAAATTTTTTACTACCGGTTCTGTGGGCGTGGGTTGGTGGGCGTGGCAAGGGAAAGATACTGCAAAATCTCCATTCTCTCTCGATTCTGGGACCAGTCAGAGGTGGTATTTGCCAGTTCTCTGAACTACACAAAATTTCCGCTACCGCTTCTCCAGAACCTGTCAGAACCTGCTGAATTTCACTCCTGGTCTGGTGCTTCTGGACTCATAGTTTCAACTAGAAGAGGCAAGTGCATCCGTTTTAGCCATTCAAAGAATGGAGACATTTGTATTTTTCACTATACTTCTGTCCATCTGAGGTTTCTCTTCAATCCTGGAATGTCATCTGGCACAAAATGTGACTGTGTATGCCAGATTCTTTATTGTCACGTGACACCCTTATTAGAGGAGATGGGTATTCTCCATGAGGCATCCTTCCCATGGAACAGCTTTCCCTCTGAGACAAGAGTGGTCTTTTCCCTCATACAAGGAGTCCTCAATTTCGAACCACTTGTTCAGCAACAATTTAAAATGATGGTGGTGATGAAAAAATGAAGTTATGACCTGTGCTTAAGTTATGCTCATTGCAGTGGCCCTGCATTCATGTGATCCAAATTGAAATGCTTGGCAGCCGGGCCACATTTGCAAGCACAGCGGCTCCTCATCTACCTATCTCTCCCCCCCTACCCGATCTATGCCGTGACAGTAGCGCTCAGTGGTGGCAGTGCCAGGGCTGAAACGAAGGCCCTAGGCCTTCAGCAATCTCAAGACAGTTGCTACCACCCTCAGGCCTCTGCAAAGCCTCTGAAGTGGAGGGCAGCGGGAGAAAATGGGGCTTTGTATAGTGATGTTGGTATGGGATTTGAGGCAGCATTTCTCAGTGAAATGGATCAAAGGATCAATTCTGTAATTGTATATAAAGAGGAATTTTACATGATAATAATGTATTTTAAAAATCTAAGATAGTTTTTTTTAAACTCATTTTATGTTGATAAATGCCTCAGAGAAATAAGGAGATAAGCTTTGGGGATAGATATGACTTGTACAATTACCTGTCAAATCAAATAATTCATTTTATAGTGGGATTCCTCTTTATATGCCACTGCAGAATTCGCAATTGGGCAGAACCAGTAGTGCATTCTGGATCCCGTTGCAACCAGTACGGTGCAACGGGGTTGGGTGTCCACCACATGAACCTGTGCAGTACATGCGTACAACGCAAGCATGTGTACTTACCGCTTGCGATGCTCTGTGACGCCTCCGCAATGCTCCAGCTCCTTGGTGGAGTGTCATGCAGTCCCTGTATGCTCCATGTGTATAAGCCCCAAACAGCTCAAATACTGGTAAGGAGCACGGGCGGGTGGGTGGCATACCGGGGCGTACCGGTCGTAACCCACCACTGGGCAGAATGCATTTGCGAATAAAAACAGGATTCATTCACTTGACCCATCTCTGACATAAAGCACAGCAAAAGAGCTGAATTTGTTCAAGGTTGAATTTAGTTACAACTATTTTAAAAAGCAAAACAAATTGTATGATGCATTTGTATACTTTAACAATAATTAGAAGCATTACCGAGCCTACGAGAAACAGCACAGTTCTTTTCCCTCCATCCCTGGTTTTTCTTCAAAATAAAATATGTCCTTCTCATGCTTAGCTCGTACATGGAGCCTTTTAATTGTTTATTCTCCTTGTGTAGAATCGGCCAACTGAGAAGTAGGTGCTGCTCATGAATGATAATCACCTCAACTCTACAGCAGAAACTCAATATCCAGATGAGCCTCTCTCAGATAGCCAGAAAGGGATACAAATACATAAGCAAAAAATTGATTCCTGTAGATTTGCCTACCTTCTATCTATAATCAGTTGCTTCATGTAGCACATGTTCTCAACTAATCCTGGTGATTTTTTACTCTTAATCAACAGCAGGCATTCCATTTGGAGGATGCAAGTTTATGGCGTCCATCATGGCTCACTGCCAGACGGAACTAAAGTAGAATGTCATGGATGAATATTCTATCTGTTTTATATGCATATATTGCTTCAGGCACTTCCCCAGTGCTCCTTCTATATAAATGGCTTATTATGCTTGTGGGGGGAATGGGGACCAACGTCATCTTAGGCTGCTACACAGCAAAAATATGCTTATAAAGTATGCTGCATAGTTTTGTTACTACGGCTGCCTGAAAAAAATTTAGGACAATTTTTGAGTGGTTAAATATCATTAGAAATAACAAATTCACCCTCTTGGTTTCTCATGATCGCCTGCTTTTTATTGCTGGACTTCTTCAGATACGGTTGGGTCAGCTCCTATACCTGTGATGGTGAACCTATGGCGCACATCACAGGTGGCACAGTGCCCTCTCTGTGGGCATGTGAACCCCCAGTTCAGCTCTGCCACGCATCCGTGCGCGCACCTTCTATCGACAGCTGGTCATTGGATCTCTGCCGCGCATGTGCAGGGGTGGGGCACATACACAGGAGTTGCGTGCCCATGCATGGGGGGCAGGATCTGTGCGAGGGGAGCGGATGCATGTGGGGGGAGTGCATGCATGTGCGGGGGTGGGGGGCATGCACGGGGGTGGGGAGCATGCAGGGGGACATGTGCACATTGCATTTTGGGGGTTCAGGCACGCAGGCATACATTCATGAACACACACGCATGCTTTGGGCACTCGGTCTGGAAAAGGTTAGCCATCTGTCTCCTATACCATTGAATCCATGATCACAACACAGGATTTAATGGATCAGGAGAACCAAAACTTAACTTAACTTAACTTAACTTTATTCAATTTCTAGACCGCCCCTCTCTCAAAAGAGACTCGGGGCGGTGTACAGTCATATTAAAATAATTGAACAATAAATATACATGGTATAAATACAAAATAAATAAATTAAATATAGGACTGGAGGAGGTAGTAATGATTCACTGTACAATTCAGTTAAGTTAGATTAAAATTTTAAAAATTATAAAAACATTTACCCTAAAAACTATCCCAAAATAAAATATCCGCCAGGAGGTAAGAGTAGAACTATAAATGGGCCAGGCCGGCTAATCGGAACAGGTGAGTCTTAAGTTTTTGTCGGAAGGAGCGGAAGTCGGAGCGGAAGTCGGTAGTAGTTCTAATATCGGGGGGGAGGTCATTCCAGGGGGTTGGGCCCATCACAGAGAAGGCTCTACTCCTAGGCGCGGTAAGGGTGAATTTGTTATTTTTAATGTTCTTTAACTCCCCAAAAATTGTGCTAAAATAATATGTGAGTAAGCTTGTGCTTATATGTATGAAAATGTAATTTCTAGTAAAGAACTGAAGGTCAAACACTATGTTCTATTAATTATGTAAAATGCAGCTGCTCTCTTGTTTTTTTTCATTGAAAAAAAACAGGATACTCTAACTGAGCTCAATTTCTGAGCTTAAATAGCTTGATTTTAAGTTTGATCTTATTTACTGAAGTTCTGTTTGGAACTTGGTCAGGCAAGGAAGCTTTGGGAGAAGACTTTAGTAAGCAATTTATCATATGTGCCCATGCCCTTAACTTTTTTAATGGTCATTTTATTAAAAGTTACAATTAAAAAGATAAAAATTAATACAAATTTAAAAAGAGGAGAATAAAAAAAATAGAACGTGCAGAATGGAAAAATAGAAAAGAAAGTAAAAATAAGAATATATTAAAGAAAAAGAAAAGAAATATATAAAGAAATATATTGTGATTCTAATCACACATACAAACATTTTTTGTAATTTGATGACCTTCTCTTAAATGATAATAAATGATCTCCTCATCCCATATCTCATCTCTTATGTATAAACAAATCCTTAAAGCTTCTTCAGTCCTGATTAGCAAAAGTCCATTAAGGGTTACCAGAGATTACAGCATATCTATTTTGATCTCGATCAAATAAACCAACCTTATATTCTTTCCTTTTCCTTTTAACAATTTTGATCTTTAGTCGCTTGAAGTAATGTCTCAGAACCTGCTTTTTTTCATTTTTTTTGTCCTTTCTCACAAAATTCTTCAAAGCTTTAATAAGCCTTTTTTGTAAATCCAATTTAGGAATATTATCCAAGTCACTCTCATGGTTTACTATTTGTATGTTTCTTTTAATTAATAAGGCATCAGCCAGCTTCTTTTGTATGTCCATAGATCCAGTAGGCCCATCTTTTTCCATGTCATTCTTGTAGCTTGTTATTTTTAATCCACTTTTAGACTCAATCTTGCCAGGTAAAACTTGTTCCTCTTTCATAACATCTTTTAAACAAAGTTTGTCTATAGAGGCAAACATTACTAAAGTTTGTTCTGTTTCAAATTAAAATTAAGATTAGCATTAGCCTCAAATGATTCCTGGGTCCTGAGACTGACATTTCACAAGCTCAGACCAGCAGCCTTTTCAGGGTCAGATTCAGAATGTGAGTCCTGAGCCTGAGTCACGGCAAAATTAATTTCTGGGTCCATTGCAGGGGTGGGTTTCAGCCAGTACGCACTGGTACGGCATACTGCTTTGTAAAATTTAGCATGCTTTCCCGTATCTGAGTTTCCGAAGGCCCTGTACCGGAACACTCCCTCCCTTGGCCGGCATCCTCCCCACTCCCATGAAGCGCATGCCGTGTGGGCTTGTCCAACAGCCGAATCCTCACCTCCTGTTCCTTCTTCGGCTGTTGGACAAGCCGATGTGGCACGCGCTTCTCACTTCTCTTTGACAGCCGCCTCATTTCCAATTTGGTGGGGGGAAATCCATGCATTTTTTCTCCCTCTGCATGGATTACCCCACCATTGGAAATGAGGTGGCTCACACACACACACACACACACACACACACACACACACTGCATGTGTAAGGGGGACTGGATCAGCTGGGAGGCTGGCAAAAAAGAAGCCTCTGTTTCTCCGCTGAGGCTTGCAGAGGAATGAGACGGGGATGATGGCCGGCGCTCACCCCATCACCACTTTCGCAGCCAGTCAGGCTAGCTGGCAGGCTGAGCGGTAAGTGAAGAGAGCGCCAGCTAGCATCCCTGCCTCCTTCCTCTGCGAGCTGCGGCAGAGGAGAGATAGAGGCTTCATTTCTGCCAGCCTCTCTCTCTCTTTCTGTGTGTGTGTGTGTGTGTGTGTGTGAGAGAGAGAGAGGTGCATGCCTTCCGTGGTGTGCCCAACACCTTCAGACACCCACCAGGTCACCCACTGTGCGGCAGAGAAATCGGGCTTCGGCAAAAGGAAAAAAAAGCCGTTTGAAAGTAGTCCTCTTTGCCGCTCTGCTAACAAGCCGGGAACCAAGGCCAAGGGATAACAGGATGACTAACCATATTCGGTTAACCCCCAAAGCGGTAAGAGGCTGAATTGAGAGCTCTAGGAATTGGCTTGTAGGACACAGAATGCCGTGATCATAGAATTTATTGGCCACCGGTTTTAGTTCATAGAATATATCTACGAAAATAATTGGAAGGGATGTGTGTGTGTGAGAGAGAGAGGGGGGGGAGAGAGAAAAAGAGAGAAAGAAAGAAAGAAAGAAAGAAAGAAAGAAAGAAAGAAAGAAAGAAAGAAAGAAAGGAAAGCAGGAAGGTGGGGAGATAAACACAAGGAAGGAAGGAATGGAGGGAGAGGGAGAGAAAAAGAGATAGAGACAAAGATAGAAAGAGAAAGAGAAAGAAGGAAATAGAACAAAAGGAAAAAAGAAAGGAAGGAAGAAAAAAGAAAGAAAAAGAAAGTGGGAGAGAGAGAGACAAAAGACAGAAAGGAAAGAAAGAAAGAAAGAAAGAAAGAGGGAGAGAGAGAGAGAGACAAAAGGAAGGAAGGAAGGAAGGAAAGAAGGAAGGAAGGAAAAAGTGAGAGAACCTATGACCACAATTGAGCCCAAAATTTTGGTTGCTAAGCAAGAGCGTTGTTAAGTGAGCTTTACCACATTTTCCAAGTTGGCCATGCCCACCCGGTCACATGACCACCGGGCCACTCCCACAAAACAGGCCACACCTACAGAATAGGTTCTAAAAAACATTGAAACCCACCACTGGTCCATTGTTCCAAAATATCTTTTAATATGCCCAGTAATAAAATATTTTCTTTTGTCCTGCATTAATAAGTCAAATTTAAATGTAACATATTTTTCGGAATATAAGATGCACCTTTTTCCCCCCCTAAAAGAAGGTGAAAATGTGGGTGCGTCTTGTACACTAAATGTAGCCCCACCCACCCACCCATTGGCCCCCACCCTTTGGCCTTTGCCTCTCAACAATTTACCTCCTTGCAGCAAACAGGGAAAATGGGGCTTGTGGAGGCGGCCATAGGCTATGGCAATCCCTGCAGCCTGAAACAGCTGATGATCGGGAGGCCCATGCTGAAATTGTACGGAGCACTTGTGGGCAATCTCAAGTCTTCTCCTTGACATGCAGAAGGTTTGGGAGCCAAAAACGCCTGTATTTGGCCTATAAGATGCACCTAAATTTTCACTTATACTCGAAAAATATGGTATTTGCAATAGTCTGAATTTCCAGTCTACCAAATACTTTGGCTTTGGGTGACTTGTAATAGGGGAAAGTAGTACACCCATATTTGAGGATATATGTGTGGAGGTGGGTTTTTTTTCATTTTAGGAAATGAGTTGCCTGCTTTTAAATTTGTTGCTATTCCTTTCCTCCCAACTGGAATGCATGTTCTCATTTACCAGGGTTTACACTCCTTCCTTCCTATAAATGAATTTGATGCACCAAATCACTGTTTAGCTTATGTTGGTTGTTGTGGTTTTTCTTTTCTTTGTATTTGCTTAATTTAGCTTGTCTGGTGAACGCAACCCATTGAACCTTGTTTGAACCTTGGATTCAGTTTGCTTACAGGCTGATTAGATCTGGAACGCCTATTGCTGGCAGCGCAAATATAACAGCATTGTGTGCGGAGTTTACGTTTTGTCAGTTCTGCTTTAAAAAGAGGTCAAAGTGGTTGGGACTTCATTCTGTGCCTGGTAAATTAGTAAACAACATCTGCTTCCGTTGTCTGCATTTTTGATTACTTTCATTGCCTTTCATAATTTGGGCTGAACTAAAGTCATACAGTAGAAAAGTACAGAGATTAGAAATTTTTTTCCCATTGGATTTTAATCTTTATACAATTTAGTCAGACAAGACGCTGAGCTTGTTGATCAGAAAGGTCGGCAGTTTGGTGGTTCGAATCTCTAGTGCGGCATAACGGAGTGAGCTCCCATTACTTGTCCCAGCTTCTGCCAACCCAACAGTTCAAAAACACGTAAAAATGCAAATAGAAAAATAGGGACCACCTTTGGTGGGAAGATAACAGCATTCCGTGCGCATTTAATCATGCTGGCCACATGACCATGGAGACGTCTTCGGATAGGGCTTTGGCTTTGAGTTGAGCACCATCCACTAGATTTTGCAGTTTAATGTTTGATGTGGGAACCTGTTGCAGTGAAGTTAGCAAAAAAATACTTCCAATTAATGTATTTGATTATTAAAACTCAACAGTATATTTCCTCTCCTGATTTAGTTTTGTAAAATTCCGGGTAACAGCTAGGGAAAAATCTACAATACATTTCAGCGAACCAGGCTCATTTTTTAACTGCAACCTTTGAAATATCAAAGCTACCTTGTTGCTTCATCCATCAGTGTAGTTTACAGCATAATATCAGCAATGCAATAAAATATAACATCCGTATGAACAGAATTCTAAATCTTTAGAGAAACCGTTTCATTTTTTCCCCAGGCAGTGGAGAACTTTATAATATAAAGTTAAAATAATTCTGGTTTGCTAGTGGGAGAAGATCTGTAATGAGAGTAGAACTGCCCTGGAATAGTTTGCAAAAACAATCCTATAAGTAAGTGAACAATTCTTATGATTAGTAATTTGTGAGCTGATAACAAGGAGAAATCTCCATAATTTCTGTCCCTACATTGTTGTCCTGTCCTTTCCGACACCTCTCCTCCTCCTCTTTGCAGCAAAAATGTGTGTATACTTGTGTGTCTGTGTGTATCTTCAGATGCTTTCTTGAAAATCGGGTGTTGGTTTCTTTGGAATGAAAGGTTTCAAATCATCAGTTTTGATCCAAAGTGATTGCTTCATAGAGAAGGGTGGAGTATGCTGTTAACTTCTTAAGGTAATTTAGGCAGTGCACTTTTTGCTCATTTATTATTTCAGAAGAACTTAAAATTGGTTCTATGATATATACAAGGAAGACTCCACCCTTCCTTTTAACAATATGAGACAATTGCTTTGGATCAAAACTGATGATCTGAATGCCTTTCACCGCAAAGCAACCAACACTAGAATTTTAGGAAGGATTAGGAGATACACACAGACACACAAACTTCTTTGCTGCAAGAAGGAGGTGGAGAAGAGGTGCTGGAAAAGTCAGGAAAGAATCCTGTCCTATGCAGAATTCAGCTGTTAAGGAGATGGGTGAATAGGATTAAAAGAGAATTACTTTCTTTGGGGTTTTTCTTTCCTCCCATGCATTTGAACTAGGAATAAATTTTATATACTATATCTATAATAAGCTGCCATAAAAATATTGCCTTTTACTTAGCAGCCCCAAAGTGGCTGTGAAGTTTTATGTTAAAAGTTTAGACATCTACAAAGTAATTCATAGGTATAGTAAACATGTGAATTGGTAGTGATGAATCCTGTCATCTAGTATGCGTTCCTGCAGTTTGCTTTTGTACATATCTATGCATGTAAGGCCTTGCTTATGTGATCAGAAACTCTTTCCAGACAAGTATATATAGGTATCTCTGATTAGCATGGATTTTGTCTCCGAGCTTAAGCAGAATAGCTAGATTTAGACATAATCTTAACACTATTATGCCTTTTGTTTCTTTCCAACTTGCTAGATCCAACATACACCGTTTTCAGCCTTGAATTATTTAGTCAGGGGAAATTTGAAAGTAAAAGCTAAACTGCTGCCAAACTCCCCATGCCAAATTACTGCCCTAGTTTTTATTTGTTTTTGTTGTTGTTAAGATGGATGCTGGGACCTGATGCTTTTTGGAAAGAAATATTAAAATGTGTTTCTGTAAATAAGCTTTTGGCTTCTTTTTTGTAGCCACCACGAAGAACAAATTCTGGGCCTAAAAGTCAAGGGGGGTGGGGGTGGGGAGAAACCTGTCTGGAATTCACACAGTTGGCCCTCAGACAAAATGAGAAAAGAGCTGATAAGATGGAGTCAGCTGCTAAAGGGAAGAGGTTGCCTGGGCAGTTTGATTTGGACAAGGAGGCTTGCCATTTTCGACTGGCACCTACATTGCTCAGGGTTAGGCTGGTATTTTCTTCCTGGGCTGTTATCCAAGGACTGGCTGTTGACTATGTTACAGAGCCAAATCAGCCTGGGTGTTAAATATGTGCAGCTTTCATACTACAGATTGTGTTAGACTAACAGTGTCATGTGGTATGCATATTAATGTGGGTCTTACCCAGTTTGTACTTCCCGAGCTGCTGTAGAAACCAAAAAGCCCTTTAAATCCATATATATCTGGATTTCTGAATGATGTAGTGCTGCTTGCCAGGAAAAGAATAACTCTGGCATCTTTCAGAAAGGCCTTGAAAAAGAGAGCTCTCACATGGAGCATTTTTTTGGGAAAGATTTTTTAAAATCCATTTTTATTTCTTTAGAAGTACATTTGGAGCCTATGTTGCTTTGTTTGTGCAACACTATGGTTTTAGTACTGAATTAAGTTATGCAGCTTTTGCAGTTTAATTGTTATGATCACAGACAGTGATGGGGAATCTTTTCGGCACCGAGTGCCAAAAAGATCACGTGGAAACATCATTGTGCTTGCTCGTTGAGGCTCAACTCTGGAAAAGCTGAACTTCTGGGTTCTGGTGCATATCAGGGGTGGGTTCCTGCCAGTTCTAACCTCTTCTATAGAAGAGGTTCCACAAATCTACAGTGCCGTTTAGAATCGGTTCCAGCTCCCTCCCTCCGCCCGTCCGCACATCTTCAAGATGAACAACAAGAGGAGGAATTCTTGGAGTTGAAGTCCATGAGTCTTAAATCTGTCAAGTTTGAAGACCCCTGGGTTTTTTTCCCCCTAAAGGGTTAGGGGTGCAAAGGTCTTGTAACTTGACAGCTTTAAAACTTGCATGCTTCAAATGCCAGAGTTTCTGAGCCAACATTTTGGTTGCTAAGCAAGAGCGTTGTTAAGTGAGTTTCACCACATTTTACAAGTTGGCCATGCCCACCCAGTCACATGGCTGGCAAGCCACTCCCACCCGATCACATGGCTGGCAAGCCACTCCCAGAAAGCAGGCCACATCTACAGAAGAGGCTCTAAAAAAATTTGAAACCCATCACTGGTGCATATGCACACCGGATGATCAGCTCACCGGTGCACATGCACACCCTGGTTTTTGGCACTGCCACGTGGGCAAAGGACAGCTGATCATCGTGAGCGCATGCATGCCAGAAACCTGGAAGACAAACTTGCAATGCCGCATGTGCCGGGCTACATGGCTTCATGTGCCACTTTGGGCACACGTGGCATAGGTTTGTCATCATGGATCATAGACGTCTAAGAGTCAGTTAATTTCAGTAGTCTACTGGATTATAAATAAACAAAAAATTGGTACCTATAGTAAAACTTCAGTTTTACAGATTTTAGATGCAACAGACAAATTTGATACATGTCTTTAAGAATCTGTCTCACATCAAGGCTGTAATGAAAATGATGCTATTTATGTCCATTATATAATTAACACGATGATGCAAATTCAGACGTAATGGATCCTTAACTAGTAGTTCATTAAATAAGGTTTTACTGTATTGGATGAACCACTTAGGGAAAAAAACCTCATTATATTGGGGCAATTGCTTGCAAAAATTCATATTTAAGAAACAATTGTAAGGCAGAGTATATTATTAAAAGACATACTGAAAAATGTGTCAGAAATGTCTCTTTAAAAAAATCACACGTTGATATAGAAACAAGTTGGAAAGATGAACGTTGGAATGCCTTTCTTATTTCTGATGGTTTTAACATTTGTTTGGAACAATAAAAGACATCGGAGGAATTATTAATGGTTTATCTCCTAAAAGATCAACATTGCCCTCTAGATATGGGAGAAAGGAAACTTTGCTGAAGTCTTGTTATCAATCGTTTCCCCTTCCCATTCTGCTCATTCAGGGGCCAAACTAAATCAGGAACAGTATCAAGTTTTTTGAAGAAAAACTCTGGTTCTTCCATGCTACACTTTTCAAAATGGAATTATTCAATAAATATCATAGATGGGGTTATGGTAGCAAGCATGTCTTTCGTAAACCTGCATTTTTCCTACAGCTTTTTTTGCTGATTTTCCTATCTATAATAAACCTGCTAATTCGTAAGTGGCTGACAAACAATACTCAAAGAGTAGTCCTTAATGGGTCTACATCTACATGGAGGGAAGTAAGCAGTGGGGTACCACAAGGTTGAAGTATTCTTCAATATCTTCATAAACAACTTAGATGAGGGAATAGAAGGGGAATTTACCAAATTTGCAGATGATACTTAGCTGGCAGGAATAGCCAACACCCTAGAAGATAGGCTCAAGATCCAGATAGATCTTGATAGACTTGAACACTGGGCCCTATTTAACAAAATGAAATTCAGTGTAGAGAAAAGTAAAGTCTTACACTTAGGCAAGAAAAACCAAAAGTACACATATAGACTGGATGAAACCAGGTGTCATGCCTGCAGCTGGTTCCTTGTAGGTTCTTTGGCCTGCCACACTCTCTCTCTTTCTTTACTATGCTGTTTAATTAGTGGGGGAATGGGAGGAGGAATAGTAAGGTGCAGTGACGTGCGGTGAGGTTTATGGCCGATGAGGCTGGTGACGTCATCAGGAAGGCGGGGAATTCTTAACAAGGCGCCGGCCACAACTCTGTTTCCAGGGTCCTTTCGCGAGCGAGCTGGTAGGGAAACGGTAGCCGACGGTCCGAAAAGTCCGTCACACTTTCTGCTTTCACGAGCAACTTCCCGTAAACCTGCCGTTGCTCAGTGTGAGGAAGGGAGCCGCTCATGCATGCGCATTCACCCTGGAACATGAGCTCCGGTGTCAGAACCCGACAGAAGGTGGGGAATGGGACGTGTGCAGGAGGGAGGCTGAGGCTAGAGGAACCTCCTGCACCTCCCTCTGTCCTGCACACGTGGTCCCATTCCCCGTCTTCCTGAGTCAACATGCAGGGGACCACGGCTCGCGCAGTCCCATTCCCCAAGGCTCCTCAGCGCCTTTTCCCTTTTCCCTTTTTTTTCATGATGAAAGCGGTGAGGCTCTGCCTCCCCTGCCTCCCCTGACCGCACGTCCCTGGTAAGGTGTTGTTTTCAAAATAAAAATTCCTTTCTAGAAATCAAGGTCATTCTTTGTCTCTGCACCTCTGCACCTGACCGGAAGTGGATGGGTGGAAATGCCAGCGTGGCAGAGGAAGATTGGACCATGTGATGGGCTTGTGGGTGTGGGGACAAGATCATGAACTTTCAACTGGGTGGGAACCCCGGGAAGCTTTCAGATTCGGGTTCCCACAGATGTACCAACATGTCTCTTTTAATAAATTGGAACTTTGAGGAAAGCTCTGCCTTGGACTCTGATTTAATTCTGGATGATATTTGGAACGCTGACACCAGGCTTAATAGCAGTAACTGTGAGAGGTATCTTGGAGACTTAGTGAACAACCAGTTAAATATGAGTCAACAGTGTGCAGCGGCAGCCAAAAAAGCCAATGCAATCCTAAATTACATGAACAGAGGGAAACAATCAAGATCAAGTGAGGTACTAATACCACTCTATAAAGCCTTAGTAAGACCACACCTAAAATATTGCATCCAGTTTTTGTCCACACTATTAAAAAAACATGTTGAGACTGTAGAAAAAGTACATAGAATAGCAACAAGAATGATTAGGGGACTGGAGGCTAAAACATACGATGAATGGTTACAGGAACTGGGCATGGCTAGTCTAGGGAAGAGAAGGACCAGGGGAGACATGATAGCAATGTTCCGATATTTGAGGGTCTGCCACAGAGAGGAGCGGAGTTGACCTGTTTTCCAAAGCACCTGAAGGCCAGACAATGAGTAATGGATGGAAACTGACCAAGGAGAGATACAAACTGAAAATAAGGAGAAATTTTCTGAGAGGGAGAACAATCAATCAATGGAACAGCTTGC
This sequence comes from Natrix helvetica, assembly GCF_964273705.1. Classification (NCBI taxonomy): domain Eukaryota; kingdom Metazoa; phylum Chordata; class Lepidosauria; order Squamata; family Natricidae; genus Natrix; species Natrix helvetica. Next base: position 275,434,196 of record NC_138548.1, on the reverse strand, counting down.
CTTCGGAAGTTGTGGGAGCTTCATCACTGGAGGCTTTCAAGAAGAGATTGGACTGCATTTGTCAGAAAAGGTGTAGGGTCTCCTGTTTGGGGGGGTTGGACTAGATGACCTACAAGGTCCCTTCCAACTCTGTTAATCTAATCTGTAAAGTGAGGACTACATGCAAAAAACAGCACAATGTCTTTATATATTACTAGGACCCTTTTCTTGAAGTCCCTCTCTGAAAGAATCTCTTCATTTAAAGTGGCTGATGACTAGCGTTTTACTGATAGTTAAGATCTGCTTATTTATTTTCATCAAGGATTGATAAAATGCAAATGTCTCAGAATGTCTGTTACAAAAATATTTAGCTTTAAATGCCTAAAATGCGATCAAAAGTTTTATACATTTCTTTGCAACAATAAAAAGAAATTACTTGCTCATCTATGAAAAATGCTTGGTGGAATGTCTCCGTAGGAAGCAGGAAAAGCTTGAAGTCAGCAAAAATATTTTCTTCCAAGCCATAATACTGATTGTTTAAGAATTCCCCACCACCCCGGGCTAGCGAGAAGTCCAAAAATAGCATGACAGAATTCAATTTTCTTTGGATTAGGACACAAAGGGGACTTAGTATGTAATATTTACTTTATCTACAAACAAACAATACTTAGCAGGAATTTATCCTGAATATACAAGTAAAGGCTTAGAAAATGAAAGTTGAAAAAGTTTGAGACATGGATTTTCCCCAAAAACTAATACTCTTTCACCAGAAATAACTGAAAATCTCCTATGGAAATTCCTAATATGCAATAATGCTTTGAAATTCATCATTTTACTAATTCAAAAGGTATAACATAAAGAATTTTATCTCTTATTTTAGTTTGAGTTAAATAATGAAAATGAACACGTTCAACATTCAAGTTACATCTCTATACCTGATTGATCCTAGTCCTCATAGTGTAGCACCCAAAACAATAGAAAACGTGTGCTTTATTTCTCTGGGCTATGAATATAACCATGAAACATATTTACATTTGTTCTATCTTGCTATTTCTCTCACCTATTTACTCCTCATATATTTGTTTTGGGGTACCATGTACTCTAAATGACCAAACTACACATGGCCAATTAGATCAGCACCCTTCTGTCTTACTGGTCTCTTAACTGCTGTCTTTGTTTAGCATTGACCTATTTTTTATATTATCTGAGTCCATGGGCAGAATGATTTGTGTTTGGTTTTCTTTTGAGACTTTAAAGAAGGGAAAATATTGAAGAAAATGAATAGGAAGAAGAAAAATAATTTTGTTATGTGAAAAGGGAGGGGTGCAGAAAGTTCTCCTGGCAGATTTAATTTGCATGAGAAGAAAGCATGAAAAGAAGTATTTCTGAGTTGATGTGCTTATGCATAGATGAAAGCTTATGATGGAATGGTGTGTTTCTGACTGCACATGAGGGCTGGTATAGAAGGCTGGATGTCCCAGAGATGGCTGTAAGTCATTGTGGTTATTAAGAGAGATGACCACATGACCACTTCACTCAACAACCACAATCCTGGTTCTTCCAATTGTGGTCATTAGGTGGACCAAAAGAGCTCCAGGCCAAAGAAAGCCAGGTAGTTCTTCTCCATGCCCAAACAGAACTCCAGTGATGAAGAAAGGAAGACAGATTTTCTAGTACAGGAAAATACAGGCAGCAGAGGACATCAAGGGACTCTGAAGGTGGGAAGCATTCAGAGGCAATGGTTCTGCCCTTTGAAAGCAGTCCCAGTGTTTGGTCTTTGGCTTTTATTATCAGTGGCTGGAAATTAAATTCTCAGGGGTCCTGGACTCTAGTAGGTCTAGCTAAAGTGTCTAGGACTTGGTCTAGTGATGTGATCTGAGATAAATTTGAACCAGTAATTCTTGAGGAAGTGAACAATGGTCTCAGCACTTTCAGTTGAGCCACTTGTTTGTTGGACCCTTCTGATTAGTTAAGGCAGCCAGGGAGATGAGTTATGGTTGGATCCATGCTATGGTGGCAACGTCTTTGAGGGAACAGGTTGTCCTTCGGCCTTGAAGGAGATGAAAGTGCACCCCATCTTCAAGACTTAACAACCTAAGACAAGTGTTATCCTTTCCCCCTCCTAAAATGAAGTTGTTGAAAAGATGGCAAAATTGCAGAGGCAGAGGAAGCTGGAGGAAGTGGATTATCTAGACCCATTTCATTCAGAATCTCAGGCTAGAATTCAGTATGGAAGCCCCCTTGGATGGACTTGTAGATGATCTTTAGAGCATGGGTTGGAGCAAGAATGTATCCATTCTTGTTTTCTTTGATCTCTCCCTGACTTTTAATATTGTTTTATAGTGGATTTCCTTCTTCCTTTGGGAAAGGTTTTTAGTCTTGGCTGTGGAGGAGAGGTCATTTCCTAGTTCTTCCTTTGTCAAGTGCCACAGGGTCAACACCCTCTCTCCTCTTGCTCAACATCTACATGAAACCACTGTAGATATTATTTGCCATTTCCTGAGGGTCTGCCTATCTCTCATCATTTCAGCCCAGCTGGTTCAGGCCAACAGGAATGCCATGTGTTCTTTCAAACAAATAGTTTCATCTATTGTGATCCCAGAATGTGTATTCTCTGTTGCTGTGCTTGTCTTCTGGAATGAGGTTCCAAGTGTGGTTGCCACTGTGATAGCATTCCAGAAAGCCTTGAAGATATTGATGTTCCCTCAGGCCTTGTGTTAGGCTGATTGGAGCCCCAGCGGAATACACTCTGAGATGTGGGTGTTGTTAATACAATTTGCCATCTCATCTTGTTTTATCTTCCCTTTCTTGTTCCTTTGTTCTTAATATTTTACTTTATTTTCCTATTTTATTGTATAATGCCCAGATTAAAAAAATGGTGTTGGGCAGTGACAAAATTGAATAAAGAAAACAAAACTATAACAATGCAGGAAGGAGGGTGGAGAAGGACACCAGTTTATTTGGGGGAAGCAAATGTAAGTCCTTTATCATTTCATGCCACAATCAAGTAATAGAATAGAAATCAAAGTATAGTTACAGCCTTTATTGTCATTGTACATCATGTATACAACAAAATTAGTGTTAGCCTCAATGGTGCAATCCATGACATAAAATACAAACAACATAAATAGTATAAAGAATAATCCCTATGCAAGTAATTGGGAAAAGAAAAAGAAAGAAAAAGAAAAACTAGTCGTATGTTTCTCTGTGTGCGTGGAGTGATTGTGGTTGTGTTTAAGAGTATGACAGCCCAAGGATAGAAACTATTTTTAAACCTATTTGTTTGGCTAGCTATGCTTCTATGTCTTCTGCCTGATGGTAGAAATGCAAAGAGACACTGACCAAGGAGTGAATTATCTTTGAGTGTCTTCTTTACTCTGCTAAAGCAGCGAGGCCAGGTGATGTCGTCCAGTTGTGTTAGAGGGCAACCAATGGTTTTTTGTGCCAAATTGATCACTCTCTGTAGTACAACCTGTCATAATGCTTTTGCCAAATCTTAATTCCCGTAGCTGTTTTTCCTGGGCATATATCTTCTCTGAATATATGTCTTCTTTGAGATTATGTCTCCTCTGGGTTTATGACTTCTCTGGGCCTGTCTTTGTCTCCTGCAGCCATATTCAAAATTGACTGAAGTGTTCACTGAGAACGTAAAATGTATGTACTAGGTTGCTAGTTTCAGACCTTTGGAGATGACCACTGGCGTTCTAAAGAAATCATCATTCCATCAAGGCATTAGAGATGCCCTGTTTGATATATTTTCCCTTACAGCCATTGATTTAGTTTATTGATGCAAAGTTAAGGCCAGTTTCACATTCATTAGGAAAGTTTTTTTTTAAAGAAAATGTGTTTTTCTGTGTCACTAGAGCAAGATCCTTACATAATACCTCACCTTTTCAGTAATTTCAGCTTTTGTTTAACATTCAATATGCTTTATTAAAATGCTGGACTGGGATTGGAAAACCAATGTTCAGGTCTACTCTTAAGCATAGAAGCTCACTTTCTCTCGGCCCAATTGACATCAATTTGTTGTAGGGAAAATTGGAAGAACAAACTCTGTATTATAGTATTGACTGAGTTCCTGGAGGAAATGTACTATATAAAGCCAACAGAGATATATGATTTTCATCCTTGGATGTTGTAAAACTATTTTAAACATCCTTTCATCTATCTATCTATCTATCTATCTATCTATCTATCTATCTATCTATCTATCTATCTATCTATCATCTTTGTAGGAAAGTTGATTTTTTAAAAAAAATATTATTGAAGATGGGATATCTTTTCTGTCCCTGGCTGCAGAGGCCTGTGTTAGCATACAGTATTGATACTATAAAGATATAATGGCACTCTTATGATTACTTTTTTCTCATTTGCAGGTGTACAACTCAAATAAGGACAACCAAAATGAAGGCAGTAAGTACTTTACTATTTAGTTAAAAAAAAAAGAAAAGCTAATATCGAGCAAATGATTTTTTTTTAGACTTGAATGCTTGAATAAACCAGTAGATGGTGCTCCATAATCTACTCTAACCTTCTGTATGTTGTTACTTTAAACTTTCAGGTATAGTTGTGGGGATCAAGTGGTTTCACAGTAACAGTAAAGGCTGACAATCACTGTGTTAAACAAAAGAGCTTTATAGCTGCTGGAGTTCCAGCAAGTAAATATCTGGGTGCAACCCAAGAACTGTGGAGTTCTGAAACTGGCTTTGTTGCAAATTATGTGTTTCCTTTGGCGAATTATTTAACAACCTTTTGTCTCAGTTTACACAACCCAGGCACAGAGGTTTACAGAAGGGAAATGAGAAGGAGAACTAAGATTTTTTTCTTCTTCTGAATCTTAGTTCCTTGTTTTACTTTCCTTAAAATTTAATGAATAGAAATAAAATATCTTGTGTTAAAAGGAGTTTATCCAAAACCTGAGTCTGCCCCCTAGACTGTTGTTGAGCAGATGTATTTTTGGAATGAAAGGCTCTTTGTACATATGAAATAGCACTCTTTAAATATTTTCCTCTCTACCCCAAATATTGGACAGAGCTTGATATGTGTTTTGCTGAGCAACTTGAACTTCTTGCTATTGCTATTTAAAATCTGTTTTTAAGCAGGGAGCCAGCTTACAAATATCACTGCAGCTCTAGTTTTTTTCTTCTTCTTCTCTTTATAGCTGCTGCCATGCAGTGACATAGCAGCAAATCGCTTATTTATCTTGGGTGTGGCTTATAAAGTTAGTGTGGGTTTTCATATGTTGGTTATTGAGTTTGTGAATACGGATGAAAGGCATTTTTTTTAACCCTGCAAGCTCAGAAATACTTGGAACACAGTAAAAGAAACTCCCTCCTATTGCTCCCTTTCCTTTTTCTAAGAGCAAGCAGCATTCAGTTGAAACCTTCATGAGCTCATAGTCCCAATTCATCCTAAGGGATCCCTGCTGGTTGTGTTTCTTTATAAATAGAATGTTGTTCCTAGTAAATTTGAGAACAGCATCTCCAGCTGTTGGGTCACTCCGGCTGACAGACACTATATACAGTAGTGGTCCAGTTTCTCTTGTTGCTTTCAGTTGATAAATGCCATATAATTTTAAACCCACACTTTCCTTTCTTCCCTTCCCACCAGTGCAAGATTTACATACCTATCATCTCTTTAATAGCACTAGTGTGTCAAACAAGATGGCACAATTAGAGATAATTACACCTCAGCAGATTGCGAGATTATGTCAGCCTAGTGTTTCTAGGAATCCCTCTTCCTACCAGTCATATGTTCCTGTGTTCAGAAATTTAAAGAAAAAAGCAGTAGAGAAACTTGCAGTGAGATACGTTAGCCGCTGGTGAGTTTGACTAATTAATATATAGAACAAAACCATGGTTTTATTTTTCTGGGACACGGAGACTTCCTGTCACTAACTTTTTAAATTCAGAATTCTATAGGTAATCCTTGACTTACAACAGTTTGTTTAGTGACCGTTCAAAGTTACAAAGGCACTGAAGAGAGTGATCGTGTTTCACACTTACAACAGTGGCAGCATCCCTGTGGTTATGTGATCAAAATTTAAACACTTGGTTACTGACTTATATTTATGATGGTTGCAGTGTCCCGGGACCATGATATCCCCTTTTGCGATCACAAGCAAAGTCAAAGGGGAAGCCAAATTCACTTAATAACTGCGTTCAGAGATGGTATTCAGCCGGTTCGGCTTGGTTTGGGCAAACCGGTAGTGGCGACCTGCGGGTGGGCCTCCCACCTGCACCTGCTCTATGCTGTCCTATTTAGCCACATTTTCTAAACTGTGCATGTGTGCAAGCCGTGTGTGCAAGCAAAGTGCATGTGTGGAAGGCGTGCATGCTCAAGAAGCGAGCGTGCACGCAGTGAACCAGTGGTAAACATATGTGAAACCCACCTCTGACCGTGTTGCTAACTTGACAACTGCAGTGATTCATTTAACAACTGTGTCAAGAAAGGATGTCAAATGGGTCAAAATTCACTTAACTGTCTCACTTGGCAACATTGTTTGTTTTTGTTTGTTTGTTTGTTTGTTTGTTTGTTTTATTGGATTTATATGCCGCCCTTCTCCCAAAGGACTCAGGGCGGCGTACAACATTAAAAAAACACATATCACAAAAGTTAAAAGGAAATTAGATAAATATCCAAAAAAAACCAAACCTAATTAATATAACAATAACATTTTAAAAATTAGATAAAATTAACAGGCCAGGTCGGCTTGCTAGAAAAGCCAACTTTTTAGGGCGCGTCGGAAGGACCGGAGGTCAGGGATTATGCAAAGCTCCGGGGGCAGCTCATTCCAGAGGGAAGGCGCTCCCACAGAGAAGGCTCTCCCCCTGGGGATCACCAGCCGACACTGTCTGGCCGACAGCACCCTGAGGAGGCCAACTCTGTAGGATCGTACTGGACATTAATTTTGGGCTCAATTGTGGTCATAAGTTAAGGATTACTTATAAAGGGGGAAAGCATGATTTTATTTTTCTGTGACACGACTGTTTCCTATTGCTAAATTTTTAACTGCAGAACTCTATTTAGGTGAAAGGAAGAAGAGGGGTTTCCCCCAAGCAATTCAACTTTAAATTAGGAAGGCATATTAAATCTGCTGAGAATGTGATAAAAGGGGCAGATAATGGTTTTAGCATTTTTCTTTTCTTTTCTTTTTGGGTTCATCCTCTTTTGGGGGGATGTTTAATTTCAAATATTTGAAATGTGTGTGTGGGGGGGGGATGCACTTATTCCTATTGCTATAGGTCTACTCTTCTGTTTTGATTTTAGTGGTTCCTTATATATGACCTGAAAATGCCGTGGAAGTCCAGGCTAAGGTCATTAATCAAAGAAGAGTGCCAATGACTTCTCTTTGCAATATGCTATAAATTGGCCCCTTCATTTCTGTGGTCTCAGTAGGAGGAACATTAAGTTTACCACTATTTGACAGTTTTCTGTTATCTGTGGACTAGCAATTGGCAAAATTAACACTGAAAGAATAGTTTAATTTACTTGCTGATCTCTGTAATTATTTTAACTGGGACACCTTTGTCCAACCCTCTTCCCTTGTTTCCTTGCCCAGGACATTCCTCTGCTAGTAAGAAGAGGCATTTTTCTTTTATAGTCATTAGTGGGAGAAGCAATGAAATCTAGGCCACCAGAATGGCAAGGCCAAAAGGAAAACTCAACTATTTTTCTGTACACACAAGCCTTCCTTCTTCTTTTCAATCCTACGTTGGATGGGATTAGTATTAACTGCTGTGGCAAATTCAGAATTGTGTGTGTTCCTTGTATAGTTACATAAAGTGTGTAAATACATTTATATTGCCTAATTCAGGATTCAGCAACCGGCTTTCTCCAATGCCACTTTTTGCACCCCTCAAATCCTTTTCACCTAGATTATTAAACTTTGGTATTCTTCCATTTTGAGACTGAAAACAGTTGGGAAAGATAGGATATGCCTACCTTTGCTAGGATATGCTAGATGGCATCATCACCTTCCTATCATATCCAAAGTCCCTTCACAGCCGCTAAAACTTTGCCTGTCACTTGCCTCATTCCAATTATAGTGCTGATAGGGAAATAAAAGCATTTTACGTTCTCTGTTATAATCCCAGGAGTCGATTATCTTAATGCTTTCATATATTTTTTCAATTATAGTGGTGAAAGCAATTTCTTTTATTTTTGCTGGGATTATAATTCAGTGTAGAACTCTTCTCTAGCAGCAACTCAGATCTCTCAAAAGAATTGTAATTGGGTATGAAAGTTATGGCAAATTTGAGATATTTCTTACTAGCCTTTAAATAAGGAGATTGGCCTTCACCAGCATAGATTGGGGTTATTGGGAGTTGATTTTTCTCTTTTTCCATTATCCTAGGTCAGTGATGGCTAACCTTTTTCTCCTCACGTGCTGAAATTGTGGGTGCGCACACTATCGCGCACATGTGCGTTCATGCCCACACCCACAATGCAATGCACCTTCCCCCCCACGCATGCACACGCCACCCATGCATGCGCGCATGACACCCCCCCCCCGCACAGTCTACTTGGCCTCCTGCACCCCGGGGGTGGGCGGCGCTTTCACCGTCCCCAAGCTCTGGAGGCTTTCCTCAAGCCTCTGGGAGGGCGAAAATGACCTTCCCGGGCTCTGGAGGCCACAAACAAGCCTATTTTTGGACTTCCGGTAGACCTGTTTTTCACCCTGTTGGAGGCTTTCCTCGAGTCTCCGGGACAGTGAAAACAGCCTCCCCCTGGGCTCTGGAGGCCCTCTTTGAAGCCTCCTGGCACCAAAAATAGAGTGTGGGTGGGGGTGCTGCACCCTCTTGCTTCCTCTACCCCCTGAGCATGCATGCACATCTCCCGCATGCACGACAAAGACCCGAAAATCAGCTGGCTGCTGGGAGGTGCACGCACATGTGTGCTGGAGCTGATCTGGGCGATGGCTTGTGTGCCTGCTAGAGGGCTCCATGTGCCACCTGTGGCACGTGTGCCATAGGTTCACCATCCCTGTCCTAGGTATAGAACTTATGTTCTGTAGTATGGGTGTCAAACTGGCGGCCCGTGGGCCAGATGCATCCCTTGCAAGCCACGACCACCAGAGCTCCACAAAGGGAGAAAAATATCATGATACATCACATGATGGCAACATGACACCTGTGTTCTGTAGGGATATGCATGAATCTCTCCTCCATCAAAATACAGTTCTGAGAGCCATAAACTTGTTGAAAACCATGGCTGAGATATGTCCTTAAAACATTTTTCACCTGAAAATCCCCTTCAGGCAAAAGTATAGTGTGAATATCCTGGAAGGAAATAATGAGTTGCGCCCCGGAGCCTTTGACCAGACCAAGAGTATCTGTAAACTTCAATATTGATTTTGCCGTTTCATTGCTGAAGCACGGTCAGAATTTTCAATGAGCTCTTCTCCGTGTCTACATCGTCTTTCCTCTTTGGTTAAGAACCAACTCAATACATTTTGGTTAGTTTGTTTTGTATAAAAAGGTGAAACAAAGGATTGTCCATAACATTTGGTAGCATTTTTGAAGACTGCTGTGGCCTTCAGTGTGAATTCTGAACTTCTATTCACAATTCTTTTGAGGTGTCTCTTCAGATTTAATGCTGGATCTTATATTAGTGGACATTGTCCTTCAGGTTTATCTTTTTCGTATTTTGAGCATAAAGATATTTGTGGCATTATCAACTTTAAGCAAGCCCATGTTTGCCTTAAAGATAAAGCGGTAACCAGCCCTGCTTCAAAGCTGAAGCTAGCTCCATGTTCTATAGATTGCGGATAACACTGCGCTAATTGAATAATGGATATTGAGAAGTGAAAAATCAATCAGAATAGAGCTGGAAGGGACCTTGGCGGTCTTCTTGTCCAACCCTCTACTCAAGCAAGAGATCCTATACCAGGGCTGTCAAACTCCCGGCTGTGGGCTGGATGCTTCATGCGTGGCCATGCCACACCCGGTTTAGCGAAGGGGGGGGGGAATCCCGATATGTCACATGATACTGCTGTGACGATATGAATTTGAGACCCCTGCCCTATACCATTTCAGATAGGTGTCTGTCCAGTCTTTTCTTAAAAACCTCCAGTGATGAAGCACCTACAATTTCTGAAGACAAGCTGTTTCACTAGTTAATTGTTCTCACTGTTAGTAAGTTTCTCCTTAATTCCAGATTGACTTCTGGAATTTCTTTCTTGTATTGCCTTCTGGTGCTTAGGAAAAGTAGTTAACCCATCTTCTTTGTGGCAGCTCCTCAAATACTGGAATACTGCTTTTCATATCACTCCTAGTCCTTCGTTTCTCTAGACTGGCCATACCCAATTCTTGCAACCTTTCTTCTTATGTTTTTTTTCTTCTCCAGACTCTTAATAATCTCATTTTAAACACTTTTTTGTGCACTTTGCACATATCCCCTTGGTACCCTTTATTTCTTTACAATTAAGAAAATAAAATAAACCCTCTGCCCAATGACGGGAAAAATAATATTCTATAGGGTAGTGGGAAAATGATCTCTTTATGATTCCTAAATCCAGTGACGTGCTGTGAGGTTAATGGATGGTGAGGCTGGTGACGTCATCAGGAAGGCGGGGAATGGGACCACATGTGCTGGAGGCACACATTTCTGCCTCCGCCCTCCGCAGCTCCCGGGTGCGCACGGACGGAGATAGGCAGAATGGCGCCGATCCGATCCGGCAGGCAAGCGACCGAGGATCGGGCTGCCTCGCTCGCTCTTTCGTCCGCCCGGATCGCCTCGGTGTCGCTGTGGCTACCTCCGCCCGTGCTGATGTTGTCGGCGCTCCCGGATGATGTCATCCGGAAACACCGACATTTCTGCCTCCGCCCTCCGCAGCTCCCAGGCGCGCATGGACGGAGGTAGGCAGAATGGCTCCGATCCGGCGGGCGAGCAACCGAGGATCGGGCTGCCTCGCTCACTCTTTCGTCCGCCCGGATCGCCTCGGTGTTCCTGTGGCTACCTCCGTCCGTGCGCGCCCGGCTCCGCGATCCGGGCAGACGAAAGAGCGAGCGAGGCAGCCCGATCCTCGGTTGCTCGCCCGCCGGATCGGATCGGCGCCATTCTGTCTACCTCTGTCCATGCGCGCCCGGCTCCGCGATCCAGGCAGACGAAAGAGCGAGCGAGGCAGCCCGATCCTCGGTCGCTCGCCCGCCGGATCTGATTGGCGCCATTCTGCCTACCTCCGTTCATGCGCGCCCGGCTCCGCGATCCAGGCGGACGAAAGAGCGAGCGAGGCAGCCCGATCCTCGGTCACTCGCCCGCCAGATCGGATCGGCGCCATTCTGCCTACCTCCGTCCATGCGCGCCCGGCTCCGCGATCCGGGCAGACGAAAGAGCGAGCGAGGCAGCCCGATCCTCGGTCACTCGCCCGCCGGATCGGATCAGCGCCATTCTGCCTACCTCTGTCCGTGCGCGCCCGGGAGCTGCGGAGGCAGAAATGTCGGCGTTTCCAGATGACGAAGGCACAAAAGCGACTGTCGACTGTCGCTTTCGTGCCTTCGTCATCTGGGAGCGCCGACAACATTTCTGCCTCTGCCCTCCGCAGCTCCCGGGCGCGGCCAGACGGATGTATAATATTATAATATTATATATATATATATATATATAGTATATAATATTATATACTATTATTTCATGAAGAGAGGTGAGGCTCTGCCTCCCTTGCCTCCCCTGACCGCACGTCACTGCCTAAATCTAAAATGTGTCTAAGAGCTATGCATTTTTTAAAAATATACATTTTTCTTTCTAAAGTTGTGGGCAGATGAACCCTTACGGACTTCTTGAAACTATGTGCAAGTGTTTCCTTTTAAAAAAATAATCAAGAAACATATTTTGCAAAGAATTACGAGGTCTGTTTATTGATAATTTAGCTAAGAATATTAAGATGTATTGCTCTTCTAAAAAGTATGCCCTTTTGAGCTTTTTACTGTTTGCTAGCTATTAATGTAGGATTCCCCCTACTTTTTTTCCTTCAACGTTTTGAGACTGTAGCATATCTTGCTTAATTTTTGGGTAAGGTGATTGATTGCTCAAATTATTTAATATGGTCCCTTTTAATAATCCCGCGCTCGTGCATTTAAGGCTTATCCACTAATTCAGTGTCTGAACCTTTCCTCAGTTTTTAAACTAGTGTTTGGTTTATTCTGCATAGATAGACTGAATCTCATATCCCTGCTCCTTGCTCTGAATGAAACAACTTTTGAAAGTTCCTTTTGAAACTGAAGAGGGGTTATTAGTTCAGGATGCCAGCCATAAATTAATACACTTGCACAGCAATTTAGATTTCATTTGCAAGCCAAGTTGCATATTAACCATTCAGACACAGGACATTCATGTAGCGTTCAAAAAAATACACTTGTTTGTTTCCAGCTGCAGCAGTGCCAGCTGTGAAATGATAGATAGAGCTCCATCTATACAGCTGGTATCTATATAGTTTATGGCTCCGGTAGGCTTATCTGATAAAAATTATACGAACATTTCTTACAAGAATCACTCTATTTTGTGGAACCATGCATAATCAACAGCAACTTATGTTTATATCTGCACTGATGTTTTGCCTATTAAAACATGTAGGCAATAAACTTTATAAGAAATGTTTTAGATTTTTCGTTTCAAAATGATTGTGGGTGTGTAGCTACTGTATATTTTTAAAAAGTCAACGCTGTGCCTCTAAGAATCAGTCTCCCAAAATCAGATCTCTGAAGCTGGGAATTCCTGCTTTGGTATTTCATCGCAGCTCTCTGTGATTTCTTTATTTAAAACATCTAAATTCTCTCTAAACTCCAACAGGAATTTGAACAACACACGACCAGACTGTTTAAAAAAAATCACTGTAAAACACAAAAATAGACAATGGCAAATAGCAGCTGCAGCTACAGCAAAAATAGACTCCCTCTCTAATAAGTGTTCTTATTTCATATTTTAGAATTCCTTCTTAAAATACATGCGCAAATGGACACTTTTGCCACATTTATTTTAGGTATTATTACATATAAATTCACAACTCCCCGTTGAGAATGACACTTGGGTTATTTAGCTGCCTTATGTAGACACAGTAGATGCCTTCTGAATAAAAGCATGAGAAGCATCAATGAAGTTGCTTATTTATAATAAGATCTGTTCCTCTTCTTGCTTTATACTCGGTTGGCCATTAATGAGATCCTTTAATGCAGGGGGGCACGACCCCTGGGATGTAGCCTAGTACTGAGCTGCGGACTATTGGGAACTGGACTGCACAAACTGTGTGCAAGTGCGAGAGACTCCATTTGTGTAAATGGATGTACACACCTGCTGCTTGCACAGATGGAGCTTCACACATGCGCCTGCCACATGCACAGAACCATCCTCTCTGCCCCGCTGCTGCCGGTCCACAGATCCGGAAAGGTTGGGGATCTCTGCTTTAAACTGCAAAACTGCAAAACTATCTATCTTTAACTAAAACACTTATCAGCAGTGAGACATTTTTTTCCCATTAGGAAGAGATATCATTCTAAGTTGAATCTGATCAAAACATGTATTGAACCTTAATGGATTTAGTAATTATGGATATGCATGTATTTATGTATGCGTATACTATACATAAATATGATGAGAGTAGTGCGGTGGCCTAGAGGTGGAGCTCTTGCCTTTGATCCTAGGTAGAGGCAGATATTTCTCTCTCTGGTCACAATGAGAATTTATCTGCTGAACAAAACTCTGCATTGGTGACAGGAAGGGCATCCGGTCATTAAACACTCTGCTAGCTCCATTCAGTTGCCCAGACTCTACCCCACAAGGGATTATGCGGTCGTTAAAAGAAGATGATGATGATTCTGTACATATGACTATTTCAATTTATTTAAAGTGTACTAGAGGGACGTAATTGAATTTTTTTATAACCCTAGTGACAATGCTTGGTTCTTTATTCTGTAATTTGTCTGCATGATTCTTCATTAGCATAGAATAGATATTTCATAGAGCACAATGATAATGATGACAACACCTCTTGGAAGTCTGCAAAATGAAACGAATAAAAGGAACTGTAATGTATTTGTTTGTTAAGCAATCCCTTTGTGGGGGTTGTAGCCACAATACTAAAAAGAATGAGGACAACATGGATTTTTCACTTCCAAGCCAGCTAGGATATCACGGAACAGCTGCATTTAAAAACCCAGTTCCAGGAGAATTATACTGTGGCAAAACAGGATTCTGTAGATACCCCTGCTTCAAGACTATCCTGTGTGACTCTGAGCTTTACTGTAACTTTTGTATTTCGATGATGGTTATTTATTTCTGTAATTCTGACCATGTGCTAGCAGTCAGTTGGAATGTTTAATAAGCTCTCTTTTTAAAGACTGTGCGAGACCATTAGGTAGCATAGAATGTCAGGAAATAGCAACTCACCCACATAGGACCTATAAGCCCCAGTTCAGCAACTTGGAATGATAATGGCAGGGCTTTGAAGATATAATTTACCTGGTGGGTGTTTAGTCATTCATTCTCCAGAGAGTGGTAGGATACAATGTCATTTTTGGAATTGTATGCAGCCGGAATCCAGAGAGGATTCTATTGCCTTTACATCTGAACGTGCAGATTGTGACAAAGTCTGCCAGTAAACCAAGGCAGGCATTTTTGTTTTCTATATGGACACATTGACATCACAGAAGAGAAAGAAAAATGTAAGCTACAAATTATGTTGATAATAAGTAATGTGGGATTATTTTTTGATCCTTAAAACTATTACATCAGAACCGTGTCAATCACAGTAAGTCAAGACTTTTGTCAAAATGATGGAAACGTGCTCTGCCCCTTGTGCAATTGCATACAACATTAAGAAGTGATTGGAAAAGAGATAGACTTTGTGTTGGGCCATCTCAATGCACTTGTCATTTTGTTTTTCTTGCACCCTTGTAGAGGTCCCATAATTCAGGACCACAACTGCTTTACGCAAAACTTTATTATTGGTTTCCTTGCTTGTGTTCTATCACACATACTCATTGAATGAACCTGTCCATTCCCCACATATCCTTAGTTAGTCATGGGCAATTTACTTTTCTTCAAATTTCAGATTTCTTTTCCAGGTCCATGCCATTATTAATAGAAGACTTTCAGAATAATTATCCAGATTATATATAGTTCTAGTCTGAATAAACAGAGGGATAGAATCAAGATCACATGAAGTGTTACTACCACTTTATAATGCCTTGGTAAAGCCACCCTTGGAATACAGTTTTGGTCGCCATGATGTAAAAAAGATCTTGAGACTCTAGAAAGAGTACAGAGAAGAGCAAGAAAGATGATTAGGGGACTGGAGGCTAAAACATATGAAGAACGGTTGCAGGAACTGGCTTTGTCTAGTTTAATAGAAAGAAGGACTAGGGGAGACATGATAGCAGTGTTCTAATATATCAGGGGCTGCCCCAAAGAAGAGGGAGTCAAGCTATTCTCCAAAGCACCTGAGGGTAGGACAAGAAGCAATGGGTGGAAACTAATCAAGAAGAGAAGCAACTCAGAACTGAGGAGAAACTTCTTGACAGAACAAATAATCAGTGAAACAACTTGCCTCCAGAAGTTGTGAATGCTCCAACATTGGAAGTTTTTAAGAAGATGTTGGATAGCCATTTCTATGAAGTGGTGTAGGGTTTCCTGCCTAAAGCAGGGGGTTGGACTAGAAGATCTTCAAGGTACCTTCCAACTCTGTTATTCTACTCTATTCTATTTAATTGGGAGATGCTTGTGTTTTCATCCCAACAGTTCTACCCTGGGCAGTAAAAAACTATCTTCAGAAAAGTAGGATGCTTTGATATATTTTTTAAAAAGGAAAGGAAAGCAAAATAATGATATTGCATTTCTATTACGCTATGACTCTTTTCCTTAGTAAATCCTTTTTTTCCCCCTTGCAGTGGCCCAGTTGGATAATATGGGTTTCAGCATCGTCAAGAAATGTATCCATGCCGTTGAATCTAGAGGTGATATTTCCAGATAACAAAACTATACTCTATCTATGTAGCAGATGCAAACTTCCACAGCATTCTTTGTTCCCTCAATTGCCATAGATACAACCTTGGTTTTCATGACCTGGTTTTAAATCAGCTTATGTTGCTGATGGGAGCTCATCTTTAAAATATCGAATGAAAGAACTTTTGGGAACTATATTTTCCAAATGCATTGCTTCTTTTT
Organism: Natrix helvetica; assembly: GCF_964273705.1. Lineage (NCBI taxonomy): Eukaryota > Metazoa > Chordata > Lepidosauria > Squamata > Natricidae > Natrix > Natrix helvetica. The sequence continues at coordinate 275,418,059 of NC_138548.1, read as the reverse complement.
AGACTCCAAGTAAAAGCTATGTTAGCTTGTTTTCTGATTATCTTTTTCTGATTGTAGTTATTTTAGATCTTTATGAACACAAACCCTGGCTTATAAAAAGAGTTGTTGAGCCTTAGCTTTTATACCTGGCAACTACAAGTCTGTATTTGATTCGATGTTAAGTAAAAAACACACCTTAAAAATATTGGGGTCCATTAAAATGATAGGTTAAATATTATTATTCAACTGTATAACCAAACTGGTGATTGTTTTTTTTTAAACTAAGCTTTTCAAATAATTGAAGTTAAGGTCATTTAACCTCTATGTCTAATTCTTAGAGACATTCGGTACTGCTGTTTGTGTATATGACCTCTCAGTCCCAACCCCACACCGAAGAACAGATTTTTTACATTCCCTCATTTTTTTAATTATCTCATTATAGTGGGGGAGTAACTTTTACTAGAAATCACATCTGGGTCTTTAATCTGAAACACAAAAAGAAACACTATCAGCTTTAATAAGAAACTTGAAAAGTGTGTAGAATGCTGTGAGAGACTTTTAATTAGTGCAGCTCTGTGAGAAACTGCCTTTTTTGTAAAAAAAGAAGCATTAAATTACTTTTCAATCATTTATCTAAATTAAATAATTTCGCTCCATAGGGATCAACGAACAAGGACTCTACAGAATAGTTGGGGTCAACTCCAGAGTTCAAAAACTATTGAGTATCTTAATGGGTAAGTAGAGCTGAAAAAAAAATAACATGCTGGTTTTTTTCCCCTGTGCAAATGGTGATGTGAATGTAACCAGAAGAAAAGAGACTTACCACTGTGAATTTAATTATTTTTTTAAAAAAAATCAGCTTGTAATGGAAGATTATCATACAAGATCTTCATTGCACTACACTGAAATACCTAGTGAAAGGAATGCCTATAACAATTTTGTATTCTTTCTACTTTAAAATTTTATCTGTTTGTTTTTTTTTAGGAAAAATCACTGTTTTGTAATAATATTTATATGCAAGTGGCTAATAATTAAAATGACATCTTCAGGGGGAAAAACATTTTTCCCATACAATAAACTAAACACTATTTCAAAATTATATAAGGAAGAGAAGTAAGTACGAAAACACACACCTTAAAGTTGAAATCTGAAATCACTAGGTACTTCCTGCATTTGATTGAATAGCTCCCCACCCAAAAAAAAAAAAAAAAACCACCAGGGGAAGACTGGGTCTACATAGATAGGAATTCTGCCGCATCAGAGTAGAAGTTGAAAGTGCCCATTTCTGAGATCACATCAGGTTGCATCTTTGTAGCAATGGGATTTGGAGGGGACCAACTCTGTTCAACCTGATGTAATAGAAGAAAGCATTCTGGTGCTATGTAGGGCAGGGACGGTGACAATCAGCATCTAGAATGATATTGGAGGTAAACTATTTAAACTTCAAAACTATTTAGGTGTCACCGTACATTAGAATTTCACATCACTGGCTAGGCTGCCAGAGTTTGTACCAGTTTTCCAACTGCTCTTCAAGAGCAGCGCCATGTAATATGTGTACAAAGTCTCTTGATGCAAGGATGATCGTAACTGATGTGCAAGATGTAGCTGTGCCAAAGTCATCATGATTTTTTCCTGCATTTTCCCATCCCAAATTCCTGCTTAACTGTGGTTTGTGCATTTATGCATTAAATTTCTCCTACTCTCTTTTAATACTTGCCACAATGTGCAAATGGCGTTTTTATTGTTTGTTTTTAATTACTCCACTGAGAGTTGTTTTTTTTAGCTTCTCAAGAGCAGATTTTTTTAAATTGACAGATGGGAATTTCCAGTGCTTTTTAGCTTTGAACCTATGCTACTTCCAAAGTCACTATTCTGACTAAGTGCAAGTTTAAGTGCAAATAATAGGTTCCTATAAGTTTTTCCTAGATAATTAGACCCTAGGTACATTGCAGATATTTATTAATATAATAATTTATAATTTGTAATAATTTATAGCTACCTTTCGGAGGGTACAGTTTTTCTAAAGTGCTTTACAATCAAAATAAACATTTGTAATTAAAAATACCATGCATATGAAAAAAAAAAGGTTCCTTATCATAAGACAAGTGGAAGAAGAGACCTGCTGAGCCTCAGTGAGGTCTTTCTTCCGTCTCCTTCCTTCTATATGAAATAAAAGTAGCAAATATTTAACAGGTATATGTTATTTAAGTAGCAGCGCTACAATCTATATAAAATAAGTAAAAAAGAATTTTGTAACAAATGATCAGTGCTGGTAACTTTTTGGCTCTCTTCAATTGTCATTTAATAGAGGCATTCCATCAAGTTATTTAAACTGCTATTTATTTATACTATTTTTCTCACAGTTGGTCATGATAAGAAATGTGACTTTAAGAACTCTACCCTCCCTTCCTCTTTTCTTTTCAATTGAAAGTTGGAGGGCAGAAACTAGTGGTCCTTTTGCACTGAAGAATAAAACCGAAGAGTAGAAGATTGGAGTTGATGGACAAAATATCAATATATAGTGTAGTTATTTAGGGAGAGAAAAGACAGAAATTTAGTTGAAGCATTAAGACTATTTTAAAGAATAAAAAATAAGGCTTGAGAAAATAGTTGCAGTTGTTTGGGCATGTATTGAGGGTAGAGAAGGGGTGTCGGATGTATCACACACTGGCCAAGCCCACCCCCATTTTAGCAAAGAGGGGTGAAGTTGCAATACATCACGTGATAATGTGTCCTCGTGAGTTTGATGGGGTAGAAGCAAAGATTGTGATCTGTCAGTACAAAGAAAATAAAGAGACACTGGTTATATTGAAGAGAAGGAAGTTGCAGTAATAAATCTCCATGGACATAAAGGGTCTTCTGATCTTGGGGATGGAAAGGACCCTAAGAATCCCCGTGACTAAGAATGAATAATGAACTGACTAAATGGGAAAAAAAACATCTTTCTCTAAGACAGTTCTAAGTGCAGCCACCTGTGCTATAATTATTAACTAGTCTGAAAACTGACTACTTGCTTTTCTGTTTACTCCCTAATGATTAAACAGAGCTTGCATAGGACAAACAAGGAATTTATTTGCATAAAACATCAGACAGGAAACCTTTCACTTCCTGACTTTTTCATAGAATGTTCCCCTTTTCAAATGTTCATTTTCATTCTGATATGATCACTATAATGGGCTACCCCCTTGCATTTTCCCATCTATAGATAGAAACAAGTGTGGTTGGTGTTACTGGTTAACATTTGGTTTAAATGGTAACAGGATCAGGTTTCAGGGAAATATTACTGGTTCGTAAAGTGACAAGGGAATGTGGGTACGCTTTTATACTTAATTGGAAACACCAGATGCTTGATGTGGCTTGGACTTGGAGCCTCTGGTAAACCAATTGTTAGATGTGCAACAGCTGCCGGAAAGCCAGTTGCAGAAGTCCTGTTTGATCCGATGAGGTTGAGTTTGAAGTTCCTGATATCTCCCACTGAAAAAGGCACAATAATTACCAGTTATTGTTGAATTGTTTGACGGTACATTTCTCTCTCTCACCTCTGAGTGATAAATAGTAGTATGGCTTATTAACAAGTGTCTTCTTGACTTTAACAGACTATTTTCAGAATAGGGGGAGGGGAATCTATAGAACTAAAAGTCTTATCCAAAATTAGTTTGGGGTTATTCAGAAGCGCAAAAATTACAAAATCTGCCACTGAGAACTAACATTTACAGGATAATTAAAGATATAATAACAGAGCAGTTGTGAATGGCCGAGTGTCATATTTAGCAACCAGGCTTCCCTTCAGCAATGTGATCATATAGCAACTTTCTGCACTACCTACAGCTTTTAAACAAATCAAAGAAAAGCAACTGAGAAGTTTTAAAACTGAAGAATAGAAGATTGGAATAGAGCAGAGGTGTCAAACTCACAGCCCTTGGGATGGATGCGTCATGCACTGCCCACGCCTGGTTTAGCAAAGGGGGGAAAAGTTGTGATACGTTACATGATGACGCCGTGACAATGCAAGTTTGACACCCCTGGAATAGAGGGACAACCAGTGAGGGACATAGGGAAAATTACAATAATAAAAACCCGAGGCTGCCAGTGCATGAATAGTCGTAGCTAGGCTGTTTCTTTCAAGGAAAGGGTATTAATGTTATATTTACTACTGATCTATGTTCCAGAGAAGGCAGTCCTGGCCATAAAGGTCAAAGGCCTCCAACAATACTGATGACTCTGTGAACATCCTAAGTTATGTAGTTGTTCTTCCTGAGGAAGTGCAATCCTATTGCTTAGATGGATAGATGATGGATGGATGGATGGATGGGTAAATAGATAATATGCAAACATTCATTCATTTAAATACATGAAAATTGCAAAGTTCTTGTATCACTTGATAAGAATGCTTCTGGGCACCACATAATTCCTATAATCTTTATTAGAAAATAAAAATTATGAATGAGTTTCAGGCAATTCTTTCTTTAGAAATGTACCACCAATACACAGAAAATTGCAGGGAGGGCTGGAGGGGAGGATAAAGAGTATACCTTCTGCTGAATGGATACAGATGGAAGGTGTATTCATACCCCTAGATAGACATGTTGCTCTATATGTTATCAAGTGACAGTATGCCAGGTGTGTCCACTGATCCATAAAGTTGCCCATACATGAAACAGGACATTGGACGCTGCATTTATACCTGATTGGATCTGGTAGCAGCAAAACAGATTCTCAAACATGAGTTTTTATGATGAAATGGATATTTCTTGTGCCAATCATATTGTTAAAAACAAGTAAATAAAGGAAACCAGCCTGATTATTTAGTTGGATTATTTATTAGGTTTTCTGAGAATGATTATGACATGTGCATTATGTTTTCTTGAGCAAAATCAGTTCACATGGGTTTGGTATATGCAGGACTGCCTAAAGATACGTTTAGTGAAACAAAAAGGACATTAGTCAAATGATGGAAATAGGCTGCCAACATTAGGAAAAAGTAACATTTATACTTAAATGTTAGTTTAAGTATAATAAATTAAAATTAATAAGTAAATTAAACTAAAATAAATTTATTTAGGTATAAATAAATGTATACAAGCTGAATAGTTTATTTTGTGTATTTATTTACTGTGTGTAGTTCTCGTCGTATGACTGGTCGCTTAATGACATTTCAAAGTTAAAAGAGGCTCAGGAAAGATTACTTGCAACTCATTCTTAAAGTTATAATTGCCGCACCACTCCCACGGTCACATGATCATGTTTGGGGAACTTGGCACGTTTGCACTTACAACTGGTTGTCAAGTTTCCTGCGATCATGTGACCACTATTTGCAATTTTCTTTGCCAACTGAAAGAAGTCAGAGGGGGAAGAAAGTCAGTGAGGGAGCCAACAAGGAAGGTTGCACAGTATTGCTTCCTGCAGAAAGATTTTTACCTCCTCTCTGCATGATGAGGAGGGGGGAATTCTTGTGTGTGTGGGGGGAGTGTTCTGAGAAATTAAAAGAGGCAAGCCTCTTTTCTCCAGCCAAGCACTGGAGTCCTGTTCCCGGCCTACTTAATGACTTGCAATGACTTACATCAGTGTTCCAAGCTCAATTGTGGTTGTAAAGATTATGTGGCTTGTTTGAAGCTATGATTAAAATTAGTCCCAGTTCTTGATTTATATGGCAAACTATAGTTAATCCAAAGATAATATAAAGTTTAGTGGAAACCTCAATCTGGCAATAACTAAAGACAAAGAAAGGAGTGATTCTAATCCTGGCAAAACACTTCGGTTTAGCATAGTTTATTAAAAATTCCAAATTCAGTTAATTGGATTTCAAACTGTGTACTATATGTACGGAAGAAAATATTCTCTATATACAGTATATCAGGGGTGTCCAAACTTGGGAACTTTAAGACTTGTGGACTTCAACTCCCAGAGTTGAACTCCCAGAGCAGAGCTGGCTGGGGAATTCTGGGAGTTGAAGTCCACAAGTCTTAAAGTTCACAAGTTTGGACACCCCTGCAGTATATAGTAAAGAGGGGTGGTATTGCTTAATTTATGAATGTAATTTCCCACAAAACTTCTGGCATTCTAAATAACCTAGTTTTGAGGCTTATCACAATTATGCTTCCCGAAATAGTCATTTGAATCTTGACAATAATCCTTTTGATGTGATCTACATATCTCCCAAATTTTAGCTTTGGGTAGTAACTGTTGCATCAATCATCCTTTTTTTTTACTCCTGTTTATGTTTTCATGAAAAATTCTAATGTAGGCTTTTCAACTGTGAGAGCTGGTTTGCTGTTGCAATTAAGATATTAGGTTAGAAACCAAGATACTGTGAGTTCCTGTTCAAAGCCAGCTGGGTGATTTTGGTCTAGTTTCTTTCTTTTAGTCCTAGAAAGAAGGTATTAGCAAGCTACTTCCAAAAAAAAAAAAAAAAACCATTGCCAAGAAAATTGCAGGGCACTTGTCCTGGCAGATATTAGGAGTTAAAACTGACTTGAAGGAACACATTTCCATGGTAATTCAGATGTATGAAGGATTTCCATTAAAGACTACAGAAGTAACTTCTGATAATGTTACTTATGTGTCTCGAGTTTACTTCTGAACCTAGAATGCTGTTAGTAGTCTAATATTTATTTATTTGTTAGATTCTGCTTTAGAAGGAAAATCATGTATAATGTGGACAGTGGTTTTTTCCTTACCTTAGAAAAATCATTTTGCATGATTGGATTACACATAAGAACATAAATGTGGAGTCTACATCTGGTTGGTAGAGTGGTTTTAATCTTTTACTCCTATACTGGAGAGCCTAAGAAGAAAGTCTTTTAATATGATGCTTTGAGAGAAGAAGACCAGACTAGGAATCCAATGTCCTGTAGGTCACTATACTTATATTGTAAAGCTATAGTAATAGAAACTTGCAAATCTGAAGATGCTTCCAATGTACTGTTGTTGTTAATTGTGAAGTTGTGTCCGAACCATTGTGGCAACGTTCCTCCAGGCCTTCCTGTCCTCTACCATCCTCTGGAGTTCATTTAAGCTCATGCCAACTGCTTCAGTGACTCCATCCGGCCACCTCATTCTCTGTCGTCCCCTTCTTCTTTTGCCCTCAAACTTTCCCAGCATTAAACTCTTCTCATGTGAGCAATATGCATATGTTAAACATTAAACCAAGACTGGGTGTGTTGCAAAACTTCTGAATCCAGGTGGGGAATGATGATTGTGAAGATGATGAGGATGAGGAAAAGAGACATTATTTGATACGTTTTATATCGAAAGCACCCAGACATGATGAAAAGTAGAGGAAAAAAACAAGGCTTTATCAACTTAATGATGATGCTTCAGTCCCCTCCCCCCTCCCTTTTCCAAATAAACAGGATACTTGTGGTCAGAAAAATACCCGTATTTATTCAAGTATAACGCGCACACGTGTATAATGCGCACCCCTAATTTTCGATTAAAAATCGGTATAAAATTTTGTTTCACACCAAGCATTGTAATTGACAAAAAAACGTTGTTGAACACGTGCGGCCATGATAAAAATCATTTATTGACAACGTAAACTGGTATAAACACAATACCGAAATAAAATTACCGGTAACAATATTTATTTAAAATGCTTCAAAGTCAGATTCAAAAGCAATGCTTACCGTAACGTGTGAGCGAGGCGAGGAAATGAAGCGGCGACCATACAGCGGATAATAAGAATTCTCACCCCCAGTTCGGGCCGCCCACTGTACGCGACGAGGGGACTTTTTTTTTTTTCTTCGCCCTCGCGTACAGTGAGCAGCTGCAGCCCGGAAAAGGCTCAGTGCGAATTTACAATTCGCCTGCGCCCTCAATGGACCGGCCGCCACTGCCACCCCACCCCAGCCCTCGTTTATAATGCGCACCCAAACTTTGATTTCTTTTTTTGGTAGAAAATTTTGCGCGTTATACTCGAATAAATACGGTAGGAATCCCAGAACATTTCATTGTCCTCATAAGAAAGTTATACATGGACATAAAGCCACTATGTACGTATATGAAGCAGACTGATTCCAGGTTGACAAAAGAGTGAGATAAAGCTGTGTACTTTCTTCTTTATTCAGTCTTTCTACTGATATATATATTAAGGCTGTGATGGTGAACCGGTGGCACGCGTGCCACAGGTCCGCTGTTTTTCATCTGCCACTGTTCCTCTTTGGAAATTTGGCCTTTCTTGGTGAGGTCATTGAGAGTTCTCAATGTTGCCTAGTTTTCTGTATTGGATTGGTATTCACTGGGATGTAAGTTTCTTTGTCTAGTAATTCTTTCACATTTTGTATATATTGTGATCTGTATTCAGCCTTTGTTTGCTGGTAGGCTGATAATAGTCTGGTCGTTTTTTAGCCTTTTTTAAAGGCTACTTTGTCCTCTGCTTTAAAGAGCCCAACCAAAAAACCACCAAAAAACCACCACTCCCACAAATACTGATGAGGCAAGCCACTAAAATGTAAAATGAGAGCAAACCTCACTCCTTACTAGCACTGATGATGTTACCTAGTTTGAGTAATGAAACGTCTGCAACAAAACAACCAAGCTTAGAGAGCACCAAGCTCATTTCAACCTGGACTTACAATTATTCTTCTCTATAGGAACGAAGATTTTCTTTTGGCTAAGATATTTCTGAGAGAGCATAGGTAAAATTCATTAGACATGAAAGTTGGACTTTAATTGGAAATGGAAAATCTCTCCAAATATGTATTCTAGGTTTTCTAGGAAGCCCATCATTTTTCTAGGCCAACCCTCTGTTTCTAACAGTGAGTGGCCTGACGCTTCTTGGAGGCTAAGCTAGGCACATAATAAGTCATCCTGTTGATTGACTCTAACACCTGGTAAAAATTTAGAGCATCACATGAACAATATTATGGCTTTCAGCCAATTGAACTCATTGGCTTCCTGTCCCATGAACTTGCAAGCAGGATAGTTGTGCCATGCTTGAGGAAAAAAAGCACACATTTTCTCCTTATGTTGAAATTATCTCCATATATGCATAGCCAAAATGCTCCACTGGAATGAATGTAATCTTAACAGGTTGTTAAGGGAATAATAGATCTTGGTAGAAAAGTCTGTTCCCACACTACTTTTTCTCTGTAGTTGAATCATTTAGCAGCCTCTTATATTAAATACTATTCTTGTTTTTAAGCTTAACATTTATTCATGTAGCAACTTGGAGGACTTTTTTTTTACAAAAAAGAAATACAGAGCTGAAGCAGAAAGACCAGCAACTGGGATGAGAGTAAAAAACGTGTTTTGGGCAGTTTTTTTTTTAAAGATGAAAAACCAGTACATCTTTTTGCAATTTTGTAACATCAAAATTTATAGGGCATTTCTCCTATTAAAGCCAGTAATCTGATTAGGCCTTGAAGATGCTGTAAAGGTAAAGGTAAAAAGGTAAATGTTCCCCTCGCACATATGTGCTAGTCGTTCTTGACTCGGGGGGGGGGTGCTTATCTCAGTTTCAAAGCCAAAGAGCCAGCGCTGTTCGAAAACTTCTCCGTGGTCATGTGGCTGGCATGACTACATGCCGAAGGCACACAGAACACTGTTATCTTCCCACCAAAGGTGGTTCCTATTCTTCTACTTGTATTTTTACATGCTTTTGAACTGGTAAGTTGGCAGAAGCTGGGTCAAATAATGGAAGTTCACTCCATTACGCGGCACTAGGAATTCAAACCGCCGAACTAATGACCTTCTGATCAACAAGCTCAGCGTCTTAGCCACTGAGCCACCATGTCCCTGAGGATGCTGTACATGTATTTATAAATATGAATACAAATAACTCAGAAATGAAACATGTGAAAAGTTTGCAGTGGTAGACACATTTTATCTTCTTTTCCTTAAACAAAAACAAATCAAAACAGGAAACATTGGTGTATTTAAAGAGAAGAATGTAGGGTTTTGTGGAGGGAAGAGATAGGCACTTGGAAGCAGAACCTGTGCAAGGAAGTCTAGAGCTCAATGTATGTCCAGTTAAAGGGATGGAAAGGAAAAATTTCTGCTTGAAAACCTGGAGAACTATTGCCAGTCAGATTAGATTGTTTTACAGTACATGTACTTTGTGTTTTCTTTAAGGTTAGTGGCCCTTTTTTTTTTTTTAATTTGTTTAACTTGGAAATGCAGGCTCTCGTAAACACTAGATGAGCAAATCATGTGATCTGGTAAGTCAATATGTTTTATGCCTGCACTGTTTGTGAATGAGTGTGTATGTTGGCAGTATAAGGGAGCATGGATAAGAGAGGATTGATTTGTTTTCCAAGAGGCTAGCAGAATAGCCTGGTGCTTTGGCCATTGGGGAAATCCATTCCAAGAGATACTGTAGTGACTGCGAGAGGTTTTTCTGAAAGCACATGGTTTAGAAGGCCCCCTGAATAAGGCAAGGATATAGAACTGAGCCTATTAAAAAGGTTAGGTTCACATCGCAGTGCCATAAATAGCTCTGCTGCCCAGCTGTTTTTTAAGCAATTTGTCTATAATTTGATACGACTGCATTGTATGAATGAAAAGCTGACACAAGCAAAGTCCAAATGGCCAGCCTGAAAGATGTGGTTCAGGGAACAGAGAACAGAGAACAGATTTTACAGCTTCTTCCTTTTGGCTCCTCGGCTGCATACCCCTGTTTCAAATTGTTTGGAGTTTATGAGCTGAAGTTATACCGAAATTTGGATTGTTCAGGGAAAGCTAACATTTCAACCAAATCCGTTCACATGAATGGTTGGAAGAGCTAATGTGATTTTGGACCGCAGTACGAAATAATGGTTTATATTTAAAAGAAAAACTCTAGGGACAAATGGAGAAAACCGAAAGACCAAGAAAAGGCAAAGAGAAAAGAAAAGATAAAATAGATGTAGATAAGCCATTAGCTGCCCAGTTCATGCTAGCCTTTGGATGAACATTGTTCAAAACCAGAAAAGAAGTTGCTTAACTTATATATTTACCTTTACTTGCCACAACATCTCACCCACAAAGCTCATTCAGCACTCAAAACATTTCCCCCCCTGAGACATACCTAGTAATGACTACCAAAGATAAAGTCATTTGGCTGCAATCTCCCTTAATCCTGAACTTTGCTTAGTAGGCCTCCTGAGGCTCTTTGCAGATGTTTCTGTTTTGCAAGCCAATGGGAACCTCATGAACAGAATTGCCTTGCCTTCCAGCAACAAATGTCAGTCTGGCCTGAACCCTCATCTGGCAAAAGGTTTGTGGAGTTGTGAGCTTAAGGTCTACGGAGTAAAACAGCTCAGTGGATAATTTGCCGAGCAAAAGGCCCATTATACAGCAGGGTGTAAACCTCATTTTCTCTCCCACAATCCAAACAAAATGCAGCCAATGTACGAACGGCTGAACTTTCCGTGTGTGCCTGTGTGTTGAGACAGATTTTAATATTATTTTTTTTGTTAACAGGGCTGTGTCTAGCATGGTGCAACCCTGGGCAAGCATACAAGTGTACACGCCGCTCTGCCAGAAATGATTCATCTGCAAACTGTTTCACATAGTTTTGACACAGTGCAGATTTGCTACTTATTATTAGCAGAATGTCTCTCACTCTGACAGGCAAGGGTGTTCGGGGGAGGGATGGCTTGTATTTCACACTCCCAGGGATTCCCTGCCAGTGGAAGCTGAGCTACCAAATGTGAAGTGTGGTGGAGCAAGCTTTGCTCCTTCCGCAGTGTAGTTCCCGGGTGCAGGGTGGCCCATTTCCCTCTTAAGGGTGACTGCCAAACATGACCAAATGGAGGAAGAGATAAAGGTCAGGAACTGAACTGCTCCTGCTGATGTGAGTGCTTGAACTGAGTAGCAGGCTTTGCTTCTTCTCAGATTAACTGCTAAGGGCCACCTGTTTATCATGACCATCAGGTTTCAGTGGCTGTGGGACTTCCAGGCATCCAACTCCTGTCTTCACCTCAGAGATCTACTCTGCATTTTCTTTCTTCCTCGCTTCTTCATCCTGCCAGAGGAGACAGAAAATGATTCTATGTGGTTTTCTATGCATCTATGTATGTTTGTATAGCATCTATTGCATACATCTATGTACATATGCATCTATGTTATGTTTGTATGGCTAATCTAGAGCAAAAAAGGACTGCGGGGAGGGCATGATAGTAGTATTCCAGTATTTGAGGGGCTGCCACAAAGAAGAGGGGTTCAATTTATTTTCCAAAGCACCAGAGGGCAAGATAAGAAACAATGGATGGAAACAATGGATGGAAATCAAGGAGAGAAGGAACCTGGAATTAAGGAGAAACCCCCTAACAGTGAGGACAATTAACCAATGAAACAGCTTGCCTTCAAAAGTTGTGGGTACATCATCACTGGAGGTTTTTAAGAAGAGACTGGACAGTCACTTGCCTGAAATGGTATAGGATCTCCTGCTGGAGCAGGGGGCTGGACTAGAAGACCTCCAAGGTCCCTTCCAACCCTGTTCAGATTCTGACCTCTCTCTATGTGTGAGAGTTACAGATCAACTTTGGACGTCTTATTCCAGTGTGTTGGGGACTGAATGGGGCGAAATGGAGTGGCTGTTGGTATTTGAACCCTCTGGAGATGAGGTTCTTTCATCTCTGATTCTGAATGAGGTTGTAGTACCCCAGACAGGCTGTGCAATCTGGGGGTCCTCCTGGATTCGTATCTCCGGCTCAAAAAACAGGTGGCAGCCATGGTCAGGAGGGTATTTGCACACCTCTGGATGGTGCACCAGTTCTGCCTGTACCTGGATCCTGCTCACAGTCACCTATGTCCTTGTGACTTCTCATTTAGACTATTGCTACCGACTCTAAAGGTGGGTTACAGTAGTCTAAAATTAATAGTCAAAAGTGATGTGGTGGCTCAGTGGATAAGACACTGAGCTCCTTGATCAGATAGGTTGGCAGTTCGGTGGTTCGAATCTAATGCCATGTAATGGAGTGAGCTCCCGTTACTTGTCCCAGCTTCTGCCAATGTAGCAGTTCGAAAGCATGTAAAAATGCAAGTAGAAAAATAGGGACAACTTTGGTGGGAAGGTAACAGTGTTCTGTGCGCCTTCGGCATGCAGTCATGCCAGCCACATGACCATGGAGATGTCTTAGGACAGTGTTGGCTCTTTGGCTTTGAAACGGAGCTGAACACCGCCCCCTAGAGTCGGGAACGACTAGCACATAGGTGCGAGGGGAACCTTTACCTTTAACCCACTCTACATTGGGCTGCCCCTGAAGAGCATTTGGAATCTTCTACTGTGCAGAATGGGGCTGTGTGCATAGTAAATGGCGCCTGATACACGGCACACATAGCACCACATCTGCATGAGCTGCAGTGTGTTTCTGGGTACAATTCAATGTGCTGGTGGTTACCTTTAAAAGTGAATTATTTGTAAACTACATGGCTTGGGACCGGGATACCTGAAAAACAGTCTTTTTCCAAGAGTCTCTCTGCCTTTCAACCAGATCTAGCAGAATGGGCATGCTGCAAATCCTGTCAACCCAAGAATGTCACCTGATGGGGACCAGAAGACAAACTTTTTCTGCATTGGCTTCTGGTCTATAGAACATCCATCCTTCTTTCAGAGATTAGAATGATCTTTCATCAGGCCCTAAAGACCTGGCTATATTCCTGAGCCTGGGGTGCTGAATGTGTTAAATGCCCCATTTCCTAGCTGTATTGCTAACTGGCCAAGTAATCTCACTGCTTGGTATATTTACTTTGGATATTTCTATTGTTTTAAAAAGTTTTTAGTATTTTTTTTTTATTGGAATGAAATATTATTACAATAGATGGGTGGCTGTAGAAATGGGATAAATGAATAAATAAGCAAACAAACTTTAAAATCAGCCCTGAAAAGAAAATTGTGAGGAAGTTTCATAAAACTGTGCGTCCATATCTAGCTATTCAGCTATTATATTAGATATGCTCAGTTGATTGAGCAATGTTTCCATTAGACCACATCGCTTCTTAACTCCCCCACAAGAGGGTCTAAACAATGTCGATTCTTATTTCATTTCTGAAAGGATGCCTTCACCCTACAAAATCTTTGTACCTCCATAGACAATGTTATACTGTTCCTGCCAACTGAATCCTACACTCCTATTAGGTTGCTGGCAGCAACAAGTGTTTACAACCAGCAAATTGGAAAAGCCCTTCGGTAGAGTTCCTTTGCACTTCAGCTTCAAAATCCATCAAAGAGAATCCCATGTGCTCCTAAGTGTGAATGAACATGCTAATAAAGACACACAACCATAGCCTCAAGAACCAGAATAGATCAGGATCTCCCTGGGAATATGCCAGCATATGCTGGAATCGCATGAGAAAACTTTAAAACTTATTATAATCACTTCCTTCCTGAAGTTCTTAAGGTTTCATCTGGACAAAAAGGGGAAGGTAATTGTCTGTTTTCACACAGCAGAAGCAAACCACCCCTAGTTTCAAATGAGCAGAGAATCACTAAGCACAGCACTGCAGAGTAGACCCACCAGTTGCAGTTCTTTTGCCATTATTGCAGTGTCCAAAACAAATCCCACATTGGACAGATCATTTAACCCCCGGGTGTTTTGAGACTTCTTCAATTATGAGCCATTTCAGAGTATAGAGCAGGCATCTCTCACACACACCCCCACTTCAGTTATAGATTGGGGTCTAAAATCTCCAGTCCATATCCATATAGGATTTGTTCCTATCCATGATCCAAAAATAACAGAGCAAAAAAAGTCCATCGGTGTCAAACTTTTTACCTAGAGGTACACGAGGCCCCCCCAAAAGTTCATGATAAAAGATAGTACCGTTTCCCCGAAAATAAGACCTTCCTGGATAATAAGCCCAATCGGGCTTTTGAGCACATGCGCTAAAATAAGCTCTCCCCCCAAAATAAACCCTCCCCTAAAACATTTAAACACATGCGCAGCCGGTCCCCGCCATTGTGCAGGTTGGAAGTATTGAATTGCTTTTATCATCCTTGTTTTGCCTGCATTGTTCCTCCAGTTTACTTGCTGAGTTTCTCAAAACTCTTGATGCCAACCAGAAACAAAGGTCCTCAGTTACTTATTGGGATTGATTATGGTGTTTTTGAAGGAATTGTAGATTCCTTCCTTCTTTCTTGGCCTTTTATACTTTTCCAGACAGATGAGGAACCCTAGTTTTAAAATCTCAACCAAAGGAGCATATCTCAAGTCAAGTTCTTCTTTATTTATAAGTAGCTGCATCCACATATGCAGCACCAACTTCTTATAAAGCTCAACAGCAAGCATGTACAGTGAAGAAAATCATCTTAAGTGATAGCTACCAGATCTGGGCTACTAAATTCTAGATGATCATTTGATGACAGCAAAAATAAAAATGTCCACGTATATGTATCCAGATTTCTGTAGACTAACCTGGTAGTTTAATGTTTGTTTCATAATAAACCAACGAACAAACAATCAATCTGTAGTCAAATCATCTGGATTTTTGCACCCCAAATATGGTAAAAAGGCAACTGTAAAGTTTCCCCTTGCACATATGTGTTAGTCATTCCTGACTCTAGGGGGCGGTGCTCATCTCCGTTTCAAAATCGAAGAGCCAGCGCTGTCCAAAGACGTCTCTGTGGTCATGCGGCTGACATTACTAAATGCCGAAGGTGCATGGAACACTGTTACCTTCCCACCTATTTTTCTGCTTGCATTTTTACGTGCTTTCGAACTGCTAGGTTGGCAGAAGCTGGGACAAGTAACAGGAGCTCACTCTGTTACGTGGCAGTAGGGATTCGAACTGCCGAACTGCCAACTTTTCTGATTGACAATCTCAGTGTTTTAGCCACTGAGCTACCACTTTCTCCCTCAACTATGGTAGACCTCAAATATATAGCGAATATTCTGGAATGAGATTTCTCCCTTTCTTTATGGTCTCATTCGTGCCTCTCTCCTTAGATCCCAAAACTGCTGAGACCGAAGATGACATCTGTGCAGAATGGGAAGTTAAAACAATCACCAGTGCACTGAAAACATATTTAAGGTGAGTGAGGAAGTTCTTGTATGTGTTTACACGAATGATCTGCTTTTCAGTGTTAATTCTTCATGAAGGATGCTTGGACTCTGTTTAGAGTTTCATTTCCTGGCTGCTTGTTTGTATGGTCTTGTTTGAATCTAGAAGAATTCCATTGGTTATCCATGTTAGTATTCTGTAATGTAAAAACTAATGGCTAATCATTCCCATCGACAAATATTTATACGCATAATTTTCTCAAACTCATTGCATTACATCTCAGAGTTATTATCAAGATTTCAGCTTTAACTATCTCCAACAGCATTCTGATTTTCAAGCAGCCTTTCTGTAAGGTACTTTGATGTTTCAGGTTTAGAAAGCAACTTTTCTCTTACCATCTGAAAAATTGTCTTACTTTAT
The DNA here is from genome assembly GCF_964273705.1 of Natrix helvetica. Classification (NCBI taxonomy): domain Eukaryota; kingdom Metazoa; phylum Chordata; class Lepidosauria; order Squamata; family Natricidae; genus Natrix; species Natrix helvetica. The sequence continues at coordinate 275,401,739 of NC_138548.1, read as the reverse complement.
GAAGTTCTGCAAGAGATAGAGACTTGGTTTGAGTTCAGAGTTTATTTATGGTTGTATTTTAAAATACACGAAGAATATTATTTATTCTAATATTTACCATAATGTATTATAATAAATATAATATTATTTTAAATATTTAAATATTAAATAATATTCATAATATTTATAGAATATTATTTATGGTTGTCTTTTAAAATATATGAAGAATATTGATGAAAAATCTGGTTATTTGCAGGGATAGATGGTGTCATTCTATGGAGCAATAAAGCTAAAGTTAAGCCCAGTACAGTTCCTAGTACTGTGATGGCAAACCTATGGTACATGTGCCACAGGTGGCATGCATAGCTCTCTCTTCAGGCATGCGAGCTGTCGTCCCAGCTCAACTCCACTGCGCATATGCACACGCCTCCCTCCGGCCAGCTAATTTTCGAGTCTCTACAATGCATAACTGGGGGGCGGGGCGCATGTGGGAGATGCGTGCGCATGCGCGGGATGGGTGGGTCACGTGCACATATGCAGGGGTGGGTGGGGATGCACAGCCCCCCGTGGCCCATTTTTGGTTCCAGGAGGCTGCAGGGAGGCCTACAAGGCCCAAAATGGGGCACAGGGGGGGGTCATGTGTGATGCCCGGGGACGGGAGAAGCTTGTGGGGGTGTCATGCATGCATTGCATTAGGGGTACAGGTGCGGATGCGCTTTTGGCAGTGGGCAACAAAAAGGTTAGCCATCACTGTCCTAGTAGCTTCAGTAGATTTCTTAGCAGCAATGTAGAAGTAGCCCAATGATGTTTATAATTCTGGCCATTCTCTGGAGTTTTTCCATCATGTACTAATCAAATCTGATCATTCTTAGTTTCCAAGTCAGACAAGGAGTCTAGGAAGCACTAGTCTAGGAAAATCAGGAAACTATGGGTGAGAGGGACATTATGCCAGAAGCCTGCTACTTCCTTTGACACTTTCTGAGAACAATGTAATTTATTACTATTAATCATGCTGCAATAAAGATAATACAAAGGTTTATTTGGCAGCTGGTTATAAACCTCAAGCGTAAGGAAGAATAAGCAATCATCTATTCAGCTCCTATCCAGCTTTCTTTTCTAATCTCTCCACATTTTGATAGCCACATTTTGATAGAGCTGGAATAAATCATTTAGAGGCGTGAAGAGAAGATCCTAATCTTAACAGAGCCTTTTGTTGTTAGCAAATAACAAACCAGAGGCATTACTTATCTTTGGTGAGAGGATAGTTAATAAAAGTTGAAGATTTTCAACCTTATCATATTCCCAGTAAAGGGGTGTAGTGGGCCTCTTGTAATTCCAAAGTAAATTTCCCAGTGTATTGAGTGGAGGAATACTCAACTTACTCCAAATCAATTTATGGGGAATGTGGGTGGTTTACAGGACTAAAATTCTAAATACAAACCGAATATACCCCTACTCTCTTGGCAACAACATTCAAACAAATCACTTCACAGGACCCATAGCCATTTAGGATGCCCAGGTCCATTGGCAAAATCATGTCAAGAGTGAGTATTTTGAAAACATTTTGGACAATAGTTGAAGCTGGTGATGTGAATCTATCTTGGTCAATCCTTCTCTTTCGTTATTCCGCTTTTACTTTCCCTGTATTTAAAGAACAAGCCCAGACATCTAATATTCCTTATCCTTCACCTAATATGAGTAATTAGGAGACATAAGGAGCACTTCTACATCCTATAGTGGTGAGGAAGTTATGAACATATGAATTTGTGGTAATCGTGCACTATGTAACCTAAAATGTGATCTGAGTTTAAATTAAATCTCATTAAATGTTTGATTCAGGTTTAAAGAAACAATGCATCAGATTTTGGGTTAAAGTCAGCCATTCTGAAATACGAAATCTCTGTAACCCTCTTTTATAGATTGACTTGTATTTATGGTTGTTTGCTATATAACTCACATTCATGTAAGCTTCACCTAATGGACCAATATGTTGTCATTCTCCTGTGGAATTTGCTGACACAGTCCAGAATCCTCTGATCCCTTTGATCTAGGGATCAAAAAAAGCACCAAACCACAGGAAGTTCCATTTCTTTCTCAAAGAACTGTAGTCTGCTGCATAATCTTGGGCAATCTTGACACATACAGTAAAGTTTTTTCTGGAGACCAGTGGTTTCCTCCTTAATATTGTAAGTGTTAGGTTGATAAAGATTTGGTTTAGTTACCAGTCAGCTCAAGGTTATCCATTATCTACAAATAAATCTTCCTCCTTGCCACCCCATAGACAGTCATGAAGAAGAAATGAAGCAAGTCTTCACCCTAAGATATTTCAAGAGATAAATTAACTCTGAATGATTGCATTTTTGAATGAAAAGAATCTTTCTTTTCCTATCCCATTCCTGCGGAGCTAATGATGCCTTTACTCTGTTAAAAAAATGGATACAGTGGCAATAACAATAATGCTTAGATTACATTTATTTTATTTATTTATTTTATTAAATTTATAGACCGCCCCCTCTCCCCGAAGGGACTCGGTGCGGTGTACAGACACCACATTAAAACCTAATATAAAATAGATACACTTAAAAACCAATTAAACAATTAAGGCTGTACAGGGTAATAAAAGTTAAAAATTAGCTTAAAACAACCCCAAAAATTTAAAAGTACAGAGTTGCGGGACTAGATCGGGATTAGGCCAGGCCCGCTAAACTAAACAGGTGGGTCTTGAGCATCTTACGGAAGGAGCGGAGATCAGTGATTGTTCTAATGTCACGGGGGAGGTCATTCCAGAGGGTCGGGCCCATCACAGAGAAGGCCCTACTCCTGGGCGTCGCCCACTGGCACTGCCTCGTGGACGGCACCCGGAGGAGCCCCTCCCTGTGAGAGCAGATCGGTCGAAGGGATGTATACTGCTTCACAGTGTTTTACAGCCCTCTCTAGGCGGTTTACAGAGTCAGCATATTTCTCCCAACAAGCTGGGTCCTCATTTTACTGACCTCGGAAGAATGGAAGGCTGAGTCAATCTTGAGCCACTCAGAACTGAACTCCTGGAGTGAGCACTGGAGTCTATAGTACTGCGTTCTAACCACCGTGCCACCATGGCTTTGTAATAGTACTTGACAATGGAAGGCTTACAGTTGCAAATAGTATTTTTTTGCCAAGTATATTATTGCTCTTATTTGTCTATGCTTTAATCTGTATTCCAGAATGCTCCCTGGGCCACTCATGATGTATCAGTTTCAAAGAAGCTTCATCAAAGCAGCAAGTAAGCAATTTGTGACAATTTCTTCGACAAAGCTACTAAAAAAAGTATGACTGAATGCAATAGAACAGATATTGGGAAATTCTTTGGATAGCTTGTATAAGAGTGTGTTAACTAGAGCTTGACCACATTAAATGTGATGAGGTAGCATTGAAACATAGCTTATCAGAAACATAGAAAGGACTATTTTTAATAACTTGAAATTTTATAGTATTCTATTTTGCAGTTATTCATGACGAAAATGACTCACTTAATTGTAATATGAAATCTGACAAGAAATTACTCATACATAATTCAAATGATGCTATTTCATTACTTATATTTAATACTAATTTTTAAATTGAACATTAGAATTTCAGACTGTATTAATTCTTTTGAGGACATGGGAAATGACTTTCCCTTTTGTCTTCTTTTCAAGAAACAAGGTGTTTTCTGCCACATATCCAATTTTCTTTTTTAAAAAAATCCACAAATGAAGCTCTCCTCTTTTATCAGCTAGGCCAGGGAAATAGGTATGTATTGTGTCACAACCCCTGGTATGCCCAAATATGGGAGGGAACTCACTACTTCCCCTTTCTGTCTATCGGCTCACTGCTGGAGACCATCCAGGCAGAAAACCATATTTTTAATCATATTTATGATTCATATGTATGATTTAACCATATTTTAACCATATTTATTTGTGTATGTATGTATGTATGTATGTATGTTTGTATGTTTGTATGTATGTATGTATGTTTTTGTAGATTTTCACGGGTGTAGGTATGCTGGTCTTATTGTATTAGGGTCTTTTTCCATGTAAGATTGAGATTGTCTTGGCAAACGAGCCCCACCCACCACCCAGGGCATTACAACACGAAACAACAACGGACACACAGCCAGCACCAATCAGCACCAATCTATCAATCATGATACAATCACACAACCAATCATTCCACTTACTGAAACAAACCCAGCACTCCACACACACCCCACCAAGATTTATAGAAAGACGGCAGCTCCGACCACTCTTTAAGCCCAAAACCCAGCCTGAAGATGGTGAGTGAGACCTTGCCGAAACATTGCCAAGACAACCTCAATCTTACATGGGAAAAGACCCGAATACAACAAGACCAGCATATATATATATATGTTGTATTTGTGCTGATAAAATAAAGGGAAACTAGTATAGATCCATTTCGAGCTATATATATATATCTCCTATTGCCATGGATACTGCCTCTGTAATATGAAGTTATCCTGTTTTGTTCTTTCAACCATGAGATAATTACTGACTTTTGGCTACTCTCTGGGTTAATCAGGACTTGAAATAGATCTCCTGAGCTCAAATAATGAGCTTCCTGCCATGTTATCCTGCCGTCTGTGGTATGGATAGCTGGAGATTGCACCTGTGCCTTCTAAACTCCTGGATCCTCCTTCCATCAAAGCTCCACATAGTTAGAACAGGTTGTGAGGGTTCACCCTTGCAAAAAAAATAAATTAATTAGTGACAAAAGCTATGCAGCATCGAACCATCAATAAATAATAGCCCATGAAGACTCCTGAATGAGAAACTAGATAAGGTAAAACCTCAGAAATATCTGTCAACTCAGCCTTTTGTTTTGCAAACATTTTCCATTTTTAATAGCTTACCTGTTGAAAGATGGTGATTCTCTTCTGAAGCAAAAGCCACAAATATGTCAACAGAAATTAAAAATAAATTGCTCTATTGGATTGGATTATAATAAACTATCTTATGATGAGAATAACAGTTAGTCACCATAACAAACCTGTGAATATTCAAAGTATTTCCCAGTATATTGTTCTGATCCATTCAAATACTCTGGAAATATGTCAGTACTATTATCTTCATATTTCTTATGAGTGATGGGGAGAGGGAGTGGCTTGTCTAAGGGATTTTCTAGTAGATACAAGATTTGAACTGAAAATTCATATTCAGCCTTTTTATCATTTTACAATACTAGTTTAGTGGAAGGACAGAAACACATAAACATTGTTTAACTTTTATCTCTTGCATTCGGCAAAAAATAGCTAGTGCTTGATTGATGGAGGTGGCATTATGTGCAAACAATAAAAAGGATTATTAAAGATAAGTTAATGCTTTTCCAGAATCCTGGTTGCTAGTTCTTGGGGATGAAATAGTACTGGGTTGATAATGCAGAGGTATAGAAAGGAAGGAAGGAAGGAAGGAAGGAAGGAAGGGAGGAAGGGAGGAAGGAAGGAAAGCACACAGACACATGTACATATGAGGACGTTCCAGTGACCCCTCCCCAATTTTTCAGGTTTATCATAGAAGTAATTTAATGTATTCATTTTAATAATGTTTTTATAGAGGTTATGAACATAAGTCAATAGGAAGGTTGCCTCCAGAAGTTGTGAATGCTCCAACACTGGAAATTTTTAAGAAGAGATTGGACAACCATTTGCCTGAAGTGGTGTGGGATTTCCTGCCTAAGCAGGGAATTGGACTAGAAGACTTCCAAGGTCCCATCCAACTCTGTTATTCTGTATATTAGCAGTCTGTCTCTTCAAAATGTAGTTTTCCTAAGATAATATTTGAGGTACTTAAAATTTTAAAGTTATTTTTAAATGGATTTGTAGCATCTAACAATTTTGATAACAGTAAAGAATTTTTGTAGATGGTGGTAAATATACATATTTTATTAGTACAGTTAATCAAACACATACATTTATGTTTGCTTTTTGTCATTGGTAGATTAATCACAAAGTCAAACTCCACTAAAAGAGTATTTTGTCTTGGTGCAGAACTGGAGAATCAAGAATCCAGAATTTCAGAGATCCATAGCTTAGTGCACAGACTTCCAGAGAAAAATAGGCAGATGCTCCATTTACTCATGAATCACTTGGCAAAGTAAGTATCCTGTTTTTCATAACCCTTTTGCTTTGCTACTGATTTCAAATGGAAAAGTGGTAACTTAAAAGGATCGGTGCTGTTCCCAAATCTCCAACTCTGTTGTCTGGGTAGGATTCCCAGTCATTCCCTGGCATGACCAAAAAGTAACTCAATCGGATTAATATTGATGATCCATACCAACACAAGCTCTTGCTAGGAATGATTATATTAGTGCACTTGCTTGTACTGAAGAATGCAAGTTTCTTTTAATACCAAAGTTGGAAACCCCATATAGTACCTCTTCAGGCTCTTTGCAGTCTACAACAAATATATATGTGGTATTAGACAGTTATTTTGTGAGGATAAAAAGAGTCAAGGTTTCTTTCCTTATCTTTGGGAAAACTTTTGTTCTGTAAGACACTATAAATTACAGTGATTTCACAAAATTGGGCAATAATAGAAAACGGGTACAGGATTTATACCTCACAGACTGGTGTAAAAGGCAGAATAAGTGACTTGTGCTATATTGATCTAGATTCTAGAAGAATCTAAGTAAGAATCTAAGAAGCATAATATAAATTAGATGGAAAGAAGGATGAATGAATGATAGACAGTCAGATGAAAAATCTGACTGTTCGGTCTCTCTATAAAAGCACAGTAAAGCACAAACATGTGTGATTTTCATGGAATGACACTTGGGTAGTTTTTGCTTGGTTTGCTTATCTGAGCAATATTGAACCTATTTAATGTTTGGAAGAGAGACCTATGGAAAATGTCAACACTTTAGACTACGAATTTGAGGAAAAATCTAGAAGGTGCTGGCAATCCATACTCTTATTGCTGGCAGGATAACTACATAAATGTATCCATGTGGGAACCAAATGTTGAGTTTTACTTTTGATTTTGCTTATCTTTACCATTATACTAATCCTGCAAGGTAGGGGGAAGGGGGAAGGAAAGGGAAAGGGAAAGAAAAGAAAAAAGGAAAGGAAAGGTCTCACGCTTTCTGAGACAAAAATCAAACTTGATATGAAGGATGCTGAACTTAAATAAGAAATGCCTGTCTTTTGTTCCTCTGCGAATAATTCTATGTATTTTGCTCTCCTAAGGTGCTACTATCTACCTTGGGAAATTGTGCTTCTTGGATTCCTCCTTCTCTAATTAATAACTGCTTTGGGTGATTTAACTTCATAAAAGACTTGTGAGGCAGAAGGATTTTAAATCCCACTTCCTCTGTGACAGGGTCCAATTAGTGGGTTACAACCAGTACGCCCAGGTACAGGTGTACCAGTACCTGCCGGGAGCACCGGGTATGATTCCTGTACGGTGCTCCGGAGGGCCCACCCGCCCGCCCACGCTCCTTACCTGTATTTGAGCTCTTCAGGGCTTCCGCACACATGCACAGAGTGTATGGCGCCTGCGAGCGTCGTGGAGGCATCGCAGAGCATTGCAGGCAGTAAGTACGTATGCGTGCGCTGCACATGTGTGCGCATGTGCTGCGTGCGTTCATGTAGTGGACACCGTACCAGTTGCACCGGAATCCGTAACCCACCACTGCAGGGTCCCAGTACATTTGTTCCACTCAGAGGCTAACACAGAATTTGATCTTTCTTTTAGAATGATGAAGGAAAGATTGCAACATTGTAATTCTCCATACAGACTTGTATGCATGTACAAAAGGGGCAGAGCTTGTTTCCCGCATTGTGATTGGTTGGTTTTGTCATTTGGCTTCTCTCAGGTATTTTTGCCTACACCCACAATGTGGGTGTATATTTACATTATATCTACTGGTTAAAATCTTGAACTAGGACTGGGTAGATTCAGTCAGAAATTCAGACACAAATACAGTCCTATTTGTTTGTTTATTTCTTGGGAAATAATACAATCCTTTAAACACGAGTTCTACAAGTAATTCATTAATAAACCAACTCTGTTTTGTGCTCCAGTTTCTACAATTTGAATGTTTCCCATCAATTCCTGCTATTTATAGTAGATAGCGCTATTGCTCAGTTAAGATGACTATTTACTGTATGTTGCTATTTGCTGGTCCAGGGTACTCTCTGAAATCCAGTATTGCCTGGAAATTCCCACTTCAGTCTTTTAACATTCATGCTAGTTAACTGTGCTTTGGTGTGTGTGTGTATATGTGTAGGAGCCATTTGATTAAAATCAGTGTTTTAACATAAATATAAATGTGTAAATATTGAAATTGCATAAACAAGTTGGGGAACAACATTTTCATACTTCCAGAAAGACAAAATTGGATGCCATGACAAAAATGTATATTTTGGTTTGAAATTAATGATTTTTAAGTGCAGCATTTTTAGATTAATGGATAAATAGCAAAATTATATAGTAATATATTCATTTTTACTCTTTTCAACCAATAGAAATTTTGCAAGAAATTATGGAAAGAGGTTCAGGGTAGTGTCTGTCTGTCCTTCAGCGGGATAACTGTCTGAAAGCAAACGAGAAGTATATCAAATTTGGTGAAGGGAAGTAGTTGGCAAAAGAAAGATCAAGTTGCCAAAATGGGCCAGATCAGATCATAGGAGTATAAATAGCCTGTCTTTGTTTCCTACGACACGTGTGTATAATTCATAGACAGAATATAAGGGGAAATTAAAAGCGCACAAAATTACGAAATATACATTGTCTTCTGTATGGTAGTCCAACTTTTACAACTAGCTGTTTAACAATTATGTCAGAAAGGGTGCTTTATAGCTTGTAAATCACATTGCAAAATGTCCGACCACCACCCTATCTCACAGTCACATGACTATATTTTGGCTGCTAGTCAACCTTTTGCACTTAGACAAGTTGCCAAGCACCCTGCGATCGTATGGTTGTCATTTGCAATTCTCTCTGTTGATTTCCCCAGAAAGTCAATGGGGAAGCTGGCAGGGAAGATTGCAAGGTGCCGCTGCCTGCCAAGAGGGCTAGATGAAAGATCTGCCTGGCAAGTAGAGGTCAGTCCTTCAGCTGGGCTGCAGAAATGGGGCTCACGTAACCAAAGATTCAAATACCATTTCTGCAGCCTGGCTGAGGTATTCCCTTCTGAACGTGAAAAATATACTTCCTAGCCTTCAGAATGATGGTGTTTGCTAGCTTTGAAGCCCAGGGAAGGCTGTAAAGCTAGCGAACACCATTATTCTCATAATCATTTGGAAGGGCCTTTCTCCAAATTTCACACTTTGCAGAGGGAGCTTTCCAAAAATCGCAAGAATGGATGCTTGCAGCATGATGTGAGGTAGAAAGGCCATAGCTCAAATTGGCCAGGTGTGCAGAAAAAGGCAAGTGGACCCAAGAATGGCGGAGTGGTATGATGGCTCCTCTCCTGGTGTTCTGCTTAATGACCCATGTGGTCCCTTACTGACCACAACTGGGAGAACTGGGAGCAGTCATGGAGCAAGTGATCACATTGGCCACTTAACACTTAACAACCGTTTTGATGAATGGCCACAATTCCATCTTAATTGTTGTTGTATGTCCAGGACTGTTTGTTGTATCTACTTTAGCCTAAGTACATACAGAATAACTTTGTTATCCTGTGTATTTAGATATATTATTTCAGTTAGTATATCAAATAGTTTGAAGTAATATTATCATAATCATTATAATGATTTGTTAAAAAAACATAGGGAAGAAAAGGAAGTTTTTTTCACCCCCAAATATAATTTGTCATAATTCTTGTGTAGTTTAGAATTTTCTCTCAAATGTAATTATTCCTTTGTTTCTGGTTTGGTACATGAGGCATGACATTTTTACAGCGTATTTTTCTCAGTTGCCCTAGTTTCTGTGGGTTTTGGTTTATTTCAAAGCTAAACTAAGGCAGTGGTTGAATCAGCATCGCGTCAGTGATCCGAAATGTTTGTGTAACCAAGCTGCTTGCCTAGTGTTGATTGTGTTTAACAGAAATCCTTTGTGGTTGCCATTTGAAGACCAAGCATTTTAAGGCTCAAGATCCTGTGGCCGGGCTTCCATTTGTGAACCGTTCAAGCTGCCCTGATTTTCTTAAGCCATTTTATTTTTGCCCAAAGAAACTGAGGAGGAGATTCTCTTTTGGGTCCTAAATTAAAGCTAAACTGTTTGTGCAACAATCCTAAGAATTTCTTCGTAGGATGTCACATCCTTAAATTTTGCTAAAGTAACCAAAGCATTCTAAATATTCTCTTCCTGTTGTTTTTCTTGTTTATAGATGTCTGTCTAATTTTAATAGCAGCTTTTTTAGTGCCTACATTTTACCCCCCCTCCCTCCTGCCACCATTGTGCCATTGCTCTAACTTTTACATTCATATATATTTATTTTCTAAGAGTTGGCTCTGGATTTCTTCTTTTCTAAGAAATAGCTCTGGTTTATTTGATGGGTATTTGTTAATTGCAAAGTCGTGTCCGATCCATCATGACCCTATGGACAACGTTCCTCCAGGTCTTCCTGTCCTTTATCATCCTCCAAAGTCCATTTATCTCACGCCTACTGCTTCGGTGACTCCATCCAGCCACCTCATTCTCTGTCATCCCCTTCTTCTTTTGCCCTCAATCTTTCCCAGAATTAGGCTCTTCTCCTGTGATTCCTTCCTTCTCATTCTCATTGATAGTGATGGGTATTACAGTATCTTAGTTATACCTCTAATGCTGATTTTGATTGATGTTGGCATTACCTACCTTCTTCTCCCAGCCATCTTTGATTTCCTTCTAAAATTTATGTCCATGAAATAATATATAAGGAACATATTTCCAAATTCAGTTAAAAGTTGCGAAGTATTTCTAGAAAGGTTGACTGGTTGACTTCAATATATCTTTCAGCACCAAGCAATTAAGCCATTTTGAGAATTTTTCAGCAATAGACTATATCTAGTAAGCTTGTAAAACAATGTGGAACATTGTAAAAAATTTCATAGATTCTGCCTCAATTTAATTTTCTTTTAATTGCTGTTCATTGGCCTGATACCTGTTATCTCTCATGCAAAGTAATCAGTGTTCACTGGAGTGAATACTTCCTTTTCATTTTATGTTTCTGTTGCTCTGAGTATAATTCATTTCACTTACAAGTTCACATTCTAGCTATTTAAATACTATGTGATATAGTATTTTTAATGTACCTTCCCATTAAAGAGTGTAAAGCAAAAGATATTAGTTTAAAGCTAAAGTTTCTGGTCTTAGTTTTGTTCAAGTTAACACATCTCTCAGTTTTTATAATTTTCTCTAGTTCCCCCAGCAGAAAATTCATGTTGTGTTATTAGAATTTTACATATGGTTTAAAAAAAATTTTTTTTAATGATCTCTTACTTTATTATCTATGTTATTAAGTAATTTTGTACTATTGTCCTCATTATTGATCAAATGAATCATGAATAAATATATTCTGGTCTAATGGAATTATTGCATGAACAAATTCACATGCTAATTAAAATTCAAAGCTTCTGTTTTGTACATCAGATTTCCAGTCAATGAAGATAATATGTTAGGAGAATAGAAATAGGGAGTTATGTTAAAAATCTGCATGAGTTTCACAAACTGGGGGATTTTGATCAATAACAGATGCATATCTGAAAAATCCAAAATCTATTGAGATTTGATTTTTTTATCCATTTTAGGGGGTACCAGGGTGGGTGGGAGGGATAATCAGGCCAGGAGGGGGACTTTTGCCAGGCGAACAGGTGAGGTCAAAGGGGAAGTGAGCGGAGTGGGGGGGGAAGGGAAAATGACATTCCTATAGAGGGTTGTTTTATTCCAACGGTCGTGGGGAGGGGTGGGTGCGAGGACGGAAGAAAATCTCGTAGTCGGTTGGGAGACCGCGGCTGCTGGACACGCCCGGTCGCTCGTACCAACCCCCGCAGCCTAGGTGGCCAGGGCCTACAGAGCCAGGGCCTGAGGCTGATGCTCTGCAATGCAAGGTCCGCTGTTAACAAGGCCCCCCTCATTAATGAGTTGATCTCAGAGGGGGAGCCGGACCTTGCAGGGATAACGGAGACCTGGTTGGGCCACGAGGGCGGTTTACCTCTCGTGGAGATGTGCCCACCAGGCTACCGTGCATTTCATCAGCCGCGGGCCCTGGTTAAGGGTGGTGGGGTGGCGGTAATTATACGGGAGAGTCTGGAACCGAGAGAGTTCACTGTGCCGCAGATATCCGGCTGTGAGTCCCTTGGTGTGAAATGGGGCCCCGGGAGGCAGTTGGGCTTGCTGATTGTATACTTGGCTCCTCGCTATACATCAGCGGCCCTGCCTGAGCTCCTCGAGCTGATCGCGGAGACGGCGGTTGATACCCCCAAACTTGTGGTTATGGGGGATTTCAACCTGCCGTCGACGGGTGAAGCATCCCAGGTGGCTCGGGAGTTCATGGCTTCCATGACAGCCATGGACCTGACCCAATTAATTCAGGGCCCCACACACGAAGGTGGGCACACACTGGACCTTGTTTTTGTCTCTGGACAGTGGACGAGTGATCTGGGAATAGGGGATTTGGTTATTACACCCCTGTCATGGTCAGATCACTCATTTCTCCGGCTTGACTTCCCCGGCGCTACCCCCCACCGCGGGGAGGCGGAACCTGATTGTCCCAGATGGTTCCGCCCCAGGCGACTGATGGAACCTGACAGGTTCCAGACGGAGCTTGGGCCACTTCCTGTAGCCCTGACCCACTCCCGGACGGAGGACCTAGTGGCCGCTTGGAATAGGGCGGCTGCTGGGGCCTTGGACCGGGTAGTGCCTTTGCGGCCTTTCCTGCGGCAACGAACCACCCTGGCTCCTTGGTTTACCGAGGAGCTGAGGGTGATGAAACGCCACAAGAGACGCCTAGAAAGCAGGTGGAGGTCCTCACGCTCCGAATCTGACCGAACACAGGTAAGATCCTAGTTACGGACCTACCTTGTGGCACTGAGAGCGGCCAAACGTAGACACTGTGCCACTCTTATTGCATCCACAGATAACCGCCCTGCCGCCCTGTTTCGGGTGACCTGCTCCCTCCTATCACAGAGGCCGCGGGAAGCCCCTTTACAGGGTAGAGCAGAGGAGTTTGGGGAATATCTGCAGGATAAAATCGCTCAGATCCGGAGTGGATGGGCCCCCGTCAGTGGCCCAGGGGAGACGTCAGAAGCAAGTCTTGAGACACCACGCTGGGAGGAGTTTGACTCTGTTGCCCCTGAGGATTTGGACAGGTTACGTGGGCGACTGCGAGCCACTACATGTTTATTGGACCCGTGTCCCTCTTGGCTTGTACTGGCATCCTGGGAGGTCACACGAGGCTGGCTCCTGGGTCTTGTGAACGCTTCACTGGAGGAGGGGTCCTTGCCGGTCGCCTTGAAAGAGGCGGTGGTGAGGCCCCTACTCAAGAGGCCTTCCCTGGACCCAGTGGAGCTAGCTAATTATCGTCCCGTCTCCAACCTTCCCTTTTTAGCGAAGGTTGTAGAGAGTGTGGTGGCACAACAGTTCCCACGTCACCTGGAAGAGGCCGACTATCTAGACCCGCGCCAGTCCAGCTTCCGGCCGGGTCACAGCACGGAGACGGCCTTGGTCGCTTTGGTGGATGATCTCTGGAGGGCCAGAGATAGGGGTTGTTCCTCTATCCTGGTCCTATTAGATCTATCAGCGGCCTTCGATACCATCGACCATGGTATCCTATTGCGCCGGCTGGAGGGGTTGGGAGTAGGGGGCACCGTTTTGCGGTGGTTCTGCTCCTACCTCTTCGACCGGACACAATGTGTGTTGGCAGGGGAGCAGAGGTCGACCCTGAGGTCACTCACTTGTGGGGTGCCGCAGGGGTCGGTCCTCTCGCCCCTCCTGTTCAACACATACATGAAGCCGCTGGGTGAGATCATCCGTGGTTTTGGGGTTGGATACCATCTGTACGCTGATGACACACAGCTGTACATTTCCACCCCAAACCACCCCAACGAGGCCGTCGAAATGATGTCCCGGTGCTTGGAAGCCGTTTGGGTCTGGATGGGGGACAACAGACTCAGACTCAACCCCTCCAAGACTGAGTGGCTGTGGCTTCCGGCGCCCCGGTTCAACCAGTGGATTCCATCGCTGGCCATAGGGGGCGAACAACTGCCCCCTGTGGAACGGGCGCGCAATTTGGGCGTCCTCCTTGATGCCCGGCTGTCGATGGATGACCATGTGGCAGCCGTGGCAAGGGGGGCGTTCCACCAGGTTTGCCTGGTGCGCCAATTGCGCCCCCTATTGGATCGGGACGCCTTACGCACGGTCACTCTCACCTGGACTACGTCTCGCCTGGACTACTGCAATGCTCTCTACATGGGGCTCCCCTTGAGATGCACCCGAAGACTACAGCTAGTTCAGAATGCGGCCGCGCGGGCCATCATGGAAGGGACAAGATACTCCCATATAACACCACTCCTGCGCGAGCTGCACTGGCTGCCTGTGGTTTTTCGGGTGCGTTTCAAGGTGTTGGTTACTATCTTCAAAGCGCTCCATGGCACGGGACCTAGTTACCTGCGGGATCGCATCTCACCTCATACATCCCTGCGACCAATCCGCTCTCACAGGGAGGGACTCCTCCGGGTGCCGTCCACTAAGCAGTGTCAATGGGCGGCGCCCAGGAACAGAGCCTTCTCTGTGATGGGCCCAACCCTCTGGAATGACCTCCCCCCCGATATTAGAACTACCACAGACCTCCGCTCCTTCCGACAGAAGCTTAAGACCCACCTGTTCCAGTTAGCTGGCTTAACCGATTCATAATCCCATTTACCTCCTGGCAAACATCTTATTGGGCAGTTTTTTAAGGGTATTTTAATGTTTATTTGTATTTTATTTTACATATTGTACAGTCTACATCCTACCTCCTCCGCGTACCTATTTGTATATTTGTATATTGAATGTATATCTATATTTTGTATTATACTGTTTTAACATGACTGTACACCGCCCGAGTCCTGTTTAGGAAAGGGCGCGGTTTAAAATTTTTTAATAAAAATAAATAAAAGTTCCATATAGAACACATTCTGATAAGCAAAGATGTATCTGATTCACAGCTTGCAGTTGCTCAAAGGTCCCTACTCCTCTAGCAAGATTCATGAGTCCAGGAGAAATCCATCCAAGACCTGAGATTGTAATTCTCCATGGATTGAAGAATCCCAATCCCAGAGCCATTCTGTTTTGCCAGGGTTCAGTTTCAGCCCATTGGTCCACATCCAGGCCTAACAGCCTCATGGCATTACAAGAGAGAGGTCACAGCATCACTTAACTCACCATGGCCTGAGAAATTCAGCTGGGTGTCATCAGCATATTAATCTTTCTTAACCTCACCTACATGGTTCTTGTGGCAATACAATAAAAGGAAATCCCCAGGTAAGCTTCTGAGGAAAAAGAAGGAAAGAAATTTGATAAATGAAAAAGTAACATGTACCATGTTTCCCCCAAAATAAGACCTCCCCGAATAATAAACCCAATCTGGCTTTTGAGCGCATGTGCTAAATAGGCCGTCACCCAAAATATTGCAATGCAGCAGCAGCCATGAGGTGACCATGCTCACCGCATCTTGCACCTCAAAAATAATAAGACCTCCACGAAAATAAGGCCAAGCGCTTATTTCGGGGGTCAAAAGAAAATAAGACCCTGTCTTATTTTCGGAGAAACATGGTAGATTTTGAGAGGATAACTACTAGGACCTCAGATTGAATATTTCCCATTTAAGGATTTCAGATCTGATGGGCTGTAGCTTCTGGTACACTCTGGATCAGTTCCTAACTCCCTACTTCCAGTGAGTATAGCCCAATGAATTTGCTTCTCCCTAAAATCAAATAATAGCTTCTGCTCTTCCCCTAAGATATGAATTTAGTTGGGGGGCGGGGGGAAGGCAGAGATGGATTCAGGCTTTTCTTGGCTCCAGGGTGGTAGATCTTTCTAATTAGATCTCTCTTTGTATAATGTTAAGCATGCTTTCCTTTGAAGTCTCCCCTGTATATTTCTTTCACCCCCCTGTGAGGGAAGAGCATGGTTTGTGATCATTCACATGAGCCATTGTTAAAGCCTTCATGCAATATGCAGTCTAGTTTGAGGTGAGCAGAAGGGTATGTATTAATCTTTAATTGGGATAAATAATTCTCTCCATCCTCTTCCTTCTTCCAAAAATACAATAGTCTACAACATTAAGCTGTACATGAGTAAGAGTCAGCATTTTCTTACATTCAGAATTGAATACATTCATTTAAATGGTATATAGAATTTGTACAATTCTGTTTTCTTGAGTTCTTTTATGTACAGTGCATTCAGAAAGTATTCAGACCCCCTTCCTTTTTGTCAATTTTGTTATGCTGCAGCCTGATTCTGCAGTTGTTGAAATTCATTTTTATTTATTAAAAAGGAAAAAAAACCTAAATTAAATTGATTGGACATGATTTGGAAAGGCACACAGATTTCTATAGAAGGTGTCAAAGCTGACAATTTACTACAGGTTGACTCCATTCAAGGTGTGGAAACATGTCAGCAACAATCAAGAGAAATGGGAAGCATCAGAGCTGAATTACACATGTTGTTGCAAAGGGTCTGAATACTTGTGCCAATATGATATTTTGGTTTTTTCTCTTTAATAAATTTACAGATGTTTCTAAAATTTTGTTTTCACTTTGTCATTGTGGGGTAATGAATGTAGATTAATGAGGAAAAAATGAATTTTAACAACTGCAGAATCAGATTGCAGCATAATAAAAGAGAAGGGGGTCTGAATATTTTCTCAATGCTCTGCATACTTTGGGAAGGTTATCAAAATATGGTCTGCTGGAAAATAAATATATCCAAGAGTCTCTATTAGAACATTTATTTATTGGTTGGTTGATTGGTTTCATATACCATTTCCACAACTATGCATGCCATAAGATTTGAGAGGAAATGCACAGCTATGCATTTCTGCATAGACCCCCCAAAATGACAACGCTCCTTTCTTCTAGTTTTAATGGTATTAATGAGACTAAAATATGTACTTGTACCTTTATACTCAAATCCTGAAATGTTTTCATAAGTTACACAAGAGGATTGTAGATATTTGCATAAAATATACTTGCCACCTACTTGTGATTGAAAAGTTGTGCATCACAAAAATTTGGCACATATATTTTTAAATATGTGGGGAGAGAAATGATAAAAGCATGTGCTTCATTCCAACTGTTGCCATTGTTCAACGTAAAGGAAATACTTTTATCTAATAACCAGTTCTTCCTATGAATATTGTTCATCCATCTATGTGCTGGTATAAGCCATAAAGTTTTAAAAAAACAGCTTTTCAAAAGCAGCTCTGTTCATTTATTTGAGGTGATGATAAAGGAAGTTGTTGGAACATAAAAATCCATCTGGCCTAACAATCTTGGTTTCACTAAACACCAGATAATCAAAATGGGATGCAAGCAATGATTTACAGCTGGTCCTCACCCTTACGACCATCCCAGCATCCCCAGGGTCAGGTGATCAAAAATTAGTCACTTAGCAACTGGCATGCATTTACAACCATTGCAGCGTACAAGGGTCACATGACAGCTATTTGTAACCTTCCCAGATGGCTTCCCACAAGCAGATTCAATAAGGGAAAGCCAGATTTACTTAAAAGCCACTTGAATTATGGAATGGAATGGAATAGAATGGAATAGAATTATTTTCTATAATTCTAGAATTCACAAGGAATTTGTCTTTTGTGCGTATGTTCTCAGTGTACATAAAAGAAAAGATATATTTGTCACGAATCATAAGGTACAACACTTAATGATAGTCATAGGATACAAATAAGCAATCAAATCATACTAGGAAAAGATCAATATAAATCGTAACAATACAAGCATAACTAACTAATAACTACAGACATTGCCTTAATAATCATGGCAACAAGACAGTAGACTCAAATGTGATTCACTTAATAACCACCTTGCTTAGAAATAGAAACACCTGGTCGCAATTATGATCATAAGTCAAGGACTACCTGTATGGTACAAAAAATTTTATCTTTGCCAAAAAAAAAAAGGTTAGGGCATGCTGTATGCTAGGTATAAAGCATTGATTATCCCCCCCCCCTAATTTGTGGTAGAAGGCTTTTTTTAATGATCAGATGCTTCCTTTGAACTTTTTTCTTCTTCTCGATTATACTGAAGTATACATAGCCTGTAATTAGTTCTATTTCAATCACATTTGGAACCTCAAACACTTTCGTTTTTCTTTAAGAAAACAATTTCAAAATACTCACAGGAAACCTTTCACAGTTCTGAAATGTAGTCTTTCATACTCGCATGACTTCTTAACAAACTCAAAGTGAGAAATTTCCTCACGCTCTTCCAGGATATTGTAGAAAATGGAGCTGCTACCAAATGACTGTAATAATAGTGAAATTTTGTTGAGATTTATTCAGAACATAATGTAAATGAGCATTCTATTCTAAATTTTCCTTTGCTTTTCATAAAATGAAGAACACAACTCAGAAATAATTTATACCTCATGCTAGTGCTCACTCCCTCTCTCTAAATCTGGAGGTTATTTTAGTTGTAGGCTCAATTTTACTACTAATAATAATAATAATAAATTTGAATTTATTAGCCGCTCCCTCTCCACACAGGACTCGGGGCGGCGTACAATAAAACATATAAAACATAAAACATATGTGCAAACACATAAACAACCAAATACACACATATACAAAGACATACATGCACGGAGGAGGTAACAAATTACATCACATTAGGACTGTTAAAAATCAGCCATTAAAATACCCCATTAATAATAACACAATTTAAAAATTCAAAAGGACTGTCAGGAGGAATAAGAAAAAATTTACGGTTGAGCCAGGCCAGATAATTGAAAGAGGTGGGTCTTCAGCTGTACACGGAAGGAGCGGAGATCGGAAGTAATCCTGATGTCATGGGGGAGGTCATTCCACAGGGCTGGGCCCATCACAGAGAAGGCTCTGCTCCTGGGTGTCGCCCCCCCCGACACTGTTTAGTGGACGGCACCCAAAGAAGTCCCTCTCTGTGTGAGCGGATTGGTCGTAGGGATGTATGGGGCAGGATGCGATCCCGCATGTAACTAGGTCTTGTGCCATGAAGCGCTTTAAAGATCGTAATCAAAACCTTGAAACGCACTCGGTAGACTACAGGAAGCCAGTGCAGCTCGCGCAGGAGAGGTGTTACAGGGGAGTATCTAGTCCTCCCCATAATCACCCGCGCGGCCGCATTCTGGACCAACTGCAGTCTCCGAGTGCATCTCAAGGGAAGCCCCATGTAGAGAGCATTGCAGTAGTCCAGGCGAGACGTCACCAGCACATGGGTGACTGTGCGTAGGGCATCCCGGTCCAATAAGGGGCGCAATTGGCGCATCAGGCGAACCTGAGAACTATCTTCTCACTAGATTTTAATTATTCTGTTTTGCCATATGATTTTCCAACCAGGTAGGGGTTTATCATACCAGTTCCCCTTCCACATCCCAATAGCACAAATGTAGTTTTAGGATGATCCACAGTTGTCTTCTCTCGTTTAAATGCAACAAATTGAGATTTGGGAGCAAAGAACTTAATTTTATCACCATTTTGCCTTGAACAGGAACAAATCCTGCAGTTGCAAAATTTTCCCTTTCCGCATAAATGGTACATGAAAAAGTAGTTTCCATCACCCCCTTGAGCCACATTTAGACTGTGTTCATTGGTCTGGTTATTGATTGGTTATGTGCCTTCAAATTGGTGCTGGCTCTCAGCAAATGCATAGATTTTCTCCATGACATTCTGTTCCAAATCTGGTCCTTCAGATCCTTCAACGGTACACTCATCGACGTTGTAACGGAGTCCCTCCTCCTTGCCACTAGTCAATTTCTTCTCTTTTTTCCAGCTTTCCAAGCATGAATGTCTTCTCCAGAAAGCTGTGTCTTTACATAATAGTTCTGAAATAGGATAATTTGAACTTGGGCCTTTGAACCTCGAGGGAGAACTCTGGATTGATTTTTTTTCAGTGATTACTTAATTGTTTCTGTGGCTGTTCAGGGTATTCTCAAGAGTCTTCTCCAATACCAAAGTTCAAGAGTGTAAATTGTCTTCTTATCCTGCTTCTTCAAAGTCCAACTTTCACTTCCACAGAGTATCAGAGGGAATACCATTGCTTGAATTATACTGATCTTTTGAGGTATATACCACGGCATCTGAATATTTTCTGTACGTCTTTGTGGCTGCTCTACTGAGTACTTGACTGCAGCATATTTCTTGAATGCTTCTTCCTTTACTGTTGACAGTTGGTTTTAAAAGACAGAAGGTATCCACCCCTTCACTATCTTCAGTACCAGTTTTAAAGCTGGGTGTACCTATTCTCATTAGTTCGGTCCTTTTTATGTTTTATTTTAGTCCCTATTTAGTCCTATTTTTTCACTGTGTCCTTGACTATTATTCTAAAGTTTGGAGATTGTTGCATTTTCAGTTATCAGAGTGGTGTCATTAGCATAGTTTTTATTTTACTGACATGTCTTCATACATTTTAAAACCACATTGATCTTCTCCATCCAGTTTCTCTTGATCTATATTTAGTATATATAGATTGAGTAAATAAAGGAGTGAGAAATAGTGTTTTCTCACTCTTTTGCCACACATAAACTAAAAACATAATTGGTCTAATAAGGTGGGGGCTGCAAAGCTGTCAAGCCATCTTTCTCCTTGAGAGTTTTGCTAAAATGAGGACTCAGAACCGATAGTGAGAAAGAGTTTCAATAGGCCACAACATTGTTTTGAGAAAATACCAGTGTTGCTGGGGATTCAAATACTCTAGACCAGGCGCCCAATCCGCGGCCCATGAGCTGCATGCAACCATGGACAGCTCGTAATACAGCCCCACAAGGTTGTCAACTTTTAATATTATTATGTGATTTACATACATTAACTATATATATATTTATGTAGCCCAAGACAATCCCTCTTCACTCAATGTGGCCCAGGTGAGCCAAAAGTTTGGACAACCATCTCCTACATAAAACAGTTGACTTTACAGGATCACACAACTGAAACAGTCATTGTGTAGAAGGGTCTTAACCTTATCATTGAAGATAATTGGACTAAGCAAGCAGAAACATTTAGTTTACATTCTTAAGCCTCAATACTCTTAAGAAGCTTCTTTATAACTTCGGTATTAAAGTTGCAGGTTGTTTGAGAAAGACAGACAAGGAAGAGTACAGAAGTATGTAAAAATAGTTCTGAATATGAAATGGTATTCGTACTAAGGCAATAGTTATATAGTAGATTCCATTTTGTGTATACCTACCTATCAGAAAAGTCTAAACAAAAATTATAAATTGAATAACCATGGGGTTAATTTAAATTAAATGTTACTTTAAAAGGATATTTCTTATTAAGTTTCTAAACTTAATGCACACATAACATGTTTTATACATTTCATGAAATGTAAATTTATTTTTATATTTCAGCATTTTTCATGTGCTCATTTCTTATATATATATATATAGCCATTATACCGTAAAGTGATTTCAGAACAAAGATTTGGATTTATAGCTATGAATCTTAATTTTCCCCTCTGGCTTTCAGATATTTTCTTTGCTAGGTCATTTTCTTCTGTGGCATATTAGTACATCATATATTAAATACTGTAGTGTTCTCTACTGCTATAATGACAAGAATAAATGCCAGTATTTGTTTTGTGCTATTCCTGCTACCTGTACAGATCATGTTCTCATCTGTTTTCCTAGAAAAGTGTACACTAAAAGACATCTGCTTCTTTCATACAAGTGGCCTTTTCCTGGGCTGAGGATATAATAGTGATTCAAAGCAATTATATTCGGGCATTGTTCTTTAATGGTGATATGAAGAGAGCAGCATATAACGGTTCAGAGAATTAGAATTGGTTTTTATATCTTTTTCTTTTTTTTGAGGGATCCTTGATGCTTTCTGAGTTTGATTGTTTTTTTTTCTCAAATATTTAATTACCCAAACTAGGCAACATCATCAGTTCAAGTAGGGAGTGGGTTTTGCTCTTGCTTTATATTTTATGATTTATATTTTGCCCTGTCGTTAGTGCAGTTGTCTTGGTTGTTCTTTGGTTGGGCTACTTACTATTAGCTTGTTGACAGTTCCCTGATTGGAATATCATTTACTGCTTGATTGTTGGTCTGATGTTAATATTATTTTTTTGTATATATGCACAAGCAGGTATGTTCGTCTGTAAATTATTAGTGGGAAACTACTTCCTCAAATGGAGGCCTCAAAAAAACTTCCTCAAGAATACTGAATTCTTCCTGTTAAAGTAACAGGAGAATTGTGAACAATTTATATGTTTCTGAAAGGTGTGTCATATTATGCAAGAATCTGTTTTTAAAAACAAACACTTTCTAAAATGGGTTATCAATATGCTTTATGCTCCTAAGATGCTATAAAAATGTTAAGAATTGTTGAAAACATTTGGGATTTTTTTTCATTATACCAGGTAGCATTACTAATTATGACATGGATTCTCATACCATGTTGCCATAGTAGCAATTCATAGCGATGGCAGGATGTTTACCATATTTATGCTCTGCTTCTTTTTTTTTTTTTGAGGTTGTACTTTACATATTGTATCTGAGCTAATACTGTAATTTCTGCAAGTACTCTTAGCAACTTTTTTAATAGCAATAGCATGTAGACCTGTATACCACTTCACTTTCTAAATCCATATATCAAACATGCATACATACATGTGTGCGCACGTGCACACACATGTCAGAATACACACACACACACACACATTTTAATAGGCCCCCCTGAGGCCTGTTATATAATATAAGAGCTGAGCCTTATATTATTTTAGTAAAAATTCCTGTCATATGTAAAATTCATAGTTCTATTATGATATTAACTTGAACAATATTGCTGAATTTTTATTTCTCTAGTTTCTTAACAATGGAAGTCAGTACAGTGTAGTGGATACATATTATCCTACACCTCAGCTGTTCTTTTCAGTGAACTGTGTTTCTTTTTGTGACCTGCACCTCCGTTATTGGACCCGCGTAGGAAAATCAGAAATTATTTTCAGCTGCCAATTCATATATTAAATATTTCAGGATACAGAAATGCCAAAGTATACACAATCTTATCTGTCTTCCTTTCTTATCTTTCAGCCATGTTTATTTGAGATTTCTTTCTTGCTGAAACACTGGGCTTGTATGATGGAGATTTTGAGTAAATTCAAAGGAAACCTGTCTAATTACTGACCCCAGTGAGTCAGAGACATGCATTAAATTAACATCAGGTACCTCAGAGTCTGAGTAAAATAAACAATGCTGTTAAATAATAATATTAACAGCCCACAGTTCTGGCTCTTCATCAGAATATTATTCAGTGTATTTCCTTCAATATATACAAGCCCATATCCTTTCTCAAGGTCATGAAATACTTGTGATTGGTCTAATTGTTAAATGGATTTAGCAACAAGTCAGTTGAAAACAAGTTTATCAACTACTCAGATCCTCTCCGTTCCGAATCCTGCTTATTTTTTCAAGATGGTGGGTGTTACTTTAGCATATCTCAGGTAAAATATTGTAACCAATAATGGTCACTTTGTTCTTTTAAATTTGATCTCTACATTGAAACGTTGTCATCTTCTTTGCAATTTTTATTCCCTGAATTATATGTGGGTTTACAGACCTTTATAGAAGTGTTATTATCAATTATCTTACGCTGATCTTTCCATTGGCTTTGTTATTAAAAACCAAAACTGTAGTCTTCTCTGCAGAAATTCAAATACCATGATAGGTATTCCAAAATTATATGGGGGGAAAAAATGGACTAACACTTAAGTTTGCCGGGTCTGTTGAAAATCTGTTGTGCTTGTTTCATTGTAGTGTTGCTGAAAACCACAAACAGAATCTTATGACTGTCGCCAATCTGGGAGTTGTTTTTGGACCAACGTTAATGCGACCACAAGAAGAAACCGTTGCTGCAATTATGGACATCAAGTTTCAAAATATTGTAGTTGAGATTTTAATAGAAAACCACGAAAAGGTAATTTATATTTGAGTCGTGCATGTTCCATGTTTTTAAAAAGTTGATTGTTTACCAATGTTTACTGATTTCGGTGAATATTTTAGCGGATGTCAGTTGCACAGAACATTGGGAAGAGACAGGAATTTGACAAGTAATAGGGTTTTTCTCCAGGCGTCTGCCAGCTCATTTTGTCTTCTTGAACATTTTTATTGATTGGGAGATGAAATGTTTGGATTTCTGTATCCTTTTACTGGGGAAATTCTGAAATCCCAGGCCACTCATAACAGAAATTGCATAGTGGAAAAAAAGAGTTTCCCTATCATTGAGGGGGAAAAAAATAATGTGGGTGTGACATTGAATGAATCACCAGTTTAATTGGAATGAATAATCTTGTACCATCTTGAGCTTTATTTAAGCTGTTATGGTTCCCTTTAGAATACAGTTTGTGGTGTGGGGGTAGATCCAAATGAATGATGCTTTGGGAATCATCAGAAGTAGTTTCATCTCAAAGGAAAAAAACCACAGAAAAATATGGAATTCATCATGTTAAAATTATGTATATGTACAGTAAATCCTCTGTGAAATTCATGAAGATCATTTTTTCTCTCTCAGGAAGAGGCTTTGCTTAATTCCCAATTTTGTTTAATCCCAAGAGACAATTTAATCTTTAAGGCTAATTCTAGCTAATTGAAAGAGAAGAAGAGTGGTGTAAAATGTTATCAATCCAGGGAGATTATGAATTTGTTTTGTACATTTTTGGTGAATCAGTGCATACTCTCATCATAAACTTGCTTACTTTCCTTTGAAGATTAGTGCAGCATTTGAATCAGCTGTGTCAGCAAAGAAATAGCAGCTTGAAACTTCTTGGCTTTAGAAAGTATTATATGAATTGTAGTCTGTAGAGATTGCCAAAATAATTAGTGTGCAGGTCATTGTATTGTCTACATACAATCTGCTAAAAACTAGACTACCTCAAAGCATTTAGTGTTCAGACTCACATATCTCAAAACTACAAAAATGTAATGACACTGTTGAGTGGTTTACCTAAGAAATATTTTATCTTTTCCTTTATCAAAAATCATTTGTCTACTTTACAGCCATTTTTGAGAATTACTACTTCCACACATAGTTTTTTAGATTTTGGTAGAAATTGCCCCCCTTTTACATCAAGTTTCTATTTCAAATTCTCTTTTCTTTGTTTAAAAAAATCATAGATATTTAACACGGTGCCTGATACTCTACAGTCAAATTCCCAGTTGCTCTTATCTCGAAAAAAAAGTACAGATTCAAAGCCACCATCCTGCAGTGAGAGGCCCTTAACACTTTTCCACACACTGCAACACAATGAAAAGCGTAAGTATCTTTATTCTCTGTGCTAACTTGCCACAGCCAACTTGTCATGGCCAACTCACCATTGGATAACTTGCTCTGGGACAACTAGCCACAGGGCAAGAATTACACTAATATCAGAGAAATGGTAGAGCAGAATTATTAAAGAAAGGATGCAAAAAGTGAACAAAATGAAATGCGAATAACAAAAATTAAAATATTTTTTAATTATTTTAAATACTGAAATTGAATTGTCCACAATGAGTTTTCCTGCAGTGAGTTGGCCATGGCAAGTTAGCTGTGGGAGTTGGTTGCGCCAAGTTGTCCCATTCCGGTGCTGAGTATTATGCTGCATTCTTGTCTTTTGTGAAATGTAAACTATAGATTTCGTTTTTATCTATAGATCCTTAGTCTTAAGATAATGGAACCTAGTAGCAAAGGTCTTTTGAGATCTATGGCTATAAATTGATTCATAAAGCTAGAAAAGGTTTGTAGGACTGAATGCAACCAGAAGATCCCATTAAAAATAAAAGGTATAAGTCTACTCTTCTTTGTACATACACAGCAAACTCTCATTGGTTTTAAAATGTATTCTGGGGTTCTAGAACTGTAGCAGGAACCATAACTCACAATTACTGTCAGTTCTCTATTGCCTAAATAATTTGGAGCAGATTATTCTTAAGGAAGAGGCAGCAGTATTAAGAGAGTAGGATTTTTTAAAGTTCAACAGAGAAGGAAATGCTTAAAGCATGAAATGGTTTAGCTAAATATCTTTAGAGGAAGGACCAAAAACCCAGCAGCCTGAATGCAGAAATAAGAGCCTAAATAGTATAACAATATGTTTAAATCTAATGTAAAAAGTCTAATATATGTACTGGCCTATGACTGAAATACATTGAAATTTTAATTCTAATATATATGTTTTCAGAAATTCCAATGTTCTCTCTTTAAAAAAAAAATCTTCATAAAAATCATGTCAAAGCATCAGTTCAATTTGGTCTACTTTTCAGAGGAAAACAGAAACAGTATAATTAACTCCAGCCTAGAATCGGTCATATCATCATCAAACGTCAACAGTTTGCTCCAATCCAGTAATGCTGTTCAGCCTAACAAGAACTCAACTGAATCTAATGCAGAAGTTATCAAACCCAACCGGCCAAATTCACTGTAAGTATACGCCTGATGAGCATACCAGCAGTTTTTATCTACTGATCTTCAGATATCATGATTGGAAACAGATGCAATTCCCCACTAGGCTCTTGTTTCAATAATATCATGTAAAATTAACTCCTGGCTATGTACTGAGGGATATTAAAAAACCCTACTATTTGGGCAAATATTTAACCTTTGGGTCCTTTCCCCAAAACATTTTATGCTGCTGCTTGCTGATTTGTGCTTATGTCTTGTACTTAACGCAAATTATGTAGGGGCATTGTTTAGTTTCATTTGCTTTTAGAAGTTGAGGAAGTCTCTCTATTTAGGAAAGTGCTTTTGGCATAGCTGTTTAGCAACTGAATGTCTGCCAGTCTTTCTGCTGTTTGTGAATTGATAATGCTGTAATGCAATGATTTAAATAATAAATCTTAGGCTTAGCAGATCAGTCTGGTGTATTAGGAACTGTTATTACAAATTGTTGAATCAAAACATTTTCTTTTTCTAAGCTCTGTTCCGTCTGGGTTATCCACTTGAATTTTATCTACTCCATCTTTATATCTCTTTGGCAAGTAGAGTCCATTCAAGATTATCACAGTGATTCAGTATTACAAAACCTAATCAAAGACTGCTGTTCTAAGATCTTTTGTTGCGGAACATATTTGTGTGACATCACTGCACTGTGTGATTTTACCATCCCCAGTCACTGGCTGCTAGAGAGAAAGACAGATGTTTTGTGTTGGTTGACATTCTCCAGAAAGGGAGATATGAAAGATAACAGCTGATGTTTTTGGTAGCAGCCATTCATATTCCGTAATGCTGAAATATTGGAATTTAGTGTGCTTACCAGTAAAGGAAGAAACTGCTTTATCTTTGCCAGTGTCTACACTGTAACCAGCTACTTTTAGAACTGTCATAAGCATAAAGCTAAACTGATGCTGCCTTTACTCACATAAGTGTTTAGTCTATGGGGAACTTGAGATCCTAGAAAAGCATTTTTGTAGGTTTACTCATTGTTCAGTCACAACTCTAACACATTCCAATTAGCAAAGTAGCCTCGCCTTTTTCAGTTCTTCTAATAGGGGCTGATTTTTTTCTGGCAATGGAACAGTTTTAAAGTGGAGTCAGCAAGGTTTGACATCTTAATTGTAGGTCCTATCTCTTGTATTTGCCAGTAGAAGCTTTACAGCTGAAAAAAAAATGCTGTTGGCTCAAAAAAGAAATCTGTTGTCCTTAGCTATTGAAAAAGCTATTACATTATTTTCCAAATATGACAAAAATAAATCCTTAATAAATGGAGTATTTCATTTCCTGTGGAAACAGAGGGATGACTAATTTTATATTTCATTTAGTAATAAAGCAGTGTTTTAATGCAGCTAGCTATTCAAGAGGCAGGTTCAGTCACTAAATGCTGAGATAAAAGATTGCCTATAGACTATGTTCTTCTCATTGTGGTGCTAAGATTTTTTGTTTCCAGGAGGAAAAATGAAAAAAAAAATCCTAAGTCAGTGAAACAACTACTCTATTTGAAAGCATCAGGAATATTACCAAAACAATGAAATTAGCCAATTTTCATCTATATCCGTTTTATTATTAGCTCAATTTTAAAATACTGAAGAAAAATTTCTGAGGTGGGTATTCTCCAATATGCCTGTCATTATCCTTGCTTATTTTAACTCTTGGAAATCTCTTTAGTAGTTTTTATCATCTTATTTAAAATAAAGGGATAATTTGACTTTTCCTATATTATGCGGGGAACATTTCTAAGCTCACACTGAACTCAGAGAAACATAGAAACAATGTATTATAGGGAGATAGCCATATTAATCTGTGGCAGCCAAAAATTAATAGAAGCCATACCATCTTTCCAGGCTACCATTTTTTTTAAAATTTAGAAGGAAATTTTTGACACTTTGTCACAGAGATGAAGAGGCTAAATTAATGCAAGATTTGAGATAAGGCAGGGAGAAAGAGTGGAAAATAAGATGGATATGTAAATGCAAGCTACAAGTGAAATAGGGCCTCAGTGGCTAAGACGTTGAGCTTGTCGATCAGAAATGTTGGCAGTTTGGCGGTTTAAATCCCTAGCGCTGCGTAACGGACTGAGCTCTCGTTACTTGTCCCAGCTTCTGCCAACCTAGCAGTTCGAAAGCAGGTAAAAATGCAATAGAAAAATAGGGACCACTTCGGTGGGAAAGTAACAGCCTTCCATGCGCCTTCGGCATTTAGTCATGCCGGCTACATGACCACAGACGTCTTTGGACAGCGCTGGTTTTTCAGCTTTCAAACAGAGATGAGCACCGCCCCCTAGAATCGGGAACGACTAGCACATATGTGCGAGGGGAACCTTTACCTTTATCTCTTACCTTACCCTCTTAATTATCAGTTGTAATATGTTAAAAACCCATTATGTTGTTGAGTTTTGGAAAATAACCTTTCAATTATATGAGTTCGGTCATATTGGAAAAGTTTCAATATGAGCTCAGTTATATTGGAAAAGTTTCTTTTTTCCAAGGTGATTACTTGATATCAGGAAGTATATGCAGAGAAATGCAAAGATTCAACACTACGGTTGATTAGTTGGTGAAGTTGACAATTTTACTGAAATAGATAAATGTATTTTTTTTATTACAGAAAAGAAATTATCTACTTTTATTACTGACCAGAAGCCTCTTATGAACTTTTTGCATATAAATGAGAAAAATGAACTTCACTTATGATTTTGATGACTAGACAGGATTGATTATAGAAAGAATAGTAATATGATATAACTTTAGAGGGCGAGGTCAAAATGTAATTATAACTGCTGTGAAGAAACCTCTTTGTATTGCTTCTCTCTCTTTTCCATTCTTCTTTCACTTTTTTTACTTTTCTTGGACTTCTTTCTTTTCTTTCTTAATGTCCATCAGTTTGTGTTAGCTTTACCTTCGTATTTGAAAGTTTTAATAAAAATGGAACTTAAAAATAATCTGTAATAAAGTGTCCTTGAAGGTCAAAACGCTCTGATGATGGCAAAATATTAGATTAATCTATTTTAAAGGTTGATTGCAGTTTCAGCATCCTTTTAAGCACTGCTAATTTGAGAATGGGAAAATGACACATTGTGGATTAATCATGCCAATAGAGGGGGATTGTTTGTTTTTATTTTCTAAGATCGTAAATGAAGAGTTGATTTTGTTAAAAAAAATGTTTTCCTTTTGAAGACAACTTCCCTGTTATGTTGCTACAGCTTTCTTAATGTAAATTTACAGAAACCTATACCAATACATACATACATATATACATACACACACAGAGAGAGTATATTTTGGTATGATAGTGAGACTGGAACCTCTGTATTCCAAAGTATTTCTGAAGTTCTATTTAATTGACCCAGGAACGCTATGACATTCCAGGAAGACTTGCTGAAACCTGTTTATATATTACACACACACACACACACACACACACACACACACACACACAGTCTTTCTGCTATCAGGATTATTTTTTGAAAAAAAATGTAAGCCCAATATATTATATAAGACTACTGAGAAAGAGACGCTGAGTTGATACCATAACATTACAATGATAGACAACTTTTGAAGCTACAATAATAGAGAGCCTTTGAAGCAGTGCTGGAGTTTACTGTATCACTAGAATCTAAGGTTTTTATAAACCACCAAAGTTTGTTAAGGAATCCAAACCCTTTTTCTTCTCTTATGTATTTCATAATTAACCTCTTGCTCTGGATGACAGGCTAAGATCAAATTGTACTGAATCTCTCCAAGAGACAGAGCTGCCTCCACTTAGTTTTGATTCAATAGGTTTCTGACAGAGTCCCTTTGAACTTAACAAGGTCTCAGTTTGGAGTGGTAGAGAAAGAGTTAGGTATAGTCACTGGGAGAACAAATCTCTGAGCCAGATACAACAGGCATATCAAACTGATATATAAGTGTAAGACTACTGAATCTTTTTAGGAAGAGGGCTTTTCAATTTGATTTAAAAACTCAGCAGGATGCAGTTTATTCTGAATCCTTCTATTTGACCTATCCCATTTTTGATACACACACACACACACACACACACACACCACACCACACACACACACACACGTTTAGTAGATTTGAAATTCCCAGGGTGCACAATGATAAGAAGAAAGGACAACTTTCACTTCATTTAAAAAGCAGATCTACTGTAACTACAGGAGAAATAAATGGAAGTATTCTCCTAAGTTTCATAACAAAAATGCAATTGGCCCACAGTTCTCCAATACTTATTTAAGAAGTCATACTGTACCCTTCATTCTTTGTTAGGAAAATGGAAAGGCTGAGAATAGCACCTCTGTTCTATGTTGTGGGACATACGGGGATGCATCTCTGAAGGGTTTTGAAAATCAGTCCAGACTTCTTGATAAGCACAGAAACTCTGCCAGTCTTCCCACAGTATTGTCTCACTGAGATCAGCTATGAGAAAAGATGCAGAGTCATCTAAGAGGTTCTATAGGCAGCCTGTGAGCCAGCAATTCTTCTCATTTTTTTAGCCTTACTAGTCACAAGTAGACAAATGCTCTATCCCTCTAAGAGGTGCTGAAGTGGCAACCAGGAGGTGGTTAAGGTATATGCTGTTCCTTTGAATGATTTTTATCACAGTAAAGAAGATTGAATAATCTACCTGGTAAAAGGAAAAGGGCCCTTTCATATGCTGATCAATATTCATCTGGTGGCAGTAGAAGCCATTGCTATCCGGGCTTTTGAATTTACCCCAGAGGCAGAAAAAGAAATTTCAAGGATCGTTGGGATAAAACGTTAGGTGTAAAAGTGTCACAGAGATAATAGTTCCAGATCTTAAGGTTTAATGATTAACTCTGTGCTCACATGTATATGTGTCGACTGAAAAATGCATAGGCATGCAGGATATCTTCTAATCCATGAAAAATGACCCTAGGAAGAGAGCCCTTAAGCCACACTGATGAGTGATTATTGATTACATGCAATTCAGCTTGAGACTTGTGCCAAGGCCACAAAATGAATACCTGAAGCAAAGGTAAACTTGGGAAAGTGAAAAGTTTACATGGAATACATACTAAAATCTTATTCTGCTTATTCTGGTTTTGTTTTGTTTTTTGGCACAAAACATTTCAGGCAAACCAGAAAAGCATTGGATTTTATATTCAACAACCTATTAAGAAATCATAAATAGAGTGTGTGTTTTGTTCTTCAGGCACTTCAGATCTGAAGATGGTGGTCTTTATTAAGAACTAGTCTTTGAAACTTCAGATCGCTTTGAGTCTGTCTTCTCTCTATTAATCAAGAATGTCTCTAAGGTTCTCCTATACAATTTTATTCAATGAATCATAAAATGTGACTTGATATTGGCCTGAAGTGTATCCACTTCATGCCACTATGAAATGAACTAGAATAGCAGACTTCTAGTTCGTTTCATTGGATGCAGTTTTGCATACTTCTCTTTAGGGAATAGTTACAATATTGTTAAGACAGGACAGCATGAGATTGATCAGTATAATTTTGGTTATTATACTTTTCAGTCAGATAAATAAGTAAATTTTATGAACTGCTGTAATCTTAAATCTTAAGATACATTGCAGGGTTAGCTGATGCTCTAGGTAAATTTATTAGCCTGTAGATCAGTTTAATATTGTTTTAATACGTAGATAACTTCTCAAATTGCTGGACATTTTCACCTGAGGGCAAATCAGAACAGTTGTCTTGACAACTAGTATAGGAACACAGCATGCACAAAGGTCTGCCCATGCTCAGGTTACAATCCACCTAGGCCCTTATAAAAAAATCCAACATTTTCAGAGGAAGCTATGAAGCAAATTATTGGTTTCATTAATTAATTTATGGAGGTCAGCTGTATCAGAAGAGTGTAAACTTGGGTTAAGTGGTTAAATGTGGCTATTCTTCCATGCTAAGTGTTTCTAGGTTCTTTTCCTTTAGCCATTTCCTCAGTCTTCATTTCTGGCCTTCCAGAAAATGAAGACTTTTCATTTCTGCAAACATCTGCAAACTTATCAATTTAATGCTTATTTGTGTGTGTGTGTGTGTGTGAGAGAGAGAGAGAGAGAGAGAGAGAGAGACAGAGAGAGAGACAGAGACAGAGACAGAGAGAGAGTATGTGCTTTTGCTATTAATAAGTTTACAGCAAAAACGATGAATATTTTAGTATTATTTTGGTTAAATTAGCTACCTTGATTATCAATCAGTGATCGTATATTATTAATCAATTCTTCTGCCCAGTTCGTAAGTTTTCAAAAGTGATAGCCTAACCTGTTGAGAATTCTGGATTTTACAGTCCTCACTCATCTTGGGACCAATTTGCAGTAGCAGGTATACACAAAATCATTGATTAATTAATTATTCCCAATACTATGATGGCTGAAATTTCCATCATTTCTGTTGGTTTGCTTTTGCCCTTATTTCACTCCTGAGATAACGGGGCAAATAAAGGATAAACCAGGAAGCTCTTAATATTTTACTTTGTTTTTCTTTAACCACTCCCACTATCATGAAGTCAAGAAGGAAAGTAAACCGTTTTTCTTGTCTTAATTTCCTCTCTGCAGTACAAAAGATTCTGTTTTGTTTTAGCTACTTGGGCCAAATATCTACTGAAGAACATCAGACTTGTCATTCTACTTCTGTTTAGTCTCTTCATTAGTGCTTCACTAAGAGAGATGTCTATGAGGATTCAAATGCCTCCTTGTATTTCCATGTGGTATATGTCAGGGAGTTGTTTGAAGACAAACTTCTTCACAGACCTGCTTTCCAACCACTTTGTTCCTTGCCTTGCAGTTGTAGCAGTCACCATTTTGTCTGAAGATAATTACTACTTCAATATTTTATTTGTATATTATGATTCTGAGGCCACTCAGCTCCTCAGGAACTCTAGGCAGTTAAAAATAATGATACAAAATATCAAATGGAACACTCACTGCATTTATTTAAAAGAAGAGTATGAATACTTAGTATCTAGAAAAAACATCTAGTCAAATTGAGTGGCAAAATTGCATTTACTTTATGATTTGGCTGCTTATATAACACACAGGAAATCTGAATAAAGTTTCGAATGCTAAATAGAGTACAGCGACATCAGTGGTAAAACTATTTTTCACCAGTGATTAAATTGTTACAAACTGCTCAGTTTTTAATCTCTACAGTAATTGCAAGCAAGACAAATAGTAGCAAGAGAGTTGCTATGCAGTAGTTGTAATCTAATAGTTGGTAATCAGAAGTTTATTGATAAATAATAATACCCAAACAAGCAGAAATGTTCTAATTCAAAATCTCAAATGCAACTGTGACTGCAACATTTTGGTTTAGAACATAATATACGCTGTTGAGGGAGTTAGAGAAATAAAGTAAGATAGCAAATGAAATCTAATTGTTATGGTTAACTTTCGATTCTCTTTGAGTAGACATATTCTTCTTATAGCTCACAGTAGACTCTCGAAGGGTTAATTAAGGCCTGTATTTGTACTTCTTTTTCCTTTCACTTGGCTAGTTATTTTAAGACATTCTGGCTAGCCAAACCACAGAAAATAGAGCATCATTTTTTAAAATCTTTTCCTGTTTACCAAAGAATAAAACTGAAATGCAACATTAATCTGCGGGACACTAAGCTTTAGTTTTCATTTCTAATTTTCTCCAGCTCTCTTCTGTCAGATAGATGAATCAAAGAATTTGGCCTGAAAGAAATATTCTGTTAAGTGATTTTGCTGAAGTAAGAATTAGAAGCAAGGGAGTATAGAACTGTGTACCAAGTCAACATATTTTTATATAATTGTTAATTCAAACTGTATAAAAAAGAAAGAAAGAAAGAAAGAAGAAAGAAAGAAAGAAAGAAAGAAAGAAAGAAAGAAAGAAAGAAAGAAAGAAAAAAGGAAGAAAAAGAAATCAAAGAGAAAGCTAAAAGTGCAGGGAGTGGGGAAAAGAAAAATGTTACACACGGGTAGTTTCTAATCTTCTTGACATAAGTTATAAGTACAGTTATAAATTTGCCTCTTACTCTATGGTTACAACATAAGTGCCTTCCTTCTTTAATCTATCCTGTTTAATCGTCTAAACTATAAATCACAAGTTTATATTTTCCTTTTTTACATAAAAAGTCTACAACAAGTTTCCAGTCAGCAATAAATGTAATTATTTGTCTTTTCCTTGATCAAATATGTCAATTTAGCCATGTCAGCAAGTTCCATCATCATTCCAACTGTTTAATCATCAATCTCAAAAGAAAAATGTCTGGCTTCAATTGGATATTAATCTTTAAAATCCTCTGAATTAGGTTATGCATATATTTAAATCCAGAATTTTCTAGCTTTTTTACAGTTCCATCAAACATGTGGAGTTGAAGATAAAATGTCCTTTCCTATTCTTCACATTTGCTACATAAATTTAAAGTGACCTTACACATTCTAGACAATTTCTCTGGTAACATATACAGTTTCAGTAGTACATCATTTTAAAAATTCTCTTTAAGATTATAACAATATAATTTCATTTCTTTCTTTCTTTCTTTCTTTCTTTCTTTCTTTCTTTCTTTCTTTCTTTCTTTCTTTCTTTCTTTCTTCATTTATTTATTTATTTATTGAATTTATTTATTTGCCACCCATCTCATATCCAATGACTCTGAGTGGCTTACAACATAAAAACAATGAAAAATATTAAAATCATACATTGTAAAAAAACAACACAGCAGATAAAAAACATTAACAGATGAAATCATAGATACAAGATGGCAAAGAGGGGAGCCGGACACATGGAGGGGAGGAGAATGGGGTGGAATTTAATTAGTCAACCACCTTCAGTATGAAGTTCCCCCATTGGGTCCCCAAGCCATGAGTTAGAGCCAGGTCCTATAAATAAAAGAACATTAACAACTACATCCCTCTGCAATCAGTTCTTTCTTGATTTCCTTTTATATTCCCCTTGATTGAATTCTAGTGTTTCATGATAAGTTGGCCATTTGTGTTTGCCTATTATTTTTCACCTATAAAATGCTTTTTGTGCTGAGATCCACAAAGGTGTTTTCAGGTACAACTTGGATTTTTACCTATTCCATATTCTCAATATGGCCTGTTTAACATAACGAATCTACACGAAACTTGTCTTTATTGTAGCACAAACACCCATGCCATCCAAATCTCAAGTTATGTCCTTCTAACTCCAAAACTCCTCTAGATTCATCCAAATTAAACACCAAGTTGCAAAATACAATATCAAATCAGATAAATCAATCATCTTTCCTTTGCATCTTGTAACACCTTTTATTTAACTCGTGTTTTTTTTCCTCCTAACACAAATTTCAATATATCTAATTATATTGGCCAGTGTTTCAATGGTACATCAATTGTCTGAAACAAAAACGTAATTCTAGGCAAGACAATCATTTTTATAACAGAAATTATCTCCAGCGATGATGGTTGTAATTTATCCCATTTTAACATAACTTTTTAGACTTTATTACCTATCTTAACATAACTATTTTGAAATAATATACAATTCATAATTATCAGAGTGATACACACATGCTTATTTTCTTCTCAAATCATAAACCTCTTCTATTCATCAATTCTGTTTAATCCATTTTCACATTTTTGTTAAGATATTTGTCTTCTGTTTATTAGTCTTGAAACCTGCTAATGCACCATAGTCTTCTAATCTGCCCATTCATATTTCATATCCATTCAAGGTGTCTTGTAGACCCAACCCCAAGCCACCTGCAAAAAACCTTACTTCTAGCCTCCTTTTAAAATCTTTAATCCCACAATCCTGACTTGTTCCTTATTTGTATATCACAGGGTTTGTTTGATCTGAATTGACAATTATTTCTGCTTTCTAAGAAGCATAAAGCCATTTCACAAAAACCTCATTCATTTCAATTTCATTCCAAAAGTCATATTTTCCAAAGCCTTGAACAAGAAAGCCCAGCTCAAATTATCAAAGGCTTTCTCTGCATCTAAGAAAAATCAATGTGGCTTGTTTTTCATTATGTTACTCCAGATATTCCAAAATGCCCAAGACACTTCTAACATAGTTCTTTAACTGACTTTTAAAAAATCCAAGTTGATCATCATGCATAAATCTTGCAAAATTATTTTCAGTCTATCAATTAGATTTTTTGTGAAGAACTTATAGTTATTATTAAATAATGATATCAGCCAATGGATTCTTGTTAAAATCAAATATTGTCTTTCTTTAGATATTAATGCAATATTGGCATCTTTGCACTCTGGCAATTTCCCTCCCTGTGGGATAGAATTCATCGTGTTTTTTAAGGGTTGTAAAAGTTTATCCTCAAAATATTTATAAAAAGAATCTGATAATCCATCTGGTCCAGGCACCATTCCTAGTTTTTATATGTATTTTCCTTATTGTTATACATCTGTTCGTAATCAATCTCTGTTCCTAATTGTGGGATCAGTGCAACAGGCTTCTTAATGGTCGACCAAAAATAGTGGGAGTTTTCATAAAAAAATAGATTCTGAATATTTGTAGCCTATTTGGACGAAGGGAAAATCCTAGTGTATTTTGTAGGCATGCAGTAACAAATTATCTTCGTTATCAGGTAGATTTTCCAGTTTAGGAACAAAATATATGTAACTGTTGTCTTGTTGCATTGGCTTTGGCATGGAAACTATGGAAGCTCTTGTCTCCTCAATGTTTTGTTTGTGCTTCTGCTTACCTTTCAATGTTGGTTTTACAAGTCAACAAAATGATGCTCAACTTATCAGTGAAAACCATCAAGCTCAGAGAGCAACAAGGACCCCACAGTTCAAGTCTCAGCTACAAATATTCTCTTCTACCATTCATTAGCAGTGATAATTAGCTTCGTAAAATTAATTTACTTCAACAAGCAAATTTATAGCAGAGCAACAGTAATATGTCTACTAATTGAAAAAGTTTGGACGTAGAAACAGTTTTCAAAATTCCACAAAGCTTCATCTATTGAAATGATACATTTTCTACACATTCTCATGTGAACCAAACAGTAAAAAAGTAGTTTTAGCAAGTTTATAGTTTAAACAACAACAATATCCCTGCATCTCCATTATATGCTAAATCAGCATGTCCTTGTCATTCCAAGTTTGAAAAAAAGGCTAAATCCTTCTATTTCATTCCATGGCTTGTTCAGATCTGAAAAAGTTGACTCTGTGGAATCCCTGGTGCTCTCTGAGCTTTATTGCTTGCTTGCAAAGATTTCAGTCCTGACTGGGTAACATTATTAGTGCTAGTGAGTGTGAGGTTTTCTCCCTGTTTATGTACTGCTTGTATTGATGGGGTTGTAGGTTTCTCGTGTTTTTTGATTTGGACTTTCAATTTTTAAAAATTATTTCTCCAAGACTTAGATAATCTACCAGCATGCTGGTACTTATTGTTTCTTAATGGTCTCAGTGAGTTTTATTTACTCCAAGGAAAAGTGAAAAATAAATAGGTGAAGAAATACTTTAGAAAGTAAAGTTGGCATTTTCTCCCTGGATTGCTAATAACTATTTACATAATATATCCCAGTTTACAACATGTGATAAGCTATATTTCAAATGTTTCATATAGAGTTGCCTAAAGTAACAGATCCTTTATTTATAGCCCAGTTGAACTTGGTAGCAGCCCACAGATCAACAGCTGTAGTTTTCAATGGGTAACAAAATAAAAAAAGATCATTTTTGGCAGAAAATCATAATGCAGCCAAATTTTTTTTAAAGATGCACTTTGTGTATATATCAACTTATTTTTGTGACGTTACTAACTTTCTCCTCTGTCCATTGCAATTCAGTGTTTTGCATTGAATTTAATTGTGTTTTGCTTTATCTTCGATTGTAATATAAATTGCTGTTAAGCCAATGTAACTTTGAGACATCAAAAATACAAAAAATATTAGTCCAAGATGCCTGGTCTTGTTCTATATGAACAAGAGTTCTCACAGATATGGAGAACTAACTGAGAACTTGTGCATACTTATGTTCTTATACATGCTTTAGTATACAGCTTCATTGATCCCTGAAAATATAAATGCATAGATAGACTCATTCCCCTTCTCCATATAATATATTTAGCGATTACTGCATAACAATATCTTGTTCAAAGAATGGCATAATGAATGAATGACATAAAAAAAGCGGTGAACTGCATTTTCAGTGCATTTCCCTCTTGAAATAGATGTGTATCATCTTAACTAGTTTTCCCCCTTTTTTCATCATAGCTTTTTAATTTGCAAGTGTGTAAATAGCAGCAAACAAATTTGCAGTTTGTATTTTTGGCTGACTATGAGTCTCTTGTATTTCTGAAATGCTACATTTCTTCATATTTCTATTAAGGAAAAAGCAAAATTGGGAGCCTTTGTCTATGACACTGAAAACAATACTGTAGCCTCTTATTAGCCTTTACTCTCTTGATCACATCTAATAAAACATTGTAGAATATTGAACCATTGATTAAGTTTCTCCTCACATTTTTTTATACTGAATTCTGTTTGTAGAGTAAGACCAGGCAAATGCTGGTCTTCTTTTTGAAGTAGTCTAGAAATGTGTTTTGATAGAAATTAAATATTTAATGTCATCTGAAGCTAGAACTAGATAGTAGGTGGGAACTTACAGTTTGATAGTGAACTTTTAAGAAAAATAGTCTACACCTTCTCATTTTGGTTCCATATTTTTCATCTAAATTTCAACAGGATTATTCTATTATATTTCTTATGCAGGGGAACCTGATTTATAAATTGGTATATTTGAAGCAGTCCTCATAATCAAGGAAATGTGTCTACCCTAAACTTCTTTCTGTTTGCTTTGTCAGACAGGCTAGTAGTACAATTGGATCAAATTTCTGCATTAGCAGTAGATTTTCTCTAAAGGTTCAGAGGAAAAAAAGAAAAACCAGAAGCCTTAAATCATAAAGACATCCTGTCTCATTCTGAAAGGAGATCCCTCTGCTGAATTAAGTTCATAAATTAGCAGTAGCTATAGCAGCCCTACTTTGCCACCAAACGGAGGTAATGCAATCTCACCAATCTTTTCTGCTGTTGTAATGGATCCCAACTATCAATTAATGTGCCCTTGAGCCTTTCCATTTGGTAGCATTATGATCGTGAAGAAGCTGATGTGCAGACAAAATTGACATAAGAGTGCTAAGCTGTGAAATTATTAATAGCCTAAGAATTATAGCAGGTTATTTCATTTTTTTTCTGGTTATGCTCCATTTTTGTTTCATCCATGTTCTCATATTTAGAATCCCCCCTGCTCCAACAGAGGCCTCTGGAGATACACCTACTTCACATCAAACATCTGGGGAAATGGCAGCGTTGACAAGTGATGCTGAGCTCAACAACCCTTGAAGTGGAGTGCCTAGAAATTGTACTGTGTCCATAAATGTTGAGTGCATTACATTCAGAGGAACAGTAAAAATGTGCAAAACAGTACACTTTCCCATTTACATGTTCAAGAAATAACAGAGTTGGAAGGGACCTTGAAGGTCTTCTAGTCAACCCCCTGCCTAGGCAGGAAACCCTACACCACTTCAGACAAATGGTTATCCAATATCTTCTTTAAAATGTCCAGTGTTGGAGCATTTACAACTTCTGGAGACAAGTTGTTCCACTGATTAATTTTTCTAACTGTCAGGAAATTTTTTCTTAGTTCTAGGTAGCTTCTCTCCTTGATTGATTTCCATCCATCGCTTCTTGTCCTGCTCTCAGGTGCTTTGGAGAGTAGCTTGACTCCCTGTTCTTTGTGGTAGCCCCTGAGAAATTGGAAGAGAACTCTAAATTTTTACTAGCCCATCCACCAAAAATGGCACTACGCCAATGAAGATATATTCTAGCTACCATCACCTGAAAAATAAATGAAGGAACAGTTAAAAACTGATTTTGCATCAAATTAGTTGAGCCTATATATTCTTACTGAAAGATGAGAATGAAAGGCAAAAAGTTGAATAGATCACCATGCCAGCTTAGTTTGCTTCCCACATCCCTTCATCTTTTCTTTAAATCCTGATAGGCTTTGTGACTAAGCTCTTAATACAGAAACCTGTTATACCTTTTAAGGATTTAATTACCAGCTTTGCTTATTTATATGCTTTTACTGGGATTTTTGTGTGAGTGTGCTCCCAAGCTTTTTGATTCATCACTGGAAGTTTTTAAGAAGAGATTGAACAGCCATTTGTCCGGAATGGTGTAGGGGTCAGCTTGCCTAAGCAGGAGGTTAGACAAGAAGACCTCCAAGGTCTCTTCCAACATGTGTTCTTGGTAAAAATAACAGACAACAATTGTAATTGGGAGTGATGCACTGAATGTCACCAAAGCTAAAAACTAAACCAAACAAATGGAGGCGGGTTGGAATAATATAATAACCACCACCTGCAATACATAGCTCTGGGGTAGGTTTGTTTTATTCTCCCTTCTAAACATGATTTCATTTATAAATATATAACTACTGGTATTGTTAAAATGGTGGAACACTTAGTGTTCAGGGAGCAATCCTCAACGATATAGATTGCACTAAATCTTGTTCAGCTCCTGTCTATGAATCTTAGGTGAAAAGCTGCCAAGGTTGAATTCTACCCAGGATGCCAAAATGGCTATATTGACAACTTGATTAGGGATTATTGGTTGAAGATACATCTGAAAACGCTTGAAAAACAGGCATTTCTAGAATACCAACCATAACCATGAAAAATAGGTTATCATGATTCTTGTCCATTTCAGACTAGATAGACTGCATTTGGAGTATTGCATCC
Organism: Natrix helvetica; assembly: GCF_964273705.1. Lineage (NCBI taxonomy): Eukaryota > Metazoa > Chordata > Lepidosauria > Squamata > Natricidae > Natrix > Natrix helvetica. The sequence goes on along the minus strand of NC_138548.1, from coordinate 275,360,499 downwards.
AGCTTCTTTCTAGAAGGACAATGACAAACTAGGAGAGCAGCCAAGATTATGAGGGATCAGGAAGGAAAAAGTATAACAAATGGTCGGCAGTAGAGGTGGTATTCAGCAGAGCAGGTTCTGACTAGTTCTGGAGAACCGGTAGTAGAAATTTTGAGTAGTTCAGAAAACCGGTAAATACCATCTCTTACTCTCCCTGCCCCTATCTATTTTCTACCTCCCGAGTCCCAGCTGATTGGGTGGAAAGGGGGGATTTTGCAGTAACCTTCCTCTGGAGTGGGGAGGGAATGGAGAGTTTCCAGTATCCTTCCCATGCCACGCCCACCAAGCTATGCCCACCAAGCCATGCCCTCAGAACCGGTAGTAAAACATTTTGAATTCCACCACTGGTTGGCAGGATTGAGTATATTTAGTCTGAAGATGAGAAAATAGCTGCCTTCAGTTATCTGAAGGACTGTCATAGGCATAATTGTTTAGAGATGTTCCAGAAGATAAGAGAAGAAACACACAATTAAATTATAAGAAAGTAGATTTGTGCCAAATAACCAGAAAAAAATCTCCATGGAGATCTCAGTCATCCAGGTCATGGTTATCCCAAAGGTGCTTTTTTTTAAAAAAAAAAAATCACTTCTCATCCAAGAAACTTCTTCAGAACTTGGATGAGAAGTGAAATGTCTTCAAGGGAAAAGCAAAGTCCAGTTGCTTTTTGAAAAAAAAAATCACCTTTGAGAGATGAAGAAAAAATCTTAATAAGATCTATTTGACAACAGGCTACCTTGGGAGTATTGGACTCTTTCAGTGATATTCAGAACCTTAAAAAGAGACACAATTGCATTCTGGCAAAGATGCTGAAGGAGTTGATTCTGGATTGGACGGTTTTCAAAATCCTTTCCAATTCTTATATTCTATGATTCTTTGATGCAGTATTAATAACACAATTGTAAAGTGTTGTAGTTTTATTGCTATTTAGATTTTAATGAATCAGGCAGAAGGTAGTTGCTTTTAGTGTTTGATTATAATAAAAATGAAAAATACATATCCTTAAGAAATGATATCTCAGATTCTCAAATTAAATTGCGTTTTAAGTTCTTTTCTTCATTATGATGATATATATCCAAGCATTTGTCTGTGAATTTATTCAGAAGGGTGCCTAATATGGACCTAGTGTATAAGAAAGGGAAGAATTAAAATAATACTGGAAAATCTGTTGGAATTCATGTTTAGTTTTTAGAGTTGAATCAATACAATTTAAATCAGTCATAATATTAATATTAGTCCTAACATTAACTTAAATCTCATCTGTTTCATTGAGGAAACCCTAACCCTTCTCTGGTTGTGAGAATGCCTAGTGTGACTGCAAAAGATCCAGATTGTAAAAATCCAAATGTCCACCAGATAACAGAGTAAGAATAATTCTACCAGATTGCGGACATCTAGTGGTCAATCGGTATTTTTGCAGCCTGGATCTGATAACTTGAAAGCTAACCTCTGGATTTAGGAAAAAAAAAAATCATTACTGTGAAATGCACAGCATGCTTTACAAATGATATTTAGGACTGTGAAAACATATATGTATATGTTGCATAGATGAATAAATAAATGTGGTTACAGTATTGCTATTTATAATATATACTCTTAATGAAACAAATCTCAGGTTGATATAATACAGTCATCGTCCATCTTCTTGAATCAATATGTGTTAATTGTAGAGCTCAATGTTTCTGAATTTCTCATTTAAATATATAGTAGATTCCTTTATATGCTTAAAGTGCTAAAGTAACATTTAATTGTAACGAAAATAAAACCTGCTAAGTTCTTTCACTGTATAAAAGAAAGGAATGAAAAGCAAACTATTTTTTTTTATTCAAGGTTATAAAATATTTTGGAATGCATGTAAACAACAAACTGGTAAAATAAAGTATCTAATTTTATAAAGTGTGCAGTTTTCTTGATAAATCAACCGCTTTCAGAAGTAACTATGTTCTGAAGCTACTCCCACAGATATATACTGATTTTATTCAAAAGTCAAAGCTTTATCAGACTAAAAGACAAGTGGAAGAATCTCTATCAGAATAACCTTTCAAGATTAATCTGCAGATTAAAAAGCTTTCATAGCAATAGCACTTAGACTTACAGTATATACAGTCTCAAAGTGCTTTACAGCCCTCTCTAAGCAGTTTACAGAGTCAGCATATTGCCTCATCAATCTGGGTCCTCATTTTACTGACCTCAAAACAATGGAAGGCTGAGTCAATCTTGAGCTGGTAAGGGTCGAACTCCAGACAATGGGCAATGAGTTAGCCTGCAATATTGTGTTCTGACAACATTTTAACTCAAGCCTAACAGAAGATAATTATGAAACTTTTATGATTGAAAATGGATGATTCTTATATCTGCTCTTATCAAAACTGTGTAGCCAGTCTATATTAGCATTTGTGCTGATTTGTGATCAGGATCCTTACTCAAGGTTGTCCCACATGTTCCTTTTGCCCATCTGTTACTCTGCTTTTACATCTCATTGAGGCACTATTGTTGTTACCGTTGGTTGCACAGTTGGCCAGACATTTAGACTGGATTTGGCATTTTTGTCAAATCCAGTCTAAATGTCTATTGAGTCCTCTCCAAGGACCTGGGATAGCCAGATGTAGCATTATTATTATTAATTATGTGTGGGTAATCTACTGTACAGTTAGATTCACAGTCTGTGACTGGTGGAAACTTAATAATTCAAGTCCTAATCAAGGACTTAAGAATTATTGAGGTACAGCCTAAGCATATAGGCAATTGCAAGCAGGGTGGTTTCTTGTATTATTATTACAAGATTGTTCCACTGAATTTTTAGAACTTGAATTGTTTTACCTGTGTATAATTTGTAGCCAATTCATATAAGTTCTGTAATGTATTACATAGTACTTGGTTCTATAAATATCAAGAAAGCTGTTAATGTGGGATTAAAAACAATTCATGGGATATAATACATATACAGAATATATAAATAGATCAAGTCACGATGTTCAGCACTGTAATATTTTATTTGCAATGCCTATCTCCCACAAGAAAATGGCCAGATGGAAAATGATCTATAAAGTTTTATTTTTCAGTGACCTTGTTCTGTGTCATAGATGTGAATGAGAAGAAAGAGAGGAAAAGGGCAGTCAGGTTGGCTAGGATTGAAAGCACATAAATCAGTTGCATAAAAACACGATCAGGCAGAAAAATATTAGTGAAGTATAGTTAGGAAAGTTCCTTATCAAAAGCCAAAATGCATGGTCCTTGTTGAGAATCACCTTGTCAAGAGGTATCTGAATCTAGTGATCTGTTTTTATTTTTGAAAAGAAAAAAAAAGAAATCTCATAGCTACATTGCCGCTCTGCTAATTACTCTTGGTTAATTTTGCTTCATATTCTAACAAGATCAATATCCTCGTCATGAAAAAAATACTTCTATTGATAAAGGACAGAACTGCAGTAACCTTTTTGATGATGCATCATGACTTTTGCATCCTGATTTAGGACAATTCTACTCAAGCTATGGAGACAATGTCATTTATACAGAGCAAGAGGTTTTTATAACAACAAATTATTATGCAATAAGTGTGAATCTAAAGTAGGCCATCAGGTAACTTGGTTAAAGTGGTTTCAAGCTGAATCTGATAAAGTGGTCAGGAATTTAGAAATTAATAATTATCATTCATAACTGAAAGAAATAATTTCGAGAATATACACAATAGAGTTATACATTATGGGAAGTGTAGGATTAGATTTGCATTAAAAATATTTAGCCAATCAAAAATGGCTCATCTTTAAAAACTTAGTTAGAAAATAGACATGTTGCTGCTGCTGTTATTATTTTTTCACTGTAGTGGCTCAGTTTTTCATTGCTTTTAATATAAAACTTGCATGCCTAGAGGTCTTCTGTGGGATGCTAGTAGGGAATAGCCCTCAAATCCAACTGTGCTGCTTTATTATGGCAGGGAGGGAGGTGTTCTGTGTAGGGATAAGGATAGAACTCCGAGGGTGTACGCCAAAATTATATAATCCCAGCAGAGTTGCCCAAAATGTGAAGCCACCTAAAACATGGAGGCACCTACAGTATATTGAGCAATTCCAATACAGAAAGATGCTGGAGACAGAAGATCACTTTAGTGACTATTGCAAACTCATCAATTCATACAACGACGTGGGAAAAGACAATGATAAATGTATTTTTTTTTAAAAAAAAAAGAAAACCACATACCGTAGATAGAAAATGTAATTGATGATATTGAACCAAATGATAGGCCCCCTCGTGTAATATGCCACCCAACATGTTACTAAAGAAATGCTGAGGATATTTTGGAGTATTAATAGTGTTTATGACATAGCCAAAATCTTTGGGATATTTAGTTGCTGATGTTGCCATGTAGGCAAAATTACAAAGAAAGGATTACAACAGGAACGTAAAACATAAGAAACATAAACAAGAAAAAATTCAGCCCACTGAAAGATGAAATGGATCAACTACATGTTTACATCTTATGCATCAGCAAGTTAAGGTGGACTGGAATTGGTCACTTTAGTGGGGAAGATTGCACTTTTTATTGCTCATAACAAGAAAAACAAAGAAGGAAGAGTGTTGTTTTCATAGTTAGGATGGGTATAACAAGAACATTCCTAGGCAACAATGCAGTCAATGACCTGAATAATATCAATTAGGTTTTCTGGACAATCTTTTAATATGACAATTATCCAAGTTTATGCTCCAACCACTGAAGCAGAAAAAGAGTTTGATGAGTTTGATGATCAAAATTCAGTTTGAAATTGACAGGACATACAAGCAAGATGTGCCACTTGTGGTTGGAAACTTGGTTAGTGCCAGAGTTGGAAATATTAAGTTAGACTGTATGGCTTAGGAAAGGTAAATGAAGTACCTTTTGAATTCCTGATTATCCCATTATTTAATAGTTTCTGACTTGATCTTTCAACAACCAAAATGATACTTACATATATAGATATCATTGGATGGAGTACACAGAAATCAAGCGGACCATATTGATACAAGAGGTTTTAACAGCAAAGGTCTGGCTGATGGTGGAAGAATTCGTGAATTGTTAATGTGGAAATTCCATATTAAGCAGAGGAAGTTCAAACCAATGTCCACAGTATGATTTTGCAAATGTTCCTACTGTTTTCAAGAACATCAGGAATTGCTTTAAGGTTCTGAACATAATAATTTAGGAACTAACCAAGTGATAGAATGAAGTTGTTAAGGATAAATGTGAAAAGAAACTACCACAGTTCAAGAAACAGAAAAAAAAAGCAAACTGGATGTTAGAACAAATGATGTAAACTACTAAGAAGAGAAAAAAAAGGCAAAGCCAAGACAGACAGAAAACTCAGAAAGGAACTTAAAAAAATTCAGAGAGCTGTTTGAAGAGACATGAAATAGTATTACAACAATATCTATAAAGTGAGTGGAAATGGAAACAAATAAGGAAACAGAAAGTCTTTCAAAACAACTCTGAACCTTAAATTGGTATGCTAAAGCATGCTAATGAACAGTCATCCCTAATTACAAAAGCTTCTAATACTAAAAATTGAAGTCAGTTCAGTCCTTAAGCCATTGCCAAGGCAGAGGTTTTCACTTGAGACACAAATATCCAGGCTCAAATTATCATTTCAAACACATGTGAATACAGAGTCCTTGATTTACAACTACAATTGAGCCCAAAACTTCAGTTGTTTTAAGTGAGACATTTGTTAAATGAATTTTGCTCCATTTTATTACCTTTCTTGCCCCAGTCGTTAAGTGAATCACTGCAGATGTTAAGTTAGTGACACAGTTTTAAGTGAATTTAGCTTTACCTTCTCAGAAGGTCACAAAATGTGACCACATGACCCTGGGATGGGACAACTGTCATAAGTAGGAGTCAGTTGCCAAGCATCTGAATTTCGATTACATTACTATGGGGATACTACAATGGTCATAAGTGTGAAAAATAATTATAAGTCACTTTTTTTCAATTATAACTTTGAACGGTTACTAGATGAAATGTTGTAAATTAGGGACTACCTGTATTAAGATCTTTGGAGAAGTTTATAATGATTGGAAGGATGCAGAGAAAGAGGAGAAGATGACCAGCAACAATGTGAATGGACTTGATTGTAACAATGATAGACCAAGTTCAGGCTATATCCTAATTTGGTTGCTAAGAATAAATCAACTGATGTCATATAATCAATTAATCAAGTAGGAAGCAGACTGAATATTTCAGGATTGCACAACTTTTTCCATGCTGAAGACTGATTATGCTTTTTCAGAGACTTAACGAGGAACCATACTCCATAATAGTCAAAGCCAAGACAAGCACCATGGTTTTTTTAACTTCACATATTTGTTTAACTATTTCAGTATATATAATTCATATTTTCATTAAGAATGCATGAAATGTGACCCCAGAAAAAGATCCAGTTGCTTTAAGGAATGACAGAGAGATCCCAACTTGGTTCCCTTTTGCATCTTAAAGTACCTTTTTGCCTTTCCATCCAAAGTGGTTTACCATCCCCATAATTTCCCGTTTTGCTTGTGATAAACAGAGTTGTGGTTACCAGCTGAAATACAATCGATGGGTTTATGTGGAAAGAAAAGGACAGGTTTGGTGCTGCTGCTGTATGCCCTCCTTATTGCAAGAAGTAATAGGAAGTATAAAGGTAGAGGTTAAGGTTCCCCTCGGACATATGTGCTAGTCGTTCCCAACTCTAGAAGGCAGTGCTGATCTTCGTTTCAAAGCCAAAGAGCCAGCACTGTCCGAAGACGTCTCTGTGGTCATGTGGTAGGCATGGAACGCACATGGAACGCTGTTACCTTCCCACCAAAAGTGGTCCCTATTTTTCTACATGCATTTTTACATGCTTTCGAACTGCTAGGTTGGCAGAAGCTGGGACAAGTAACGGGAGCTCACTCTGTTACACGGCGCTAGGGTTTTGAACCGCCGAACTGCCAAACTTTCCGATCGACAAACTCAGTGTCCTAGCCACTGAGTCTCCACGTCTCTTAATAGGAAGTATCTCGGTAAGCTAAAAAAGGGAATGTTAGGTCAAGGCTTCAGGAAGCATTATGAGAGATACTCCTTTTCAATAACTACTCATTCTCCCTTTGTTGTGGCTTTGGCCATAATGAGCGAGTTCCACTGTATTCCAGTAAGTTGTGTACCTTCACAATTTGCTTTTTGGAAGCACACATAAATATACCCTTTTCTTTTTGTGGTTTCTTTTTTTTCTTTTTTCAATCACTCAGTTATTTAACCAGGTAAATGTATGTTTATGAGTGATAGGGATAATGAGCCCTTATCTCTAGGCACAGGGTAGGCTTAGAAACCTGAACAATGGTCTTTGAAACCCCCTTCTCTCAATAGGGATCACTTGTTGTCCAATTCAGGGGCAGGAAATATTTTTTTTAAAAATACCATGCTTGTCCTGTAAGGTATCACTACCAACTCTGAAACTATTTAAGAAGTTTCATGTTTGAAATCTTGACCTCCAACGGCCGCATTTCTTCAAAAGAAACAATTGTGTGGTTTTTAATAATGATGTTACTAACAAAGTGCTAATGCAACGTAGCCTTGTCTGGCTCAGTTTCAATGCGTGCCTTTTGCAGACCCGTTTTTCTTAATTGTTTTTTGGCTGTTCCGTGAATGCACATTACATTTTTATTTACTACTTGTAGTCAGGATGGAGGCCTAGATTTCGGAAGAAATAAATCCGTCCAAAGTTCCTATTCTGCCTCTTGTAAAGAGCACAAATGGATTTCAGGGACAGTGGTAACAGAAGAATTAAAATGTCTACAACCCTAGAGTAGATCTGCTGTTGTCAAGGTCAGGGGCTAAGGTATTTGGATAGGATTGACATCAGCTCCAAGTCCCTTTAACTACTCAGTATGGAATATGAGTTTGCTATAGGAACAATTTCAATCTCATTAAATTATTTTAGAGTTGGGATATTTTTTTTCCTGTGAAGGTTTTGTGTGATTCCCATTAGGATCTTTTATTCCATCTGAAAGTGAATCCCAAGAATTAGTTCTCCCCAATTTTGGTTTCCCGCCTTCCCCACTTCAGATGGAATCTTGTGTTGATATGTAGTATCCACAGCCTAAACACAGAAGAAATATGGTTTTTAAAAAGTGTTCTAGTTAGCAGGTAAGAAACTAAGTCAAATAAAAGGAAAAATTGCTCTTTGCTTAATTATTTAGCGGCCAAATGGTTCTTAATGAAAGGAATATATATTTCCCACCCAGTTTCATTTCTGAATGGAAAATTAGGAAAGGAAGAAAGAAAAAAAAACACAACTATTTTCAATTGCTTACTCATGACTACGTCTGGCTAAAGTTAGGACACTTTAGTCATGTATGTTTGCAAATTTGAGATCAGATTTCATAGCATTGCTATAGTAATTGCATGAAAGTTAGGAGTTTGAAGGCACTATTTAAACTAAAAGGTCAAATAAGAAGACCTGTGGCACATAAGCCAAAGTGGCGGGCAGGTGGGGGAGAAGTGCTCCTGAGTTCAATTTTGTGTTCATTTTGATCATGTTATTTTGCCATCATATTTCTGAATTGCAGCATCAGTAGTTTCTTAAAGTAAGCGATATTTGGGGATCCTGAGTCATGAAATTTCTTGTTCACAGTCCATGCCATATGGCAGAGATTTATATCCTAGACTAATGATTATAATTTTGGTTACTTTGTTTCCTGGAGGAAGAAAACTGGGGTCAGCTAAGGTCTGCTGGGGGTGGCAGGAGTAGGCAGGAGCGCTGAGCAGCTAAAAATGGCTGACCCGAGGTGGAGGTTAGTAGATTGTATGTGTGTGTGTGGGGGGGAGTTACAACAGAGGAAGTTAAAGCAGGGCAGAAGAACATGACTTTGAGATGCTGGGATCAATCATAAATGCAGGCCAGTCACCGATCTCCCAAATGTGACTGTGGGGCATTGAGATGGCCAGAACTTCGAGCACACTCATAACTACCATTCATTTAGCATTGCAACTTCACTGAACAAATGATCATCACCCAAGGACTGCCTGTATTTAATACAAGTATTACTTTCTCACACAAAGCAAGAATATCGTACATAATGTGGTCGGTTCCCCTCCATACAGTAAGATAAAATCAAGATTATACATAAATATAGCATTAATCTATTTACAACTAGCTTTCAAAATCCCAGCCACTGCAACACTCCCTCGTTCATGTGATCACAATCTCAGCAGTCTGGTGCTCAGCTCACAATTATGAAATTCCAGGGAGCCACAGTTACATGGTTGCCTTTTGCAACGTTTCCTGCTGGCTCCCCAGAAGCAAAGATGCTGGAGAAGCCAGCAAGAAAGGTTACAAGTAAGTCACATCTGATTTTTCTGTCGCACACAAACTTCCCTCCCCGTGCTTCTATTCAGCTTATGTGGACGCTCATATGTTTCATGTATGCCCTGCCCCCCTCCTCCCCAAGATCTCCCTCCACTCCTACATGGAACCCTTGTGCCCCCTACCTGGGACTCCCATCTCTTCCCGCTTAACAAGCTGCACCTCATGGGCTCATGATGTCATCTAGGACTGACTGGGATTGTTGTCACTAAACAATGTGGACACGTCTTCGCATGTTTAATGATCATGCCAGTCCCAATTGCTATCATAACTTAAGGACTATCTGTATTTGCATTGAGCCAATTAATTCTGCAAATGTTGGTTCTTTCATATCACCTGCAAAGTAAAGCAATTTTTTCTATTGTTTTGGTCAAGTATTGCAATGGTGCATTGCGAAGTTACTAAAACCTTGCCTCCAGGTAAGGTAAGTCTACATACTGTATATTACTACTTTAATATGATGCTGATCGTCTTAGAACTCCACAAGACCCAAATCTAAAATCTTGTGTTCTAAGCGTGCAAAGGATATTCCTTGCAAGCATGAAGCATTGGTTTTTCTGCAGTTTTGGAACCAACTTTAAATGTGCAGGATGGAATCCAGTCCTACCTAGGCGATGGATGTCTGCGTGGGAAACAATGGTTAAATAAGATTCCATGGGTAACAAAAGAGTTTTCCTAATTATCCCAAGTAGAGACAATAGCAATGTGTACTCCATAGGATATAAGGATCTCTGAAGTTTTGAGAAGCAGCTCTCTCAAAAATCATCAAAATTAGGCCCCTGGCCATTCCTAATGCCTTTTAACATGTTCTTTCATTATGATACAGTTTTCTCTCTTGAATCTGGGTCTTGGTGAGTAATATTTAATACTTAAATATTAAATACCTAACACGTTCTTCATAATGTTAACATGATTAAGTCAGGAGATTATGTTGGCTTTATTCCATAGGTAATTCTGTAGATTACATTTCTAAGATGTACCAGTCATTATAGGATCTGCAAGTCCCCAATTTGTGTTGATACTATCTTCATGTGATTTGTGTCCCAATCTTGGACGTGTGAAGTCTTCCTCTTCTTTGAGGTGTGTTTGATTCAACAACATTAGTTTACTCATTTCCCTTTACCACCAATGCCTTTTTGTCAAGAGAACAGAAAAACCTCCATACTGCCATCTTTGGAGGAAAATGCATGTTTCTAGTGAAAAAGACAATAGCAGCAGCAGTTTCCAGATGAATGCTTTTTTTGGTTTGTTTGCTAATAATCTAAAATTAGATTGCATTCTCCTTTACCACAGAGCACGTGTTTTTTGAGTGATCATGGCACGTTCTTTCCATTAGGGGGCACAAATAGGCTTGTGTAGATGCTAAACACAATGAATGCATATACATTATTTACATACTCTGAACTGTAGTATCTCCTAAGTGGACATGGTCTGACTTGTTAGATGTACTAGCATAACACAGTTATGTAGTCATTCTTACGTATGCACAGCACCATATGTGCAGCTCACACAGCCAAAGGCTTTTTGTTGCTGTGGTTGCTGTTTTTATTTTTGCTTTTAAAATAATAGAGAAAGAAGGGTTGGCCATCAATTTTTGATTCGTCGACTATTTCTCATTTTGCTTCAGCTAATGACTTGTTTATTTTTTAAGAAGTTGTTGGATTTATACGGCTGCTCATCTCACTTGCATGTGACTCTGGACAGCGTGCACAGTTAAAACCATCAGTATAGGGATAGTTCTCAACTTACAACATTTAATAACCGTTCCAAGTTACAATGGCACTGAAAAAAGTGACTTATGACCACTGTTTAAATTTATGACTCTTGCAGCATCCCCATGGTCACATGATCAAAATTCTGCTGCTTGGCATATTTATGATAATTGCAACGTCCCAGGGTCATTTGATCAGCTTTTGTGACCTTCGGATAAGCAAAGTCTATGGGGAAGCCAGAGTCACTAATTTAACAACTGCAACGATTCATTTAGCACCTGTGGCAAGAAAGTAAAATGGGGCAAAACTCACTTAGCAACCTAAATTTTTGGCTCAATTGTGGCCGTAAGTCAAAAACTATCTGTAATTTTAACAGATAAACAGTTAAAAACAGAATGACAGAAGACAGAAATGAATGCTATCAAAGTTATGAAGAGGAAGGGCCCGAAGAGCTGGCTTTCATGAAAATGCTGTTGAAATGTATTTTGTTGACTGTTTGGATATTATTATAATTTCCATTTGAATCCACATTTGTATCTGTTTTTCTTTCATAGTTCTTCACAGCACTTGTCTAGGAAGGTGGCAGCCAACCTCTATTGCCTTCCTGCCTGCTCTGCTTGTACCTTTCTGGGAATATTTAGCTTAACAATGCTGAAGTCAGGATAACCTTCCTTTGTCCAATCCAGCAGGGTTCTTCTTATCCTTCAAAGCAATAAATGCATTTTCCCTGAACTAAAAAAAAGAAAAAGCCTTCCCACACTTTCCTTTTTCCATATTTAGTATTTGTAATTTCAGTTGACGTAAATCTAGGCTTAGGCTGTTCCACTTCAGTGCTCTTATCATATTAATCTAATCTTACTTTTGTCAGTCACCGTCCCAGAAGAAATCTTTGTCCATTTTTGTATACAGTTGCTGCTTTCTCCAAAGCTTGCGTGTTCAGATAATTTTCCATTTTTAAAAAATGCTGTACTTCAACAACTGCACCTGGGTATCCTGGTCAACCTCATTAAATCTGCTGAGTGTACCTTCTTCTGGAAGAGGAAATTAAAAAAGTACTCAGGTGAATGAGGTTGCAGAGGTAGTGGCATAAATTCATTACCATCAAAAGAAAAGCTAAAGCAAGAAGGACAAGAACATTCAGACCAGTCCAAATGACATTTTTACTTTTTTAGTGGCTTAGAGAAATGGGACACTAATAGTACCAGGAAACAAGATCATTGTACTGCAAATACTGTATTTTTCACCAGAATATTAACAAATTAATATACTGGCCATGAATTTCTAAAGGCGTGCGTGCACTCTGTATTTCTGAAGGATTTACGTATTCTTCTAGGGACAATAAATGGTACCATTTTCAAGGTAAAGTGATTGCCTCCTTGCCCACCCTAATATTTCCAAATAATTGATATAATTTATTATTAATATCAAGAGATTTTCCAGATTTTAATCAATATCACCAATACTTTATGATAGATAAAGTAGAAGTATTGAACTATTTCTCTGTGTTCATTTGTGGAATCATGTACTTGTCCCAAAAGTGTTTTTTTTTCCCCCAAAAGGCAACTGGACTCGAGGAAAGGTACAATAGGTTTAGGTTTAGGTTTATTAAATTTATAGATCGCCCCCTCTCCCCGTAGGGACTCGGGGCGGTGTACAGACCGTTCGTGTATAAAAAACAAAACATAACATAAAACATCAGACAAAACAACGCAAACATACCGTCTGTATATACAACCCAAACTAATTAAATAATTAAAAACAATTCTAAAACCAATTTAAAACCCCAAAATTTAAAATTTAAAAAGCCATCCAGGAAGGTCAGTAGTGGGTGTTCCCTGTAAGTACAATTACAGTTACAATTAGGCCAGGCCGGCTAATCGAAACAGGTGGGTCTTGAGTTTCTTGCGGAAGGAGCGGAGGTCCAAGGTGGTTCTAATATCGGGGGGGAGGTCGTTCCAGAGGGTTGGGCCCATCACAGAGAAGGCCCTATTCCTGGGCACCACCCGCCCGCACTGCTTAGCGGAAGGTACCCGGAGGAGTCCCTCTCTGTGAGAGCAGATTGGTCGCAGGGATGTGTGGGGTAGAATGCGATCCCGCAGGTAACTAGGTCCCGAGCCATGGAGCGCTTTAAAGATGACTGGAGAACTGGAAAAGCGAAACGTCCTCAAGGAAAAACAAAGTCCAGTTACCTTTTGGAGAAAAAAAAAGAACACTTGGGACAACCATGACCTGGATGACTGAGAATCTCCATATTTGATTTCCATATTCATGATTCTCACAAGCTATGTGACAATGCTATCCCACCTCCTCCCACTCTGGCCTAGAATTAAGAGATGAGGAAAGTATTTTCATTGACAAATAGAAGAGGATAAAAATCAATGTGCATATCTTGCATTGGATGTTGCGGAAAATAAATCTACCAAACTTATTAAACAGAATTGCTTTTTTTATGTTACTTGAAAACTAAAAAAAAATCAATGAATTGTAAAGCACATAAGCCCTTTAAGGCCACGTATTTGGTTTTAAACGAGAGAGTATTGATTGAGATGAAATTAATTAAATTTTGGTGAAATTAATATTTAGGAGAAAGAAAGAAATCTAATATTAGTACTAATATTATCTGAGAAATCAACTTTTAACAACTAAATGGGGAAATAATGTTTTGTATGTATACAATTATACATACAATTACGATATTTGCATACTTATATTTAATTCAATTAATTGCCATTGGTATCCCTTTTGCTCCCTGATTTGATTCCTTGGCAGTGAATTAAAATACATCTGTTCTGAGGCAATCCTGTTCATTTCCTTGCAGTTGCAAGTACGTTTCATTCTCTGAATTTTGCTGACCGTTGCTTCAGCACAGTGATTCTTCAAGTTAACGATGAGCCACTACATAAAAATTCAGAAAGTACAATTAAACACCTCCCTTCTTGTGTTTTCATCTTTTAGAGCCTGGGAATATGTTGGTTGTTTTTTTTTACTGTTAAATGTTTACTGTCTTATGCATGGCTTGTGCCCCAAATTTAAGCCAGGATTATGGATTCATCTATAATTTGAGGTAAGGCTGAGGAGGCAACTGAACTCTAATGAAGATGGGAAGGCAGAGGCTAATGTGGCAAACAGATTTTGACCAGTTTATTCTTGAAGGCCTCGCACATGTGTACTGGCCCTGTCTTCACACGTGTATTGACAATCAGCGGGTGAGATTATGGTTATGTTATGTGAGAAAATGAGGCTGAGGCACTGAACAGCCAATGGCTGGTGAACATGGGGAAAGCTTCAGAGGACTCTTTGTTGGACGTTCATGGATCTGCAATAGGAGATTCTATTTTGAGGAATTGTTGTTTGCAAAACTGCTCTAAAAGAGACTAATGGGTAGCTTTCATTTTACGTTCATGAAGGAAAAGGAAGCATGTAGAGAGAGACAGACATGGGCACCGGCAGAATCTTGTTGCTTTTGTTAGAATGGTTTTGTGCTAAAACCAAAATTGACTCAGTCCTAGTTTTCAATCTTTATCTACCCTGTACTACTTATTCCATTGCTTTCGTTGATTCTATATTTCCCTGAGGTAGAGGTTACAGTCTTTCTTGAATAGACCCCCTACGTAAAGCAAGTTTGACCATAAACTACAACTTATATTAAAAAACTGTTCTAATCTGGTCAAGAATGCTCTTCTGATGCCAAATTATGAGCTGCTTTTTTTTATGATGAGGATATTTTCCCACAAGAAAACTGGAAAGAAGCCATCAGATCCTTTCACACTGTCCATTTCCTCGAATTCCACAGGAAGACACAGAAATCCATATTGAACTTAGGCATCATGTTGTCTTCTGGTTCCTATAAAGTATATATTAAAAGATATCCATGATATTTTTAAAATCTTTAATCTTGTAAGCAATTCTGTTATTCAGAAAGCTATGGTTATTTCACCAAAAATTGCTTGGTATCTGGCCCCAATGGTTATCATATTTTAATAGAAACAGTTTCCAGTATTTAGTTACCATTTTCAATATTTTTTCTTCCAATATAGCTATCGGTGTTAGATAACATGAAGTTATGGCTTGGCCAAACACACTCCAAGTTTGCATTTGCTTCAAAAGTAGTGTGTAATGAAATTATTGAAAGATATAGTTAGCGAATCTAATGTATCAGTTACTTTATTTTGGAAGGAGTCTTTTCGCTCACTTGACTTAATGGCCTTGGGTTGGGTTGGATTAGATTGAATTTGACTGGACTGGATTGGACTAGACTGGAGTGGTACCAATAAAGGAGAATATTTGTAGCTCAGGATTGAAATGAGGGATCCTTGGTGGTCCCTGAGCTTGGTTATTGGTTATTTTCTTGCAGACATTTCATTTCCAAACCAGGTAACATCTTCAGTGCTTGTACTACACTACACTGCATTACACTGGATCAGAGATAGTGCTGTTCCATCAGAAATAAAATTATCTGGATCAGTAGAGCCACTAAGTTTAAAAGATATTAGTAAATGAAGCAGAGGCTGTTGAGGTTAAGGAGGAGTAAAAGTTTTCTAATGAAATGGCATCAAACTCATGCAGATACAGAATTACAGATAATTCAACTTTCAGCTCAGGGCTATCTAAAATGGCGCCCACGCAACTGCTAACTTTGTGCAGAAACCATTTTGTAGAACTGACATTGCAGTGAGTGAGAGTGATGTAGGAGCAAACTGGACAGGGCTTAATTTCCTTTGTACATATGAATTATTTCTCATGATACGGAGACAGTTGGTATCATATAGTAAGAAGCCATCCATACCGCGTCTAATTAGAAAGCATTATATAATTATTGTCTGTTGAGATTTTTCCGTGGAGTCTACTAGAAAGAATCACAGGCGTGTCTGGATATCGATGTGTGTATATACTGATAAATTAGGGTGTGCAAAATCCAAGGTACTAAACAGAGCAAAGAGCTTAATGGTATGAAGAGTATTTTTCTGTTAACTGTTGATTTGCCTGAGATAAGAATTTAGTGGGTTAAATATTATTCAGAACTGAATAGCTCAGCTTTGGGCACATATTTACATATTGCTTTCATAGCGAAATGTTTGAATGCAGGCCAAATCAAGAACAGCGATAAGAGATTCAACTGCAGTTTCTGGCCTCTGTTAAAATGGAATGTGCAACATTTGTAAATTTCTATTTGAGTCATTTTTTTAAAATAAACCTGTGCCAAAACAGGCCTAGGAAGCAATATATATGCACCCTAAATCATTAAATGAATTATCTTGTGCTGATCTGACATCCCATGAGCTCTCCAATAGCTAACTCAGCATACGTAGAATTAACTATTACAATGTTAGCTCTGATTTGGTGATTATTCTGTTATTTCAAAAATGTGTTCTCCCTTTGGAAAGGGAATCAAATTCCTCTGACTTTAGCATATGCCACAGCCGCTATCTTGAAAAAGGAGATCAAAACTCTGAGGAGAAGCTGTCAGTGACATCCCAATTTCTCAAATTTATTGAGTCTGTTTCTAAGATATCTAAGCCTAAACAAAAGGTGGAAAGTCCAGGTTGATTTTCAATAGTTCTCAACATGCTTCCAAGGTTCCATAATAGTTTTTTTGTTGTTAAAACCCACATACACAGGAATGTTGTAAAATTATCTAGATTCAGTTCAGTTTGTCTATTTGTTGCAACTGTGAATGACTGACTGTAGGTATAACCAAAGGAAGTGAAGCTTTCCTTCTCTTGCCACATTTTAATCAATCTGTCAGCAGTTCCTATAAACAGATTCTATTTTGTGTGATAAAATCAAGAACTTAAATAAAACTTACATGCAAAAAACAGAGTAATAGAACGATATGCTGGCATTTTTCTTTTGATGAGGTAACAGCCAGTAAAGCAAGCACATCCTTAAGTAATGGTGAACATTTTAATGTGCACCATTAAAGACCACGAAAACAGGAATGGATGGGTTTTCCATGTTTCAAATTCCTTTATCTGCCACACATTGTGCCAGGGGATAGACTGTAGCTGTATAGCTCAGCTGTTGCACAGAGCAATGTGGTAGCCTCAGGCACCAAGTTAATTCTTAGTTTAATTTCTTACTACTGTATTCTCTCTCCACCCCAAGGGAGAGCAGCTTGCAGGATTTATTTTATTTTATTTTATTTTATTTTTTGCCTCAGGTGTTAAAATGCTCTGGCTTTGGCAAGGTTATTGTACTCCTCGGGATGGGAGAAGGCTTAGATACATATTTCACAAGCAGAAGACCCCGGGTTAATTTTCTTTCCCATCTCTTCGTAACGCTGAAAATTGGCTGGAGGCTTGGATAATCATCCCCATTAGGCAGATAATATGGAGCTGAAAGGCTGTGTTTAACACACATGTTCTGTTTCTCTGAGAACTTTTCTAATTAATTTGAAATTTGACATACAATAGCAGAGTTGGAAGGGACCTTGGAGGTCTTCTAGTCCAACCCCCGGCCTAGGCAGGAAACCCTATATGGTTTCAGACAAATGGCTATCCAACATCTTCTTAAAGACTTCCAGTGTTGGGGCATTCACAACTTCTGGAGGCAAGTGTTGGCTTTTTTGGCAGCTGCTGCACACTGCTGGCTCATATTTAAATGGTTGTCCACTAGGACTCCAAGATCCCTTTCACAGTTACTACTGTTGAGCAAGGTACCACCTGTACTGTACCTGTGCAATTTTTGTTGCCTAAATTTAGAACCTTACTCTTTTCACCATTGAATTTCTTTTTATTAGATAGTGCCCAATGTTCAAGTTTGTCAAGATCCTTCTGTATCTTTAGCCTATCTTCTGGAGTGTTGGCTAGTCCTGCTAGCTTGGTGTCATCTGCAAATTTGATGAGTTCCCCATTTATTCCCTCATCCAAATCATTGATGAAGATGTTGAAGATACTGGGCCCCAAACAGGGCCTTGGGGTACTCCATTGCATACTTCCCTCCATGAAGATGCAGTTCCATTGAGGACTACACATTGAGTGCGGTTGGTCAGCCAGTTACGAATCCATCTGGTGGTGATGCTGTCTAACCCACATTCTTCTACTTTATCTAATAGTAGGTTATGGTCTACCTTATCAAATGCCTTACTGAAGTCCAAGTAAACTATATCGACGGCATTCCTCTGGTCCACTAATTTTGTCACATTATCAAAGAATTCAATAAGATTAGTCTGGCATGATCTGTTTTTGACAAACCTATATTGTCTTTTGGCTATTACTTTGTTTGCTTCTAGGTGTTCGCTAATTCATTGCTTGATTATCTTTTCCAGAATCTTTCCTGGTATTGAGGTCAGGCAGATAGGTCTGTAGTTTCCTGGATCTGTTTTTTTCCCTTTTTTGAAGATGGGAACTACATCAGCTCTTTTCCAGTCCTCTGGTAGTTCCCCGGTGTTCCAGGATCTCTGAAAGATATAGTTCAGTGGTTCTGAGATCTCGTCTGCCAGTTCCTTCAGAACCCTGGGGTGCAATCCATCTGGTCCTGGTGATTTGAACTCGTCTAGGGTAGACAGGTGCTCACTAACCATTTTCTTCCCTATTTCAACTTGTGTTCCTAATCTGATTTTTGTGGTGCTGTTTTGGATAGATTGGACTGTTTTATCCCTTTGTGTAAAGACAGATGCAAAACATGAGTTAAATAGTTTTGCTTTCTCCCTGTTGCTTGTCACCTTCTTGCCATTTTCTCCTAGCAATGGACCAATTGTTTCCTTAACTTTTTTCTTGTTTTTAACATGTTGGAAGAAGCTTTTTTTTGATAATTTTTACTTTTGTGGCAAGCCTTTCTTCATTGTGAGCCTTAGCTTTCCTCACTTCATCTTTACAGGCTCGGGCTATTTGCTGATATTCTGCCTTAGTTATGTCCCCCTCCTTCCACTTTTTATACTTACCTTTTTTGTCTTTCAATTTGTCAGAGAGTTCTTTAAGCAGCCATGCTGGTTTCTTTTGGGAGCTGTTATTTGTCTCCTTCATTGGTATTGTGCTAGACTGGGCTTTTGTAATCTTATTTTTCAAAATTTCCCAAGCTTCTTTAGTTGTTTTCCCCTTAAGGATTCTCATCGATGGAATTTTTCCCAAGCTCTAAGTTTATTGAAATTAGCTCTCTTAAAGTCCAAGACTCTAGTTTCACTTTGTTCTACTACTTGTGTTTGCATAATGTTGAATTTCAATATTGCATGGTCACTTGCACCCAGGTTTCCTGTGGTTTCAACACCTTCTATCATTTCCTCTCTGTTAGTGAGAATTAAGTCCAATATGGCTGATCCCCTTGTTCCCGTCTCTACTTTTGGGGAAACAAAGTTGTCTGCTAGGTTTGTTAGGAACCTGTTGAATCTTCAGCTTGGTGCAGAGTTTGTTTCCCAGTTGATGTCAGGGTAGTTAACATCCCCCACTACTATTGTAGTGTGCTTCCTACATATCTTAGGTAGCTGACTAGCAAAAAGTTCATCTACTTCCTCTGCTTGGTTGGGTGGCCTGTAGTATAGACTTATGGCAATGTCATTTCCCCCCCAACCTTTAATATTGACCCAAATGCATTCAAGATAGGTGGGTTTTAAGCTTCTTACGGAAGGAGCGGAGGTCTGTAGTTGTTCTGATATCAGGGGGAAGGTCATTCCAGAGGGTCGGGCCCATCACAGAGAAGGCCCTTTCCCTGGGCGTCGCCCGCTGGCACAGCCTAGTGGACGGCACCCAGAGAAGTCCCTCTCTGTGTGAGCGGATCGGCCAAAGGGATGTATGGGGCAGGATACGATCCCGCAAATACCTAGGTCCTGTGCCATGGAGCGCTTTAAAGATGATAATCAACACCTTGAAACGCACCCGAAAAGCCACAGGTAGCCAGTGCAGCCCGCGCAGGAGAGGTGTTACGTGGGAGTACCTAGCGACTCCCGAAACTGCCCGCGCGGCCGCATTCTGAACCAACTGCAGCCTTCGGGTGCATCTCAAGGGGAGCCCCATAATTATTTAATTTTAAATAATTTAAATCCTTCTAGCTGTATGTTCCATTTGTCGGTTTCATCCCACCAAGTTTCTGTAATGGTAACAATATCGTATCTGCCCTCTTTTACTTGAATTTCTAATTTGCCCTGTTTTTTCCTCATACTCTGTGCATTGGTGTATAGACATTTGAGTCCATTTTGATTGACCCTGTGTTTACCGTCTACATAACCAGTATTATGCCTGACTGCCCCTATTTTCTTGCCACTTGTATGTTTCATGCACATGGTATGGCACTCACTATTAAATGCTTGGTTTTGCTTGACAGCAGGAGTGATAATCTTACCCACACAAACATCTGTGTTACATGTACTGATAACCCTATGAATTTTAGATTGCTGGAGACAGAAATGTTCTGTATCAATTAATTCTCTGTTCCCGCTTTTCAGTTTAAATGTTTATCCAGAAAATCTGTGAATTTAATGCCAAGTAACTCAGTCCCTTTCTTGGATGGGTGCAAACCATCTCTTTTGTAGAGTTTTTCATTGGACCAGCTGCAGACATCATGACTGATAAAACCCATGCCTTCCCTTTTACACCACTCCTTTAGCCACACATTAAACTCTGCTACACGTTGGCCCTTCCCTTTTTGTTCCTTATATACAGGTAAAACCTCTGAAAAGATAAGCCTACAACCTACACTACTAAGTTCACACCCCAAGCTCTGGAAATCATTCTTCACTGAAAGTACATTCTTCACACAAAATACATCTTTTTGGGACAGATCATTTGTGCCAAGATGTATAATAGCATCAACATCATGTGCAAGTCCTTCCAGGTTTTCAGCCCCCTCCCCTTCCAGTAAAACATGCCCATGAGTAATTAATGCTGAAGGAATTTTGTAGATTCACTCCAGTCCAAACAAGCATGGAACTTGTTAGGATTTCATTTAAGCCACTACTCATTGTGGCTGCAGATTACTGAAAGAAACAGCCCTAAATCCTAGGACTGAAGATCCTATTGCACGTGAAGGATCACATTTCCAAACTATTTCTTATGTTTAAATAAGGGGAGACCACTTGAACTTCTAAGTGCTCATGTCTACAATATCTTATTTATGTCCTGAGCACATGAAACAACCCTGGTCTTCTCTTGGCACAGCTTGCCTCTGTATGCATTTCTCAGCTGATATTTTTAAGGACTTGAAAAAAATTACAGTAAGACCAGTATGTTTTCCATTAGCTAAATCAACGTGGTTTATGAGTATGTACCGCAGCTTATATCTGTGAATCTGTCTGCATAGGAAAAAAAAATTCTCTGTGGTGTTTTCAGCTTTTCATCTCAGTTATTTCTCAATCCAGCAAATGTATACTTGGGGGGAGAGGGGGATGTCTTTAATTTGTATTCTGGTGGTGGTCGAATTTGATAGGGAGTGAGCTTTCTGTTGTTGCTTTATTCCATTTAGAGTCACCTGCCAACTAATTTGTTTATTAAAAATAAGTCCCTCTGGGTTTCCAGCATGCAAGGCTCATTTACCCATAAATGTAAACAGGAAATCATTTTCACATGTGATGAATTGTGACCCAGACAATAGTCCCTTTTCTTCCTGAATCTAATACCACAGCAGGTTGTTGCAAAGATTGCTAATTGTAGAAAAATAGGACCAGTATTTTCTGGTAATCAGTGAGGGGTACTTGAAATAAAAGAGATGGGCAGGGGGAGCTGAGGCGAAAGTATGAGTTACAGGGTAAAATGAGAAGGCCATGGGCCTTGGGATCTACTTGCCAAAGGCAGCAGGAAAGCATCTTTTTAGAACAGGCAACAATGGCTTTTTTTATGACCCATGGACTTCAACTCCCAGAATTCCTGAGCTGGCTCAGGAATTCTGGGAGTTGAAGTCCACGGGTCATAAAAGGACCATAATTGCCCATCCGTGTCTTAGCGTATAACAGGAGAAGGGAATGCTAGGAAGACTTGTTTGGGAGTAGGTGTGAGGGTGAGACAGAGAGACTCCAATGAAACAAGAGGCCAACCTTTAAATAATCTCGCAATTTTTCCATTTTGGAATTTTCTCTAATGCCACAGATTTTTTGTGGCCCTCATTATTGCTGGGTCATGCCTTCAAAGAGGGGTATTTGTTGGTGCTGTGCTTTTTCTGTGTCTTGATGAGTTGTTTGGTTCTGTCTTGCAGCCCTCAGAATCCAAGTCCAACGTCACCCCTTTCACCGTCCTGGCCCATGTTCTCCGCACCATCCAGCCCTTTGCCCACCTCCTCCACGTCCAGCGATTCATCCCCCATCAGGTCTGTGGCACATTTGTGGTTTTGCTTCGTTTGACTCCTTTGCTGCTGCTACTGCTGGGCTGCTGCTTTGACATTTTAAGTTGATCTGCTTTTTACCACTGCCCTCCCAAAGCTCTGCATTAGGGCTAACCTTTTTTTGGTTTGCAATCTTTCCCAGCTTCAAAGTAGGGAAATTTTAATATTCCATGACACCTCTTTTTCTTCAGGGGTGTAATGACTTGAGTAATATTGGTATGCCTCCTTAAATGTTCCAGTTACCCAAGCTGCGGTATTGCTGTGGAAGAGAAGTAAGGTAGATGAGTTTCTGTTTTACTTTCGTCAAATTTTTGAAATTTTGATACTTGTTCTTCAACAGGTAAGTTTTTATTACCACTCCCTGGAAAGGAAGTATAATAGATAAAAGTGAAGGCATTTTTTAAAGTCTAGCCCTAGGCTGGCAATCTGGTTTTCCTCTCTTCTCTTTTGGTTACATGGGTGAAAATAGCTTCAGGAATTTGTCAGCGGAAACTGCTTATGCTATGCAAGACTTGAAAATGTTGATACTCCCATACATATAAAATGGGAAATTATAATATGATGCATTGCTCATAGGAAAAAAGCAAGTCAACCTTGTACATTCAAGCAGGTTTACTTAAATAGAACACAATTATTTGATAAAGTCAAGCAAGTTCATTGTGTTTTTGATATTCTCAGTTGTTATTTCATTCTGCTTATTTGCACAGAATTGGTTGGGAATTTTAACTATCTTTCCAAAGGAATTGGATCACTTATGTCAGAAATAGCATTCACATTATTTGTTGCAAAATTTCACCAGCTGTCTCTTTTGCACCCTCATAATGTTCTGGATGATTTTATGCAAAATATACAAAAATACACAACTCCTTTCCATCAACTGTTCAGAATAGTTGACAAGGGAAAATTAACTGGGTCCATAAGATTATTTGTGAAAGCTTGAGAAAAAATAACAAAAAAATATATCAGTAACTACAAAATCAAAATGAGTTTATATACAGTACTGTGATGATGAAATATTTGCTTAATTAAGAGGTCTGAATCAGTGCATGTTGATTCATTTCTACAAATGTTTGATCCTGTTGGAAACATTTGTATCAATTTCAAAGCAACTACCTTTTGTGATAGAAACACACTGTATTGTGGTCTAATTTTGAAGTTTGGCAACTCATTCTGGCAAATCTAGTATCTTCTTGATGGCTACTGGCACAGCAGGGACAGGGATGGCACAATTTTTTCCTCAACCTTCCCTAGCTTCTCAGAGATTTTTGGTACCATTGCTCATGATTCCTTCTGGACTGTCTATAGGGCCTAGAAGAGAGGGACATATGGTTTTGCAATGGTTCACCTTTTTCCCCCACAACTGGTTCCAGGCAGTGTTGATGAGAGAGTGGGTGGGGAGGGAGGGAGAGGGAGAGTATATAAAGCAAATAGCAGCAGCATCGAGGTGGACCTTTGCACAGCTTTCACAATCACCCATATTTCGTCAGACATCTAGATCAGCACAAAAACAACAGAATATGATTGCCTGCATTGAAGCTTGTTCCAAAGAAACAGCTAGCACAAGTATTAAAAGATGCCAATACTGTAATAACAAATATAAGCACCTGCTCACACGTCAAAAAACAAACCAACTAATGTACAGCACGGCTGCAATTATAACTGAATACCTGGAATGCAAAATCAACAAACAAGAACAAATAAAATCCAGAGAGTACACCACCAAAATGAAGATCAAGCTAGAAAATTAAGATTCGGCAGGCTAAGGTCAGATGCAAGTCAGCTAGAACAGATGAAAGAAAAGAAGCTGAAGAACAAGGAGTAAAAAAAAATCTGATCAAGAAATATCACCTAGAAGCAAGGAAGCTTAAGAAAGCACTGGAAATAATAAAGCAGCAAATAACAGTTGTAGGCAAGAAGATCAGCAGATTCAAAGCTTTCCTTGCACATTATAAGCAGAATCTCCAATTTCCATTGAATCAGAAACAGTTTTTTTTTTTTTTTTGTTATTCCTTCAAGAGAGACTGCAATGAGCCAGTCAACTCCTAACAAAGAAACAACAGCGCAGTTCTGGCCACAACAAACGGATAACCTTCCAAAAATGCAAGAATGCAGGTTGATTAAAGTATAGGGATACAAATAAAAAAAGAAGCCGAAATGTAAGAACTTGTAATAACAATAGAAATGGTGGAGAAAAGGGAAGGAAAATCAAAAATTGGTCACAACAGATGAAGGTGAACTGCATGTTTTGGAGTTGAAATATCCGACTGGTCTACAACAACTTGTTGCCAAATCATTTAACATATTACAAGGATGTGAAACTGAGGATCAGTTAACATCTGGCATGTCACGATGTTAAAAAGTTTGCTAGGCCTGAACTGCCTGAACTGACACTCAAGAGTTAAACTAAGAAAGCTTTATTGCGCAGGTCATAAAACAAAAAAAGGTTCTTATCTGAAAGTGATTTATTGCGCACGCGTTACACATTCCAAAATTCCTCTCTTCTTTGTTCGGCAGCCAACTTTGGCTAACGTAGCTTTCATTATCAAAATGTAACCAATTAGTTACTTTTGTTTTTCATTTACTTTTATTATTTTATTATTAAAGTTTGTTTATTAATTAGAATATTTTCTTAAAGAGTATTTCTTTTCTAAATATCTCAAAAGATATGCAGAAGGGAATCAGCCACGGTTCATCGATCTCTAACAGGGTGTTTTTTTCCCCTGACAACTTGGTTGCAGAGTTTGGTTTTGATGACCAGCTGAGATGGCTACAATTTATGGCTGTATTTTCCCTTCATGCTATCTAAAGATAACCGACTAAGCCTAATTAGCAATGTCGGAGAAAAAGAAAAAAAAGAAAAAGAAAGATGGGGCGAGCACAGATGGATCAGCTTCCTCTGACAAGGAGGCTCCCTCGGACACAGAGAAGCAAGATCAAAACGTGCTTCAGGAACAACAAATTCCTTCAGGTGCCGAGCCAAATATGGGAGAAGGAGCTACAGGACGCGACATCCACGAAACGAGGTCAGTGGTTCCTCCTTCTAAAATATCTCCAGGAGATTATGAATTTTTGGGGGCCAAGCCAAAACTTCCCACTCTGCCAGAGCCACTCCATTCCCAGACCCTCGCAGATTATCAAACGATTGATGAATGGCAACTGCCGGCACAGAAAATATCCTCCCACGCAGAAAGCAGATTTTATAACATCTCCCCAGATGGTGAGCAAGAAATGCAAAGCTATCTATATCAAATAGAACGTTTAGAAAGATATGCTAAGGAGGCGAGAGTGTGTTTTGAGGAGATAAGGCGAAGTAGAAGAAGCTCCCCCACTCCCAAAATGTCTGAGGACGCCATCTTGTCTTCTTCAAAACAACAGCCTAAGACACACCCCACAGAGTTCATTGGTCAATTAGAACAAAGAGACATGTACACGTCACCGAGGTCACGTGGTCCCTTTGAGCCCATTGAACTTCAGCATACGTATAGAAAGGAGAGGCAGCCAAAAAGTGAAGCTGCACTGCCATCTGCTGGCGGAGAAAAATTATTACAGCAAAAGATTAAGCAATTGGACCAGATTTTCAGAGATCTGTCTATGAGTCCTTTAGAAGCCAAAACTTTGTCTCCAGAGGTTAAGTCTTCAACACCCCCTGGCGGCGTTGAATCCTCCCTAGATGGAAAAAGGCAAAGCCAAAGGCGAATTCGAGGAAGCCAATTTGATGTTGCCACGCAAAGGCCAATGATGCAACCCCAGCATCCCCTGGTTCAACAACCAGCTTTGCAACCTGAGCAACAAATTGTTCCTCAGCAGGTATTCACAGTCACCCCCTTGACTGGTGAGTCCAAATTAAAGGAGTCAGGAGAGAATTATAAAGCCTGGGTCAGTGAAATTGCGCTCTTGCTTCGAAGAGAAGGCACATATTCCATGGTTTTTGATCCTCCCCGTCAACCCTGGACACCTGCAATAAGAAACCTCGAAAACAGAGCTATCACGACTTTACTCATGTCAATGGAAATTGAGATCCAAGGTATCTTTCCACCTGATGCAACTGCCCAAGAAATATGGGCTATTTTGGAAGATTGCTACAGGCCCGTTTCAATTGAATCCTCATGTTTGCTCATGTCTGAGTTCCATGGTTCGAAGTTGAAACCTGGTGAACGAATTGGTGGACATTTGACCAAACTGAAAAGAATGAGAAGTGAATTGAGACAAAATGGCCATGTAATCGATGATATCCAAATGATTAGCATCATCATTAACTCATTGAATTATGAATGGAAAGATGCTGTTGCAAAGATTAACTACGTGCCTATTGCTCAACGCACAGTTAACCACGTTTGCAGACTTTTAGTGGAAGACGAAGCTATCAGGTTAGCTACCCCACATCTGCAACGGCCTCCAGCACCAAAGGCTCCAGCCAGACGTCCCTTCCGAGGAAGAGGCTACGCTCCAAGGATGCCAAAATGCTACACCTGCAACCGTGTGGGACATGACACCCGGGATTGTCCCCAACGAGTTCCAGCTCCCGCCACGTACCAGCCCAGAGGAACAGATTCCAGAGGCAGAGGTAGAGGCGGAAGACAAGGTCGTCGTGGTCCAAGGCGTGATCCACAAGCTCCGCTTGCAACACTGGCCATAACCAACGTTCCACAACCTGATCCAAAGTTCGACAGACGTCTTTTGTGGACTTTAGATAGTGGAGCAGCTGTGCACGTTACCCACAGAAGGGAACTTTTCACAGAGATGGGCGAACCAGAGCCCGAGTATCGAGAACTGTATTCCTTCACCAACCACACTTGCAAGGTTATGGGAAAAGGAACTGTTTACATTGAAGAGCTCGATACACACATCCCTGATGTTTATTACATACCTTCAGCAACCAGTAATTTGCTTAGTCAAAGTCACTTGTCTAGAGATTTAAAGTTCCAGGTTCACCACCTCGAAAAAGCAAGTTACTTAGTTAAAGATGGTGATATTGTTGCTGAAACCATGCTGATTGGTGGTGTTTATTACTTAAAGCCAAAGCCTAAAGGGCAAGCACAGGCAAGTATGCAAACTCCAAAAAGGCACAACGCAAACCCAGAGAGAGTTGTCCCAGAGAGAGAAAGCGTTACTGTGCCAAAGGCTCCTAAAGCCAACAAACAAAGAAAACAGAAACAGATTGCTCAAAGCAAGCCTGAGGGTCCTCATGAAACTGTTAATGTTGAGAATTCACTAACTGGTAAACCTTTGCATTCCAGGTGTATTCACAAGTGGCACAGAAGATTGGGGCATGCCAGTTTCCGTGTTCTTAGAAAGATGCCGGAGTTCGCAAAAGGTTTGGATCTAAAGGGGTGTAAGGTGTTTTTGGATTGTGCGGTTTGCAAAAAGGCTAAATCCAAGGCGGCTGCAATTCCCAAACACGCTACACGCCGGTCAACACGCATTTTTGATTTGGTACACACTGACATAGTGGGTCCTTTCCCACCAACACTTGGTGGCAGAAAGTATTTTTTAACAATTGTAGATAATCATTCTAGATATGGATTTGTATATCCTATGAGAGAGAAATCTGAGACCTTTCAGATCTTTAAAGACTTTGCAGCGTTTGTTTCTACACAATACCAAGTTCGCATCGCCAGAATCCAGAGTGACCGTGGTGTAGAATTCATGTCTCAGCGTTTCCAGGACTGGATGCGTAAGAATGGAATTCTTCATCAGACATCTGCTCCATATACACCGGCTCATAACGGAGTCGTAGAAAGAAGACAAGGGGTTCTACAAACCATGATGCGTTGTCTTCTAGAAGATGCCAATCTCAGTAACGCATACTGGGGTGAAGCAATCAAATATGCAAATTACATTGTCAACCGTACTTGGAGCAGTGTAATCAATCAAACTCCTTTCTACATGCTGTATGGCTACAAGCCTAATCTCAAGAACCTCCATATTTTTGGTTCATATGCTATGGTGAACACTCCTATAACTCAAGGACCAAAGAGACTAAGATTTATGGGTATTGATGATAATTCAAAATGGTACAAATTCATTGATACTAAACATGTGATTGTCATTTCACAATCTGCTAATTTTGAGGAAGACATTGACTGGTCCAGGATTCATTCCAATGATCCTGAAGTTTATTTTCCTAGAGATGGTGTTCCAGATGCCACGCAGCCTGATGACAATTCGCAGGCAGATATTCCTTCTACCAGTTCTTCACAACCTGATGTTCCGTCTTCTCAAGTCGCGGATGCTGATGCTAGCGACGAACGTGAGGACGAGGATGATGATGAAGAAGAAGAAGAAGACTGGTCTGTTGTTCCTAGACGCTCCAAGAGGGCCACAAAAGGAATCCCTCCACAACGTTATTCATGGCAACTGACAAAATCACCAGTACCTTTGATTTGCAACGTTACTCTTCCTCCAGAGACATTCACACAAATCAAACAGCTTCCTGATTCAGAACAAGACAAGTGGTATGATGCAATGCAGGATGAAATGGACAGTTTAAAGAAACTTAATGTATTCACACCTGCAAAACCTCCAGCAAACAAGAAAGTCATTGGCACCCGATGGGTCTACAGAATCAAGAAGAAACCAAATGGTGAGTCTTTATACAAAGCCAGACTTGTAGCTCAGGGTTTCGCTCAACGTTATCCTGAGGACTACACAAACACTTACTCACCAACAGTCAGAACTGAAAGTGTAAAAATTGCTTTAACCACTGCAACTATTCTTGGTTTAGAAGTTTTCCAATTTGATGTGGACACAGCTTATCTACATGCAGACCTAGATGAAGAGATCTACGTGAGAAGCCCTCCAGGATTCCGAAAGCAAGAAGGGGATACCTGGTTCCTGAACAAAAGTCTTTATGGTCTGAAACAGTCAGGTTTAATGTGGTATTTATGTCTTACTGACAAACTAAATTCAATGGGCTTTATTAAGTCCGAAACTGATGAATGCGTGTTCACAAAAAGATCTAACAATGCATATGAGATAATTCTTGTTTATGTTGATGATATTGTTTATATTGGTCCAAATAAGAAAATGAGTGAGATTTTTGCCAAAAGTTTGCAGAGATACTTCACACTAAAATCTTTAGGACACATTAGCACTTATTTAGGTGTTCAAATTGAAAAGACACAGAAGGGGTTTGGTCTTTCACAAGAAGAGAAAATTGACCACATTCTACATCATTGCAACATGAAAGATGCTAGCACAACAAAGACACCCATGCAAACAGATTTTCACAACTTAACACATGAACCAAGTTCTGAGTTCGAGGATCAAACACTCTATCGTTCAGTCATTGGTTCACTATTATACATTAGTAGTTGGACCAGACCTGACATCGCACTTAGTGTTAATCTTTTATCACGACACGTAGGTAAGGCAACACAATTTCATTGGTCATGCATTAAGAAGTTGTTGAAATACCTGAAACACACTAAACACATGAAGTTATTGCTAGAACCAACACACACTGATCAACCAAAGTTGATTTGTTTTTCTGACGCCGACTGGGCGAGCGACAAGAAGTCACGCAAAAGCACTTCTGGTTACATGATGTTCCTAAATGGTTGTCCTGTTTACTGGCAAGTGAGAAAACAGAGTTTTGTTTCATGTTCATCTACTGAAGCTGAATATGCTTGTGTTTCAGATGCTTGTAATTCTCTAACGTGGTTTGATGCTTTGATCACAGATATCTGGACACGTCCGATTCGACCAATCACCGTGATGGAAGATAATGTATCTGTTGTCTATATTTCTGAGTCACATTTCACAGGTTCTAGGTCCAGACACATTGACATTCGTTATCAAAACACAAAGCAATTAGTTAAGCAAGGTTTTGTTAAATTGCAATATGTTTCTACACATGATCAGATCGCAGACATGCTTAACAAACCACTTGCCGCAAATCAACACGAGTATCTGCGAAAGAAGATGTGCCTTAATTGATGATTTGATGACGTCAGCCCAGACTAGCAAAAGAAGGGGTGTCACGATGTTAAAAAGTTTGCTAGGCCTGAACTGCCTGAACTGACACTCAAGAGTTAAACTAAGAAAGCTTTATTGCGCAGGTCATAAAACAAAAAAAGGTTCTTATCTGAAAGTGATTTATTGCGCACGCGTTACACATTCCAAAATTCCTCTCTTCTTTGTTCGGCAGCCAACTTTGGCTAACGTAGCTTTCATTATCAAAATGTAACCAATTAGTTACTTTTGTTTTTCATTTACTTTTATTATTTTATTATTAAAGTTTGTTTATTAATTAGAATATTTTCTTAAAGAGTATTTCTTTTCTAAATATCTCAAAAGATATGCAGAAGGGAATCAGCCACGGTTCATCGATCTCTAACAGGGTGTTTTTTTCCCCTGACATGGCAAAACCAACCTGATAATGAAAGGTCCAATAGAAGTGGCCAGCAACCTTGATTTACGACTACAATTGAGCCCAAAATTTCTAAGTGAGACAGTTGTTAAGTAAATTTTGCCCCATTTTATGACCTTTCTTGCCATAGTTGTTAAGTGAATCACTGCAGATGTTAAGTTAGTAACACTGTTCTTAAGTGAATCTGGCTTCTCCATTGACACTGCTTAGTCAGAAGGTCACAAAATATGACCACATGGCCCTAGGACCCGGCAACTATCATAAATATGAATCAGTTGCCAAGCATCTTAATTTTGATCACATGACTATGGGGATGCTTCTATGGTCATAAGTGTGAAAAGGGGTCATAATCCTTTTTTCAGCGCTGTTGTAACTTCAAGCGGTTACTAAATGAAATGTTGTAAGTCAAGGACTTCCTGTACAGGCCAATTACCTGCTTACTAACAACTTCAAATAGTAATGCAATTTGGTGGAATTTTTCATTGCCTATTGCAAGTCCCAGGAGAAATCACATTTATTCTTCTAACAAAAAAATAAAAGAGAAAGAAAGAAAGAAAGAAAGAAAGAAAGAAAGAAAGAAAGAAAGAAAGAAAGAAAGAAAGAAAGAAAGAAAGCCTGTTTCTGATTACAACTCCATCATAAACCACAATAAACCACTAATACTAATACAAACTCAGACTAAATTGAAGATTAAGATTGCCGCCATAAGTACCTGGATGTAAGATTGCTATTCAGAATTACTTATTCCTGACTCCATTTTGAATTTAAAAGCGGATTGAGTTTTAACCAGATATGTTAAGGCAGCTAAATATATAATATTATATTAACTTTAAATATATAATATTTAGCTTTGAATTAAAAATGCAAATCCCCCCTACCGAAAAAGAGCTATGGTTAAAGTGCTAGCATGGAATGGTACCCCAGTAAAAAGGAGTCATTATCTTCTATTTGACTATTCCTTCATCTGTTGACTCCCTTGTGTTTAGTCATCATGAGCTGCAAGGAACTTAGAAATCCCTTCACTGCCATCTTAGGAAAAGAGCATCTCAGAGCAATGCTTCTTTGCCTTCTCCATCCATCATTCCACTTTCTCTGAGCCTGTGCGAAGAGGAGTTTGCGACTGTGTAATTAAAGTTATTTTAATGTGCTCTGGATGAAAGGCTGAGTATACACTGTAATCTCTAGGACTTGGCACTGATTGTAAGAAGTGGAAGACTCTTTTTAAAAAAAAATGAAGATCTGTATGTAATTTTTCTTTGGATCATTGTATGATGAAGAAGACGAGCTTTAAACATCAGGGTTCAGATAATCTGTGGGTCCCAATCTGAATTTCTCTGCAATCTGATTATAAATCCTATCTCTCTCTGGGAGGCTGATTGATTATGCACAGGATAGGGGGTAAATTGATTAGTTCATGAAAATTGCACAGAGGAGGCATGCATATTCTAGTGACTCAGTTTATAAACAAATAAACCATTTATCAACATCAAGCCTCTTATGCTTTTATTCTGCTGTAGGAATGGGGAGGTGGGGAGAGGCACATTTACAGCTCTTCTCCAAACTGTACAAGGTCACATGGCCGAAACTCGACTGAGTGCTTTCTTGGCCAAATGCCATGCTTAAAGGCAAAAATTAAAACAAAGGCCTCATTCGAAAGATCCAGGGCTCCTTTCCGTCCTTGATCATCCAAGCCAGGCTCGGAAAGGCAGCACAGCATAAAAGAAAGGCACTGAAGTGGTAGAGCATTGAGATGCTGCAAAGGGAAAGAAGTCAAAAATTGGACCATGAATTGAAGGCTATTTTGGCAATGCCTCTATTTCAACTTGTTTTAATTATCGGAGAATGCTCTATGCTTGCCTGCGTTTTCCTGGGTTCCTTCCCATCTTCTAAAAAGTTACACATTTTCCTGGAGGGAGGGGTCCTGGCTGTTTCCTGCCCACCCTCACTGCTTTCTTGTCTTTTGACCTGCTCTGTTTGAGAGTTGAACAAGCTTCCTGATTCAATTGATCTGACTGTCTTTGCAGCTTTCTCTTTGTTTGCAAAGCTAAACAAACCAGTCGAAGTACCTACTGGTGCGACTCAGGTAAAATTTAGAATTGTAAATCCAAGTGTGGGGATAGAGGGGAAATGGCAAGGCATTTGATGCTTGAAGGGTTCATATGTCTAAATTTTTACATCACCTTTTTTCTTGTTTGAAAAGAAGGCAACCTGCGTTGGAAATATTTGCAGATGGTGTCCATGAGTTTTCATTTTGAGCTCAGGTGTTGCATTTCATTTTATTCTGAACAATGACCTTTTTCCTTGCTATTGCAACTTTCCACAACAAAGAAATGGTCCCTTTTGAAATTCTGTCCCTGACTTGGACACTCTAAAAATGCTGCAAGAAGACGACAGAAAGAGGATGGTCTGGTTCTAGTTGTGGAACAGCTCTGAATAGGTTTCTTTTCTGCCATTCTTTTGGCTTGGAATCCCAGAGTGCCCACCTGCTGTAATTTTGCTTCAGCTTTCCATTCCTGCATTCAGTCCAAAAAATTTCCCCCCCTCTGTTGGCAGTTTGTGCACAAGTGATTGTGTGCTTTAAGACATCAGGTTTCTGTTAAGTCAATGGAAAATACTGCAGTTAAATGAAAGATCGTTTACATTTTAATGCATTTTTTTTAAAAAAAGAATCACCTGACTTGCAGTACAATTAATTGCAGAAATTGCTTGGTTCACCCTAATCCTGATAATCTGCTTCAAAAAGCCGACATAGACTTGCATTGAACATGCTTTTGCATCTTGGCATGTTCTTTAAAGTGCACATAAAATTTGCTGGCAAAGATAGTGGCCATTATCAGAATTCTTGCAGACAAAGAATGGAAGTGAAACTCTTTCTTTCACTACCCCCAGACTTGGTGAACGTTTCTTCTCTGAAGCCTGTACTTGCAAGGGAGAAAAAAAATCACCAGTTACCTTCAGAGAGGAGTTTCATGCCCTGAAAATAATAGCTTTATAGTATTGTCATTAAGACTTCATTAAGAAGAATTAATCCCTCACATTCATCCTATTCCACTGATGCTGCTTGCATACACAAATGCATTTCGTATGAAAATTTACATTTCAGGCTATATCTAGCAAAACTGCGAGGGTGTATCCAAAAACCACTGCTAAATATCCTCTCAAACGAGACACTCTTACAACACTATTCAGGTCCCTTTGTGTGAGTGGGAAGAGAGCGTACTGCGCATGTAAATAATTTTTCCAGAAGATGTTTCCTTTTATTTAACCATGCCATCATCTTTGCCTTCTTTTATTTAAAGCTCTTGATAGAACAATTGAGGTTCAGTTTACTAAAGTTAAGAGGCCGGCATTGTTGGACGACTTCACAAACATCTGTTGCAGATCTCCTCATTTGGTTCGGGATAAAGCTGGCCTGGTATTTTCTGATATTAATTATACTGCCGTCCAGGTCATCTGGTTTTGTCTTTACACATTTCTCAGCAGGGGATTTTCAAAGACTGTAAAGGAGCTCAAATTTAAATACCATATTTTCCATTAGCAAAAAAGAAGTAGAAGAAGAAGAAGAAGAAGAAGAAGAAGAAGAAGAAGAAGAAGAAGAAGAAGAAGAAGAAGAAGAAGAAGAAGAAGAAGAAGAAGAAGAAGAAGAAGCACAGTCTCCGTACACGATCACTAATGCGTATGGCTTTTCTACAATGAGAGGGGGGAGGGGGAGGGTAAGTAAGCAAAGAGCTAAAACTAATTAAAGAAATTCCTAGAAAAAAATAGGCAAAGGGATGGAGCATCACCAATCCATGGAAACTAGGAGTAACAGCCCATTCTTTTCTTTTTTTAGCCTCTATGCCCTGGGATCAATTAGAATAATTGTGCCTGATTTGCTAACTCATCTCCTTTGTAAGCCATAGATTACAGTTCAAGTTTGTTTGTTTTTTAGAAAAGGAAAAGCTATATTTTCTATATCTCCTCTCTTGATCAACAAAAATTCTGTTCTAGAGAGGCTTAGGACCCATCCCAAAGGAACAGGAAGACAGGTCTGAACATTTCACCTTGGGATCCTATGATTAGGAGTCATAACGCTACTGAGTCCAGCCCAGCATCCTGCTCATTGCAAGAATCTAAACTAAAACATTTTGATAGTGGTCTCCTGCCTTCAATTCTGAGTTAGTCTTCCTTGGCATAAATGAAAAGTCAAGTTTACACAGGCCTCTTTGATTCTCCAAGAATAATGCATTAAGTAAAAAAGCAGAGAAAATTTTGTTTTTCCAAACTTCTCTTTATGCAACTTTCCCGTTGGCAAAATTGGTACTAATCAACAGACTTATGGATTAGGCATTCCACTTTCAGCAGAAGACTGCTGGAATTTTCACTGCCTGAAGAAAAAAATGCAATGACATCAGGTTTTGCACCTGATGTTTCCAGTTGTTGGAGATGTAACAAAACACATACTGAATTGTTCCCTTGTCTATACCTCCAACATAAGGAGCTCACCAAGCTAATTTTGTTTTGTTTTTTTGTTATTTTCTATTTTTTATCATGGATTTGTCAAGTTTTCCTTTCTAGTAATGCTTTTTTTAAATTTATCAGTCCCAAACCTTAGCTGTAGAGTTAGATTTATGGATGCATTATTCTATGGAAGGGCTATCAAACTCCCAGCCCACGTGCCAGTTGTATCACACACTGGCCATGCCCACGCCTGGTTTAGAGAAGGGGGGAGAAAGTCCTGATAATCACATGATGCCGCCGTGACGATATGAGTTTGGCACCCCTGTTCTATGGCATTGGAGTCCAAATTCCTAATGCTGATAATAACTTAATGCAATAAATGTTTGGGGCCTGCCTAATGAAGTAGGACTCCTTTTCATATTGGGCACCGAAAACTCTAAAATCTTCCTTTGAGAGACTTCCCAGCTATCCTCATTCAGGGGGCATTTACGCCCCGAGTCCCTTTGGGTATAAAAATCGAAATAAAGGTAAAGGTAAGGTAAAGTTTCCAAAGAAAGTTTTTTAGGGGGTGCCATTCCATTTTGGAAATACACTTCTCAGATATTATCTTAAGGCCTACCATATAGTATTTTTATATATGCAGTGGAGAACTTTTTATCCACCCAGATCTGTTAAGAGCTACTTTAATGTTTTATATCATAATTGTGATTTTGTGATTGTATGCTTCATGTATTGCTTTGTTATTGGTGATTGCTTGACTATGTGCTAACAGGTCTGTCAGGGGAAAATATTTCACCCTGAACTAGATGAGGTCTTAGATCGCGGCTTTTCCAAACAGGCATATCTTCAAGGTGCGAAAAAATAAAATAAAATCCCGGAAACATATTCTAATGAGAAACAAAACTTTTAATACAAAAATAAGAAATAGAAAATAAAACAAATCTATCTAATTGTTACATTTTGGTAAGAGCAGTTTTGTCTACCAGCTTCCTGGCAGACGGACAAAGATCAAAAGGAAAGAAGTCTCTGGAATGTGTGGTGTAATAAACATGTTAAGCATGCGCAATAAATCATTGTCAGATAAGGCTTATGACCTGCGCAGTAACTCATCAGTAATTATTCAGTTCAGCTATTCAGTTCAGGCTAGCAAACATTTAACGCAGTGACAAGGTCAATGGTCATTTTTAGCAACTGCATACAATATATAGAGTTTCTTTATCTTCTCCCCAACCCAGTCCTTCAAGTCTTTCATTGATATATCCATCACCACCTTAACTTAGGTTCTACTTTGCTACTAGTCCAGCTCCTTCTTCTCTTTCCTTCCAGTTTTCCCAGTACCAGAGCCTTCTCTAGAGAGCTGGGTCTTTGCATAATATTGTATGTCCAAAGTAGGATAATTTGGGTCTGATTATTTGTGCCCCAAGTAAGAACTCTGCATGGGTTTTTTTTCCAATGATCCCTTTGTTTGTTCTCATGCCTATCCATGGTGTTCTCAAGAATCTTCTCTAACAATTTTCTCATAACAACAACAACAACAACAACCCACCACCAATTGCAACCAGCCTGCCTTCCACTGAGGAACTGTATGCTGCATGAACCAGAAAGAGGGCTGAAAATATATCTAGAGACCCCTCACATCCTGGACATAAACTGTTTCAACTTCTCCCCTTAGGATACTGCTGGCATTGCATGCCAAAACAATTAGACAGAAAGATAGTCCCCCCACCATGCCATCACCCTGCTGAATACCTAATTCCCACAGGCCTGTCTTAGTCTTAAAGATATTTACCCACGGAGTAGGCAGTATTGCTATTATCCTTCTCATCTTCTCTTTTTCCATCTTTCCTATTTCCTGCTGTTGCTTTTATGTACACCATATGTGTACAGCTTATGCACCAGAGACAAATTCCTTATGTGTCCAATCACACATGGCCAGTAAAGGATTCTATTCTAACACCCGACTTCCAAAGCATCAATTCTCTTTCTACCCTGTTCCATCAAAGTCAGGATTTTTCATGATAGTTTTCATACAATGCACAGGTAAAAATTATTTACATTGCTTCTGCTATTCTGGTCTTTGTAGGTAAAGTCACATCAAGCCCCCCCCCCCCAATATCTTTTCCAAGGCCTCCATAGCTACTTTGCCAAGTACTACTAGTCTGTAGTCTATTTCTCAACTGGTCGTTGTTGTTTTTTACTGATCCTAAAACACAGAAGGTACCTACCACTACAGTATTATTATTGATGCTCCTGATTTTTATACTACCTGTGCTTTGTTTTCTACTGGGACTGTGTTCTATGTTGTTTTATGCTGTTTTTATAAGTTTTGTATTTTTAGATGAAGTATTGAGAACTGTTATTGGATTTTATTAAATAAATAAATAGTCAACCTATGGGTCACTGGACAGCCTTACTGGCTTCTATTTCATTACAGCTTCAGTTAAGGGATGCAATTAAAAATCTACAGCAGATATGAATAAGGTATCTAAAAGACTACCTCAGACCTCATCATTAAGATAACGTAATTCAAGAAATGTCCAAAAACCTGTGTTTACCAGGTCTTCAATTCAAGGCCTTTGCAGCATTGAGAAGCTGTTTGTACCGGACTTAAGCTGCATTAGTTTTAGTCAAGCCACTGACTAATATTTTTTTTTAATCAGCAGTTCCTACTCCAAAGAACAAATAATAATTGGTTTTGTAGAGTTTGTGTTCCCGGTATTCTGTCTTTGATTTGCCTTTCACATTTTCTTCTAACATTCTCTGGGGTGCTATTGCTCATTCTATTGGGCAACAGTGTGAGTGCCTCAATCTCAAACACCGCAGATAAGTCTAAGCAGAATTTCCAAAATGGTGAAATATGGTTTGAAGAGGAAGTAATTTGCCTCTTTAAGTTTCAGCTTGTTAGCTCAACTATTCTTCATTTTTCTCTACTCTGGTGTTTCCCCTTCAGCTCTGCATTTTGCTACTTGGCAGGTTTGACAACCATTTCAAATATTTTCCAGAAAAAAATATTGAGAAACGTTTGTGTCTGCACACGTAAACATTTATCAGCTTATCTTCATTCTGATTTTTAAAATTATTACTGTTTTCACAGTTCTCCGTTCCGCAAAGCTAGAGCCTTGTATGCTTGTAAAGCAGAACATCACTCAGAGCTGTCCTTCACTGCAGGGACCGTATTTGATAATGGTGAGTATCAGAGTAGAGATGTTACCTTCAGAGGAATGGAAAACATGGAAAAGTGATTTAAAGTGATCCCAAAGGTGCTTTTTCAAGAGGCAACTGGACTTTCTGGTTTTTGAAGATGTTTTGCTTCTCATCCAAGAAGTTTCTTTAGCTCGGACTGGATGTTGGGAATGAAAGGATTTATACTCCTTGCAGACAACTTGCTAAAAGAATGCACCAGCAAGGAGTATAAATCCTTCCATTCCCAACATCCAGTCAGAGCTGAAGAAGCTTCTTTTGGATGAGAAGCAAAACATCTTCAAAGAAAATCCAGAAAATCCAGTTGCCTCTTGAAAAAGCACCTTTGCGACAACCGTGACTTGGATGACTGAGAATCTTCATAGACATTTGATTCTAAGGGATGGAAGACATGTAATATGCTTCACATCACGTAATGTAACCCAAGATTTGATCCTATCACAACTGGTGATAAAGAAAAGAAAATTTCTTTCTTTCTGAGAAATACCACGAGCACTGACACTGCTATTTTCAGTCTGAACTTTTGTTACCAAAAGCCTGTTAGGTTTCTTTCATAAGGATAAGTGCTGAGTTGAACTCACTAGAGAGAAAGCTTCTAGGGATGAAGGGAGGCATTCAGTATGGCCTCCCATAATATGCAGCATCTCATTTCTAGGTCTGAACATTTGGAAACTCCAGCCAAATGCACATTTTTAGAGGAGCTTTTCCAACGCCAGAGATCATAATGCAATTTACATTTAGTAATGTTCAGGGAATTATACATTTGTGAAGGCCATAAAATCCGACCCTCCGTTGAATGCTGGATCCGTAATGCAGGATAAAATGACAGCAGCCAAAACAATTAGCCTTCCAGCCTTAGTTCAAACCCTGCCAATGAAATAGAGCACACCACCTATTGAATCAAATGGTCTCACAGTCAACAGCCTCAGCCATGAGGGAATGCTTTAAAAGAAGTGGTGGGAAACCTATGGGATGCACAGCCCCCCCCCTTTTTTTTTTAGTGTAGCCTCGAGTGTTATAATACGGCTGGGATTTTCTGCACCATTTCCCATCCTAGATATAGTTTTGTGGAAAGAAGGCGTACATGGGGCTGCACTGCCCATATTGTGATAGAGATAGGCATCCACAGAGGAAGCATGGGATGAAGCATATATCTCTTGCTTGCAATGCAAGCATTTTTAGTCAGGAAAGTCAAATGAACCCTGTGAGAAGTTAGAAGCAGCAGCTGGTAGAGGTCAGAGCTGTAGCCAGCAATTCATGAAGACAGAGCTGAATTTGCAGTAATGTAAGATTCCTGATTTTGTCTTTGGTCTGACCCCTTCCTTCAGTTCAGTTCCCCAATCAGCCATAAATGCACAATTCCCAGAGGGACACACTAAAACCAAGGAAAAGGAGATGGATTGAGAGCATGTGGTTCTCAGGCATCTCCAACTCCATTGTTTTTTGGAAGCCTATCCACATTTCTGAAATATACTTGGTACGGATACACATACAAAGCACACATACAAACACACAGAGAGGGGGCGAGAATGGCTTATGTTATATATTTCTATATATAATTCCTTGAGTGGTCACAAGATTTTCCTCTTGTTAATACTTTAAAATGGTTTTATAAGATACAAATACTGTTTCTTTGTTTCACTCTTACATAGTTCAACGTTTAAATCTCAGGAAGAAGTGCTCCTTTGTTTTGCTCGGTTAGCTATAAGAAGTACTTGGCTACCTTTAAAAAGAATGGAAAATAAGAGCTAGGTTCAATATTGAAACAAAATGCTTAATATTTACACGACTAAGCTCAGTTCTTATTCTGAAAAGGGGTTTTTTGAGTGTGTGATTTTTCCTCAATTTCTTTCCTTTTGTGTATATGTACAGTACGTCAGATAGAATGAAATATGAACAATGTACAGATTAGGATAGAAAATAGGAAAAGGATGCAGATTGGAAGTAATCGTCAAAATCTATTCATATACAAGGATTTACTAAAATGAAATCATAATTTCCATTTGCTAGCCTCATATTTGGTGTGATATATTTTCCTTCTTTGAGACCAAGATTACAAAAGACATTATGACATAACCATACAAGACCTACTCTAAAAAGAGGTAGAAATAGGCTAGCTGCTTGTGTAAAGAAGGTGAGAGGAATTACACTTCTCTCCCTAAAATCTAGCTTGAAGTTTCTTGGCCACCATCTTTGATGACAATTATCCAAGTATCTCTCAAGAAGTAGATCTCAGCCTTTTATGTAATTCCAGTGTGACTTATCACAAGGATTTTCATTTTGACTAATCTTTTGATTTCTGCATTTGCTCACACCATAATAATGACTGAAGAATCCTGTCCCCATGATCTTTCTACCTTCTTTTAAATGCTGCCAATCTGTTCTCTGGATCATTTGAATCTGAGGAAAAAAGTATTGATTATTGAAGCCAATGCTCCTCCAATGAGCCTTACCAAAGTATTTAAGCGCCATGGTGGTGCAATGGTTAGAATGCAGACTAATTATGTCAATTGCCAGCAGTTCGATTCTCATCAGCTCAAGGTTGACTCAGCCTTTCATCCATCTGAGATTGGTAACATTGAGTACCCAGATTGTTGGGGGTAATATGCTCACTCTGTAAACCGCTTGGAGGGGCGGTAAAGAACTATGAAGCAGTATATAAGTGTAAGTGCTATTGCTATTTAAGATAAGGAAGCACCAAAGGTTTTTAAAATGTTCTCCTAGCCCATATAATTTCTAGTTTTATAAATCTCAAACTATTCTGAACTAGCCTCATTCTGGTTCTAAGCCAGTAGATTGTTATACAGCAAGGTAGTAAAATATGCATGATTTTAAAATTAAGTGTAGATGTTGCAGGAAGCATTATCTGTAAAAAGAATTCTTCCAGAAAGTTAAGGATTAGCCTGTTATTGACTTATCTGACTCTTGAAAGTTGGGAGTATTCAAAAGATTTTTGGAAGAGGAATCCAAGAGCTC
Source organism: Natrix helvetica (assembly GCF_964273705.1). Classification (NCBI taxonomy): domain Eukaryota; kingdom Metazoa; phylum Chordata; class Lepidosauria; order Squamata; family Natricidae; genus Natrix; species Natrix helvetica. The sequence continues at coordinate 275,319,166 of NC_138548.1, read as the reverse complement.
ATTTATCAAGAATAGATAGTGTATTTAATTTACAAAATACCAAGTATAGTTGCTAACTCATCAACACCTGATCTCTATTTTTACTGACTTCTGACTCATAACCTATTATTTCTTAATAACTATTCGGACTGAGGTGTCATGGTGTAATTGCTTTTTTTTTTTGCTAATGTATACTGTTCACCTTAGGTTTAGAGAGTTTAATCTAAGATTACCCCAAGAAACAAAGACGGCTCCATTACTTTCCACATTTTTCCAAGAGTGTTTCTCTTGATGTCTTGATTCATGTTTTCCATCTGTCCTTGTGTCTAATGCCTTCTTAGAATTTAAATTAGTAAAGGAAGGACTTTATCAAAGACAACTATAGGAAGTCTCCTTAATGAGCAGGTCAGTAAGAGACTTTTATATATAAAGCCCTCTTTGCTCCCAAGAGTGAGTTTTACATTATCTGCATAGAAACAGCAATGGCTTCTTGACAATATTTCCTTCCTTTTTGCCTTCCTCCTCCTGTGGGTAACATGAATGGCCAGGATTATGTAACCATGTTGTCATTGGTGTTTTTCATAAACAGGAATATAATTTCCTAAAGCTTGTTAACTACATAAATACAGAAAGCTAAAAAAAGACTGGGAGGAGGAGAGGAAAGAAAGGAGGTTGTAGGAAGAAATATAACACAGGGAGGAATTTTAGTTTAAGATATAGGCTATGGTGGGAAATTAAACCTCAGTGCTACAGAAAATGAGATATTTTAGAGGAACTATGAATTAAGAGGATGACCTCTCCCTGTGGCTTGAACTTCCTCCTGAAACAAAACACTAAGAGTCATAAAGCTCTGTGTGATTAAAGTGTTCTTCTTAATTTTATTCTTCTTGGGTTCTTCACCTTAAAAATTTAGGTTGTAAGCTGTGTGGACTAGGAAAATCTCTTTGTTCATGAGTTATTCTTTGAAGTTCTAGAAACACAGGAGATGCGGGTTATTTGCCATTGATAATGGAGTGACCAAATTAATCCTTGAAGAAATTAAACAGAAGAAATGGCAATAGCAATGGGACGTAGATTGATATATTGCTTCACAGTGCTTTATAGCCCTCTCTAGGCAGTTTACGGAGTAAGCATATTGCCCCCAATAATCTGGCTCCTCATTTTACCAATTTCGGAAGGATGGAAGGCTGAATCAACCCTGAGCCAGTGAGAATCGTACTTCTGAACTGCTGGCAGTTGGCAGAATTAACCCGCAATACTACATTCTACCCACTGTGCCGCAACGGCTCTTGACTGCAGAACCTAGAGCTAGGTGGAAGCTTTTCTCTTCTGGGTAGAAAAGTGTGGGGAAATGATGAATTCTAATCTAGTATGTCTGTATGATTGTTACTCTGTTCTGGGCCCTTTATTGTTTATTCCCTAGGTTTCTTGGTCTTCCTTCAGTAGACAAGAAGGATATTGCGAGTGAAGGCATATATATACATACACATATACACCCACACCCACAAATACCCACCCACCCACACACACATGTATACATGTCCCAGGATAATGTTGCAGATCTAATCTAAGTCAATCACTGGGACCAGAGATTTATTTTTCCAAGCTTCCATTTTCATGCTGGAGCTTATCTTCAGGGAACTTCTTTCTCTCTCCAGAATGGGTTTCAGAATGTGTGACACTTCAGCCACACATTCTGGAGAGAGAGAAGTTCCCTGAGGATGGGCTCTGAAAGCTTTGAAAAGTAAACCTTTGGTCCCGGTGACTGACTCAGATTGGGTCCTACAAGAAGGGTAGGACACCTGCTTGGACTTCCCTAATTGACAGGAAAAGTAATCTGAGCATGGAAGTCAAAATGGTTGCCTCTTCCAAATCAGGAAGCCTGGACTAGCTTCAAAGGATAAGAAGTAACTGTGAGTATTCAGGAATAATTCAGACCCTCTCTGTATTGAAGAGGGGTGCTGTTATTCCTTGATTTACAACCACGACTGAAGTCACAGTTTCGGTGTGATGGTTGTTAAGTGGGTCACCGTGTGACATACATGATTTTATGGCCATTCTTGCAGCGGTGAGAAAGTGAACACCGAAGTTGGAAAGCAAACCCATTTTTCTCTATGGGGCATTTGGGGCAAGAAATAGTAGTAAATGCTGTTTTCCCATTTAAAAAAAAAACTTCATAAATGTTGATCATGTGACCACAGAACATTGCAAACAGCCATAAATTGGCCTGGTATCTAGCATCCAAAATGCAGGCATGTGATTGTGTGCGTAGGTCGGGGAAGCAGTTGTCAGAACTTTGAATCTGGATCACAGCTCTTCCCCCCCCCTTTTTTTTTTGAAGGGCTATCTGTCAATCTGTGTCTTCCTGTAGTTGAGACAAACTTTTTTTTAAAGCACAAATTATATAAACGCCACACCATGCTGAACAAAAGAAGTATGTCTTTAATATTTAATACATTTGTGGCTCAGCTGTAAAACGAAAGAAGGATATTGATGCCTGATTTCGATTTAAATAGAAATCAGGAGTACAACATCTTCTGCTTCCATTCCTTACCTGAGAACTAGGACTATAATCAACAAAACACTGAGTAACAGAAAGAGAGAAGACCTTGTCCCACCTCCTTCTCCATCCAGCCTTACTGTAGCTACTGTATAACCACGAATTCAGTTCAGAGTGAAACATGTGTGTGCACATTTTCCTCATGCATCTAAAGATGGAAAGAGAGAGAAAGAACAGCAACTCAATGGCAGGAAGTTCCACAGCCACGCAGTTCCAGGTCACCTCCTGTTCATTTCCCACGTCTTAACAAATCAGTATAGATGAAATTGCAATGCTTTTGTACAGGTAGTCCTCGACTACAACCGATCACTTAGGGACCGTTCCAAGTTACAACAGCATTGAAAAATGTGACGTCTGACCGTTTTTCACAGTTACGACCTTTGCAGCACCCCCCCCCCCCCCCATGATCCCGTGATGAAAATTCAGAGGCTTGGCAACTGGTTTATATTTATGACCATTGCTGTGTCCCCAGATCCTGGGATCCCCTTTTGCAACCTTTTGACAGGCAAAGTCAATGGGGAAGCCAGATGTACTTAACAACCGGGTTACTAACAATGATTCACTTAACAACTGTGGCGAGAAAGGTCGTAAAATGGGAGAAAACTCACTTGGACAAATGTCTCAACAAAAATATTGGGCTTAATTGCGGTCGTAAGTCGAGGACTATGTGTATTCCCTTAACCTTTTCAAATCAAATGCTCGTTTTCAAAGAACAACATTCTGTCTTGGCCCTACCTATATTTTTGTCACAGTAAGGGGACCATGAGAGCTTGTGAGTCAGTTGCCAAGTGTCCTTTGCACCCGTTCACAGGAGTTGTTCCCCACAGCATCTACCCATTTCTGGTTATGGCTTAACAACGTTATCGTCCCTTCTGCAGAAAATCAATGATATTTTTCTTTCCCACCCATCCTATCGCTCTTCATATGTGCTACATTTTTATAGCACTAATTTGCTTAGGAAAAGCAGATTGATTATAAAAATAAATAAATAAAACTCTGATAATGCCTGGGAGCATCAGGATATGGCAATATATTAATAAACCCGCATCTATAAGCCCTTGACTTTTCTTGCCCTTTCAGACTGCTAGCTTGCTGACAGGGCATTCACCTTGAAGAAGAATCCTTCTGAGTAGCAATGATGAGAAATGAAAGAAAATTGGGTGCATAAGCTGTGCCTCCACTAAATTCTAGGACATAATTCTGTTAAGCTAAGGGAAAAGCGTTACAAACTGGAGGAGGAGAGGGAAGATCAATTGTACATGTTGTTTTGTCCTGGTTTCAGGTAAAAATGTAATGTTGAAACACCACACATGTGGTGAGGTGAGGTGAGGAGAAACAAATGTTTCCTATAGAAAACAAACTGCTCCTCAGAGTATAACAGCACAGATGAGTTCATTTTACAACCAGATTGGTGGTTTCAAATGAGAATTTGAAATGAGAAACTGTGGCTCTTCACTATCGGCTTCGTTATGTGCTTGATTTTAAGATTCTGAAGCCAGCCAGTAGATGGAGCATGCCACTGGTGGACAAAAAGTACTTCACAACATCTGGAAAACTACTGTAAGCTTGCCTGCCTGTTAGGTATGCTTTGGCCTCTGGGGTCATTCTGAAAGGCAGATCAGTGTCATGTGTGAACTAGAAGTGCAGATGAATGCAGATTTGTAAATGCAAATCACCAGAATACCCAGGCCTTTTTGAGAGCTGAGAAAGAACATATCCACACAGGACTGACCTGGATTGTAGACCCCCAATGTACAAAGCTCCGAGGGGCATCATCAAGACAAAATGATGTTGCGTCTCTGTCCCTACTTCTTTCTTCAGCAACGCAGAACGAGAAACTGACATATATATTGGAAAAATTCAAATTTTGTTTTGAATTCTCAGATTTACAAGTTTAATAACCTGCATGTATCTTTCCAGTTCATCCATCTCAAGAACCTGGCTGGTTGGAAGGAACCTTGAATGGGAAAATAGGATTGATTCCTGAGAACTATGTGGAGTTCTTATAACTGGACATGTTCATAAACAACCCTGCGGAGCTTTACATGGTATCCATGACAACCGATTAAGAGTATTGTAGATCATTTGCTGTTTACAACTGTGAAAAGCAAGGTGAAGGACTCTGATACCTGTTCAGAAGAATGTTCATGTAAATTTTTAAAAAAATGTATGTTTCTCTTTATATAATGTGTTGTTTGCACAAAAATGCAGCCGACAAAAGCTGGAGAAGAAACTAGTGAGGATGAAGGGCTTCACTGGAAAGTGAACTGCTGTGAGAAGCGTTAATGCCACATTTCAAATTATGTTTTGTCCTAGACAAGATATGTGTAAATGTAGTAGCTTAAATTGAGCATGATTACTGGAGACAATTTAACTGGAATTCTACATACACACAGATATACATTCTCCTCCCCCACCCCAAAAAAAAGGAAGAAAGAGAAAAAAAGAAAAACAGGCAGAACTAGCTTTTTGATGTCCTGTATATATCAGCGTCCAGGAAAGATCAGAAGGACAAAGATTTAGTTTTCCACTGCCTGGCAAAAATAAACATTGAATTTCCTGGGAAGAAAGCATGTCTGTCCCTTTTATCTTTAGCAAGTAAAAAAAAATGTTCGTATTGATCAAGCCACTAATGGCTTTCTTTTGCAGAGGCTGGCTGTCCTTGATAGGGTTCACTCCATCCTCAGCATATAAATAATTCCTATAATGAGAAATGCATCATTGCATGTAGACCAAAAACAACACACAGCAAATACACATACATATCAAAGCAAGACATGGAACCAGATTTGAATATTTTTCCACAGCTTGCATACATCGATGAAGATTCTAGTCGTCCAGGTGGACTTCTCTGGAAGCAGCAAAATGTTTCTAACCAACAAGAAAAGAAGTCCAGTTGCCATGACTCAACTTCTATACAGCTTGTGTAGCGTTTTTCTTCCCCCGCCCCAAAGAATCATCAGCATTATAAATCAAGTCATATTTTGGACCAAAGCACATGAAAACTTTCTCACTCTTTTAATCAAAAACTTTTTTAAAGGTCTGGCTGAAATCCTTGCAATGTTTTTCAATGTTTTCCCTGCTATCCTTCCTAGAGGTGAAATAGCAGCTTGTTTCTATTAGCACTTAAACGCAAATGACCTGTGTTCTCTCTGTTGTCACCAGCACAAGTTATAGAAACAAGCACCCACATTTTTTGGAGTATTTCTCAGTTTTGGGGATCTTGGTTACTTCACTACTGTTTTCTGAAGTATTAGCTCCTGTTTATTTAATAAACTGGCCTGAGCAGGCTGCAGTTGCCCTGTACACTCAATTCTCTTCAAAGCTTGTATTTATTATGTAGCCTAGTAACAATGTTAAAACTTGTGTGTGCGCGCACAAACAAACACTCACTTACTCTTACAGTTTTAAGTTTCTCAACTCTTCGTAATTGATGTCTTTCGGTAAAGGCTGTCTTGGTGAAATATCTATTTAAGGCACACTAACCTTTATCTGAAGTTGTTCTCCAGATGTATTGTACATTATTTTTCATAGCTGTAGATTTTACACTTAAGGAAAATCGTGTTATTTGAAAGCCAAACATTTCTGATACTGTGTTTGTATTTTCTTTTAAATAGAAGTGTTTAACTTGAAATTTTATGCTTTTCCCCCCGCCTTGCTCTGCTGTGTTTTCATACATTCGTGGCCATAGACAAGTTTCTGGTTTAAAATGTGCTTTTTAATTTAATCCTAAACTGTTCAGTGGTAACATAGCTGTATTTTTCACTGACCTTTGTTTTAAAATTGAAGTGTAAATATGACAATTTGAAATATGTTGAAGTAAAAGATTTTTATATATTCAGATTTTTAATGGAAGTGTGGACATTTGAAAAGTATTTAACAGGAGATGTGCAATGTATATGCCAAAAGTTGAGTACCTTCCCTGCTCAATTTCATCTGATACCTTTTTAGTACAGCAGCTGGTGTTAAGCTTTACACATCTTTAATCTGTTTTAAGGATTATTTTTGAACGTTTTTGAAAGAGAATAGCAGGTATCACCTCCTCGGATGCTAATTCATTTTAAAGGTCTTGTATTTATTAAGCAACTGACATGCATATTGTATGCAGTTTTCATGACGGTTTGATTTTTTACATTTTCGGGGATGCATTTAATAGGCATTTCAGATTCCTAATGGTAGAATCATATATCATTGCCAACGTCATCATCCACATATCACTTTTTGGGGGAAGTTGTCTATCACTTTATAAAATACGCCCATTCACTTACACACATGATGGGAACAATTAAGAGTGAGTCTAGGGCTTACACACTTTCCACGAGCAGATTAGTAGTTTCCATCCTCATTTAATATTTTGACAATCCAGAGTATATTAAAAAGATTTACAATCCATTATTTGGAATTGGCTTGTTTCAAGCATTTTTGTGGAATGTAGTTATAAGAATATTTCTGATTTTTTTTTTCAGAAATCTTTCCAATTCATGTGTTTTTACTTCTACAGAATGGAGAAATGATTTTAAATTTCATTACAAAGCTCTAAGTGGAATGGACGTCCTCTCATTTCTCTTCCAGAACCTATCTCCAAACAAACCCATTTACCGTATTTTTCAGAGTATAAGACGCAACCTTTTCTCTCAAAAAAGAGGCTGGAAATCTGGGTGCATCTTATACACTGAATACAGCACTTTTTGCCTCCCAAAACCCTGCCCCCTTCACCAAAATGGCTGTGCATTGCCTGTAGGAAGCTTTTAGAGAGCTCCTGGGGTCTGGGGAGGGCAGAAATGAGCAAAAATAGGCCTGGTTTTTTGCTCAGTTCCCCCCCCCCCCCTCAGCCCCAGGAGCACTCTATAAGCTTCCTAAAGGCTAGCCAGGCCCTTTTTTTAAGGTGACCAACTTTTTTACGATGAAAAGGAGGACAAATAAATTGGGAAAAATATATCGTAAATGAAAGAAATATTTTATTCATTGCAACAATAATACACTAAAATATGATATATGCATAATGAAAACATTTGCAACGTTTTATATTGTAATTATGCTTACATGCCTGTTAATTATTATTTAAATGAGTACTTTTCCATTGAATTAATATTTTTTGTCAATGTATCATCTTCTAACAATATATTGGAAATATCTGAACAAGAAATATCCTTCATATTGAATTTTACGGCAAGTGCTGCAGCTAGAATATCAACATTCAATCTCGATTCTCACTTGTCGAAAAATCATTGGCAATTGAAAAAAACTCTTTCAACTGCTGCATTAGTTCCAGGGCAGCACAACGTAAATTGAACAAGTATAAATAAATGTTCACATGGAATATGTTCATTTTTGAAATGGCTGAAAATATCCACCCATCTTTTATCAATTTCAACATGTTGATTTTCCCATTGTATTAATTTTTCAGAATTTAAATATACATTCAGTCTTCTAATTTCTTCAAAGAGACAATTATCGTCTATTTTAATGTCTAGCATTTCTTTAGATAAAAATTCAACACAAGATTCAATATCTGTTCAATATACTTGCGATGAAGTAAAAAAAAAAACCATTAAAAACTGTTTAATAAAATATGTCGCATAACGCGCAACAGATTAGCCTTCAAATATCAAAAAGGAGGACATGTAGGAGGACACTTTTCGAGGGAGGACAGAACTTACAAAAGAAGGACTGTCCTCCCTAAAGGAGGACGATTGGTCACCTTACTTTTTTAAAAATGAAAAACAGGCCTGTTTTCGCGAAAAACGGGACATTTTTGCCTCCCCCCCCCTCAAGGAGCACTCTGCAAGCTCCCTAAAGGCTATTCATGCCTTTTTTGGGAGAAAAAATGAGTCAATTTTTGTGAAAAACAGGCCATTTTGGGGAGGTTTGCAGAGTGCAAAAACTTTTTTTTAAATTTTCCTCTTCAAAACCTTGCTGCGTCTTATACTCCAAAAATACAATACTTTCAAATGTATATAGCTAAGTGTGACCTAACTACCACATATACTTATTTCTCCCACTTGAGGCACTGCCCAGTGGGACTAAAAGCAATTAAACGACAGAAAGTTTATTTTTTTCAGAGCAAATAAGTTTCTCTCCCTCAGAAGCTGCAGTATGTATGCAACGTAAATAATATCATCTAATAAACTAAGTATATCTAAAGCACTATCATATACTACCACTGCACATTATTGTTCCAGGATTCATTTTTAATGACAAATGTAACTGATTTTTTTTGTTTTATTTATTATTAAATTTGTTTATGACCCATCTTGCAGTTCGAGGTGATGCTAAGTATAATACCCATACTCTTAATAAGGGAATATTTTTCCTTTATTAAGGTTTCCAAACACACCTAATGTACATAGGTAATATTTTGAACTTCACCCCCTGCTTTGTGACCTGTGTTAGTTCATAAAGTTGGGACTACCTACCACAGAAACTTTACATATCTACTCAAACTAAACTACTGAACTAGAAATATGCAATTGTTATCTTCTTTTCTCTCTTCAAGATATGTTACACTGAAACAGAAAGAGGTGAAACATTCTGAAAGCAAAACTAGCAGCATTTTAAAACCTGCCTCCTATCAACCGTTAGCCTATGCCCAAATCAATTCTATTTCTGTTTACTATTGAAAGCTGCCTTGAAGCTTTACATGCTCTTTGCTCACTGTATGACAAGAACTGGTATAAATGCAAAGTATCCTGCTTGTACCTGGATGGCGTAAGTTAATACTGGAAATATGCTTTCTGGTAACAGTACGTTGATATTGAACTGTATAATTGTTATGTAAAGACGTACTTTGAAAAGATTTAACTGAAAAGATACACTGCCCCAAAAAGGCATCTTAATGTATCTAGATAACTCAGGGACTGCATTATTTTGACACCTGCAGCCTAGTAATGGAAGTTGATCAAGGCTTGTTCCGCTAAGTAAACAAATACTTCTACAATTTTTCAGGCTAAGTCTTTTTCAAGCCCTGTGTAAAGTTTTAACTTAGACATTGTTCAACCATCAGATATTTTTTTAAGAGACTGCTATCCTCAGGAAGAGTATGCCTCCATAATTATTAGCCCCAATAATCTCAGAATTTATAACACTTCTTTTGTATATGAGATTACAAAAGCCCAGTCTAGCACAATACCAATGAAGAAGAAAAATAACAGTTCCCAAAAGAAACCAGCATGGCTTCATAAAGAACTATCTGACAAACTGAAAGACAAAAAAAGGTAAGTATAAAAAGTGGAGGAGGGGGACATAACTAAGGCAGAATATCAGCAAATAGCCCGAGCCTGTAAAGATGAAGTGAGGAAAGCTAAGGCTCACAATGAAGAAAGGCTTGCCACAAAAGTAAAAATTAGCAAAAAAAGCTTCTTCCAACATGTTAAAAACAAGAAAAAAGTTAAGGAAACAATTGGTCCATTGCTAGAAGAAAGTGGCAAGAAGGTGACAAGCAACAGGGAGAAAGCAGAACTATCTAACTCATGTTTTGCATCTGCATTTACACAAAGGGATAAAACAGTCCAACCTATGAAAAGCAGCACCACAAAAATCAGATTAGGAACACAAATTGAAATAGGGAAGAAAATGGTAAGTGAGCACCTGTCTACCCTAGATGAGTTCAAATCACCAGGACTGGATGGATTACACTCCAGGATTCTGAAGGAACTAGCAGACGAGATCTCAGAACCACTGAATTATATCTTTCAGAGATCCTGGAACACCGGGGAACTACCAGAGGACTGGAAAAGAGCTGATGCGGTTCCCATCTTCAAAAAAGGGGAAAAAATAGATCCAGGAAACTACACACCTATCAGCCTGAGCTCAATACCAGGAAAGATTCTGGAAAAAATAATCAAGCAACGAATTTGCGAACACCTAGAAGCAAACAAAGTAATAGCCAAAAACCAACATGGATTTGTCAAAAACAGAGCATGCCAGACTAATCTTATTGCATTCTTTGATAATGTGACAAAATTAGTGGACCAGAGGAATGCCGTTGATATAGTTTACTTGGACTTCAGTAAGGCTTTTGATAAGGTAGACCATAATCTACTACTAGATAAAGTAGAAGAATGTGGGTTAGACAGCATCACCACCAGATGGATTCGTAACTGGCTGACCAACCGCACTCAACGTGTAGTCCTCAATGGAACTGCACCTACATGGAGGGAAGTATGCAGTGGAGTACCCTAAGGCTCTGTTTTAGGCCCAGTACTCTTCAACATCTTCATCAATGATCTGGATGAGGGAATAAATGGGGAACTCATCAAATTTGCAGATGACACCAAGCTGGCAGGACTAGCCAACACTCCAGAAGATAGGCTTAAGATACAGAAGGATCTTGACAAACTTGAACATTGGACACTATCTAATAAAATGAAATTCAATGGTGAAAAGAGTAAGGTTCTACATTTAGGCAACAAAAATGGAATGCACAGGTACAGTATAGATGATACCTTGCTCAGTAGTAGTAACTGTGAAAGGGATCTTGGAGTCCTAGTGGACAACCATTTAAATATGAGCCAGCAGTGTGCAGCAGCTGCCAAAAAAGCCAACACAGTTCTAGGCTGCATCAACAGAGGGATAGAATCAAGATCACGTGAAGTGTTAATACCACTTTATAATGCCTTGGTAAGGCCACACTTTGAATACTGCATTCAGTTCTAGTCGCCACAATGTAAAAAAGATGTGGAGACTCTAGAAAGAGTGCAGAGAAGAGCAACAAAGATGATTAGGGGACTGGAGACTAAAACATATGAAGAACGGTTGCAGGAACTGGGTATGTTTAGCTTAAGAGAAAGAAGGATTAGGGGAGACATGATAGCATTGTTCCAATATCTCAGGGGTTGCCACAAAGAAGAGGGAGTCAAACTATTCTCCAAGGCACCTGAGGGTAGAACAAGAAGCAATGGGTGGAAACTAATCAAGGAGAGAAGCAACTTAGAACTGAGGAGAAATTTCCTGACAGTTAGAACAATTAATCAGTGGAACAGCTTGCCTCCAGAAGTTGTGAATGCCCCAACACTGGAAGTCTTTAAGAAGATGTTGGATAGCTATTTGTCTGAAATGGTATAGGGTTTCCTGCCTAGGCAGGGGGTTGGACTAGAAGACCTCCAAGGTCCCTTCCAACTCTACTATTGTATTGTATTGTATTGTATTGTATTGTATTGTATTGTATTGTATTGTATTGTATCATATATCTTGGAGTCTAGGCTTCAACTTGAGGGGCTAGTAAAGAATGTGTCCCCTTTGAGAAGCATTCTCTTCCACCACCACCACCACCACCCATGGATTTTACAACTGGACTAGTCCATTGGTGGGTTCCTACCGGCAGAGCTACTGGTTCAGGAAAACCAGTGCAAACCAGTAGAAACCCACCACTGCTAATACCCCTGTGAATCCTTCTCTATCTCCTTTGCATGTTTACATATTTGAAACTAGGAGCAGGACTGGTTCAGTGGTGCATTTCTATCGGTTCGCATCAGTTCTCCTGAACCTGTAGCTCTGTCATCAAGCAGAGAGCAAACTGGTTCTCTGTTGCTTTGAAAGTGGGCCCGCCTGACCCTGGGATACACTTACCTTTATTTCAGCTTTTGAAGCCCAGCTGATCAGGGGCGGCAGATTGAATTGCTGCTGTTTTCCTTGCTTTCTGAGCAAATTTCTTTCAAGTGCGCACACACACTTAGGAACCAAGCTGGATATTACTGAACAACTTCCCGTCTCTCCTATCCACTGCTAATTTCAATCCTGCTGATTATACAAGATTATGAGAATTATGTAGCTTTGGGGTTTTTCTTTTTAATTAGTTAGCAGATTCAAAGTCTTTCTAGTCTGATCTGTGGAAGCAGGAAAAGACTTGTATAAACCTCATCCTATTTCTTGTTCCAAAGACATGTGCTTCTGAAACTATGGAAAAAAGGAATCGTGTCAAGTAATTATAATCAGTAATCAATTGAGGGAGTTGTTTATTTAATAGCAGGACATCTGGACCCAATCAAAAGTTCAACCAGAGCATCTCTGCCCATCTGAGTCATAGTAAAGATTTGAATTGGGTCAAATGAATGCCTAATCAATAAAACGTTCAGACATCTTTTGTTTTTTCCAAGCAGATGTTTTCATGGCAGCATTGCCTGTTCACCTTTCCAGATGGAGATGCATTTCTGGATTTATCCTCCTATAATGCCCAAATCAACACAGCTTGATAAATAAGCTGCTGAGATGTTTTCTTTTGTTTTGCAAATCAAGTAGGAATTTTATGGTTCTTTGTGGCAGTTTCCTCTGGGGTAAATATTTATCTATAGCAGTATGACTAATTTTACTTAAGTTTCATTATCTTGCAGCTTTAGATGGGGGAGGGGGGAATCCAGAGAAAATTAAGCTGGTTGAATAACAAATTGGTAATTTAAAGCATACAAGATTTATATCAAATAATTACAGTGCACAATTATACTTGATAGCTTAAATAGCATGTTTCATAATTCTTAATTAAAGTAATGGATGCTGTTTTGCAAATCTTTTTCTTCGTTTTCAGTTAATATATAAAAAATAATAATACCTGGTGTGGATAATATACAGTTGCTAATACAGAGGTGATAGTTTTTGGCACATTTGTAAACAGCATCACTGCGTTAATTTATGATACGTTTCTGTGTTTATAGAAGCATCATTTATTTTTTCATTCCTTTTTTTAAATTATACAATGAACAGAGTTCTCCCAACAGAATGATTAAAGCAAAAGGAAGAAAAAAGCTTGTTAGGCCACAAATCTTTGTGAAGCAAAGTAGACTCACTAGCATTTAGACTTATATATTGCTTCAAAGTGCGTTACAGTCCTCTGTAAGCGATTTACAGAGTCAGCATATTGCCCCCAACAATCTGGGTCCTCATTATACCGACCATGGAAGGCTGAATCAATCTTCAGCTGATTAGGATCGAACTCCAGGCTGTGGGCGGAGCCAGCCTTCAATACTGCATTCTAACCACTGCGCCACCATGGCTCATGGTGAAGAGAAAAATAGAACTGAGGTATTTTTTGCAAATCTTACCAAGGAGGAATGGTGTACAGGGAAGAAAAAAGCTGCCTTCTCCTTTAGGTCTGGCTAGATTCTGCATAATTTTGGTTCTATAACAAGCTTCCTCAAATTCAGCTAACTTAAATATGTATAATGAGGTGAAGTTGGCAGGTGCCAAGTTGGCATTCCTTCTGTACTAAAAAAATCCGCTGAGATATTTGAAGATGACATAATATTACATGATCAATTTTGCAGCCTGGGTTCTTTCGGCAGCATTTATCGTCATGCTTGGGGGTTGCGCCTGATAACAGACTTCATTTACAAGAGATAACATATTCCAAACAAAATGCATACTTTCTATGTCACAGGATCTAGAATTCATTGCACTTCCGTGGCTTCCATTCTACTGGGAAAGCCAAAATCCCTTTGCCACATAAAAGGATTATTAAAAATAAAAACTGGAGCAACTATTTTTACTCATCCATTTCAAAAATAAATAAATAGAATCCCCCAACCAAGCTGGCATTTATTTCCACAGGAATCAAGAGGAGAGATTCAGTAACTTCTCTCCAATGGGAAAACATGCCATCTAGAAGGTCTGCAGAACTTCACCGCTGCCAAAAGGAAAATTGTTTTATGGTGTGTCCTTTAATTATACTGTTGAACTAAAAATAAATTGGGAATCCAGAGAAGTCTAGAGCTGCTATGAAATCAGCAAAAAATCATGATGGCTTATGGATGGCTAAGACAAAAAAAAAAAGAGTAAAAATTTCCTATGATTCATTCAGCCAATAATGAGTTCTTAAAAGATACAATAAAGATTAGTCTTCCAACATCTTAAAGACTGATTTCTTTCTTCTTTTTTTAAAAAGTGAATTAAAAAGTGAATTGCAAAGAAAATCTCAACCTTACACGGGAAAAGACCCGAATACAACAAAACCAGCATACCTACACCCGTGAAAATCTACGAAAAGAAATATATATATATACACACACACACACACACATCCGGCCGGCCACGCCCGGGAGCTGCGGAGGCAGAAATGTTGTCGGCGCTCCCGGATGACGAAGCCACGAACGCAAGTGGGGAACGACGAGAACCTTCCTGCCTCTGCTGGACTTGCGCAAAGTCCAGCAGAGGCAGGAAGGTTCTCGTCGTTCCCCAGTCACTTTCGAGGACTGTGGAGCGCGAGCTGGCGGAGCACGCTCAGGAAGGCGGGGAATGAGATCACGTGAGCTGGAGGCTGAGGCAGCCTCAGCCTCCAGCACACTTGGTCCCATTCCCCGCCTTCCTGATGACATCAACAGCCTCACCAGCTATAAACCTCACCACACGTCACTGTAGTCCTCAATATGCAACCAGACATTTAGTGAAGATTTGAAGTTACAACCACGTTGAAAAAAATGACCTGTGACCTTTCCTTGGGACCAGAGCAGCATCCTCATGGTCACATGATCAAAATTTAGATGCTTGGCGACTGACTTGTTTTTATGACGGTTGCAGTGTCCTGGAGTCATGTGATCATCTTTTCCAAGGGCAAACATAACGTTAGCAATAATACTACTCTGAGCCTTTTTCTTGCATCCATTATTTCAATTGCTCCGAAGAATCCGAGGCTGAATGGGCATGTAACACTGTCTGCACAAGATTTATGGGACCTGTGTATCTTATGTTAGAAATTACCTCACTGCTCCTGAGAAGCCCTTTTGTCAGGTCACTCCTCATAAGAGGCGATGTCTGGCAGCTTTTCTGTCTCTGACATAGTTTATTTATCTAGCTAAGGAAATATTACAAAGGAAAATAAACCTGATGACATTTTTCCTTCCAGAAATATCTCTGAAAAAAGCTTAGTACATGGACTTCGACTATATATACAAAGAGGACTTGCACACAGAATTATGGTTTGCATTATTTTTTTTTCTTTTCCTGTTTTGGGGTGGGGAAATACTTGATTCTTTCATATTATGTGGATTCAAGAGAATCACTTTGCAGCCGTAATGGAACTGTTTTGGAAGGAACAAAACATTGGACATTATCCCAAGACGTCAAGACCTGACTTCATGCAAGACTGGGAGATTTTAAGTTGCTGGGGACTTTTGCACCTGCTTTTAGC
This sequence comes from Natrix helvetica, assembly GCF_964273705.1. NCBI lineage: Eukaryota > Metazoa > Chordata > Lepidosauria > Squamata > Natricidae > Natrix > Natrix helvetica. The sequence goes on along the minus strand of NC_138548.1, from coordinate 275,303,513 downwards.
CATATCCGTAGACCTCTTTGAGGCTACATATTAGGTATTCTGAGGAGCTTCCTAAAAGAGCTATGGATGATTTTTTTTTCCCCTTGAATCTTGGCCAAATTTCCATCTTGGTTTATCCTGCTGTATTAGTTGCTCATCTGAAAAAACAGCTGGCTCAGTGTCAGAGCTATGCCTTTAGTAGAAGTCACTCAGACGGTGACCTTTCCAGACTCTGCCTGCGCAGCCTCTCTTAATACTGCATCGATCCAGAATTGCTGAACTCTGAGGGCAACAAAATACTGGGCCATTTGTGATTCCCAGACGAACACGATAGGCTCAGGTTCTGCTGATTGAGATCATCCATTATTACTTGAGTGAGAATTGGAGTGCGGGGAAGGGGTGGAAGAGCTAGCTTTCTGGGAAGTTAAACACTGTTCTTTGACTGTGCTGCTGTGGCAGGAGGACACCGGTATGTATCCATGCAGTTTGAGGAGAAGCATGGCATGCTATTCATGGGGGAATAATATCTGGCACCCGTTCGATTCGCTGTGCCTCCATTACGTGGCTTGCAAAGAGATTTTTCAGCACACAGCAGCCTTGCCAAGAAAGATGCAGTGCACAAGGTCCATCCTTAGGTAATGCAGCGAGGTTGAGATTCTGGGAATGGAGAGAGCAGAGCACGAGTTCTCCTTGTTGATTTTCCAGAGATAATGCCGGGGCTAAAATTAACCCTGCCAAAGTCCAGTAGTCTAGCCAGCCGCTCCCTGTTCTTTGGCTTGCTGTTTCTCTTGAAAAAAAGCAAAAGCCATGGAAGCTGATGCAACATAGCTGGAGTGCCCTACGATTTAGCTGGCTGGGACATTTTGCTTGGCTTGCCCATCTCCAGGATGCCCTGAGTATAGATCGTCACTTCCAACAATTTGGGCCAGGGTGAGTCAAATGTAATGGATTGGGTTTTTTTTATCCATGGCTAAAAGGCTGCCTGCACATCTCAGTTAGGACTTTTCTCCTTTTTTTCCTGAAGCCCCTTTTAGTACTTCGATAGGATTGATAGGCTTGCTAATATTTTTTGCTCAGAGTCTGAGGGGTGTACATGTAAAAAGCAAGATGGCAGCCATGAATAGGTCATCATAGCCTGACCTTTTAAAAATATGCCATGGTTACGGTGGCCATCTTGAATGTTTTGAAACACACACATGGACGTATACCTATGCACTCCCATTCTTAGTTCACATTAGGAATTGATTTCTTTACTTAGCAGGGAGAGAGGGATACTTGAGAAATGATCTTCTGTTCCATAAACAAAGCAACTATGGAAACAAGGAACTATTTGAAAGCCTTGACACCTTCAGATTTACTCACACAAGATGAGACCCCACCAAGGCCTTTCAGATGCCATGCCAGTAGCAGCTGTGCAATTGTTTCGCCTGTATTCATGACCCTTCAGTACCCTGAGCAACCCACTGCCCCTTTGCCCCAAACGGTTTTGGCTGTGGCTCGCCGACAAGGTTGGATAAGGCCAGATATATTCCTTGGCACAAAGTTTAAGGGACATTCTGTTGCTTGCTGCTACGTGCAAAGACTTTCCATGAATTTCTAGCTACCAAAAACATTCACAAGTACCTCAGGTTTGCAAATTTTTATCCCGATATTATTATTGTTATATTCAAGGCAGTGAATACATCTAATAGAGTTAGTCCTTGACTTAAGGGCCGTAACTAAGCCCAAAATTTAAGTAAGACATTTGTTAAGGGAGTTTTGTCCCACTTTACAACCTTTCTTGCCAGAGTTGTTAAGTGAATCATCGCAGTTGATTAGTTAGTAAACTGGTTGTTAAGTGAATCTGGTTTTCCCATTCAATTTCCATGTCAAAAGATCACAAATGGTGATCACATGACCCAGGCACACTGCAGCCGTCGTAAATCAGTGACTGGCCAAAGTCACCCAGCCGGCTTTCAGTCCTAAAATAGAACTAGAACTCAACATTGCCTGGTTTGTAAGCCAGCATCTTCACCACTAAACCAAACTGACACTGCCCACTTTTAGGAAGGTAGTTAAGACTTGGCTGTTTCCTGTTTTATTCAGGGTGAACAGAGTCCTCAATTGCACACTGTAGATTTCAATACTGATTGTCATTTTAACATTAATGGCAGAGGTGGCATTCAGCAGGTTCTGACCAGTTCTCAAGAACCGGTAGCAAAAATTTTGAGTAGTTTGGAGAACCGGTAAATATACCTCTGACTGGCCGTGCCCCCCCCCCCTCTATTCTCTGCCTCCCGAGTCCCAACTGATCAGGAGGGAATTGAGATTTTTGCAGTATCCTTCCCCTGCCATGCCCACCAAACCATGCCATGCCCACCAAGCCACGCCCACAGAACCTGTAGTAAAAAACAATAATGAATCCCATCACTGGTTAATGGGATATGCTGTATAATGCATAATGCATAATGCAAGCCTGCTGTATCGGAAATGCATGTGGGTTTTTCAGAAAACATTTGCAAGTTTCTTTTCTCAGTTTTTCCCAGCAAGGGCGTGGGAAGACTTGTTTGGACCTTGAAAGACGGCTGTGCAAAAAATTCCCAGTGTGGGCCGTGCAATATTGATTTAAAACCCAACAGCTTTAAGACAGAGACGAAGAGGTGTCTGACTCCCTTGCTGATGTTATGTTATGATTAGAAGGTGCATTATATTTTAATGACTTCAATTAGTGAAATTGGGAAGCTTTAAGCAAGTGTAGCTTATGAAGCTTCTGCTAATTAGACCTTAAATAGACCTTAATATTAACAACAACAAACAAATTCCTGGTTCGTTTCGTTTCGTTGCCTGTTTCAAACTTCGGCTTTTCTTTCTTTTCCCTGGCTAGTGAAGCAAATATTTGAACAGGGATGACCCTCCCCCCTCCCTCCCAAAAAAGCCGACAAAAAGCTTGTAACCTAGGCCTGCCTTTCCGAAGGCTCCATAAGTCAGGGCCTAGTTACTGCCAATTGCAAATCCTCCCTCAGGTAATGAAGTTTATTCTAGTTTACAACCTCATGGAGAAGAGGTTTGGCAACAACAACTTGGCTCTAAAACTCACTGACGCACAAAGCTAGTAGCTAGTAGCCACGGGCAGACGGACAGGCTCTGCTGTCAGCAAGCTATTTATTCTCTGTTTAGGACAAGGCAACGGGAATGGAGTGTGTTCCAGAATTTAAACTTGAGATTTTTATTTTTTTAAAAAAAGCTGTTATGTAAAAAGTGCCATGGAATAGTAGTCTTGTGTTCACATGGCTTTCAGTACTCAGCATCCTCTTGAGAGCTGAAACGTAACTATCAATTGAAAGACACATTTTCACTTCCGGTGTGCCCATCCTACCATAGTCATATTTCAAGAAATGATTTCAGTTTCGTATTGATGCAATGTGTGGAAGCTGAAACATATAGTTTACGAATGGATCAGCCACTTCAGAGCACTTTGCTGTTGGCAGGATACTGCGGTGCCCAAGTTCCCCCTGTTTATCGTGCCAATGTAAATTGGCTGGTTATACACTCTGGGAGTGGACTCCTTCTCATTAGCTTTATTATTCAATGAAAGAATTAAACAAATAACCCTCAACCAAATCCTTAATCTATCCCAAGTAGGCCGCTTCCAGTAGGCTACAGAAAAGCTGCTTTCCTTAACTTTCGAAAACCTGTACACCAACTAAGGATTGGAAAATGCAACTGTAAACCTCTATGGTGTGTGTGTGTGGGGGGGTGTTTTTTGGTTTTTGATTTTGTGGGGTCTTTACAAAAAAGTGGATGATCTAATTAGCCAAAATTGCACAGAATACTGTTAAGCAAAAGATAGAGCCAGAAAGTCCTTGTAGATTGTAATGAAGGCAAGATCAGCCTTTCATCTGATGTTTTCTTGGGAGAACCCAAAGGAAGAGAATCAAAGGATTAACAGTTGCATATAAAAAAAGAACACTATTGCAACAGCTGCTTTTAGGCTAGAGTCCTATTGAGGCTTATTAATTCTGGTATAAGAATGCCTCTGCTGTTAATTCTCAAAAGCGAGTTTTAGGAGGTACTTGGGGTGGAGAAGGCCAAAAAAACAAGCATGTGTACCGGAAGTTGAGAAAAACATGCCAGGAGATATTGTGGATCTTGAATCAATTTGGCTTTTTGCCAAGCATCTCAAATCAACTACATATTTAGACCAATGCAGGGTTTGTTTATTTTTTAAAAAAATACACTCTGGAGTTAGAGTAGTCTGCAGAAGAACAGTGGTTTGTTTGGCCAATGACACCATGGAAATTCAAAATGGGATCGTACATCAATGGTGGAGCACCTGCTTCGCCTTTTCATTGAGAAAAGATGAGCACAACTTTTGTCTGACAACATGATTTTGGCATATGTCTCGCCACATCAAATTGTTGCCTTCCTCCAAAAATGTTCCTCTTAGAACTAGAGACAAGAATAATCTCAGGTTTAGATAGGACTACCTAAAGTAGTGCTAGGACATTTGCACTACAGGAAAGTGGACTAACTTAAAGACTTGCTCTTAGGATGCTACTGTGGTAGTAGATTGACTTTTAGGGATGCAGTGGCTCAGTGGCTAAGAGGCTGAGCTTGTCGATCAGAAAGGTTGGTAGTTCGGTGGTTCGAATCCCTAGCGCCGTGTAACGGAGTGAACTCCCATTACTTGTCCCAGCTTCTGGCAACCTACCGTAGCCATTTGAAAGCAGGTAAAAATGCAAGTAGAAAAAATGGGAACCATTTTTGGTGGGAAGGTAACAGCGTTCCATGTGCCTTCAGTGTCTAGTCATGCGGGTCACATGACCACAGAGATGTCTTTGGACAGCGCTGGTTCTTCAGCTTTGAAATGGAGATGAGCACCACCCCCTAGAGGTGGGAACGACTAGCTCATATGTGCGAGGGGAATCTCTACCTTTATCTTAGATTGATCTTTAAATTTAATAGACTTCTTAAATTTTTCTTATATCTAGCATCTCTGCTGGATTGATAATATTTTCTTATGCAAGGATCGGAGGAGAGAAAAAAAGGGCAAAAGAAACAGTAATTGAGAATTTTTAAAAAAACGGTGAGAACCTAGAGTTGAAAAAGTGGTCAGAAATGAACAGGTTAAAATATTGTGGGATTTTGGAATACAAACTGATAAATACATCAAATTTAACTGATTGAAAAGAAGAAAGTGTGGATAATTGATTTGGCAATACCAAAAGTTAGTAGAATAAAAGACAAAAAATTGGAAAGGATCACAGCGTATAAAGATCTGAAAACCAAAATTGAAAGATTATGGTATAAGCCAGGTGTGGTGGTGGTGTTACCAAAAAATCTTGATTAGCACTTAGAAAATCTGTGCTTTGACAAAATTTCCATCTGTCAATTACAAAGGGCCGCATTGCTTAGATCTACACATATATAGTATGCTCTGCTGATAAATCTCTCTCTCTCTCTCTCTCTCTCTCACACACACACACACACACACACACACACACACACCCTACTCCATATAAAAAAGCTCTCTTCACTGACATTGTAACAAGCAGGATCTTTAAGCCCCACACCCTCCTGGGATTAAATTTCATTTAATAATAGCTGGCTTTATTTCAGGCACCATTAACAAGAGATGCTAGGAATTTACAGCTTAATCAAACACTCTGTCCAGTGCACTTATCCTCCCATAAATTCAATCAGTGTGGTTGGCTTTAATGTGAGCTTTCCAGGAATCATGATAAAGGAGCATATCCTGTTGAGCTAACGGGAAAGGTAGGCTGACTCTGCTTGAAATGGAATCAAATGCTGCCTATGAAGAAGACCATAACGGTGGTGAGACGATAGAGATTTGGGGCTTAGGGTGGGGGGCTTCCTTGATTTTTCTGGAGGTGAAAGGGGATAATACCCCTCTTCCTTACTTGTTCTAATGCTCTTGGGCTACAAAGACTGTGTCTGCTTGAATATGTGGTCCTAAGAGGGTACACTGTTGTGGTCGGGGCCACACTTTCTGTGACATTGTAGGAGGAGAGTTGTGTTAGTCTATGGTAGCCAAAAAATGGGAAGGAGTCTGGTAGGGTATTTTCCAATTAGCAGCCCTCTCTCAATAGAGGGGGAGAAATACAACATCATCTATCTCCAGTGCACAACATAGTCCTTTCAACAGTTCTAAGAAGGCTCCACACCCATTTGCACCACTCAGGTGACCCTCACGACACAGATAAACCTCCAGGTGGCCTTAACGACTCGACTCGCTAAAAGAATATAAATGACCAGCTGCCCGCAAGAAGTATAAATCCTTCCATTCCCCACCATCCAGTCAAAGCTGAAGAAGTTTCTTGAATGAGAAGCGAAATGTCTTCAAAGAAAACCAGAAAGACTCCAGTTGCCTCTTGAAAAATCACCTTTGGGACAACCATGACCTGGAAGATGGAGGATCTCCATACACATTTCCAATTAATGTTCCAATGTTTTATTAAGAGGCATCAGCTTTGTAAGTTACTGATCACTTCATCAAATGCAGTGGAATGACTAGACTGATTATCAGGAGTGGGAAGGAAGAAAAGACAGAAGAAAGGTTGGTTATGCAAACGGAAGTTACTTGTGAGACAGGATACAGGTATCTTATCAATTAACTATGTTAAACATCTATGTTGTTATTGGGACATTCAGAAATTGCCTGGAACGTTTTGTTACATGCGCCTTTAGCAGGCTCTTGCTCAATAGTGTGAGTAAATGGTCCCCCCCTCAAAATGGCTACTTTGAGATTTGTAATAGAGGAGTGTCCTAGAAGGTTCAAATGCTCTGATGTTACACTGCCCATATTTTGACTACTATATCAAACTTTGTCTCCGTTAATGTGTGTGTGTGTGTGTGTGTGTGTGTGTGTGTGTGTTTCTAAAGCCTGGCTTAGTTGTCAGAATGCTGATGGCATATATCACATTATAGGAAAGATACTTGAAGGCATAGTAAAGAAAGGGTATGCAATGCATGGGAGGAATTGTATTTCTACTACATCACAGCTTGACTTCCAGTTGTTATTGTTTATTTGTTTAGATGCTACCCAATTAAAAAATGACTCTGAGCAACCCAGGTTAGCCTTGGATTTGATGAGTTGGTTCTGGTAATAGAGTTGGCTGCAATCTTCCAGTGACTCCGGTGCCTCACCATACTGCTTGTGAACATGACTTACAGTCGGAAAGAACAGGAATTGGATGAATGGAGATCAGCCTCCCTGGATGGAGATAGACTCCACTTGGAATGGAGCCATTGAATGATGCACAATCAGAAGATGCTACACATGTTCTGGCATAAAAAAAATGCAGAGGACTTCATACTTTACTCTTGGCAATCGTTTGGAATGTTTTTCCCCTCATCTCAACTTCCCAGACTAGCTTATAAAAGCAGAGTCCTTAAATATCACTTTTGGAAATTCACTTTCCCAGGTCTCGGGATAGAAATCAGTTTGGCCTTGGCTGCTTCATTCACTCAACACTTGATTTGGAGCTGCAAGTTGGGAAGATAACTTCTAGTAGATCTTCCTTATTATGTGCTCGTGGACTGTGAGAAACAAGAAACCGATCAAGTGTGACTTGGTGATTACCGTAAATGCCAAGATAGTAATATCAATTGTTGCCTCTTGCACCATTAGTTTAGTAATCCAATTGATTTTCAAGATATCCTTTGTGTATATGTCGTTATGTAGCTTGCTCTATTGGCTTTGCCAGAAGAGACTTAAATCGTGGCTTCTAAGAAAATCTAAATCTTTTCATGATAGGTAAGAAATGTGAAAATCGTATTTGAGAAGAAATAAACAGCCTTGCTGAGACCTCTGGACTAAAACTAGCCATAGCCAGTTTAAAATTGGAGTCATTGATTTAAATTTAAAATTGGAGTCATTGATTAATCAAAAATCAAATTATTATCAAGTCCATTTTATTGTTCAGTCATTCATCAGTAGGATATATGGAGCTCATGCTGTTTGTGTTGTGACTGTCATACTTTATGTGAGAAGTTGACAATCCTTGCCTTTTCTCTGATATACTTATCGCCTGGTTTGAAACGTATAGTACATAGGCATTCGTTTTAAAGTGACTTTATTGACTTATTTCTGGATTTCTTCTACATTAGAGTTGTGCAAAATAATTCAAACTTGAATCACTGTGGTCCCATACTAGGTATTTTGAGCTTAATGCATCTTAGAAGGCTTTGTACATCTGTAACATGCATCTCAGCTTTGGTGCTTCAATCTGAAGCCTACCAATAAAATGGAAGATGAGTTACTTTTAATTAGATAGGACGAATGATTACATTGGACCTCTGTGAAATGTTGAGTTCTGTTAAAAGGAGATGAAGGCCACTTATATTTGGGGGGAAAGATTTGGGATTTTATGTCCAATGGATGAAGACAAATATTCATTAATACTTATTATTTTTAGATGTTTTATGCCACCTTTACTATTTTTATAAATAACTCAATGTGATGAACAAAGCTAATACTCCTTCCTTAAACTTTGGACTCATTCCCTCCAATTCTACAAGGCTAGAGCCACGGTGGCAGAGTGGTTAGAGTGCAGGCTATTTCTGCTGGCTGGCAGCTGCCTGCAATTTGGCAGTTCGAATCTCACCAGGCTCAAAGTTGACTCAAACTTCCAACCTTCCGAGGTGGGTTAAATGAGGACCCAGATTGTTGGGTCCATATGCTGATTCTGTAAACCGCTTAGAGAGGGCTGTGAAAGCACTGCAAAGCAGTATATGTCTAAGTTCTATTGCTATTATATAACTGGGTTGTCCTGATAGAAAAATTCACATATCCTTTGACCATTTCTTCCTTTTCCCTTTTCAGTCACCAATAACAAAGGTCTCTCTATACTTGTGTGTGCACATATATAAAACACACATATAAAACTTCCTTTCTCGCTTTCTTTCCATCTGTTTCCAGGCTTAGGCTCTGTGCAGCCAATGAAGGAGACTTTAACTCACAACAACTTAGGTGTTTATGAATTTGTTTCATCTTTAAGGTGCCTTGAGCTTCTTGGCACCATAACTGATAGAAAATAAAATTGAACAACAGAACTTCCATCTGGTTTTTGTCTCTATTGACTTTTTTTTGGTCCTGTTGGTTTGTTCTCTGTATTTGTCCTATGGGTTATATATCAATTTAAAATATATTTTAAAAATGCCACAACTGTTCCAACTGCACACTAGTCTGCCATGAAAGAGAGAAAAAAATAGAATGCACATCTTAGGATGGCCTGAAGGGTCACTTTGGACTGTGGCCAATAGCAATAGCACTTAGACTTATATACCATGTCATAGTGCTTTGAAGCCCTCTCCAAGTTAGCATATTGCCCTCAACAATTTGGGTCCTCATTTTACCAACCTTGGAAGGGTGGAAGGCTGAATCAACCTTGAGCCAGTCAGAATCGTACTTCTGGCAGTCAGCAGAATTACCTGCAAGACTGCATTCTAACCACTGCGCCACCACAGTCCAAAATGCTGCCATGAAGGGAGCGTAAGGAGGAGACACATGAAAACTAGATGGCCATTTGCATTGGTAAAAGGTGCTAAGTTGTCCCACTGCTGTTTCAATTAAACTACAGAAGCAGAAATAAAGAAATGTCATCAAAGAGTCTTCGATGGAACTTCTGAATCAGGTGCTTAAGAGTGGCTTTTTATTATTATTAATCGACAAAATGTTGTAGAGGTCATTTCTTCTTCTTCTATTCAATCTTGTCCAGTCTCCTTGGCAAGATTTTTCAGAAGTGGTTTGCCATGGCCTCTACCCTAGGGCTGAGAAAGAGTGACTTGGTCTAAGGTCAGCCAATTGGCTTTGTGCCTAAGGCAGGACTAGAACTCTTGGTCTCCCAGTTTCTAGTCTGATGCCTTAACCATAACGCCAGACCACTAAGCATATGCAAAAGCAATATTGTAAGAAATTGAGAAGATCTGCTACAAAGTTCGTTTTTCCAAGTGAGGAGATAGTTAGACTCAGGGGTGAAATCCAGCAGTTCTGACAGGTTTTGGAGAACTGGTAGTGGAAATTTTGAGCAGTTCGGAGAACCGGCAAATGCCACCTCTAGCTGGCCCCAGAGTGGGACTGGAATGGAGATTTTGCAGTATCATTCCCCTTGAATGGGGCGGGAATGGAGATTTTGCAGAATCCTTCCCATGTCATGCCCACCAAGCCACATCACGCCGACCAAGCCACGCCCAAAGAATCGGTAGTAAAAAAAAATGAATTTCACCACTGCTTAGACTGTTTTCTTTTTTTAACTTACAGTTTTGCATTTAGTATTTATTCCTATTCCCTGAAATCCAGCTCAGTAATTATGCTCAATTTCTTTAATATGGCATAAGCCGTTTTCTCTTCTCTCAGTCTCAACCCTGCTGAGCAGTCAGCATAAATGCTATTCTGTTGCATTAGTGCCCAAAGCAAGTGCTACACCAGCTTTTTCTCTCAATGCCTTCCATCTGGTTTTAGGTACAGAATCAACAAGAGGTCTCAAGATGAGTCAGCTCTTCAGTTTCCATCACCTCCATTTTCTCCTCCCCCACCCCTTGCTAGAGGAAACAGAGTTTTATGTGCTCAAAATCATTTGCATTGCATCATAATGATCTAATTCATGGAAGCAGCACGAAGGACTCAGTTCCAGGATTGTAAATGTTTGCTACAGCATAAAGTTTCCCTGAGAAAAGATAAGAGCAGCTTATTTTAAAGATGATTGAAATTTTGCACTATAACTCCTCAAGATGAAAGGAAAAATAAAATAATCAGTATTTTAATTCTTCTCTTAAAAACTACAGTGTTCATTTTTTTAATGCAATGAACGAAAATGGCAATGGGAGCACTGAGAAAAATCACACAGCTGGCCTGCTTACAAGTCAGCCTCCAATACATGATGAAGAATCATGATAACTTTTGCAACACAATCTGTAACGTGGCCACTTAAATATAGATCTCTTGCATTCCTTATAAGAGGCATTTTTATGAGAGAAAAATGGCAAGAGAGAGATGGCATATATGCGAGGTAGTGCTTTTTCTTTAAGAGAGTACAAGTTGATAAATTAAGCAGATGAATAATATGGCCTATATTATCAAATCATATCTAACCCATTGGTGATAGATTAGTTCTTCACAACTGGTTTTTAAAATATAGAATACACATCATTTAAAAGAGCCATGGTGGTGCAATGGTTAGAATGCAGTATTGGAGGCTAATTCTGCTGACTGCCAGCTGCCAGCAGTTTGTCAGTTCGATCCTCACCAGGCTCAAGGTTGACTCAGCATTCCATCCTTCTGAGGTTGATAAAATGAGCACCCAGATTGTTGGGGGCAACATTGTTGACTCTGTAAACCACTTTGAGAGGGCTATAAAGCACTATGAAGCAGTATATAAGTCTAAGTGTTGTTGCTATCACTATGTACCAGTCATGTCTTGTAGTGGTACTGTATGTAGAAATTACCATGGGATGAAGAGTCAAGGCAATGGTTGATTTAAAAAGGCAGCTTAGCCCACAGCAAGAATGTGGGTGTGGCAAATGTCATAGAAAGGACCTAATTTCTTGGGCTTCAAAGGCAAGGTGGATGGGGTGGGGGGGTGGGGAGAGAGAAATTCACTTTCAGATTTGCAAGAGTCTGATAATGTAACATCACAGTAGAATTAATCTGAGTGTGCTTCTTGTCTGGGCTATCTCATGAGGCTGATACTTTGATTTGGGGGGAGGTACCTTTGAGTCAGTGTTGATTCCTGGAAAAACTGCCTGGATAAAACTTGGTTTTCGTGGCAAGATTTCCTTCCTAGGGCTGGGAGAAAATGACTGGCCCAAAGTCACTATGTTGGCTTTCTGCTCAAATCAAAACTAGAATTCATGGTCTCTGGTTTTCTAGCCTGATGCTGTAATTATTGCACCAAATTGTTTCCAGTATTTTATTACATTAGAATAACTTATATCAAATTTAACATTTGTTTTGTATTCAACATTGGCTTCAGAAATTTAAAATAAGGGGTGATGTACAGTAGCTTGGTTATTCGGATGAAGCCTTAAAGCGTGTCAAACTTGCGTCGTCATGGCATCACGTGACGTATCAGGACTTTCCTCCCTTTGCTAAATCAGGCAAGGGTGTGGCCAGTGCATGTGCGTGACACATCTGGCCCACAGGCCGTGAGTTTGACAGCCCTGCTTTAGAGGCTGGAAGTCTATGGTTGTGTTCTCTCTGGCATTTGGACTTTTTTGGAGGGTGGAGCAGATGTTTAAATACATGATAGTTCCTAGTATTATAGATCGGTTCTCCAATATTTTATTTTTATTTCTTACATTTATACACCTAAATTTATATTACTGATTTCCTTTCATTATATTGTTTTCAGGCCAGATTATGAACATTGAAATTAGAATAGCCTATAAACCCACTTAAAAAAAAAAGAGCACATATGCACAATTAAATGACAGAAGTGAGAGGCTTACATACATTCAGTGCTTTTCTATGTGAGACAAGCAATCCAAGAGAATAACTGATTTTATGTTTGATATATTTATTAGGTATGTGCTCCCACTCAAGTTTGATGTCCCCCCCCCGACTCTTCAGTTGCACCAAAATATTATAGATCATATGAATTTAAGATGTATGGTGGACTTCATACAAAGCTACATCTGACAAATATTACTATTTCTTTTTGTCTTGCACCGTTTGTCTGTTGAAAATCATCTAATGACAATATTATGTAGGATTCTGAAGTGATATTCAGTCATGATAAGTATAAGAATATCCTTAAAGATTTCATGCGTGTGTAGTGGAACTGCTGAGAGCATGCAGCTGGCCTACGAGGCAGAGTATATACATAAATACATATAAAGAATTTATTTTACATCCCTAAACATGTCTGAATTTTTCTGCTGTTCTGGAGAAAAGAAATGGCACAGTCTGCTCACAAGTTCCTCGGTTTTTCCCTTGCTCCCATGATTAAAAAGATACAAGTGAGGTCACTGGGGCCATAAAGTGAGATTTTTTATCTACCCGGGAGAGGCAGAACCTCCTCAATTTATACCAATTATTGTACTGCTACAGTGCCAGATTGCCTTCACCCTTAGAACTTGAAGCGTGTGTGTGTGTGAGTAGTTTTGTAGACAACTGTGAAGATTAAAAGGGGAAAAATGCCAGTGAAGTTCTGCACTCAATAGACCAGGCAGTCCAGGATTAAAGTTAATTTGGGAGAGGAAGTTAATAGAATAGAAAGAAGTTAATAAGCTTAGATTCAGCATTCTGCACAAGAGAAAAAAAGCCACTTCAAAATGGTTTGAACATGTAATGAAAAAGCAGAATTTTATTGTCATTTTGTCCATTATTCAGCATTGCTGTAAATGGCTTACATTTACGGCAGCTTCTGTACAGACGTGTGGCTTTGAATTACCAGAACAGCAAAATTTAAAATGAAAATAAATGCTTAACAATTCCACACAAGATTTTACAGTCCAACATTTTCACTGATTATGTTGAAAGACACTGTTACTACAGTTATTCGGCATGAATAAAAAACTACAACTTTTGTTTTAAGACAGGAGTCACTTGTTTTAATTTTTTTTACACTGTTTAAAATTACTGTGATAAAAATAATGAAAAAGCTTTTTTTTATTAATGCCATACACCAGCATAATATAACATTTGTCCCCATTATATATTGTCCTATAATATACAAAATAGAATGTTGACAAACTGTTGAATCCGTGCTATTAACTTTCTTCGGTGGAGTGGGTGGGAGGTGACAATTTTCTTATATGTGGTCTTTTATCAGAAAAGCCTCAAAAGGTCCTTATTTTCTTTCTTTCTTTTTTTAAAACAACCAATATGAGGCTCTGCCTTGCCTGAAAGTATTTTTCAATGTAACAGCAATAGCATAAAAATTTAGATACACTCAGAACAGCCTAATTCACTTCAGTGTGAACCAGGCAGTAGGTGAGGCTTGCGTATGAAAGAGGGTGAAAATGCTGGTCCCTTTCTATAAAATACTCAAGTGCATACTTCAAATTAAAGTGGCTTGGCCACCAGGGCCTTGCCACCCCTTCTCAAAAATTATTGGTCTTAACCCTACTACACTCAGAGGTATCTCAACAGACTTCAAGAACCATGAAGAAAGCATATTTCCATCCCTGTTGTTTCAGCTCCATGGATTTAATATAATAAATCTAGTATTTTTGTGATGATTCTCTTCCGCGTGTGTGTGTGAGAGAGAGGGGGGGGGGAGGGAGAGAGATTTTAAAAAGGTTATTAGAGCGATAAGGGCAGAACATGAAGGAAATGCATAATATTTACTTTCTGAAACTTCACTACGAATTAGACCTACATGTTTTTAACAAGAAAGATTCCACATTTGGGTGGCTCTTTAGAACAGAGAGGAAATGACAATAGTCACTGGTTCAGTTTTGCAAAGGCTTATACACAAGTACAAAAGGAAGGAAGCATGCATGCAGCGGCCTAAAGGGCAATTTCTACAGCCTTCTTGACTTCTACTGTACTTATGCAAAGGGGAAAAATCTTTGGACTGTTTCACTTTCCTTTGGCACAAAATAAAAAGAGCACCTTCTGTAGATAAAATGATACTTCTGAATCCAACATTCAGTTTGAAGGAATATGTGCATTTTTCTCTGCAGTTCCAAGTCTTCTGGAAAGTCTACAGGAATTATAAACACAAGATACCATGCCTGCATAATGCACTCCTGTATAAAGTCACACACTTTTGTATTTTTGTTGTGTGAGATGTATTTGATCCAAGGTAGATATCAAAGCTCATCTCCTCCACAGGGTATAGAAGGGTTAAATTCCTTGCATCATAATATATTGGACTCTATACCACCATGAAGAATTAAGATCCAACAAACGTTTTGAAACAAATTGTATGATTCTGGTGTTTCTAGGCAATGCCCATCACTTCAAATTCTGTTCATAGGGATTATAACAATACATCTCGTTTCTCCATTCCCTGATTATCCTTTTTCCTTGTCCTAATATGAAATTATGAATCTTAGAAGCTGTTTTTAAAGATAGGTTGGCATTTGTTTCCATATTTGTGTTCATTTTATATTTCTCTGATTTTTTTCCCTATCAAATGTACTTTTAGACTGGCAAGATTGGCATACTAATCATAAACATTTTCTTAGGAATCACTTCAACAGGTAGTAAATGTTAAAATAAGGATATTAGCCAAATAAGCTCTTCCTTACTTTAGCATTTCATCTCTCCAATGCCTGAACATATTCTATGAAAGCCTATTCCTACCAATGACCTTGTGAAATGTTAGCATACCACATTCATATTTAGTGCTATCCAAATCATTTCCAGGTCAGCATGATGT
The DNA here is from genome assembly GCF_964273705.1 of Natrix helvetica. Classification (NCBI taxonomy): domain Eukaryota; kingdom Metazoa; phylum Chordata; class Lepidosauria; order Squamata; family Natricidae; genus Natrix; species Natrix helvetica. The sequence goes on along the minus strand of NC_138548.1, from coordinate 275,288,205 downwards.
GGCAAGGCACTGAAGAGACAGAAGTCATAATTTTCCCTGTTTTATTTGCAGTGCTGATTTCCCACAGCACAAAAAAGAATAGCCAAACAAAATCACATTTTGTTAAATGCTTATATATTTAAATGGCTTTTGTTTAAAATCATTTAGCACATTTAAACTGAAATTTTCTAAAATCAGCATTTCTATGTTTAAGAAATTCATCAATTCAACAAATATTTTACATAGAATAAAAGCCTCTTTCCAACCCAGACTTTGTCTTCACACAGACACAGGATACCTCTCTGGTTGGTAAACCATCACTTCATACAGACATACTTGTTAATCACACATTCCTAGCTTTCTTAAACTTTGCAGTGGGGGTGAAAATATTTAATACATGTCACTTTCCAAATATAATTTCTGGTATCCTCCTTGTGTGTTATCCTTTCAGGAGCACTTTTGAAAGTAAATACTGAAACCTGTTAGTGTTAACCAAAAACAGTCAAAATAGATTTTCAATAGTTTGCATACTATTGCTAAAATATTCACTGATGCTTAAGTAAATGGCTAAACATCTAAATGTTTACAAGCTTATTCAGCAGCACAGATTATGTGCCTGTTTCTGGGTATCTTGTAAATTATCACTTGAGCAGTAATACTTGGAACTGCTACGTGAATAGCACCTGAAGAGAAAATCATGCAGAATGCTGGCTTTACACAAAATGCTATTCCAACATGTGGTTTCTTGGTGGCTTAGTAGGCTTTGTAAACCCATACAGGGATATCAAGGAAAGATGGCTTGGTTTTGCTAGGTGAACCAAGCAAAATCTGGTATAGTCAATAAACCATGGTTAAGCAACTGATGATGGAGAAAGCTATTTTCCCTGTGCGATAGTCAGAAGAGGATTATGTGAAACGGGCATCTCTCTTGCTTTCTATTCTGTGGTTTTTGCAACTGCACCTCAGGGCTATCCAGCTGTTTTGAGAAAATTCACAGCAGCTGTTCACAGCTCCTAACTCTGGAACTGCACAGATACCATAAAAGAAAAATCTTTCTTTTCATTACGTTTTCTATTTTACTCCCAAGTACTGAATGCAGCACTCAGGAGATTTTCAATTATAAGCCTCACATTTTAAAAGAGGATTAAGACAAGACAAAAATAGCTCAGGTAAAATCTCTTGTTTTACAAGGAGCAATTTTGTTGAAAAATTAGAAATGTATTTGACTTTGTTCAAACTATGATCTATATTTACATATTGCTGGTAGCTATATGCATTTTATTGCAAAATTGGTCTGTTTTGCTTTGCTCAAAGAGAGAATATTTAAAAGGTTGGTGGTGTGGAACATATAGGCTAAAGGCATACATGAGCCAACTATTTCATTTTTCCTTTCTGTGTGTTTTGTCTGTGTATGTGTGTGTTTGTGTATGTATGGAGGGCTTTCATAAACCCACCCAGATTCTGCAGATTCAATTGGGGAATGTGGGGGAACCAAACACATAAATTGGATTATCATACTTAATTTCCAACCTTTTTTTCCCTACAATAGTTTAATGGGTTTACATTTCTGCCCCAGGAGCTTCCACTGAATATGGGTAAGTTCATTTAGAACAATAAAGAAAAGAGAAATAACAGAAATACATAATAAAATTAGAGTACCTCTTAGATACTGCAGCACAATGCTGTGAAGACTAATACTTCCAGACAAACCACATTTTTATGGGTTATCATATCAACACATTTGTGACCCCTAGAAAAAATATATGTGTCATGATAAAGCAATCTGTCATCTAAAAACCTTTCTTATGATACACTATACACGCTATTATACAATAAGTTGATAAACTGCATTTAAAGCTGTATTAGCCCTTCCTTTTTTTCTCTTCAAACACTATCAGATTCTATACATTTGAATGTATTAATTAAACAAAATTGTATTAGTAGCATAATACTAATACAATATGATTGTTAATTCTTGTTAAGCATTTATACCTCTTGTTTTATTTTGACCACTGAAAATATTTTTTGTTTTGTTTTTAACATTTAGAGTGGCATAGTATTTTAAATTTACTGAAAATTCTTAAGGTGCTCAGAGGATGGGCTACTACAGCTTGCACATTGTTTAAAACAACAAGGGAAAAAAATCACAAGACATATATGGTTGTTTTATGGCACACTAGGAGTTTGATAGAGAAGGACTGGAGCTGTACAGAAACCAAGTACTATTCTAAATCACAAAATAAGCAGTGGAATCTTGTTCTCCAGATTGGTTCACTTGAGCGAGAGAGTGAAAAACGGAAGTGAAGCCATATACAAGTTTGGGATTTTAATTTTCCATAAAAGTTTTCTTCTTCTTCTTGTAGTTTGGTCTATTTACTTTTCTGCATAAAGCTAAAAATCTTATGAATTAAAATCTTTTAAGAACCATTAGAAACATATACAGGGTAGAGGTACAATTATTTTGTAAATCCTGGTTTATATATATTTATATATATGTATTTATATATAATGTATGTATATGTGTTTGTGTGTGCATGTATGTATATGTATGTGTGTATGTGTGTATATCACCCATACACGCACAGAGAAATGTAGTCATCAATTTCTAACTTAAAATGGAGTCAGGTTTTGTATACATTTGCCTTCAATCCAGTGTGCAATCTAACAACAGAAACTGGCTTTTTCAGCTTGCTGAACTGCTTTATTGGGAATCAACATAGCTACTGCAAGAATAGGTGGGGTTTAGACTCCATATCCACTGGATATGCACTGCCCATCATATTAAGTCTGAAACTTTTCACCCTACTTTCCAGCAGTTCTGATCACATTTGAGGGAAGAGGTTTCCCTTTAGAATCTACCAATTCTGAGATCCCAAGAGGTAAATTTGTTATTTGTTCTGAAAAATATGAATAGGCTACCAATACTGTTTTTTTCTCTACACACATATTTTAAAAGAACAGGTTCTGCTATGTCTGGGTGTCCAATGAGAACAGATATGCCAATTTCTGTGCACATTGATTTTGGTATGCACGTTATAGCTGCTCTGGATTGTGGCCATTGTATATATAATATACACTGATACACATTGGAGTACACACTTATATGGCAATAATTGTGTATGGAAAAAGTTAATTTCTCCATGTATAAGTAAACTTTTAAACAATAATGCATATTTTCCTGAAAGTTTCCTGATGGGCAATCAAGATTGATATTTTTAATGTCAATCCAGCCCAAGATTCTTACAATTATGGCTATTGCATTAAATGCAAATATCTAGGCTGCTTTAAAAAATGTTTGTGTTCATTAACACTTGTTTAAGACAAAGCTAGTTTTCTAGTAGCTCACAGAACATGCATGACCAATATCAAAAAATAAGCAATTCCAGTGTTCAGGTTAGATTTGGAATACATTTCAATCCCCATTCCCCACTGAAGAAGGCTGAATTATAGGCCAAATTTAGAAGGGTTATTAGGACAGTCATATTAGACAAGCCACCTTATATTCATATGATTATACTTGAAGTTCATCATCTAGAAGTCATTAAGCTATGAGCTGCCCCACTTTAAAAACAGCTGTACAATAGGCATCTTGAAGTTTTACAAAAATTATGTAAGAAAAAATGAGCAAGCTAGTCCACTGTATATAAAGGTAAAGGAAATTGCTAAAACCAGACAGTAATAGCTATAAAAGGCACAACTTCCCTTTTCTGATATACAGTTGTAAACTTTCCTCATGTTACATGCATAAATCAAAATTGCTACTTTAACTATACAAAACAATCTATACCAAAACAAAAATCTAGAAAATTTTAACCAGCCAACTGCAGAAACTCCTAGCAGAATGTTGACAATGCGGATTCCAAATTTGACAATGATGCTTTTGATGCATTCTATACCGCCAGCATGATGGTATATATAGAGGAAAAATTCCAAGCCATACTTCTTTCTTTCTCTTTCTTGTATTCATTCAGTTGAGGTGTCTTCTGAAAGCTAGATCTTGGCCCTCTGTAAACCACATGTAGTGCATAATTACAAAACAAAAACAAAAATACCTAATATAGGTACAATAACAAAATTAACATGTCTCTTAGTTTATAAAAAAAGAAGTTACAATTTGACTTTTTTTTTCTTAAGGCAACCTTTCTGTATTAAGGCAGTCACTTCTGATGAAATAGGAGCTTCTTGATATTCCCATTTGAATATTTTGGTAACTGATTGCTGATGATTTCTGCCAACATTTCTGGAAACTCAATACTCATGGATTTATCCAAAAATGTTTGGAAGCAAAAGGTTAGAAGATTCTCAACCACCTGTAAATGATAAGAAGGAAGGAAGGATGAAGTCAGCTGTCTCTGATAGTCTAAAAAGTTTAAGAATATTTTACTCCTACATCTTTAATCCAACCAACATGTTTTGCTAGCCTTGAGTGCTTATATAAAAGATAGTATTTGATGTATACACATATTCACATCCCCACACATGTGCACACACACACACACAGAATAATAGCAAATAAGAAATGTGTTTATATTGAGGTGCAAAATAAGATGATAAAAGAACACTGCCTCAATTCAACTATTACATCAAACAAACACAATGCCCATTAAACATGGAAAATCTTGACTGAATAGATTCATCGTTTATCTGCATTCTATTCTGCATTCCATATTCTCTGGGGACAATACATCAAGAATAGGGCAATTATTTAGGCATCATGCCAACAGTAATCAGAACAACATAGTTTATCAACCAACTTTAACTTTGGTATCCAATTAACTGGAAACCTCTTTATTTGAAATGCAAATTGTAAAATATAATACAGTAAATTCAGTTCAATGTAATGGTCATAAGAAAATTCAAGAAATTTGTTTTTCTACACATCCTAGCTTGTTACCTTGCGAGGCAGAATAACATGCAATTTAAATACTGTATATATATATTTAAATAGCCTGCAGCTGATGTTCAACTTCTCAGAAGGGAACAGCTGTTCAATAAGGATTACAATACCTGCTATCAATAAATGTAAGTTCTTATAGCTATGCTACATTTACTAATGCTGTGCATTTTCATTATTTTTATGCTCACTGAAACAATTAAAGCAGGGTGAAACTATGACCTTCCTATTCTTCTTTCAAAGAATTTAAATATCAATGCATACACATTCACCTGGCTTAATTTTTTCCATTACATGAAAACATCATCCTTATTGGTGAACCAATGCTCTCCACATTTTTACTGACTACACTGAAACAATACATAAATTACATATTAATAAATCTTACATCATGCATGGAGTCCAAAAGTTTCGTCAGTTGGTAAAATCGTTGCCAGTTCTGACTAGAGTTTCCTTCTCTCTTCACAATGGCTTTCCCCAACTCTTTGATGTATGTCATACGAATTTCATCAAAGAGAGCCTGACTCCTCAAGCCCTCCTTAGGAACTGGATTAAGATGACAGAATATTCAATTACATGTTACCATTTTACATTCACAATAACCAATGCAACGAAAAATGCCCTGATCTATGCTAGCTAACTCAGTGATTATCAACGAACAACTGCATGGATCATACATGCATAGTAGATTCATTCTCCTGTGCATTATTGATCAACCTTATATATAGTTAAATACTCTGTAACAATCTGTTTCTAAATATAGTTACTGGTTCTCTCATTTTTATCCTTCATTCATCTACTGTAGTTTGAAAAATGAATCTTTTTCAAACAATCTCAACAAACCAGCTTCATTATGGCACAGATTTACTGTCAGGTTCAATTCAATTATGCATTTATTTATAAAAGGAATGGGAAATTTATATTCAGTAAGATACGGTTGGACTTTTCCTGTCCCCTGGCCTCTGGCTTGGACAATGGGAGTGGTTCGGATAATTTATTTTGATTTTTTTTGTGCAATATAACAATCTGTCTCATCAATATTAAATATATTGGCCATGGTGAAAATTCCACCTACAACAAAATTGGAGTCATCTTAACAACCAAGCACTTTTAATAATTTCTGAAAGTAAAAAAAAATTCTGTCTTGCAGAAATTCTGCAATCTTAATTATCATTCGTAAAATAAACAATTTTGATACACTAGAAAATATATTTATAATGGATTCCTTACTCATTCCTACTGATTATCCTTAGACTGGTAAGAATTGAGCAGTAATAGACAAAAAGCACAGCAACATCTAACGGATTGAAACTAGGTTTCATATTCCCCAGATCACTGTTCAATGATGAAGAGGAAGTCACAATTTGCAAAATAGATCAAGATTTTTTTTTAAAAAAAACAGTAAGGGCAGAAATAACCACTTACTTGTAGAGAGAAGGAGCAATGTTTTCATGCAGAGATATTCTTCATAGGAAACCTGAAGCCGGGTTAACTCATTAGTAACCATCAGTAAACGTTTGCATTGATCATACATGCATGGTAGATTCATTCTCTGCCTGAAGAAAGAGCACACACACACACCCATATCAGTATAAAGAAACCAATAGATTTCTTTATGGAATTATTTTAACACCTCCTGAATATCCCAGAAAGTTGAATAAGTTATATATCTTCAACCTTAATATTTTTTGAAGAAAATAGGACATATGGCAATGTACCATTACTCTCAAAAGAGACTGTTGTTCAACTAGTTTGGCCGCCAACTATTTAGCATGTTTATAAACTGTATTTACAAAGGCCTCAAATAGGACTTAAGAGTAAATGTTTTAAATGGACTTTGGACAGCAACTTCTATCAACTGGAACGTCTGGACTGCTATCAAGAGCAGGCTCACATCAAGCATCTTACAGTAATCTAAACTTGAAATGGCTGGAAGATTTAGCAACTGCAGCAAAAATAGACCAAAAAAGGCTCCTGCTGGCCTACCAAATGAATCTGGACAAAAAACTCTCATTATAACCTTCATTTGTTTCTTAAGGTGATAAACTGGGAGTGATCCATAATGAAGTAAACTTCAGAGTACAGATAATCTCATCCAGAACCAAGTGATTGCTCTACTTAGATTTCCTTCCCCTCCTCGCAACAATACTTCTATTTTGTCTGAATATTCAGAACAAAAAGATTCTGCCAGACTGTTAGGAGCCTGGATCAGAGTAAAAGCTAGAAAGAAAGATTTGTATCAAATTTCAATGAACTTACTCTTCCAACATTACAGCATCATACATGTACTCTAAACAGAACATGACATAGCTTAAATTTCTCCATTTCTCAAAACTATCTTGCAGTTCTTTGAAATACTAACCACTGGTAGTCCTGTTACCAACTGCCTTCTTTAGAAACTATTCAAAGTTACAACCGTTGAAAAATAAAACACCAACTGTCCTATTTACAGCCACTGCAGTGTCCCTGTGATCAATAATTGGGGACTTTTAAATGAGATGGTATTTGGACAATCACAGCATCCTGCAATCACGTATGTCACCATTTGTATGCCTCACAATCAGCTTCTGACCAACAGCCAACAGAGAAGCCAGCAGTAAAATCGCAAGTCGTGGTCACATGATGACCACACTTAACGTATTTGTTTTAACGACAGTAGCAGAAGTGACACTGTAAATCCAGTGCAGTCACATGAATTTTCACTTAGTGGCCACTGCCTTTAGTACTGGAGTTGCCGGTCCCAATTGTTGTTAAGTGGGGGCTACCTGTATAATGATGGAGGAAGCAAGGAGAGAGGTCAAGGCACACAATGTGCTGAGCCTTCTTAATGCCTATGAAGGTGGAAACTGCTGATGTATCTCTCAACTCTGAAGAATGGCAGCCTCTGAATGAGTAGACCATATTGTATTACTTACTCATTAATGATCAAATCTGGAGCAAAACACAGTAGACTTCCATTCGACTGTTTATATGATCTCCATCCTAGAGCAAAAGCCATCAGAAACATCCAGGAATACTGCAGTAGAGTCATCTGGTCATCTAGATGCAAGTTTCTGAAGCCTGTTAGAAAATAAAAGTGGATCCTCTGGACATTATAATTGAAGGACTGCTTACCCAAAGCATTGATTTCATATTCATAATGGTTTATTGAGAAATTGCTTTCTTTAAAGGATTGTTTAAAAACCAAGAGTGGGGAACCTGCAGTCCTTTGCCTAATCTCAAATGTCAACTGACTAGACAAAGAGTGAATTCAGCCTTTTAAATTATTCCTCTGATTTCTTGGGAGAAAGAAGGAAAGAAAGAAGAGTTAATATGAGGTTCCCACAGATTATCTATGCAAACTATGCAAAAAAAAAAAACACCTCTCTTCTTTCCCACCCTTCCCCTTCAACTCTATATTAGGGATCATATCACCTACCTGGTATTGCCTTTGCCCATTTCACTGCAGCAACCACTTGTCTTCCACCTAACATATTGAGAGTTGACATTATGCGCCAAGTTGTGTCTGGTATTGTGCTGTCATAGCCTGAAAACATCACTTCTGGCTCAATGACTTCCAGTAAGGAAACAAGGGTAGGAGTCAGCTGTGGCAGTGTGGTAGGAACTATAGCTTTGCTTGTGGGATTTTCAGCAGTATCCCTTCCTGCAGGCAGGCTGGATTGTTGAATTCCTTTTATTTTCTTTTTTGTCTTTCGTGCTAGAATGTTATTAGAAAATAAAATTTTAAAAAAGCAAAAACATAAAAAAATATTCTGTTTCAACACCACGGACATTCAATTGGCTTAGTTTTATTTGTATGAACAAAAGATGAAACCAGCAATTATATTTGAAAAGAAACACTGCATGGGGAGAATGAACAAAGCAAGAAACAAATAAAAATATTTGTGTCTAGCAGTTTTAATCAGCTCTTCTAATAGTAAATAATTATGAAACAAAATGTAAGGGACAGCATGCTGTAGAACTGGGCATCTTTTATTAAAGAATAAAATTTTGAAACATGAATTATACAAAACTGAAGACTGACTGCTGTACAGTTGGACCAAAACTGAAAATTTTCCTTGTCAATTCATAATACTTTACTTAAGCCATGGATAAAATGTGCTAGATATACTGCTTAAATTATTGCCTCACAAATATTGGTTTGTAATTTGTAAAGCAATTATTTCATCAGTATGACTTTTCACTTTTTATGTACGTAATCCTAAAAACAACATTAATTCATGAAACAGCCATCTCTCACTAGACAATTAAATAGGAAGACAGAGCTCCAATTTTCTCTATATGGTGGTGATGTAAATTATATCACAGGAATCACACTGGTATTCACATTTCCCTGATTTAATTATTTCCTCTACCTGGTTATCTGCCAAGCAACACAGACAATAAGCAGAGAGATGATCTTTATGTAGCTCCTGTTATTATTCATTGTAAAAGGACCTACTATTTATATTGTAATACCAAGAGTTTAAAGTACAAAAGGTCCAACCAATCATCATGACCACTATCTATTACAGCGATGGCGAACCTTTTTTGGCTCGCGTGCCACAAGTGGGGGGAGCGCGGGGGAGTCGTGTGCGGGCGTGCCGCACCCATAATGCAACGCCCGATCCCCGTGTGCATGCGCGCACAACGCACGATCCCCCCCATTTTTACATGCTTTTTTCGCCCTCCCCAGGCTCCAGAGGCTTTATAGGAGCCTGGGGAGGGCGAAAAGAGCCTTCCCCGCCCCCCCGGAGGCTTCAGGGACCTTCCGGAGGCTTCCCTGAAACCTTCGGAACGCTTAAAACGTCCCTGAAGCCTCCGGGGGGGCGGGGAGGCTCTTTTCGCCCTCCCCAGGCTCATATAAAGCCTCTGGAGCCTGGGGAAGGCGAAAAATAGCGTGCCATAGGTTCGCCATCACTGATCTATTAGTTAGATGCCACTCATTCAGGTTCAGCTTTTTCTCTGCATGAAAATACGATTATCATCTTGACCTCTCTTCAGTAATACTTTGAATTTCTTACAAAGATGTTCCAATAATCTCTTTGATGGCATACGCCCACTTTATTCGGAGTCAATGTCGTCTTCTTCCCTCAGATTTGGCAATTGCATTCCTCACCCCCAACCCTAGGTTACCATTTGGTTATGGTGCATATTCAAGGCATACAACTTTCTTCTTACAGAGAGTCTAGGGCGGCCTGACAAGAGTTTTCTTTTCATCCATGGTATTCTTATTATCCAAATACAGATTCTTAATTTGAAAGTGTATCATTCTTTCTCTTATTCCCGTGATGGCGGACCTATAGCACACGTGCCACAGGTGACACACAGAGCCCTCTCTGTGGGCACGCTGGGCTTCGCTCCAGCCGAGCTCTACTGTGCATGCCTGCTGCCAACCAGCTGGTCTTTGAGTCTCTGCCACGCATGCGTGCTCAAATTGCATTTTGGAGCCTTGCGCAGTGCCCCGTTTTGGCTTCCAGTTTGGTGCAGGAAGACTTCCAGGCATAAAAACGGGGCATGGGAGCGCTGCATGAGCCTCCCACCGCACCCCATTTTGGGCCTGGAAAGCCTCCTGCACCAACCTGGAAGCCAAAAATGGACGAAGCGCATGCGCAGGTCACACACACAGTGCATTTTGGGTGCAGCCGCGCATGCACACTTTTGGCACACAACGACAAAAAGGTTAGCAATCACTGTCTTATTCTGTTTCAGGATCCAGCTTTCACAATTGAACATTACTTCTGGAAAGATCATTTTTTAAATTATTCTTATCTCTCGGAACATTTTCCTTTCGTGATCTTGCCTAAGTTTGTCATTGCCTTCCTTTTAAGATTAATTTCTATGCTTTCCAGTATGCAGTTCCTTTATTCTTGAGGACAAGAAAATTAAATTCAGTACTGTACCTACGTTCTCTTCTTTGTTGTAGACCACATTGTCACTAAGCTCACAGTATGGTATTATTTTTTTGTCATTTTATGTTTAATATTATTGTGATTTTTCAACACGTTGTTCCAGTCTTATTACTTTCAACTAACAAAATAGTGTCTGCATATCCCAATTTTACTGGTTTTTTTAACTAGCAGTTCTCTACCCGCTCTGGCAATTTCCTCTGATCCCATTCTTGTAATTTATCCTCTGTGTAAGTTAAATAAATATGAGGAAAATATGCATCTTTGTTTCACTCTCACCACTAATTTGAACCATTTCTCCAAATTAAGTACTTACAGTAGCTTCTTATTTACTGTAAATATTCCTCACAAAAAATATAAATGTATTCTGCCACACTCATTAGTCTTAAACCATTCTATATTCTGGCTTCATCGACAGGGATGTGATGGGGTAAATAATGCTCTATTATCCATGTTAAGTTAGCTAAGGCAGTCCTACATTTTCTGAAATCTGTTCATTTATTATTTATTTATCAAATGTCTATACCAGGGATGTTAAACTGGGGCCCCGCGGCCTGGATACGTTACATGCAGGCCATGCCCACCCCAGGAAAGAAAAACATCCCAAAATGTCACGTGACGGCAATGTGACGCTGTGAGTTTGACACCCGTGATCTACATTGTCCATCTCACCTAAGTGGGCAGCTTACAATTTAGCATTTTTTTCTCCACATCTGTTCTATTATTTAAGATTTTACAAGTTTCCTTATGTTAGGTATTAGTATAATGGTGAAATAATGTGTTCATTTCTTACATCTCTCTTCTTTAGCTGTACACACTGAATTTTTCCAGTTGTTAGGCCACACAGTCTTGTTCCTTGTTAATATGAAACTGCTGGCAGTTCAACTATTCTTTCTTTTGTAACTTTACTCAATGGGCAATTTCATCTATTCTTGCAACCTTCCTATTTGACAGTTGGCTCACTGCTTATTATATTTCACTTCCTAGTAACAGTGGTCCCTGACTATATTGTTTCCCTATTTATAAATATTACTCACATTCAATACTCCTATCTGCAAAGGGTATTCATCTTTCCACCTTTCTTCATTCTCATTTGCCTCTATTGGTTAACTTCCATGATTGCTCTTAAATATTTTTTTATCTTAATTTTTTGTATGTTTTTTCTTTATATTTCTGTATGTTATATTTTGATAAACTAATAACAAAAGTTGAAAGTGATTTTTCGGATCCCCTTTCTTATTATTTTTTGACATTTTTGATATTATTGTTTATATGAGATGGAAATTTACATTAAATCACTGTATCTTTTTATTGCACTAGGATTTTGTTCTCTGTCCTATTCTGAGTATGAAAACAGCTTGTTGTGAAAGCCACTTGGATCTGTTCTACTTTGAAATCTTGGATTCCTCTCCCATCCTTCATTTTTCATATTTTTAAGGCATACTCTGTGTGTGTGAGAGAGAGGGGGGGAGGGAGGGAGGTGTTAAGCTACTAAAGTAGAAACTAGGAAACTGTGAGTTCTAGTCCTGCTTTAGGCATGAAAACCGGCTGCTTGACCTTTGACCAGTCACTGTCTTAGCCGATATCAGTCTCAGATGACAAGCTGGTTGGTCAATTCCTGGGGCAACTAATAGATCAATGCTTGATTAATCTGAAAAAGTTGACCCACATTTGCAGAAAAAAATGCTAGGAAGAACAAAAGTACTGCTTTTTTATTCTTGTAGTCTATATTCTTTGTGGAGTATCTTGCTGACACATGTACTGTACTGTATATAATTAGCAAGTTTAATCCATACATCTGACATCAACAATTCATGGTTTGTTCCAAAATTAGAACAGGTTTTGCTAACTGGATTGCATTTTTCCATCATCTGCTTCCTATTATGTAGTCTGTTTGAGTCCAATATTGTCCATGCAGTGACAATGTATTATTTGTTGTCTATGTAATCTAAGGCAAATGTGTATAGTGTCTATGTAATCTACGTAATCCGAGGCAAATGTGTATAGTGTAGTCTATGTAATCTGAGGCAAATGTTGGTAATAAACAAAAATTCTTTTTAATAAAATTCTAGTATCCCCTACATCATTGCATCTACTTAGCCTATTTTTTTCTTTTGATTCCCCTTTCTGCCATTCCAACTATCCATATTATAACTGAAACAATTCCCTGAAGTTGCCTGATGTATCCTTATAATTTGCCATAACATTTTTCAATGTCTTCCTTCTGTAGTAAGTGCATATATTTTCCAGAAACTAAAATTTAATGACTATCCACTAATTTTAATACATACAATCCTATAATTTATTTATAACTTATAAGCAAGCATACAACTAGTGGTGGAATAGGTCTCTGACTTGTTTAATGTATGGCTGAAAACTGTATCTGTGTTTGACAACAGGAAGAATGTATCAGAAGCACCAAGGCACTTCCAGGATTAGCCAGTGACCTCACCATTGCCCAGGGGACACTCAGTTGGGGGTTCTTTTCATGTCCCACAGTAGCACTCAGGTTCTAACATGGGCTTCCTAACTTCCAACCTAGCCTCCTAATCATGTTAGCCACTGTGCTCCTTAAGAATGTTATTACCGTGTCCTTGTAAAAAAGAGAAAAGCTAGTAAGAGTGAATAAAGCATCTACAAGAAGGTCGTTTTATTTTGTCTGATAATGACTGTTGGCTTATCTGAATTGTCGTTCTCTGGGCACTGCGGCAGAGTCCAAGCATGGGTTAACTTCAGCTTGCTGCCCAAGGACTGAGTTCGAAGTTCATGTAGCCACGCCTCCTGCTCCCTTTAGAGGTCAGTTTAAAAAACTCAGACACCCTAAAAGGATGCAGCTGGGGAGCTTCAGTTCTTGAGCAGCAAGTTGGACTCTCCAAACAGCATACTGTAGCCTTTTATAATTTTTGTTCTTAGCGTACATTAGGTTCTTTACCTTTGTTGGTTTTTTTGCTGTAAAAATCTTCCCTCAGCTCTCCTGATGTATGAAGCAGGCTGCTCGGTGCTAAGCTGCCTTCCGTGATCACGTGGTTGGGGCACCAAAGGGGAGGCTTGTTTAGCGGCCGCTGACAAGCCCAGGGGGCAGGTAACATTAGGAGCAACCAAAAACTGTTGGAGGACTGCATTTAGCACTGGATGCTCTCCTGAGCTCTCCGGATAGTTGACAGCTTCCTGGTGTTGCTGTGAAGTGTGCAGCGGCCATTTTGGAAGGAAAAAAAGTGGCACGCTTTTCTCTTCAAGCCATTGCCTTTGCCTACCTCCAAAGCAGATCGCCGCTGGGCGGGGTCCTAAGACTCTGACCTCGTTCCGGGCCTCCAGACAGGTCTCCCCCTTTCCAGAAAATCATTGCAAGCGGCTGCAGGGAGTTTGGCTGGTTGTTTGGGCCACTCCCTCCTTTTTAATTAGCACGGATCTGCGGGCACCCTGGACTCTTTCCAAACAGGCACCATTTTATTACTTGGCCCCTAGTTAGACTTGCCTCAGGACAGTAACTGAACCAAGGGGCTCTTCTATCTCCTTCTGGGCATCTTCTGGTGGCAAAGACTGTGTTGTGAACCAAAGACATTTATCATGACTAGCACCAGTGGCACCAAGCCTAGGGACCAAACAGGGCCTACCACCAATAAACGCAGCAGGCTCAACCCTGCTGCCAAGGGTGAGAGCACTGGGTGTCCATCGAAGGGGAAGCAGCCAAAAAGGTATTTAAAGCAGTGGAGAAAATGGCTGAGAGACGCCAAAGGGCCCTGGAAAAGCAGTTTCAAAGGGTCCAACAGCTCGCCAGGGATCCTCACCACCTGTGGAGGCCTCTGTAGGCCTTCCCTACCCAATTTCCCCATCCCTGGCAGAGGAAGAGGAGTTTGGCTTTTCTCCCAACCCCTCCAGGGAGTCTCTCAGATCTCAGTTCAAGCTGAAGTTAACCCATGCTTGGACTCTCCAAGCAGCGCCTAGGAGAATAACTCTGGCAGAATATTGATAAAGAGTACCAAAAAATGTATCTCTTAAGGAATTGATCAGGTAGATGTGTGAGTGGCTTTGGGCATGCATTGTGTTTTTGTTAGTTGTTTTACCTGATGTTAGTCACTCAGAGTCACATTTGCAAATTGTGCAACCTTGGAAACTGACTGAAAGACTGATTAAATAAATAAAGCACATTATGATGCTGGGCAGGAAATGTGCAAATGTAACTTCTGCTCTTTAGCAAGTCATTAAAGGGTGCATGACTGGGAGAAAAAAATGCATGCTTGCCAAGTTAGAGAAAATCTATGTTAAAGTTAATTAGATTAGCATTATGGGTACAGAGTATATAGTTATATGGGTATGGAGTTGAAGGTTGGTTATTCAATATTGTAAGACAGAAATACAGTAAGAATCAATGGAATGCCTAGCAACTGGTCCAACACTGAGCAGGGAGTAAGATGAGAATATGTGATATGCCCTGGGTTGCTTGATGTATTTATGGATAATGTATAGTATGAGGGACACATCTGGTGAAATTAGAAGTCTGCTTATCCATCCATCAGATTTATATAGCCACTATCTCACAATCAAGTAACTGTTGGTAATATGAGTACATGTATAATCATGCTATGATCTGTAGTGACTATGTTTGACAGAAAAGTGAACATAGCAATTTATACAGAAATGATGAAGAACCAGAACAAATATATATTGTCCTGTACTCTTAAGTTAACTAAAAATGCTAACTAAAAATTGAGAAATGGATAGAGAAATTTGAACGTGTAAAAATGAGGGTAGATATATAGTGAGTATTATGAAAACTGAGTAGGGAGGTATCAGCAGAAACTAAATGTTGAATGTAACAGGAATGGATGGAATGGAATAGAAACGTTCAATATAACAGGAATGGTATATTTAAATATCTGTACTAAGAGAAGAAAGAGGATTAATAATTAATTGGGGCAGAATGAATGTAGAAGGAATATAAACATTAATTGCCATGATGTTGTGGTGATGATGGCTTTCCTAGAGAAAGAGTATGAAGACTGAACTATATATATGTATGTGAAGGAAGAATCAATAGAGCGCAAACAAGAAAGTTATGGCTGGGTAAGATTGATAAGATTCTTTAAAGAGAGATAATCAAAACAGTGATATATGAAATTGTAGAAATAAAAATGGCTTGCAAGGTCAAGAAATTACCAGTAATATCTACTATTTCAGATGAAATCTAGATTATAATTTTCTATTATATCTCAAATATAAACTATATAATTGCTGTGTAGTTTTTTTCAGAACAAAATTACTGTACAAGTAAAAACATACCAACATATAAACATTATTTTTGGAAACCCAATCATGCCTTTAGCTATGATCAAATGAATTTAGTGAATTTGCCTTTCAGTATTCACATCGTAGGACTAGATTCTAAATTTCTTTCTAATAGCAATTATTAAATGTTTACTTTCTAATAGCAATTAAATGTCTACTCACTCATGAGCTTTATTTTGGTCTATGTAGCTTGTTATACTTAACACAATTAAGTATACAGGCCAAGATCATTAAAAGTTATTTTATGTCTTTCGTGACAGAGCAGTATTTCAGAAAAATGGAGTTTGTTTTGCTATTTTAAGTTTCAAAGCACTGTGTTAAATAATTAAAAGGTTAAATGATAACAGACTTTGTAGTTTTATATATACTGTAAAAGAATTTAGCAGAACATGCAGAATTCACAAAGAATATACACGCTCCTTCCTTAGTCTGTATATAAGTATATGTTTATTTATATCCTGATTTTCTGCTGAGATAAGACTCAAGGCAGCTAACCATTTTTAAAAAACACAATGCAAAATATTAAATTTCATTAATACCATTCTCAACCAACATTTAAAAAGATGGTGAAAGCACTATGTCTTCCAATTTGTTAAAATGCTGACACAACAGGCATTAAATGAATTCCTGAAATTGTATTGTACGGCTTGGAAACAGTATAGGAAAAGATCATTTCCTGTACACCAGAGGAAAAAAGTCTCAGGCAGCAGGGTGATCTTTTAAAAGGGCCTCTTCTGCAGTTCTCAATGAATGGACATATTAAGTTTTTGCACCAACTACAATTTCTAGACCCATGAAGAGTATACTGAATATTTCAAATGGACAGGCATCGGTCACTCACTATCTCTAGATCTGATTAAATCAGGAAACGTTTCTGCCAACTCAACAAATGTAATTGTGCAATAGCGTACCACCCCACAGTTCTCAACTGGCTTTTAATGAAGAATTAGATAAAAATCAAGGAGTATCCCCAGACTATCTTTCAGGGGAATAAACGCTATCTAAAACAAACTGTACCTTCACCCCCACTTTCTAGTTTTTCATTTACCAAAAGTACTATCTTATTTAGATTTCAATTTGGTCTCTCTCATTAGCAAACATAAGTAGTGTTCAGAGGTGTTGATTGCTATCTTAGAGCTAGATGGAAAACTGTGATATCGCTAGCATACTGATGGTGCCCAATTCCAAAAACTCTGAATGACACCGTGAAAAAACCATAGTTTCTTAGAACTTTTCCTCATGCCTGCTTTCCTCCTACCCTTTAATCAGGACAAAAGCATGTGACTATGGAAAGCACTGCCCTACAACCTATTTTATTTGGATCTTGGCCTCCGTTCAATGTAATATGGGGAAGTTTCAGAGAACCGACTGGCAGAATTCCTGCCATCCTCTCCATTCATATCTGTATAAACACCCAGGGAAAATGGGTAAAACCTTTGTTGCACATTCAATAGCTATCCAGAGCATCCATTCCATGCCAGGAATAGAGTTACGATCCTGCTGCATCACTGTGTGGAATTTTCTGCAATGGAGTAACTGGTAAAAGGAAGAATGAATTGATAGTAAGTAGGCAACATTGAGGAAATAAAGAACCGAACACGAGAAGGAGGGGGAGGAGGAAGTAGGGAGATTTAGTGAAATCTCGAGGTGAATCATATGAACAGATACTGAATTTGAAACTGAGCCTTTCTGCAGATTCATTAGTGGTTTGGTACTTTATAGACCACCAATACAGAAATAATATGGCTAAAAAACCAAATATTTTTGTCAGTTTGGGGTAATAGGGGTTGCTAGAAACTAGGAGACTGGTGATTTTAGTCCTGCCTTAGGCAGAACAACCAGCTGGGTGACCTTAGACCAGTTATTCTTTCAGCCCAACCCATGAAGGTGGGGAAAAATCTAATAAATAAAAATATTTCTTGCCAACTTCTCCATATAAGAAAAAGGGAAGTGTGAAAAAAATAAAATTCATCATAATTTAGCTCCCAATCTGTAGTCTGCTTAGTGTACTTATACAAAAGAAACAAGTGTATGCCAAAACATCTCCTGTTCTTCCACAATCTTCTGAACATATCGAATTACAATACAATAGCAGAGTTGGAAGGGACCTTGGAGGTTTTCCAGTCCAACCCCCTGCCTAGGCAGGAAACCCTATACCGTTTCAGACAAATGGCTATCCAACATCTTCTTAAAGACTTCCAGAATTGACTTCCAGAATTGAACCATAAACCCTAGCTCACTGAAATCCCCAAATTTAAAATTCTAGAAGATGTAACACTATGAGTAACACATTTATTTGTTTATTCAATCAGCATATGCCATACCATGTGTGAAGGCCGAGTGATTTTTAATATTAGTATCAGGACATTAAAAACAAAAATCAATTAATATAACAATAAACAATTAGTCTGATGCACCACCATTCAATCAATAAATCAATTTATTATAGTCTTCTACATTCAAAGTAATACGATTTTGTTCTTCTCAAATATCCTTCTAAATACCCATGTTTTTGGCTCCCCAAAAGCATAGTAAGGAAGAATGAATAGGATGCGCAAAGTTAAACTGTTCCAAAGGAGTGAAGTCATCATTGAGAACATTTGAGCTGAGGTCACTGAAGATGACATTCCCTCAGTTTGACCCTCTTTTCCATATTTTATTTGATAGGCAGATTCAACTTGTACCCTTCTGGTTGTAATTTAAATTCTTACCCAGAGCTAATTGCAGGATGTATTAGTGGTGTCATATAGGTGAACTTTGGTGCACTTATTATCTACCTGGATGGCTCCATGTTGCACCAGCTGAAACTTTCAACCACATCCTCATGTAGATCATACTGCCATAGCCCAACTGACAAAGGCATGAATAATTGTTAACAAAAGGCTCTAAAAGAAAGGTCACAGCTAGTGCAGAAGATGCAATTGTGCAAAGCACATGACCACAGCTTCCACTTGCTACTGTGGCTGGAACTGTGAGTCCAGAAAGAGCCTCAAGTTGCAGCTCAGATTTGTTTAGGGAAGAACTATTTCATTCAGACTAAAACTGACTCTCTCCCCACTGACTCAAATCGGTATTAAAGACCACAAAAAGTCCAAAAGAATCTGTGTCCTAATCCAGCCAAAAATCCTCAACAAGAGTCACCAATGTGGCCGCAATCCTACACTACGCTTGAAATCGAATTGAAAGGGATCCAGATAATCTCTTTCATCGACAATTGTAACTATAGTCCAAACTATTTTCTCAACAACTTTCCTAAAACAAGGTAACTTACAGACCAGTCAGTGATAATCTAGAACTGTTATCAGCAGGAAACCTAAACTGAAACACGTTAAAGCAACTACCCATCATCCCCACAAAAAAAGTGGCTGCTGTTTCTGTAATTCAATTTATAATAACAAAGAGGCTGTTGTATAATTTGACTTTTAAGATGAATTTGGGTATCTTTCAATTAGGCTTTGTTTCATTAAGCCATTTCTTAAATAGCTTTGGACTAAATAATGTCCAAAGATGGGGGCTGGTGCACATCCTTAACATTAGCAATTTACATACATAGAAAATCAGGCTACAATTGTTTAGCCTAGAAAGAGAACTTCAGTACACAATATGGAAGACAAAGGTTTAAATTATGAATGCAGAAAAATAGTTCAATTCTATCAAGAATAAGGCAGGCATATGACAAATATAAGCAGTAATAAATATATACTGTAAGCAAGAGAAAACTGTGGTCATTAGTTTAAGCACCTTCATGTATTATTCCTGCAAACAGGAATAGGGGCTAAATACATCTGAATAGGGGCTAAAAACTCATGAAACTTGGCCTAACCTAACAAATATGCAGTATACTAAAATTCAACATATGATAAATGGATTTCCAGATAATAAAAACCCAATACACATAAATCATCCAAGTGGATTTGGTGAAGAATTCATGAACAGCAACAGTTACGACTAGATCAATGTACTCAGCGCATACCTGTTTTTTTAAAAAATTCAAGTAGAAAAAAAAAGGGAAGCAATACCTACAATCGTACTCCTGTCTGAGCAGTAACAAAAGAAGGAAATTAGAATTTACCTTCAAGGTTCATCCCAGCTTGAAGACATTTCCGGTAGCGGCAAGCAGGGCAGTTCTTTCTCCGAATTTTATCGATAATACAATCATTTCTTCCAGCACAGAGATAATTGTGCTGTCCTGCATTTCAAAAGAACAGAAATTATAAATTTTACAACCGGTCATTAAGCAAATTGCTGCAATCATTAAGTGAATTGCATGGTCATTAAGTGAATCCAGATTTCCCAATGGACATTTTTGCCAGAAATTGCCAAAAACAGGGTGTAAATCATGAACATGTGACTGCAATTGATAGTAAATATGTGCCTGAATTGTGATCACATGACCATAGGGATGGGGCAATCAGGTTACTTTTTCAGAGGTGGTCACAACTTTGAATTGTCATTACATGATTGGTCATAAACTGAGAATTACCAGCATTTTTCAACATAAGAAAATATCATTAAATTTTTATGTGATTACTTTTACTTACTATTTACATTTTATTTTTATATGTGAAGAAAGTATCACAATTCAAGATTATGGCTGTTTTGTGTTCCTTGCATATTTTCCTTCCCTTCCCATGAATGATTGCAACCTCCTTCCCTTTCATGCATACAATTAGGGAAAATGACGTCTCAATAGGTAAAGTAAATTCTGCATGTATCTGTCTGATCTCTCTAATCACATTCCATCTTTGACATATAAAGCAAAGCTTTCAAGCCTGCACAATCTGTTTTATAAAACTTACTACAATATGGATCTATGGTAACCACATAAATATACCCCCCCTCGAAAAAAAAAAGAAACCTGTCTCAGAGATGAGAACTTATTACCATTTGTATCTTTATCAGTCCTGCCGATATTGTGTTCTTTAATATCCAGAATTCTCAGAAATAGCCATCCTATCTTGGAATTCTAAACTCTGCAGCCTATAAATATGTGTCTGTGTGTGTGTTCATATTTTGAGTCAGCACTGAATTTCTGGAGTTTGCTTGCGCTAGTCCCTGTAGTTTTCTTGGAAAGATTTTCAGAAAAGATTTCCATAGCCTTCTTCCTAGGGCTGAGAAAAGTGACTTGCCAAAAGTCACCCAGTTGGCTTAATGCCTAAGGCAAGACCAGATCTCCCAGTCTCCCCGTTTCTAGCACGGTGTCTTTAACCAGTGCACCAAATTGTAGACAAATGAAGGCAAGGCTCTCCCAAATTGAGAACACTGACCTAACCAACAGGCAAGTAAACTATATGTAGCAAGAAGAATATTAACATCAAATTCATCCCCACATATGGCCAGCACAGTGAAACAGCCCATGATATTTTATTACATTTGCTATTTTTAAGGGTAGCAAGCTTAAAATATAATCAGCATACTTAAACTCAATTTTAAAGTTAGGAATATTGAGACTCTAACTTAAATAACTTTATTTTTGAGACTTTTAATGTACATTATTTCTTCAGCTATATATGTTTTATAAGATAACCACATTGCAGTTTTACTCAATTATTCTTTACTAAATGCTGCAGGAAGAGAATACTGCTGGAAGAAGAGAGCAAAGATAGTACTGTGGAAGAAACTGTGCATGCACCAAGACGGGGATGATCAAACCCATACTGAATGAGACCAGTGCAACTAGATATGCAATACTCATCCAAAGAATATGTGGCCATTAGGAGCAACAGAAAAGGAAGAAGAAAAAATTGTCAGAAGGATGCAGAATGGGAATATACAAAGTACCGTATTCCTCCCCTTCATCCCCTCCTGCTTGTTTAGCAGTCTAACTTAGCTGTTGCAGTGTAATATTCCTCCAGATATCTGAATTGATTTTATTTATTTGTACCCCATCTTTATTGTTTTTACAAATAACTTAAGGCCGTGAAAATATGTAACACACCTTCCTCCTCCTGTTTTCCCTACAACAACCACCCTATGTATGAGATGGGGTGGGCTGAGAGACAGTGACTGGTTTAAAGTCATTCAGCTGTCTTTCATGGCTAATGCAGGACTTGAACTCATGGTCTCCCACTTTCTAGCATGGTGTCTTAAACACTAGACCAAACTGGCTCTCTAGTTTGATACTGGTTTTATTGGAGGCTGGTAATTTAATTCTCTGAAGGATTCTTTAGGAGTGAAAGTAAGAGTTTGGGAATTTTTCATTACTTCTTAAAAATTTGGATTTTGATTTATTGCCATGAAAAATAATTGGTTAAATGAAAAATATTTAATGACTATGCATGCACATGCTCACCCATATATATGTAATTTCAACTGCTTTTCTAATAGTGCTGCATTGCCACTCCAACATACAACTTATTAGAATAAGAGCAAAACTGTATTTTTATTACTATGGAAAAATTCAATTTAAGATATCTATCAGTATCATTTTCTCAAGAAAGGAATGATGCATTATGTGCATATTTTTTAGCTTACATGAAGCTGAAATACCACAGTAAGCTTCTAGCAAGGCCAGTTTGGGAAATCTAGTTTTGAAATGCTGCTTTAAGATATATTGATTTTACCACTTTAAAAGAGCAGGGAGGAAACAATTTGGGTTTTGGAGCATATGAAGTGGGCAAACTAAAACCTTTGGAATTTTTATGGAACCAGAGATTCAAGTATAAGCAAATCTTGGCAGCAAACTAAATCTAACTATAGCTTTTAAAGACCAGATTCTTTCCAAATTGAATTATGAAGCAGTATTAAACATGAGCAAAAATAACAAAAATAAGAGAAAGCAATGAATGATAACAGGTCTCTTTTTATCAGGGTCAGAATAACAGAGTTGGGAGGGACCTTGGGATCTTCTAGTCTAACCCCTTGCTCAAGCAGGATGATGGCGAACCTATGGCATGCATAGCAGTTGCAACTGCTCTTCTGATTTCCAGTGCACACATGCAAACTGGCCTTTGTGGGCGTTGGAGCACCAGAAAATGACTTGAGAACGGCCCAGAAAATGGCGGAAAACTGCCTGAGAAACCATTTTTTGGCCCGTTTTCAGGCCATTTCTGGGGCGTTTTCGCCCAGGAAAACGCCCAAAAAACACCCATGCATGTGCCGGCCAGCTGGTGTCCGGGTTTCTGGCACTCTGGCATATGCACATGCATGCATATCAACACGTTCCAGTTTGGGCACTCAGTGCCGAAAAGGTTCGCCATCACTACCCTATACCATGGGTGTCAAACTCGCAGCGTCACGTCACCGTCATGTGATGTTTTGCGATGTTTTTCTCATTTGCAGAGCTGAGATGGACATGGCCTGCGCACGATGCATCCAGCCCTTGGGCCGCTAGTTTAACACCCCTGCCCTATACCATTTCAGACAAATGGTTGCCCAATCTCTTCTTAAAAACACCCACTTTTGGAGCACCCACAACTTCTGGAGGCAAGTTTAAAACAATTAATTGTTTTCCCTATCAGGAAATTTCTTCTTAACTCTAGGTTGGTCCTTTCCTTGATTAATTTCTACCCACTGTCACACAAACTTAGAAAGCAATAATTATTTCTTAAAAATAAAGGGAGGGAGGTAAGGTATTATCTCTGAACATCACAGTGAAATCTGGTCAAGGAGATTAGGGAAAACTGACAAAGAAGGGATATTGGAGATTCTATAATGTAAAAACAAACCATTCTTTCCTGGTTCATTTTAGAGCTGGATTAGAGGGCATAAGCCTGTTCAGCTTCTTCTTCAAGAGGTTCTTAAACACTAGCCCTCTGAAGATTTCTGGACAAAATACAGCAAACAAAGCATCATGATAGATTCATAATTTGGAGGTCCAAAACAGAACGTCAAACCTTTTCTTCTGTATATTGCTCCACCCTGCTTCAACACTACTCCACAGAGTTGCCTTCTCCACTTGCACAAATAGGACGAGAAGACTGAAGATGGGTTGCAAAGTAGATGCAGGGAAGCTTTGAGCAGCTGCATTATGCTACAGTAGTAGTGTAGTTCTCCTGCATGATTTCTCTTGCTACTTTTTGTTTGAACTAGAATCCTTGTCTACTTTTATAATATGCTAATAATTCCGCAAGAAAAAATAGTTGTACTAAGATTATGGATTTGGAAGAAAACATTGATTACTTATACCATACAATCCTAATGATTCAGATTGTAATAATCACATTGCTTCTTACCTTCCACAGCTCTTTTGAAGAACACTTTGCAGCTGCCACATGTCAGGACACCATAATGACACCCAGAAGCCTCATCTGAGCAAACAAGGCAAAGCTTGGGAGGTGGTCCCGTAGTTGCTGAAGAGGTAGATGGTGAACTGCTCACATCAGATCTTACTCCAGGGCTAAAGAAATATTTCAAATAAAATTACATTTCAAAAAGGAATCCAAACACAAGAAATGTTATATGAAGATTTCCAAAATGTATCTTTCTTTTTTGTTCTGTGATCAAAAGGCAATTCAGAAATAAGTTTATAAAATAAATAGATTTTATTTCTATTTATTTCTGAATTAGAAAGGAAATTTGCTAGGATTTTTATCTTAGCAAATACTGTTAGAATATCAGTTAGAATCTACCCAAGACAGCTTTAATCTTTTAAAAGCATTGTTTTGAGGCCATTAGGAACAGCAGAATACTTCAATATCTACACATGATACTTTCAGAGAGATAAAACCACAATACTTTCTTGAGGAAGAAGCATTACATAATTACTGGCACAGAAACAACTGGAACCGAGCTGGCTGTTGAAGGAAGTTAGAAATTCTGATGCAATAGTTTCCATTAAATGAAAGTTAACATCAAAATTATACAGCAACCTGGGTATTTATTTCTGAGACATTTGCTCTGAGTTAGAAACCAGATTCAATGACCTTCCAATTGACACTAAATTGCAATGGCCAAAATACCTCCATCACTGATCATAATAGCTTAAGCTTCTCGAAGCAAGAAAGCATATCTGGGGAGCCATGTTTTCCACACTATTAAAGTGTGAAAAAAGGTCATGTCACTTATTTCAGTGCTGTTGTAACTTTGGGTGGTCACTAAATGACTATTTTAAGTCGAGGACTACCTGTATAATGTTGAAAGCAAAAAGAATCAGGATTGGAATGCCAGATCTAAGCAATTACTGTCAGTCATGAGAAAAGCAATCTATAGTTAAAATTACAAGCAGAAACGTGATTTAGAAATAAATATTTTAGATATTTCAGAAACATTAAAAATTCTATGACTTTTCTTAATTATGAATTAAGCTGAAAAAAATTAAACTTTATTTGGGTTTTAGCTCCAAAAATTACTTTTGCTTAATGGCTTATGGCCCTTTCCTCTATCACATTAATCAGCAATATAGATTCTTTTCCACCTAAACCTTCATTAATACAATATTACAGATCAAATATATGAGCACAAGCTTCTATTACCATAAACAAGGTCAATAAGGTTTCCTTTAGCCCTTCAAAACAAGATTGTTATGACAACTTACAAAATATTCCCAAAAATACACCCAGAATATCCCAAGTTTATTTCTTACATCCTAAAGTAAACTAGGAAACATTACATTAGTTTTTTGTTAACAACAGTATTTGGGACTAGAATTTCTGTCAGGACACGATGCGGTTGCACAGTGCAATGTCACATGAATACCACCCAGAATATCCCATTTCTCAATGATGAGGAGAGGGAGGTGCTACAAGTGGGCTATCGTCAATCTTGATTGGTCCATAGATTGAGAGAAAATGTTGTGGCCACTCCTCTACTCCTTCTGCCCAGTTTCCTCTCAGTGTATGGTCCAAATAGGTTGGTAGTTTCTTGGCTATTGCTAGTTAGAGATCTAAACTAAATTGAATGTTCATTTTGGCTAATTCGGTCTTCTTCTAAATTCATTTAAAATTGGCTTTGAGTATTGCTGTCAGGGTTCGTCGCCGTCTCACGGGGGGTGCCGGATTGTGATCGGACTGATCTGGAGTGCCTGCAGCCAAAGTCTCCACTGAGGATATTGAGGTGAGGGTGACTGCCTTTTAACTGTCGCTGGGCTCACGTGTGGTTGTGGCCCCGGGGAGTGGGAAAAGTGTTGCGGCTCATTTAAAAGTGATACCCTGACAGCTCTCTCCTTCCCTTGCAGCGAGCCAGCAGTCACCTCCAAAGCACCTTCTCAGGATGCCGGAGATCGCAGCAGCGCAGATCTTCTTAGGGAGCTCCCGACAATAGCGATTGCAGCTTGAGCGCACAGGCGTTGAAATTCTCATCCGCGCCGCCCACCATTCTAATGAAGCGGACAGCCGTTATTCTAGCCGGTGGCCATTTTGAAGCCTTCCTTAAGTGCGGTGGGCATTTTATATTGGCCACAAGGCGTGTGCATTGCATTGAGATTGCCAAGACATTATACAAATTGCGGCCGCAATTTTAACGGGGAAGGAGGACCTAGACAGCGGTTTCCCACTAGGTTACCAGTGAAGGACCTTGCCTTTTTGATTAAGTCATAGAGAGTGATAGGATGGCATCCAGGCAGGAAAAGACAGATGCACCTCAGAGCTCTGAGGTAACAGCCTCTGGGTTTAAGCCTAGGGCAGTGGCAACCAAGCCCATGGCAGCGCAAAGATCATCAAGAGCCACGCTCCGAGATGAATAGCGGAGACAACGGGCTTTGGAAAAAAGAGTGGCCCAGGCAGAACGCATGCTGCAGGACAATCTAGTGTGTGGTAATAGTCCTCTCTCCAGGGCATCTAGCCCGGTGTCTTCCTTGGCCCCCTCCCCGAGCAGAGGGTGTGGGAGTGTTAGGATGGATGTCTCCCCTTCTCCCTCCATTTCTCCCAGGGCCATTCGGGGAGTCATGGGGATCCCCATGGAAGGGACATCCAGGGACTTTCTGCTTCCGCATCCCACCCTAGCACCTTGACCCGAGTCTCCTGGTGTGGAGGACATGGGTGATGAATATGACGAATTTGACAAAACTTGCCTCCTAATATTCAAAGACTTATTGCCTCAGCCATCTCGCATGGCATTGCCTCAGGCATGAAACAACAACAGGGCAAGCATCCAGTCCTCAAGAGGGCTCAACCTACCTCAGCTTCTGCTCTACCTCCTGAAGAAGGAGATGCCCCTGGTTCCCCTTCCCTAGCTAGTGAGGGGTCAAGTGTCTGGGGAGGAGCCCGTGCATGGCATAGTGATGTCCAATGAGGAGGACCCTGGGAAACAGGATTCCCTTTCCTTTGCTGGTCTTTTTCAACCCATATTGTTTAAACAATTATTAACTAAGGCTAAGTCCACGACTAAATTGGGCGGGAACAAGTCAACTCCCACCCCAGAGTCTCAGAAGAATCCGTCAAAATTCCAGTAGACAAGGAAGAGGTTCCAGCCCCTCCTCTCTTCCTAGAAGTAGTTAAGAGTCAGTGGTCTCAACCAGGCACTTTCCCAAACTCTGGAGTGAACGACAGGAAATTTTATAACATGGATCAATCCTTCTCCCAAGCACTCCAGGTATCCATAGTTGACAATCCAGTGGCGGCCTTGTCATCATCGGCCGCAGTGGTTGCAGGTGACGTGGCAGACACTGAAGCTGAAGGCTGAGGATAAGAAAGCTGAACTCATCCTCAGGGTTTTCAGGCTTCAGCTTGGGCCATTAAGGCAGCGGCTGCTGCCTCCTTTTTTAGTAGAACAACCTTATTGTAGTTGCAGCAGTTGAAGGACCGCACACCCCCGGAAGACGCCTGCACAATGAGAGATCTTAGCAAAATTGTGGTGACACAATATTCCGCGGACGCTACTCTAAATTCCGTTAAATTTGCCTCTCGAGCTTTAGTTGCCTCTGAAGTCTCAAAATGCCTCCTGTGGTTAAAGAACTGGCAGGTTGATAAGTCGAAGTTTCACATGACATCAGTACCATATCCAGGCGGCAAGCTATTTGGCGAGTCCTTGGACCCAGCCCTGATTCTGATTTCCACCATTCTGATTCTGATTGGGGATAGGTTTCAGTCCAGGAACTATTTCCAGGACAGGAATAGGGGTCAGGGTCAAACCAGATGGCCCTTTTGAGGGGGGAGGTCATCCATTCCACAGAAGAAAGTGAGTCCAATCCCTCATTTCCTGTAGGCGGCCGCCTGAATCATCTTGCATCACAATGGGAACACATAACTTCAGATGCCTGGATCTTGTATTCTGTCCAACAGGGCCTCAGATTGGAATTTCTATCTTCCACCATGAATTATTTCAGGTCTTTGCCTTCATCCCAGAGCCCGGCCAGGCATGAGCTGATTCGGCTCGCAATTCAACACTTATTGGAGATTCGAGCCATAGAGCCGGTTCCTTTGGAGGAGCAGGGTTGGGATTTTATTCCAACCTCTTCATAGTTCCAAAAAGTTTAAGGGGGAGGGTGGAGAGTGATCCTAGATCTGAAACGTCTGAACAAATTTATTCTATACCGCCGGTTTAAAATGGCGTCCTTGACTTCCATATTGCAAGGTATTCGACAGAGCGACTTTATGGCCTCCAAAGATCTTACTGAGGCATAATTGCATATCCCTATCTTACCTTCCCATCGGAAATATCTTAGGTTCTCCAAGGACAGGGTACATTATCAGTATAGGGCATTACCCTTTGGTCTAGCTTCGGCCCCAAGGACTTTTACTAAAGTCATGGCAGTAGTGGCGTCTTTTCTTAGGTCCATCCCTGTACAAATACAATTTTATCTTGATGATGTTCTGGCCCAGGCTCACTCTTATGAGCAAGCCCTTAAAGATGTCCAACTCACATCAAGACCCTACAACGATTGGGATTCTCTGTAAATTTTGACAAGAGTCATCTTCGGCCCGTCACTAGGTTATTGCACCTGGGAGCAATTATAGATTCTGTGGATGGGGTGGTCCTTTTGTCCCAGGAACGTAGATCCAAGTTGCAGAAAATGATAAAGGAAATCCACGGCAAAAGGGTAGTTCCTATAGTGGACCTCTCTAGACTATTAGGAATGATGATTTCGTGTATAGGCATAGTCCTGTGGGCACGCTTCCCTGCAAGAACACTGCAGTGGGCCTTAATCCCATACCAACAGGAAATGATAAGCAATTCATCTTTGGCCATTCCAGTGCCTCGGCAGGTCCGCCCGTCGTTCCGGTGGTGGCTGTCGGCTGCGATCAACAGAGGGTCGCAGTTCAAAGAACCACAGAGAGTAACCGTGACTACAGATGCAAGCCTCTTCGGCTGAGGGGCGTTAATGGGATCAAAGATAGCGCAAGGTCGATGGACAGCGACAGACCTGCATCACAATATAAACTCATCTAGAGCTGAAGGCAGCACGCTTAGCCCTCCGACATTTCCAAAATGGCTTGCAACACAAACACATGTTACTTCTCACCGACAACATTGCCACGAAGGCACATGTGAACAGGTAAGGTGGGACTCACTCCAAGGCCTTGTGGACAGAGGCACACAAACTGATCTCATGGGTGGAGACACATGTGATATTGATAATAGAGATCACATTTCTGGGACTGCCAATCACCAGGCAGATTGGCTCAGTCGAGCCACTGTGGATCACGGGGAGTGGCAGCTTCACCCGGACATTTTTCAACGGGTTTGCCACCAGTTTGGGACTCCAATAATCAATCTGTTCGCAACCCTGACGAACTTTCAACTGCCGAGGTTTGTGACCAGATATTGGACTCAAGGAGCCGAGGACACGGATGCGCTGAGATGTCGTTGGTCTTTGGGGCTTCTATATGCCTTCCCCCCTTCCCCTCCTCCCAGGGACCATCAAGAGGGTAGTGTCAGAGAGGGTGGAGAGAATCCTGTTAGCACCGAACTGGCCCAGGAGGCCGTGGTATGCGGACTTGACCCAACAATCAGGGTCTCCACTTGGAGAATTCCCAGGGAGGAGATTTGCTTGTGCTAGGGGGTGTTAATCCACCCAGAGCATCAGTGGCTAAAATTAACCGTCTGGCACTTGAAAGGGACATTTTGAGTGGAGCCCAAGTGTCGGCTAAGGTTATTTCCACCTTGGAAGCAGCCAGACAGCCTTCGACCACTGGAATATATAATGCTACGTGGTCAGCATTTGAAAAGTGGTATGAGGTGGTGTCTATTAGGGCAGAAGATGCATCGGTGCATCAGGTTTTAGAGTTCTTGCAAGATGGGTTAGATAAGGGTCTCGCATATAACACCTTACGTCGCCAAATGGCGGCGCTGTCCACCATTCTGCCAGGCGAGGGGCGGGTCCCCCTATTTCATCTCCCTTTAATTAGAAGGTTCCTAAAAGAGGCTGCCAATCTTGCCCCTCCGGTGGTACATAGGTACCCCACATGGGACTTACCTTTGCTTCTACAGGCTATGACAGAATCTCCTTTTGAGCCAATTTGCTCGGTGTCCCTTCAACTTCTAACTCTGAAAGTGACCTTTTTAATTGCCATAACATCGGCTAGGCACATCTCAGAGATTGGGGCTCTGTCTTCACGTAACGATCTATGCATTTTCTACCAGGATAGGGTTATCTTACGATTAGATCCTACTTTTCTATAAAAAATTAACAGTCCGTTTCATAGGGCACAGGAGATAGTGCTTCCAAATTTTTGCCCAGCTTCATCTCACTCTAGGAAGCAACTCTGACACAGGCTTGATGTCCGTAGAGCACTGAGAATTTACCTCAAACAAACAGCTTCATTTCGTAGGTCAGAAGCTCTTCTGGTATCTTTTCAACCATCCAAGCAGGGTTCAAGGGTGACATCTAACATGATAGGTAAGTGGTTAAGGAAAGCGATTTCCTTGGCATATGAGGCCAAAGGTAGAAGTCCTCCTCAGGGAATTACAGCTCATTCTACTCGCAGTGCAATCACAACAGTGGAATGGGCAACTAGAGCACCATTCGAAGACATCTGTAGGGCAGCTTCCTGGTCTTCCCCTACTTCATTTATTCAACACTACAGATTAGACGCTTATGCATCAGCTGAAGCATCTTTCGGCCGTAGAGTGTTGCAGCAAGTAGTGGCTCCATCAGCCGCTACCGATTTATAATTCTTCCCTCCCTATGGACACTAGCTTGGGTACGTCCCACTGGTAGCACCTACCTCTCCTCATCATTGAGAACGATAGTTGGTACTTACCTGAATGTTGATTCTAATGATGAGAGAGGGAGGTGCTACCTCCCCGCCCTAAATAGGGTAGTGGCTCGGGGGGAGGAGTTTTTCCCATGTTGTGAGATTTGATTCACAGGCTTACTCCTTATGACCTCAAGGAAACTAGGCAGAAGGAGTAGAGGAGTGGCTGCAACATTTTCTCTCAGTCTATGGACCAATCAGGATTGATGATAGCCCACTGGTAGCACCTCCCTCTCTCATCATTAGAATCAACGTTCAGGTAAGTACCAACAATTGGTTTATTTCTGACATCCTAAAGTAAACTAGGAAACATTACATTAGTTTATTGTTAACAACGGTATTTGGGACTAGAATTTCTGTCAGGACACGATACGGTTGCACAGTGCAATGTCACATTGTTAAGCAATGACTTCCTATGGACTTCCAATAAATAAAATCAATGGGGAATTAGGGGCTTGGGGTGGCTGGTATTGGAGCGGGAGAACACACAAGCAGCTATATCAGCCTAATGCAAAGCTGTAGCTGCCCCCGGAAGCAGCATTGTATGCAAGACCCAACCACCCCAAGCTCAGCTACACAGCGGGAAGACCCAGCCATAACTGCCCTCGCCAACCTACACTCCATGGATTCTGTGTCCAGAGGGCTCTTCTTGTTCTTTGCTGACCAGTTCAGGAAAAAAATCAGACAATGCAACTGACTTTTCCAAATAGTATTCTTTGGTGCCAAAAAAATCTTTCCAATGAGGAATGGATGGAAACTTTCTATGATTATTCAAGGGGAGATCCATCATTACATTGGAATTTAATGCCAGATCCCAACGAACAAGCCAAATGTATTTAAATGTGCTTCCTGGATCCTTAAGTCAGCATAGAATTGATAATGGGTTTACTCCAGAAAGATAGAAATCAATGTGAGATTGTTAAGATATTGGAGAAACGATTGTGACAATGAAACTCATACACTTGCATGCTTTGAATATACTGGTTTTTTTTCCTCTTGGAGATGATGGCTGGTATCATCAGCTCCAAATGATAAACAAGACATTAATGGCAATGTGTCACCATGCATATTGAATAATGAACTCATGAGAATGAGTTTAATAACCTTCTAAAAGGAGGATGTGTATTTCAACACTGCGTGGTTGACCTAGCTGCTAAGAATGAAGGTGAGAGGCTGAGTTACATGAGAATGAATCAAGCAACCTTGAGATCAACAATACAGAGGCTTCACTGATGCATTGAAGGGTAATGATTTTAGAAACATCAGAAGGTGCATCATCCTCTTCCCTCAACCTTTGCTGGTGGACCATAATATATGATGGAATAATGTCAGGAGGCCAAGACGTATATATGGAAGTATGACAATGCTCTACTTTTCATTACAATGACATGCAATCCAAACTGGCCAGAAATATAACAGAATCAGCAGTCAAATGATCAGACAAAATTAATTGCAAGTGTATTCTATTTGAAGAGAAAGTACCTCACTGGAACATGTAAAATATTGGTGTGTTTAAAAATGACATTGTCATGATTCCAAGAATTATGCTCAATATTCAGAAAGGGAAGATGTCCCTCTTCAGGGACACAGTTTCCAATACAGTCATTGAGAATGTGCTGATTTAGTTGGAAAAAGTGGTATTCCAGCATGGTCAGCTATATTTTGCATATTAAGGTGAGGAAAAAAAGAGCAAAAACACTACAGTATTCCTAAAGAATGGCAGATAAACTACAAATATTATCAGTAAAAGTGCCCTAAGTAAAACAAAAAGCATATATATTGTTACAAATCTTTCTTCTTTAATAAAATGCTTTTTTATTTTAAAACCAAAACATTAGAAATCTGCCCAGTGATCATTTTGTTTTTCTGTTTAGATAAGGAAATATTTCGGAAAAGATAATCCAACAGCTCGTGGATTATCCAGCAACGTTTAACAAGAATCTAGTAGCCACCTCTTATAATAAAAAAAAGGAACCACATTACTTTATACAAATTCTATGAAGTATTTTATAAGTACATTCTCAGATGCTAAGGTTTTGAAGATAACCCTCAAGATATTTACGAACAGTCACTGGGTGGGGCATGTATTTCTAAGCCATATTTTTAAAAAATTTCAAATTTGAAACTATGGGTTTTGATTTATAATATTCTGAAAATGAAGCGTAATTGGTGCTCTTTATACTTGTATGTGCAAGAATAGAATACCTATCAGTGAGTGTATCAGCCTTTCAAATGATTTGTTAAGTCCCTAAGAATCACTATCACTCACTGCTAGAATAAAAACAATTCTGTCTGCAGTTATTAAATTTTCAAAGTATCATATATGACAGAATGTGCTATTAAAGTTTAGTTTTGAGCATTTCCTTTACTGCCAGTCCCAGAAAAAAAACATTGAAAGAACTTTTCTTTTGTAAACATTAGGGTAAGTGAAATGTAAACTTTGTATTATACAAGTGTGTGTGTGTGTCTATATACATACATACATACATACATACATACATACATACATACATATATGTATTTGTGTTACAACCCCTGGTATGATTAAAGTCTCCCTTTATTTATTTATCAGTACAATTACAACACACACACACACACACACACACACATACATATATATATATGTCTGGTATTGTTAACATAGCAATGATTCTATATTAGAAGACTCAAAAACATGTTGTTTCTTTAATTCATTATACTCAGGGAAAGCATGCCTGCTTTGCATACTAGTCTGATGATATTACAATACAGCAATTCTAACACAGGAAAACTAGCATATGTGTGTGTGTGTGTGTGTGTGTGTGTGTGTGTGTGTGTGTTGTATTTGTGCCGATAAATAAATAAAGGGAGACTAGTATAGATCCATTTCAAGCTATTTAGCTCTCATCAGCTAGCCATACCCTTACTGGGATTCGAACCTGGGCTGTATTACATATTAGGCAGGAGTCTTAGCCACTAAGCCACAGGCACTCCTCCTTTATCAGCTGAGCCAGGGAAATAGGTATGTATTTGTGTTACAACCCCTGGTATGCCCAAATATGGGAGGAAGCTCACTTCCTCCCATATTTGGGCATACCAGGGGTTGTAACACACACACACACACACACATATATATTGTCCCAGAGGTGCTTTTTCAAGAGGCAACTGGACTTTCTGTTTTTTCTTTAAAGACATTTCGCTTCTTATCCAAGAAACCTTTTAGCTCTCTTGGATGAGAAGTGAAACGTCTTCAAAAAAAACCCAGAAAGTCCAGTTGCCTTTCAAGCATCTTTTGGACAACCATGACCTGGATTATATCTTCTGATAAAGTGTTTATTATCAGAAATGCCAACATGATTATATCTAGCCGTAAAATTAAATGTATATGCAAATATTGTAGAAACTTCTATATTCTGTAAAATACTTTCTTCTATCCTCCTTTGGATAATCAATATTATTGACCAGTAAATTACTGGTCTGTAAAACGTTACATGAAATTATCATGCCACATATACATCCAGTTACAATTCTGGAATACTTCCTGTGAAGTCAGAAAAGGGTTTACAGTAATTCAACCACAAAACATTTTGCACAATTCTAGTTGTAATTCTGGTAAATGGTTAATTCCTGGTTTGATTTCTCAATTTCTTATGCCAACAATCAGAAGAAACAAAGATAACACAAAACCAATAAGGAATAAAGTAAAATGCCAATTAAAGCTCTAACAAGCCATATTTTAAACAAACCATGATTTATAAGTCAATTGTGGTTTCAAAGTATAGTTTTGTGACAAAATAGAATACAGTTTCATTAAGGAATTTTCACCTTAAGGTAAGTCAAAAACAAATAATATTATGCTTGGAACTGTATGCAAAAAAGGCTGAGATTCTTTATTCTATTCTTGGAACCTATACCAACATTCAGTTATTGAATACACAGGATTCAAAGAGCTCCATGTTCAGACATTGCAGCAGTGGCCCACATTTCCCTGCCTGATTTGTAGATTTATTTTTAAAAAAGTAATTAAAATATTAAATGACAAGCTGATATTTTCCTAAGTTATTATTCAAGAAAGAAAGAGAAAGAAAGAAAGAAAGAAAGAAAGAAAGAAAGAAAGAAAGAAAGAAAGAAAGAAAGAAAAGAAAAAAAAGAAAAAAAGAGGGTGGGTTTGCAACTTGGTGCTAATAAAATGGCACAGATTAGCTATTGGGATAAAGAGATATTTTGACAAATATATTAAATGCCCAGCAGAAGGGTCACAAGTTTTTGCTTTTAGCAAATGGATATTTTGTGTCTGGATACTTGTTATCATAGTTATTTTGTTATGACCCACAGATTCCTTTTAAGGATTCAAAAATGCCACTTTCATGAAATGTTGGGGAGTACAGTACACATCAGGTGTTGCATTATTATTCAGTTCTAAGGCAGATTTTCATGAAGTGGATTTTGGATGCTCTGTAGAAAAGAAGTAAAAACATATATTTTGTTTTAATTACCGAATACTTTCAGTGGTAGGAGGCGTAAAAGCACCCCAAAACTTATTCCAGACTGAATAACAAGACTTTAAAATAACAAATGCGGTTCAAAGTAAGCAAGGGCAAATGAGTCATATCTGTTGTAAAAATTCAAACTTTATATATGTATCAATGGGTCTGAATTGGTAGTGACTCATCAGGAAATGGATCTTGGGAATCAGTTTGGATAGATGAGTCATATTCTTAAAATAGAACTAAACATATACTGAAGTAGCATTATGATTTGAAAGAATAAAACTGCCAATATAGTAATGATTTGCATAATATAACTACATTTGGAATACCATGACAATTCTGCATACAGGCAGTCCTCGACTTACAACTATTCATTTAGTGACTTTTCGAAGTTATAACACTGAAAAAAGTGACTTATGACTATTTTTCACACTTATGACCTTGTAGCAACCCCATGGTCATGTGATCAAAATTTGGATGCTTGGCAAATGGCATGTATTTATGACAGTTGCAGTGTCCTGGAGTCACGCGATCATCTTTTGCAACCCTCTGACAAGCAAAGTCAATGGGGGAAGCCAGATTCACTTAACAACTGTGTTACTAACGTAACAACTGAAGTGATTCAATTAATAACTATGGCAAAAAATGCAAAATGGGGCAAAACTCACTTAACAACTGTCTTGCTTAGAAACAGAAATTTTGAGCTCAATTATGATTGTAAGTCAAGGACTATCTGTTTTGGAGATTTGGTTATAAAATACAAAAAAAAACCCCACTTTGGAGGAATACACTTATTTTTACTCTGCCTTTATTATTTTCATAAATAATTGAAGGCAGTGAAGGAATCTAATAAGCCTTCTTCCTTGCATTTTTCCCACAACAACACCCAGTGAGGTGGCTGGGATGAGAGAGAGTGAGTCTGCCTCAAAGTCATCCAGCTTTCAGACCTAAGGCAAAAATAGAACTAAGAGTTTCCTGTTTTCTATGCCTTAACCTAGATGTCGGCAATTTCCGGCTTCCTGTCCCATCATTGGCTGGCCCCTCCCCTCCCTGTCACTCGTCGCCTGGCCTGAGAAGGTAAGGGCAATGGCGGGGAATGGAGAAGCTGCTGGGGCTGATTCTCCAGCGCCTCACTCTTGCTGGAGTTTCTTCTGGCCCTTGCTGGGCGTGTCTCTCCGCCATGAGACACTGGCCCGACCCGGCCACAACTGATGCTGGCCTCGTTAACCCGAGGGCTGGCAGGGTGGGAATGGGATCCAGGAGAATTGGGACAACAGAAAGGGAGACAGGCCTACAGCGCCCAGCTGCGCTTTAAGAAGTTCACAGCAGCGGGAAAAGAGGGCTGGCCCTGCCCATGGCCTGCCCATCTTGGAGGTCAGGAAAGCTGAGTCTGGGCCAAGCTGGCGAGCTGTCCTTGGGGCTCTTTGCTACTCCTTTTCTTTCTTCTTTTTGGAAATCCAGGCTGGCTAAGAAACAAGCGTGAACAACAGCGGAGGTTTCCTTTTGGGTGACCCTCCTCCTCTTTCTCCTCTTGCAACATCCTGGCCAAAGAGCACTTTTGCTGCGCTTTGGCCAAGACTGCCCACTTGAGAAGGGTCTCCCTGATTGTGCGCATATTCCTGGCCTGCCACAGCCAACTTGGGGGCAGGGGCGCAAGAGGATAAGGAGGAGGAGGAGGGTTGCCCAAAGTGAAGACTCATTTCTAAGCCAGCCTGGATTTCCAAAAAGAAGAAAGGAAAGGAGTAGCGAAGAGCCCCAAGGAGAGCTCGCTGGGCTTTCCGAGAGAATGAGAAGTGACACAGATACACAGAGATAGATACACACACACACACACACACACACACACACACATGCACAGAGGGAAGATAGAGAGACAGAGAGAGATATGGGGGCGGAGATATAGAGGGAGAGAGATGGGAGAGAGAGAACGAGTTACAGAAAGAGGAGAGATACAGAGGGGGGGAGAGGGGGGAGTGATACATAGAGAGAGGGGGAGAGAGAGAGAAATAGAGAGAGAGAGATAGGAAGAGGGGGGAAAAGATACAGAGAGGAAGGGAGGGAAGGAGGGAGAGAGGGAGAGAGGGAGAGAGGGAGAGAGAGAGAGAGAGAGAGAGAGAGAGAGAGAGAGAGAGAGAAGAGTGTTCTGTGGTTCCCTGCCCTAATGACTGGCTGGGTAGGTGTGGCTGGGGGGGTGTCACGTGACTGGGAGTGAGTGATGTCAAGTTGGCCACGCCCAGCTAGGTTTTGTGTCTCCCGATGTTTTTTCTGAGGGAAATAGGTCCAAATGGCTCTTTGAGTTTAAGGTTGCAGATCCTTGCCTTAACCAGTAGATCAAATATAATTATAAATTATATGAAAGAAAAATTAATATAAAGTAAGAAAAAAAGAAATTTAAAAAAAGCTAAAAATACAAGGAAGGGAAAAAACTAAAAGAAAAGTAGAAAAGAAAGAAAACAGATAGAAAGAAGTGGCTTTCAATTGCTTCACTGCTGTTGTAAATAGAATTATATTTTAACCTCTCTCTCTAAAGTTATATCACAACTCTCCCCTTTCTATAATCTGTCCTGTTTCATCAACAAAGGCATAAATCATAAGTCATTAATTTTTAAGCAAAATGTCCACAAGGAGTTTACAGTCAATAATAAATATAGATGTTATCTTTAGTTAGTTTAATCAATTTAGCAAGATATGTTAATTTCACTCTATCATTCCTCCATAGTGGGTTGTATTGGATTTTTCCATTTTTGTCCATATAGTAATCTCTTTGCAGTAATCATATATAGTATTAAAATAAGCTTCCATGATTTTTATCTCTGTATCTAATAATCCTAAAAGGAATAGTTCTGCTTTCAACTGAATATTAACCTTTAAGATTCTCTGTATCTATGTAGCAGTGGTGGGTTACGACCGGTACGCCCCGGTACGGGCATACCGGTGCCTGCTGGGAGCACCAGATACCGGTACGGTGCTCCAGAGGGTCACCCACCTGCCTTCCTTACCGATATTTGAGGGTTTCGGGGCTTCTGCACACACGCAGAGAGCGTACGGCACCTGTGTGATGCTCTGCTGAGCAGCTGGAGTGTTGCAGAGCATCATGGGTGGTAAGTATGCATGCGCGTGCTGAGCGCACGTTAATGTAGTGGACACCTGGCCCCGTTGCACTGTACTGGTTGCAACGGGATCCGTAACCCACCACTGCTATATAGGCATTTGAATCAAAAACTTTAGCTATTTTACATGTCCACCAAGCATGATAGAATGTTCTTTCCTGTTGCTCCCAATAAAGATTCTGAAATGCCTATATACATTTAAGATAATTTATCTGGCATCATGTAGCAACAATGCATTTTATAAAAATTCTCTTTCAAAACATCATATAATGTATATTTCAGCACTTTTAACCACATATTTTCCCATTGATCAAAGGTACCTCTTGTACTTCCTTGCTGGACTTTCTGGACCCTTGGACTTTCTGCCCCATCACAGCTTGTTCTACTTACCCTTCTGAAGACCTCCTTTCTAAAAGAGTGCCCAGTCAATACGATAGTCTTCCTGCATAGGCCACCTTGCAATATTTGGTAGGTGGATGTCACTTACACTGTAAGTCTTACAGGGCAGGGCAGAGGAATTTGGGAAATATCTGCAGGATAAAATCGCTCAAATCCGGAGGGAATGGGTCCCTTTCAGTGGGCTAGGGGAGACGCCCGAGGCGAGTCTTGAGAGACCACTCTGGGAGGAGTTTGACTCGGTTGCCATCGAGGATTTGGATGGGTTACGCGGGCGACTGCGACCTACCACATGTTTATTGGACCCGTGTCCCTCCTGGCTTGTACTGGCATCCTGGGAGGTTACACGTGACTGGCTCCTGGGACTAGTGAACGCTTCGTTGGGCGAGGGGTCTCTTCCGGCCGCCTTGAAAGAGGCGGTTGTGAGACCCTTACTCAAGAAGTCTTCCCTGGACCCAACGGAGCTAGCCATTTATCATCCTGTCTCCAACCTTCCCTTTTTAGCGAAGGTTGTAGAGAGTGTGGTGGCCCAACAGTTCCCACGTCACCTGGAGGAAAATGATTATCTAGACCCGCGCCAGTCCGGCTTCCGACCCGGGCACAGCATGGAGACGGCCTTGGTCGCGTTGGTTGATGATCTCTGGAGGGCCAGAGATAGGGGTTGTTCCTCTATCCTGGTCCTATTAGATCTCTCAGCGGCTTTTGATACCATCGACCATGGTATCCTTTTGCACCGGCTGGAGGGGTTGGGGGTTAGGGGCACCGTTCTACGGTGGTTCAGCTCCTACCTCTCCGGCCGGATGCAACGTGTGTTGGCAGGGGAGCAGAGGTCGACCCTGAGCCCCCTCATTTGTGGGGTGCCACAGGGGTCGGTCCTTTCGCCTCTCCTGTTCAACACATATATGAAGCCGCTGGGCGAGATCATTCGTGGTTTTGGGGTGGGATATCATCTGTACGCTGATGATACACAGCTGTACATTTCCACCCTGAACCACCCCGAGGCCGTCGAACTGATGTCCCGGTGTTTGGAAGCCGTACGGGTCTGGATGGGTGACAACAGACTCAAACTCAACCCCTCCAAGACGGAGTGGCTGTGGCTTCCGGCCCCCCGGTTCAACCAGCTGCTTCCATCTCTGGCCATCGGGGGCGAGCAACTGGCCCCCATGGAGCAGGCGCGCAATTTGGGCGTCCTCCTGGATGCCCGGCTGTCCATGGATGACCATGTAACAGCCGTGGCAAGGGGGGCGTTCCACCAGGTTCGCCTGGTGCGCCAATTGCGCCCCCTATTGGACCGGGATGCCTTACGCACAGTCACCCATGCGCTGGTGACGTTCCGCCTAGACTACTGCAATGCTCTCTACATGGGGCTTCCCTTGAGATGCACTCGAAGACTACAGTTGGTCCAGAATGCGGCCGCGCGGGTGATTATGGGGAGTACTAGATACTCCCATGTAACACCTCTCCTGCGCGAGCTGCATTGGCTTCCTGTGGTCTATCGGGTGCGTTTCAAGGTTTTGATTACCATCTTCAAAGCGCTCCATGGCACAGGACCTAGCTACCTGCGGGATCGCATCCTGCCCCATACATCCCTACGACCAATTCGCTCTCACAGAGAGGGACTTCTCCGGGTGCCGTCCACTAAACAATGCCAGAGGGCGACACCCAGGAGTAGGGCCTTCTCTGTGATGGGCCCAGCCCTTTGGAATGACCTCCCCCTCGACATTAGGATTACCTCCGATCTCCGCTCCTTCCGTTCAAAACTCAAGACCCACCTTTTTCAATTATCTGGCCTGGCTCAACCATAGTTCCATCTTTTTCCTCCTGACAAGTCTTTTTAAATCAGTAATTTTAAACTGGGGTATTTTAATTTCTAATTTCATTATTATTATTTTATGTATTGTAATGGTTATTACCTCCTCCGTGTAATATATATATGTGCCTTTATTTATTGTACGTCGCCCCGAGTCCCTTGTGGAGAGGGAGCGGCTAACAAATCAAATAAATTGAAATTGAAAAAAAATTGAATTACATCTACATGATCTCTCAGAAGGGTGTGATTTTCCAAAACTGAGAGATTGCAAGAATGGTGGTCATTTCCAGAATGGCACAAGGTGGCCTCTGTAAAAGGCCACATATTGATCAGCTGGGCACTCTTTTGTAAGGGTGATTTCTGAAGATTGCTTTTCTGAAAGAGTATTGGTCAATGTAGCTATCCTATACAGAAGCCAATTTGTGTCATCCTGAACTGGGCAGCATTTTGAGAGTGGTTGCAATTCTCAGTTCGTGAGAAGCTTCCAAAATGGTACCCACTTTGGGACGATACAAAGTGTGGTGCATCGGCTGATTCTCTTTTGAAAGGTGATCATTGGAAGAGGCAAGTGGAGCAAGACATGATAAGTGTAAATAAAAAAACCATTACATCTATATCTTTCTGTTATTCATTGCTCTCTTGATTTAATTTTAAATACCCCTTGATGATTTTCCAATAATTTCCAGTACATCAACCATTTTATCTTTGCCTGCCATTTTACTTCTAAGATATGGTTCTTAATACCCACAACATATTTTTGGGCACAATCTGGGTTTATTGCCAATAGATCATATATAATAAAATGATTAGCCCCCTCAGAGAAGGCTCGCAACCTGGGAGTCCTCCTGGATACGCGGCTTAGTTTAGAAGAACATCTGACGGCCGTGACCAGGGAGGCCTTTTACCAGTTGCGCCCCTTCCTGGATCGGGATGCTCTGTGCACAGTCACTCATGCCCTCGTCCTTTCTCGCCTGGACTACTGCAACGCTCTCTATATGGGACTGCCCTTGAAGAGCACCCGGAGGCTTCAGCTGGTCCAGAATGCGGCCGCGCGGGTTATCATGGGGGTAACCTAGGTGCTCCCATGTTACACCCCTTTTAGGCGGCCTGCACTGGTTACCGGTTGGCTTCCGGGTGCGATTCAAGGTACTAATTATGACCTTTAAAGCGCTCCATGGCTTAGGCCCAGGGTACCTGCGAGACCACCTACTGCCACCAATAGCCTCCCACCGTCCAGTACGATCCCACAGAGTTGGCCTCCTCAGGGTGCCATCGGCCAGACAGTGTCGGCTGGTGACCCCCAGGGGGGGGGAGCCTTCTCTGTGGAAGCACCTTCCCTCTGGAATGAGCTGCCCCCGGAGCTTCGCATAATCCCGACCTCTGGTCCTTCCGACGCGGCCTAAAAAGTTGGCTTTTCCAGCAAGCCGGCCTGGCCTGTTAATTTTATTTAATTTTTAAAATGTGAGTGTTATATAAATTGGGTTTGTTTTTTGGACTGTTTCTAATTTCCTTTTAACTTTTGTACTATGTGTTTTTTAATGCTGTACGCCGCCCTGAGTCCTTGGGAGAAGGGCGGCATATAAATCCAATAAATCCAATCCAAATCCAAGTAACACTGTATAGTTTCTAATGATGGTGAAACAAAAGTTGCTGTCTTCAAAAAAGGAGAAAAGGAATTCATGAGAATGCACTAACTGATTGATACTTGAGAGGATTCTACAGCTATTCACAAATGTGGTAATTTTCAGAAGTCAGCATGCATTTATCAACAGGTTTTCTACAGGTAATCCTTGCATTGTGATAGCAATTAGAACCAGAATTTGTGTTGCTTAGCATCATACAGTGGTTATAAAGTTCAACGTCATGTGATCACATCATTTAATGATAGAAATTCCAGCATTCTTCATTGCCATTGTTAATGGATCGATACCCAATCAATCCAAGCCATTCCCAAATTTGTTCCTCCCTGACCCTTGGTTCTTTTAAGGTAAGGATCTGCCTGCCTTTCAATTCCACTACAACTTGCCTTATGGAGCAGCAAGCTCAAGAGTTCTTGGCCCACAGTGACTCTGAGGCTGCAAGAATCCTTGAGCTGCAGCCATACCAGTCTAGTGCTGCAGCGTGACATAAAACTTTAGTGCCCTGGGAAGCCCCAGGCCTCCTGTGATCTAAGACCCTGCTGCCCCTACTGTCCTGATCTTCACCATTTTCTTGCTATGCTGCTGACAAGGCATCCTCAGCCTAGTCCTTAACAAAGCAGCTGCTGGTCAGCAAAGCTCAGGCGGTAGAGCCCAAAGTGCAGGGGGCCAAATGGGGAAAGAGAGGGAGGAGATAAATGAGTGGGGGAGCTGACGAACCCTTGAAGTTGTAAGTGTGGGTGGTTATCAAGTACCCAAAGTCTGATCTAATCACATGACCCCTGGAACAGCAATATTTCTGGGAACCGGGCTTAAGTACTTCATTCAACTCCTCTGTAACTTTGAACAGTTGAACCAATGTTTGTAATTTGAGGACTGCCTGTAGTCTGACTAGTACTACTACGATCCTGTCAGGAGCACCAAACACTTCTGAATTGAAAGGATTGAATGGTGACATCATCATTTTTCAGAGGATGACTAGTTGTGGTCTCCTATTTTATTTTATATTGGATAAATTCCAGAGTAGATTAGGGTAATGTAGACCTTATCTGTCTTGATTTCAGCAAAGCATCAATATTCTATGGTTTTCTGGGAAGCAAACTAAGTAATGTGTTCCGAATGATGTGACAATTAAGTAGTCAGGTGGATGACTCAAATATCATCTTTTATTAATTTACTGTTTTTCCTCAAATTAGTAATACAGACTGGAATGCCACAAGGACCAGTCTTGGACTCTCTAATTCAGGCCCATCAAACTGTCAGGCCACAACTACCCTGGCTCTGTGAAGGCAAAAAATGTTGTGGTATGTCACAATCCGGCCTGCAATGAGATCAAGTTTGACACCCCTGCGTCTAGTTTTTATACTTTTATTAAAGATCTGGGTGAAAAGGTAGAGCTAATGCTTACCAAAGGAAATAAAACCAAATGCAAGATATATAAGGTGGAAACTACAGATTGGTAATATTAATTTTTTTTGGGGGGGGGGGGGAGAAGAATCTTAGAGCAGAGATTGAAACGGAATATGAAATATATAGATAATAGTTGCTTTC
The DNA here is from genome assembly GCF_964273705.1 of Natrix helvetica. Taxonomy (NCBI): domain Eukaryota; kingdom Metazoa; phylum Chordata; class Lepidosauria; order Squamata; family Natricidae; genus Natrix; species Natrix helvetica. The sequence goes on along the minus strand of NC_138548.1, from coordinate 275,244,111 downwards.
TCTTCCAAAATGAAAATATTTTTCTACTGATCTATTACTTCAACTGAAAAATCAACATTTTAGCCATTCAATGCTTTATACTGTGCATGTTTTGCTACATTTCTGAAACACTATGATGTATTATGGAGATTTACTGAAAGATTCTAGCATCTGATTGTATCTTTTGCCTTACAGAAAAAATTCAAATTACAATATATGAAACATTTTCAGGAGCTATTTGATAGGGTAGCTGCTTATAGATACTTTGGATTTCAACTCACATGCTAGATTACAAACCAGACTGTCAAATACATAAAGACAAATTTTGCAAAGGAAAAATAAAGTCTGAGTTAAAAACTAAAACAAAGCAATTCTTTTAGATAACATATATAAAAAGTGTACTCTACAATTCTAGGTAAAATAAAGTAAAATAGCAACTTGCTATGTTCATTCACATTTAAAGCATCTGAGAATATTTCATTCAATAACTCACTTAGTACCTCCTAAGCAGAGGATTAGTTACCTTGAGGAAAAAACAAAATGTATACAAAATCAAAGATTTGTTTGGAATAAAAGTCTTAAGCTTATAATGAGCTATTAAGAAATTCCTCATTCTAGTTTAAACTAAGAATCTTCTGTTTTGAACTTTATATTCACTTTAATCCTAATTTAGTTTTAAGAATGTATAAGCACATACAATTATCCCTGGTTTGTGTCCAAATCAGCAATAAAGTCAAGTCTTTGAAGGAATGACACAGCCACAAAGGTATGGAGGTTCTACTGTATTTATGTTTATTTGAAGTGGTTTTTTTAAATGTTAAATTGATAAAGTATAAGCCAACAGGCAAAGAACAAAGGAAACCCTGGTCCTAGGCTTTGTTCGTTCTTTCAGTAAGCTCTTATTAAAACCTCTGGTAAAACACACGGTTTTAGAAGGATTAACATAGGAACCAAATTTATTGTTGTGCATTTAGTGTAATAGTTAGGTAATATGTTTTGTGAACTATTCCTATCTTATTTATTTAATTTCAATTTCAATTTTATTAAATTTATAGACCGCCCCCTCTCCCCGAAGGGACTCGGGGCGGTGTACAGGCACATTAAAAACCATATACAAAGAATAAATACACTTAAAATCAAATTAAACCTAAGGCTGTACAGAGTAATAAAAATTAAAAATCGACTTAAAACCAACCCCTAAAAATTTAAAAGTGCAGAATTGAGGGACTATACTGGGATTAGGCCAGGCCAGCTAAACCAAACAGGTGGGTTTTAAGCTTCTTGCGGAAGGAGCGGAGATCGGTAGTTGCTCTGATGTCCGGGGGGAGGTCATTCCAGAGGGTCGGGCCCATCACAGAGAAGGCCCTACTCCTGGGCGCCGCCCGCTGGCACTGCCTCGTGGACGGTACCCGGAGGAGTCCCTCTCTGTGAGAGCGGATCGGCCGAAGGGATGTATGGGGCAGGATACAATCCCGCAAGTACCTAGGTCCTGTGCCATGGAGCGCTTTAAAGATGATAATCAACACCTTGAAACGCGCCCGAAAAGCCACAGGTAGCCAGTGCAGCCCGCGCAGGAGAGGTGTTACGTGGGAGTACCTAGAGACTCCCACAATTGCCCGCGTGGCCGCATTCTGGACCAACTGCAGCCTTCGGACGCATCTCAAGGGGAGCCCCATGTAGAGGGCATTACAGTAGTCCAGCCGAGACGTCACAAGTGCATGGGAGACTGTGCGGAGGGCGTTCCGGTCCAATAGGGGACGCAATTGGCGCACCAGGCGAACCTGGTGAAACGCCCCCCTTGCCACGGCCGTCACATGGTCATCCATTGACAGCCGGGCATCTAGGAGGACGCCCAAATTGCGTACCCGATCCACGGGGGCCAGCTGTTTGCCCCCAATGGCCAGTGATGGAAGCAACTGGTTGAACCGGGGTGCCGGTAGCCACAGCCACTCTGTCTTGGACGGGTTGAGTTTGAGTCTGTTACTTCCCATCCAGATCCGTACGGCTTCCAGACACCTACAGCCTTTCAGTTTGATAAATTTCAGAGTATATACAGGAAACATTTTTAATATGTGTACAAACTACCTTTCATTCACAGCTTCAGATTGGCATAAATGGTCAGAAATTTATCATCAAGACGGAACTAAAAAAGGAATATTTTAAAAATACAACAGTGGTAAAAGAATCAAGTACATTTAGCTAAAACTAAAAAAAATGCTTGAGGACCTTAGCATGAAATCATAATGTAAAAATCATCATGCCAAAAAGGTAGCCTTTCACATCATGCCATTTTTCAAGTAGTCTTTGAGTTACAACCAGTAGTTCAGTGACTGTTCAAAGTTATGGAAACATTGAGTGGTACAGTACTTATGCCTGAGTCCCCAGAGTTCGAGGCGGTACAACTTCATTTCACAGGATCAAAATTTGGATGTTTGATGGCCCACCTTACACTTACAACCTCAGGGAAGCTTCAGATTCCCCTACCTGCCTATCTCCTCCACAACTCCGCCCCCTGCACTCTAAAGCCCCTACTGATCTGGGCTCTGCTGCCCCAAGATGATGTTTGCCATCTTCTTGCTCCTGTGGCTGCCAAGTATTCTAGACTGGCACTTCATGAGACAGCTATTAGCTATCTGAAGCTAAGATTGTACATGATGGTTTCCTTGCAAGGCCTTGGAAAGAACGCCTCATCTGGCCAGCAGCTGCCTGGTGAAAGGCGAAGCTGAGAATGCCTCACCAGCAGCAGGAACAAGAAGACAGCGAAGATCAACTAGGGTAGCAGAGCACAGGGCAGTCAGGGGTGGCAGTGGTTGGGCTTTGCACTATGCTACTGGGCTGGGGCTTCTCAGGCCGGGAAAGATGAAACCAGAAATGGATTGTATCAGAATGGGTCATTGGCTAACAATAGCAATGGGGATTGCTGGGATTGCTGTGGCTAAGTGATATGCCATTGTGATGTTGAGCTTTATGATTACAGACCCTACAGGTAGTCCTCACTAACAAATTGCTGTGTTAACCAACAGTTTGAAGTTATGATTGTGCTGAAAAAATAACTTTACAATAGTCGCTGGTCCTCACAATCACATGATTGAGATTTGAGCACTTTGGAACTGGCAGACATTTAACACCATTGCAGTGACCTGCAGTCATGTGATCACCATTTGCATGCATCACAACTGGCTTCCAACAAGCAGAGTTAATGGAGAAACTGGCAGTAAAATTTCAAGTCACCACTGTGTGATGTCTCACTTAACAACTGCAGGTGATTTGTTTAATGACTACAGCTGAAATGAGGTTATAAGTCTGCTCTGCTCACATGATGTCTTGTTTAATAACTGTGTCACTTGGGTTGCTGGTCCCAATTGTGGTTGTTGAGGCAGGATTAACTGTACCGCATTAAATATTCCAAGTTCCAATATTTGCAATATACAGACAAAAATTCTTATTTTGGATTGTTCTCCTATCAAACCCTAGTATTATTGTATCTTTCTAGAAATGGGTCATCAGTATTTTCAAGTATACAAAGAAAGATTTTAATTTCTTTTTAGCTTCAACAGCAGAGGGAGCTGTGAGTATAATAAGGAGGAGGTAACTGAAATGCTCTTTTGAATATATATTACACTGGAAATCTGTCTTTAGTCTGAATCCACTAAGCAACTCTTACAAATGCAAGTAGTACTTGTTTAACATCCTTCTAGAATTGGGCCTTTATTTATTTCCAGTTTTCAACAAAACCATTGGTTCACTTGGCAACCACCCTGTGTTCATTTAACAATTGTGCCGGCCACTTAATGACCCCCACAAAAAATATCATAAAATTGGATTGGTCACATGACCCATGTCTTACAATTGTGACAAGTTAGAGGACTGTGATGGGTAGACTCTATTATGGTTGTAACTTGAGAACTACCTGTACTGTTACCATCGCTACAGATGAATTAGAGATATTCATTTATGGTTAAGAGATGTTTCAGCCAGAAAGTTAGCAAATACATCAATGAAACACAAATACTTCATTATACTCCTGTAACTAAAGGTAATCATATTATTATAGTTAGGGCATTTAATTCTCAGGTTTTTTTTAAATAAACTGTGAAGTAACTACAAACTCAGCAAGGAATATTTTAAAAATAAACTTTTCTATCTCAACCACAAGTCTAGAAATGTAATGTACTTTTATTTCACTTAATAACAAGATCAGTTAAAGCAGCTGGCACAAGATCCATTTGTTTATTTGAAACATTTATGGCCTGCCCCGTATCCAAAGACTCTTGTAGCAATTTTTTATTCATAAAATGAGAAGTGTAACTTTTATGCTCTCTCTCTCTCTCTCTCTCTCTCTCTCTCTCTCTCTCTCTCTCTCTCTCTCTCTCTCTCTCTCTGTGCCCCTTTCTCCTCTCCCTCTCTCACACACATAAGAGTCAACTCTTAGCCACTACCTAGATTTTCTCCTTGATGATCTGTCCCTAACCTATTTTTCAACAGAGCACCCATTGCCACTGTAATTGAGTCCATCTTGTTGCTGGTTGTCCTCTTCTCTTTCTTTCCTCCTCTTTCCTCCCAACATTGGGAAGACAGCTAAGTCTTGGTGCATGATCATTTGAGCCTTTATATCTCCAGAGAGAACTCCTATGTTGATTTGTTGAGTTGAGTTGTTAAGCAAACATGGAGTAAACCCATTGCCTGCAATGGCCATTTTTTAAACAGTAACTGGAAATAAAGTCAGTTTCCGGCAAAAAAGGCCATAAATCACAGTCACATGGCTTCAGGATGCTGCAAATGGCCACAATGTGAGCTGGTTGCTGAGTGCTCAGAATGCAATCATGTGACTGATAGTGGGGTGGGGAGGAAGCCATTGGAACTTGGAATCCGGGTCATAAATACACTTTTTGGGGTCTATCTACAAAGTAATAGGATGAGAGCCATCTCAGGAGTATTTTCACTCAGGAATATTATCCAACAACAAAGTTCAAATGGATCAATATTCTTGCTATCTTGCTTCTTTAAAGTCCAACTTTAGCTTACATGGAGTATCACAGGAAATACCACTGCATGCACCATCTAATATCTAATAAACACATCATAGCACTGTTTTCAAGGCTTTCATGATTGCTCTTCCAAGTGCTAGTCTGAGCACTGAGTACTCTGAGTACTAGGCATCACATTTTTAGAATGATTTGGGAAACCTGAACAGGTTCAAGCAATTTCAAAGAGGAATCAAGTGACAAGAAACTAAATCCTATGAAAAGACACTGATGGAGCTGGGTCTCCTTGGTTCAGAAAAAAAGATTACTGAAGGGGGGATGATAATATATTTTAATAAATGAAGAGGAACCACTTAGAAGGTTTTCCCTCATAATCCAGATGCAAGTTTCAGAAAAATGGATTTAAGTTATGAAACAATGAAGATCTAGTGGACTTCCCTTCTGTGGCACTGTTCAAATGGAAATTAGATGTCCACCAAGCTAGGATGTTTTAATTTGAATCCTTGCACTAACAGGACCTGCATTTAATACTGGCTTATTCCAATTCTACTGTGGGAGATGACAAAGGCTGAGCCCTAGGGGTCTAATGCATCATCAGTCTCAATCCCTTCATGTCCACAAAGGATCTAAGTCTAGCCCACCTTGAATTCTGTTGACTCATATCTACTGACAATTTGCTTTGACTATTAGTTCAGAATCTTATAGAGAACTAAAGCTTCAAATAAACCAATGTATTCATTTGAAATGCCTGAACTCTTGATTTTCCATGCTTAACATCAATTATTATAAAATGCTAAGAAGAAGATACATCAATCTAGGCGAACAATTCAAAACTCAAGGCAATGTAAGAATCATATAGAATAGAATTTTAGAAATCCTCAGATTACTAATTTTGCTTAATATAAGAAATAAAACCATTTTAATAAAATGAGGATGCTAGTCTTATTCATATATTTGAATGGAAATCAATATTAAAATGCTTTTTGAGAAAATGGATTTGAACATATCAGAAAAAAATATTTATAAATTGTATATTTTAGGATCACACTAAAAGAATGTCACTTTGCAAAGACAGTTGCCAGTCTACTTGAAGTTTTATAAACAATGACTCAGCATTACATTTTAATTATGTGGCTGTTTTGAAATCGACATAAAATACATTTAAAATATTAATTTAATTCAAAGGACTGTGTGTGTGAATAACAAAAATCTAACTAGTGAGAAAAAATCATTAATCTTGCTGTTTCACGAAAAAAGTTTGCTTGAAAACTACCTTGCCACACAGCACAGATATTACTGTTTCTACCAATATATAGTTGGCAATAATCGAATAAAAAGTAATCAAGTGATTAATGTACCAATCCCAGTTTTAACCACAATGAGGCTAAACTGGCTGGTTGAACTATTTGTATAATACCTACCAGTCCTTTCACAAATGACTAATATAAATAAAGTGGGAGCGACAGTCCACTAATATTTGGATATCTTCCTGGAAATACTTAGTTCAAAGAAATAAGTTTTGATAGGAACAATGACCTAGAACAGCGGGCACCAACCTTTGCAGTTTGGGAGGGGGGGGGAAGAGAGAAGAACCGGCTCTCACAAGGGGTAAGCTGGCGTGCGTGCCAGGGCCAGCCAGACACTTGCATGACCCAGTACTAAACGGGCTCAGTAGTGGGCTGCAGGACAGGGGTTGGAGACCTCTAAATTAGACAACACCATACCCTCCAGTAATCTAAACTACAACACAACCTATAGAAAGTCTGGACAGCAGTATACACTACTGGTAAAGAAAGAAAAGCAGGCAACAGGAATAAATATAAACAACTTGTACCCAAGTCATTCCAAGCTGATGCCTTCCTACACAAGACAGGAGAAGCTTGTTGTATGAGTTAGACTTGTCCTGAAATGCCCAAGCTTCCTTTAATTCCTACACGTCAAAGAACAACTATCACACGCATACGTTAAAAATCCATCACTGGCAGCAAACTGTTTAACAGGTACCTCCGGCTACTGTTGAGTCAGCAAACTTTAATATTTCGCTCTATATACCCAAAATGTGAAATAGTAATACAGGATAATGTAATGTCCAAAATATTTCACAGATTTTAAAAAGCTTTACATAGAAGTGCACTTAAGTTTAATTAGAATTACAGCATCACAAATATTTTTGTAATCAAAATAACTAAAGATAAAGTTGTTAAGTATTTTAAAAATCATCCATTCCATTCTATAAAACAAGATTTTTCTTCTGATGATAGTACAGGGAATGGACATTTTTTTAATTTTGGTGCATGACATGTTAGTTACAATAAAACAAAATAACTGATTTTTTTTCCAAATAAGTACATGTTAATCTCTACGTTTGTGCAAAAATATACACCAGTGAATAAATAATCAATTCTAAAAAAAGTCTGAATAAAAGCATATTGTAAAATCATTCTCTATTTGCTTTTAGCAGGCTCAAGCTTGAAATGTATTGTCTGCTGAAATCAAATTCAGAATAAAAAAGAATGGGACTCAAGTCTTTCATTTTGCTACTGTTTTACTGAAAATGACGTTTAGAGGTGGTTTTTTTTTTATTCCTATGATTCAGATATACAGATTATCAGTTACTTGCTGTTGCCTGGAACATTACCTGATAAAATCTAATTGTGGATAGAATGCTAGCAAAATACGTACAGAAACAGTAGATTCCCAATTGCTAATTCTTTATAAATATGTTTAAGTAGGTATGAAAATATTAGAGCATGGAGAAAAATAATTATAATGGGAACACAATTGTAATGAAGACTATATTAAAAACCATTTATTAATTATATTTACACCCTGCATAATTTTTATTAAGTCAACATGGCATACTTGTTTCTTTAACATTGCACATCTCAGTCAAGTAGGTTAAGCTGAGATAATGACTGCTTAAAATAACTAAGTGAAGTACATTGTATAGTGAGCAACAGAATCTGGCCTTTTAAGTTCTTGTTGCTAAAATGTAAAATTTATTATAGATAACAAGTTACATTAACTATATAAATAACAGGTAGGAAAAATAAAAGTGTCACTGTACTATCTATTTAAAATTTAGGCAGAACCCATTTTCTGACTTGATGCCATATATATTTCTCCTGTTATCTTGTACATACGTAATAGCACTATCCATGTTCGCTATAGTAATATATCACTCTCTAAGAACATTATTCTTGTAGATACAAGTCACTTTGAATTGAACTGACTAGAATGGGCAAGAATGCTTCAAATCTTTCTTCATGTTCTGATACGATCACATGGTAAAGACTGGTTCTGTCTTATGAGTCCAAATCCAAGAACATGTTATTATAGTCCATTAGAAATAAAATTCAACGGATCTGAAATATGCTTTGTTTCGTGCAAATTACAGTTAAGATTAACAAATTATCAGTTGTGTAAGAAGAAACAGAAAATAGAATTCCAATGAAACAAAGACACGAGAACTGTAAGAGTCAGAGAGTCACTATACACTACTCACTTTTGTTGCCAGCAGTTTAGACATTAATGGCTGTGTTAGCGTTATTTTGAGGGGACAGCACATTTACACTATTATACAAGCCGTATCCTCACTACTTTATATTGTAGTCAAGTGTCATTTCTTCAGTGTTGTCACATGAAAAGATATACTTAAATATTTACAAAATGTGAGGTGTACTTATTTCTGTGATATACTGCAACTTATTCTTGTGACAAAATTAGCCACAGTTTGTAGATATAGGTCTGCAAGGTCCAATACAAATAAGAGTAAATGCATTATAAAATAAAAGCTTTGGTATTAAGTGAGAAAAAATTGATACAGGAAATTAACCCTCGGGGCAAGTTAAGAGATGTTTGCCAATAATATAACAATGCCTTAAATAGTGAACAGGATATGAAAGCAGATTGCAAATTTAGATTTCAACTAGTCTAAATAATAATCTGCATATATGTACATACCAATTAGCTGGCAAATTAACTTTTAACAAAAAAGCAGCAAGTTTTTTGAGGATTCGAGGCACTGCTTATATCCAGTTACATGTACCCATCCTATCAAGGCCACCAGAAGATGCATGTTACCGTCCCATCTACTAAGGACTGCAATCTGCTACGGAGATTAGACTTGCCCTAGGGTTCTAGCTGTGGTATAGATTGTACCGAATGTTACTGAATGTTATGAATAAAATATACTCTTCTGATTATATTTTTATATTTTCAATAAGTTTATAATAATATTTAGCATTGTTTTGTATATTTGTTTTTTATTGTTTATTGGGTTTTGTGTCCTTTTTTAAAACTATTGTATCCAGTCTCATCTATGGGAAATAGTGGCCATATAAATTGAATGAACAAATAAATGAAAGTATGTTTACATACAAGTACATTCATATTGCACGACTGTAGCTCTTAAGATGCTACAGTATAAATCCATGGGTGTTCTAAATGCTTCAACTGCATAAAAGGCAAGTTGGTGTCACATATTCTCAACAGCACAAAACCCAATGTTAGAAGGAGCAGAAGGAAGCACTGTAACACGAAGCAGGGACCACCTTGAGAAGGCTTATAACTGCAACAGAGTCAAAGTTTTTCCTAATCTAACATTGCACTGCATCAGCTCAATAGCTGGTGTAATCTCCCCTTTTCCCCCTGACACTCAGGAAGAATGAAATGCTTCTTGAAAGGAAAACGCTAGCAGAAGATTCCAAGCAAAGAAAATGTTACATCCCTCTATCACTTTAATACTGTTGGACTACCAGTGGAAGGACCTTTGAGAAATGAAGCACATGTTTAAAAGCAGGATTACACTAAAGTAATATAATATAAACATAATAAATTATTTATTTTCTTGATCTACAGACTGCCTGGAGAGGTCTGCTAGCTTTCTTGGCCATGTTTTTGAAAATGGTCTACCATTGCCTTCTTCCTAGGACTGAAAGAGCACCTAGCTCAAGGTTACTCAGCTGGCTTTGCTATCAGGACTAAAGTATATAGCCTCCTTTCTAACCGTGGTGCCTTTATTCAATACAGCAAACTGGCTCTCTCAAAAGAAAACTTCAATGCACTTAAAAATTGTGCAGGCCTCTAAGTACTGCATGATTTAGCACAATCTACTGCATCAAACTTGAGAGATAAAAAGGATTCTGAGGTTATAACTCCACTGTAATTCAAGTAAACATACAGGTGGAAACATGTAATTTTTCTCAGTCAGTTCACTAACTGAGACTAATAAACAGGACTAATAAACAGGACTAATAAACAGAACCATAATTGTAATTTTATCCAAAACATACTAGTTGCTGTATGTGATATGTATTTATTTTATGAAAAAGTATTGTTTATATCGTCTATTTTAACTATCTATCTCTTTAATTTCTTATGGAAAATTACAATTTCAAACTCTATTCAAAGGAAACCTCATCTAAAATAAACATATACTTCTACTAATTGAGTTTTACTTTCTTGCTCTATTATCTCAGTTTTTTTTTTTTAGATTTCAAGTGGATTTTCTTATTTTTAAACAATCACATACTGGTATGCTATAACTTACCACTAACATCATTTACCACCTTTTCCTCCTGTTTTTTCCCATTTTTCCATGACTGAAAAGGCCCCTTTCTGTTTTTTTAAAGATTATGCAATGCATTAGAAAAAATGTAGTGAGAGTATTTAGACATGATACAAATTGTTAAAAGCAGTTACACCTTTTGCTTAGCTCACAGACTACTGTATAAATTACTCCAGTCTATGTCTTGCAGGCTGCCTTCACATAAACATACAGATAGTCCTTGACATACAACCGTTTGTTTAGTGACCATTAAAAGTCACAATGCACCAAAAAAATTGACAGATGACCATTTTTCATACTTACAACCATTGCAGCATCTCCATGGTCACACAATCAAAATTCAGATGCTTGGCAAGTGATTCATATTTATAATGGTTATGGTGTCCTGGGGTCATGTGATCACATGTCCATGGGGAAGCCAGATTCACTTAACTGTGCTACTAACTTAACAATTGCAGTGATTCATTTAATAACTGTGGCAAGAAAGGTGATAAAATGTCTAGTTTAATGAAAAGAAGGGCTACATGATAGTTGTGTTCCGATAGCTCAGGGGTTGCCACAAAGATGAGGGAGTCGAGCTATTCTTCAAAGCACCTGAGACAGGACAAGAAGCAATGGATGGAAATTAATTAAGTAGAGAAGCAAGCTAGAACTAAAAAGAAATTTCCTGGCAGAACAATTAATCAGTGGAACAACTTGCCTCAAGAAGTTGTGAATGCTCCAACACTGTAAGTTTTTAAGAAGAGATTGGACAACCAAAAATGGTATAGGGTTTCCTGCCTAAGCAGGGGGTTGGACTAGAAGACCTCCAAGGTCCCTTCCAACTCGACTCTAGTCTACTCTATTTCCAGCAAGTATAATTTAAAGTTTTTGGCAACTTAAATACAAGAAGAGCTCAAACATTCATGGGCTACATACACGTTTTACATAACAGGAGATAATTTCTCAAATACAAAAAAATATATGTTCAGTTTTCTAAATGTGGCCTTTTTAGTTTTACCTCATAACAAAGAATACATTGTTCTTTGCCTGTCTAGTAACTAGCCATGGATAATGATGTGTAAAACATTGCTCTTAGTCTGATTTAGGTCTGAACACCCTGTTTTTCTCTGGAAAGGGATGGTCCAAGCATTGCATAAATGGGTTTATATATTTCTAAATATGGATGAAAGAGATTTAAAATATTCCTGATCAACTTCAAACCTTGTTACACTTCATGTTACAGCATAGTTGGATAACCAAACACGAAGGATGGGAGACAAGACATTCCAAGATTCCTGTTTGTGTCCTGATAAGATTAAAAGTGCTAACTGCAGGATAGACACTGAGTGAAAATGCTTTAATGATATTCTCTATATCCTATACAAAGCAAGCATGCAAAATACTATTATGTAATGTGACAGCATGTAAACCAGGTCTGACAAATGTAAGTATGGGCTTCATTCAATGTTAAATGATCAGTTTAAAAATAATGGTATTTCCCATCTTTTGTCAGTTTAGAAACTGTTGTTGTTAGTTGCACAGTCGTGTCCGACCCATTGTGACCCCATAGACAATGTTTCTCCAGGCCTTCCTGTCCTCTACCATCCTCTGGAGTCCATTTAAGCTCAAGCCTACTGCTTTGGTGATTCCATCTAACTACCTCATTCTGTCGTCCCCTTCTTTTATTGCCCTCAATCTTTCCCAGCATTAGGCTCTTCTCCAGTGAGTCCTTCTTTTCATTAGGTGGTCAAAGTATTTGAGTTTCATCTTCAGGATCTGGCTTTCTAAAGAGCAGTCACGGTTGATCTCCTCTAGGACTGACCGGATTGATTGCCTTGCAGTCCAAGGGACTCGCAGGAGTCTTCTCCAGCACCATAGTTCAAAGGCCTCAATTCTTTAGAATTGAGAATTCTTTAGAATGTATTTAGAAACTGTAAGTTCTCTAAATAGATTTAGATACATTAGTAAGAGATTTTAACAATCTATTTTGCTGGCAAAATAGCATTGTTAGAACAATGCTGGATTCCAAATAAAATATAGCCTAAATAATGTCTATATAAATTGGTCTGGAAGTCAAATATGTATCATTTAGATAACATATTAAATCATGTCAATAGGAAAGTTTAAGACAACCTCATAAAAATGGTTTTAATTTAGTATGCTGTTTAACATACAGTAGTAGTGTTTTACCATGATTGTTCCTAATATTTTGTTTCTTTTCCCAACCAACGTATAAAGAGAAACATAGTTGTTCCAGTTTGCTAGTATTGATTTCCATAACTTCACAAATCTGAACTAGTCTGAAAGGTAAAAGTGAGTAGGAAGACAATCTATTCCAAACCAATTGACACACTCAAGAATCACAATAATCTCTGCAATGATGCTCTGCTCCCATATGATTCATCATCTCAAATAGACAAGCTCTAATATTTAATATTGAAATATAGAGTCCTTGGTGCTCTCTGAGCTTGTTTTCTTGCAGATGTTTTGTAACCCAACTAGCTAACATCTGCCATGCTATGGAAGATGGAATGGAGTTTGCAAACTAAACCTTGCACCAAGGACTCCACAATTCAACCCCAAACTACATATATTCTCATCTATTGGTATGGAAATATTGCTGTGATGGAATTAAGAAACATCTGCTTCATATTTTTTTATTCTCTAGTAGAATAACTCTTGCTTTTCCAATTTTGTTTTTGCTCTTACATTTTCATTTCATCATTTGTTTCTTTCTATTTTTCCTTACTTTATAAAACAACTGCAAGTTCTTTTTTACCCATTATACAACTGTAAGCTCTCCCTGAGATAATAACTAAATCAAAAAGAGCTCAATATTTTAATGCTAGGAATCAACAGTGATAATCTTGGTGCTCAGAGGAGTTCTTATCAATAGCAACAAGACATTTACAACATGACACCTTGGTACTTAAGTATTTTTGTATGTTTTATTAAAATTTGGAATTCATATACATTTCAGAGACTTTAGATACACCAAATCATTTTTAAAATCTTTAGCATAACCCTAAATATAGGGGCATAACTTCACTACAGAAGTATAAAAACTGTTTAAAGGGTATTCTTTTTGTTGAAATATTTACGATTTAAGCATCTTATTTACAGAATTTTAATTCCACGAGATTTGTTGTAAATTCACCATATAACATTCAATATAATAAAAATATGAAAAGTAAGGGTAATAAAAGATAACTTGCAACAAATACGTACTATAAAATTGTTTCTATTAAGAAAGGTTGTTTAAAATCAAATTAATATGAAGCAATATACATTGCACTACAAATCAACCTTCTCTTTATATAGTGTCCAAACTATTTCTTCTTTTCATCCACCACAGTAATTATCATGAGTGAAAACAGAATATATAAAAGGAGAAAATTGACGTATGTTCTGTGCTATTTCATATGTGTGCTTATGTTCTTAACAAAGACTGAAAAAGCAAAGTAATAAAATAGTCCAATGGAAACTGGATTACTATATTCAATATACAATACTTTAATATTTTATTCCAATAACAAACTCATATATAAATTATATCTAGTTAAATGAAAATCCATTGGAACTCAACTTTCAAAGGAACAGCAAGTTTATTAAGAAAAATGAATGCCAACATTTGTTAGAAGAACAAAAATTAAGTACTGCAGAAATTAAAGATGAAACTTATCTTACAATATAGCTGCCTTAAATCACTTAAATATAAATTAAAACATTAAATGAAAATTAAATTTTACAGGAAAAAAGGATGTAACAATATAGAATTAAAATTGTTAGATTACAGTGACAAATTTTATACTTCTGAATGTGAATGTATATTCAACATTTCTTCCAACTAGCAGTGACAAAAACACTACTTCCCATAGCTTAAATCTGCATATCATCCTAAATTTACTTACGTTCAGTATTAAAATTGAAATCCTATTACAAAAATCCTAGGCTTTATATTTTACTGGCTAAAATGAGTAAAGAATAAATAAATAAATTAGATTTTTGTTCAATAAGATATCATGAGAACCAATACAGTACTGAAATAAATACGGAATCTAATTGAAATGAAAATTGAAACTAATTCATTGTTCTTAGTTAAAATGTAACCTGAATGGCAAAGTAGCCATTTATTTTTTTCTCCTTTATTATAATTATAAAATGCAAAATTGCAATGACTTGCCTGTACTGCATATAGCCTATTTTTCAAAAAATAATGTTTTAACCAAGAGGATAATAAACATGAACATATTACTACTACCTTTCATATTACATAAAAGTGTTTTATTAAGTTTAAATAGAAAAAGTATCTTACCTTGAATATCCATTGGAGAAGACAGATCTGTTTGAAAAATTCAAAGCCCCTACTGGTGTAAGGGCATCATCTCCAGATCCCTGGCACCTATTCCAATTTTCTGAACTAGCAGGATGAGATGGAATGGCATTGAAAACTGGTTTCTTATCCTGCTGTTGAGTGACAGACACAGTGTTCAAATCATAGTGGTAAACTTGTCCTCCAGAAGTGCTAACACCATGAACAGAAATGGCAGATGTTTTATTTCCAACCATACTTGACCCAGAAAAATTAGCCTGGCAGTAAGTTGTGCCTATTTTCTCCTGCTTTATTACTCCAGGGGTACACAATTCAATAAAATCTTCTTTTTCAGTTTTCACTTGTGGCATCTGCATTGTAGAACTTGACAAAAGATCCTCACATTCATTAATATTAGGCTTTGTGTCTGGTAAAATGGGAGGCTTGCAATCCTCCATTTCATTTCCTTCCAAAAGAAAACTCTCATCCCCACCAAGAGGCGAAAGCAAGCTACTTTCATCGAGAACAGGATCCATTCTCCAAGGGCTTCCATTTGTTTCTCTTCCAGGAGACACTGGTGGCAAATCAAAATCTTGCAAAATATCAAAAGTGCTTTGGTCTTCCGAAAAGAGCTTCAAGCTGCCACTGTTATTGTCAACCTGGCCTTGTGCTAAAGACCCTTGATTTAAAGTAAGATCACGACTAGTCATAGCTGGGAACTCTGGTTCTAGGGACACATCAGTAGATGCAACTCCTTTTGAGCTTTCTATCAGACTGGAGGATTTATTCAAGCTTGCTATGCTTTCTTCAAGGAGTCTAAAATCTGTTTCCCCAGAGGAGAGGCTGATTTGGCCTTGCTGAGGAAATCCAAGTTCATTTCCCATTACTTTTGTATCAGTTTCACCCATATACAGCAGTGAAAGTGACACTGCTTTAGAGAGATCCGGCTGCGGCACATTGCTTCCTAACCCCTTTGGCAAGTCACACAGAACAGGTTGCTTGGAGTCAGATTGAGATGAGGCAGACAGGGTAGATACAGGAGTCTTGACAGTAGCACCACCCCTAAAGGATGGATGAAAGTGAGCACTTTTCCCTCTTTCCTCCCCTCCGGTGGATTTCAACGATTCTTTGGGCTCCATTATTTTAATACTAATAAAAAAAATAAAAGAAACCACCATTAGCCTGAGATCAGAAATATAAGGATTTACAAAGCAATGACCACAAGAAAAAAAAGAATATTAAAAAGATAAATTTAATAGTTTTCAATGTCTCTAAGTAATATTTCTAATACAAAGCCTTCCAATGGCTTGAAAGCTATCTTGATTTAATCAAAGATTTGTCTAATATAATCAAACCACAAAAACAACAGATTAATTTAACTCATGTCAAATTAAATACTGTTTATAAATATTACAACAAAAAGTAACTTTAATTTGTAAACTTTTCCTAAACTATTTTATTTTCAAGAATTCTCACTCAGGTCTATTCAAATATTGTTGCATTTGTATCCATCACAACTTACAAATCCATTCATCATCTAGGTTTCTCAGTATGATCCACTGACTTAACTTTCGTTAAAAAAGAAATCGTACTATAGTATGACTGTTAATTTAGAAATAGAAATTTAGAAATAAGATCTTATTCTTAAAATACTAAAAATTATTTTAAATATGTAGTATAAATGTATTTAGATACATTTATCTGTCCTTAAGTTCTTTGCACGGATTTTCCAGAAATTTATGAAACTGCCTAGGGTATTTATGAATGGCAAGAAGGCAATTTATAATAAACAAAAAGGCAGCATATAAATGACACAGCCAATTCTGCAATATCCTCTTCAAAAGTTGCATGAAACTTTTAAAATTCCTTTTGGGCCTTGACAAAAAGAATTGTGCAATTTTAAAAGATCCACACTATAACATAGCTCTAAAGTAAAAAAAAAGAAAAAGAAAGAAAAAGAGGGAAGGACAGAAAAAGAACCGGAGTTACCACATTTGACAAGTATCTCTCCTTGTCATTATGTGACAGACAACGCCAAAGGGATAAATCTATCATATGATTCATTTGCTGGAAGAGAAAAAAGCAACTCCAAAAATATTTAATCTTTTTTGAGTTGAAATTCTCCTTGTAAAGATGAAAAAAGAAAGAAAAATGTGTCAGGACCTGTTGAGCATTTGCCTGGCACGCCCACTTCTGCAAAATAACATCAGCCCTTTGCTTTAAAAAAAAAAATTCCAACCAAGTCCAAGTTTTCAACTCCTTGTCTGTTACCAATCCGTGGGGCCGCCAAATAAAAAGGGGGAAACAGGGAGGTGGATAACATACTTTAAAAAAAAACGTGAACAATTTTTTTAAAAAAACCAAACAAACCTTGCAAAGTCTTTTCTTAAAAAAAGTCGAGGAGAACATAAAAGTGGAGGGAGGGAACCATTACATAAGATTTATACTACTTTTGCAGTGCAGTCCCATACACGTCTATCAGAAGGAAAGTCCGTTTGAATTCAGAATCCCTCACTACTAAGTAAATAGATACAGATCGCAAACTTAAAATCGTTCCATTCAAAGAAGGGATCCTATTTTGGACATTCTCTTAAACCGGATTAAAATGAGCCAAAGATGGTAGTGGAATAGAATAGGAAATCAACCCTACCCACCCACCCTCCCTCCCTCGCCTACATTATACATATAGGCGCGTACATATACGTACGTTACTTAAACGCACAGCAGACAGATACCCTTCTCCCTCGGTCCCCGTTTAATGTGGAGGACTTTAAAGTTAAGCGGCGCAATGGATCGAAGGGAAGGGGCTCCCACCCTTCTCCGGCCTTACCGCCACTCGGCAGCAAAAGGCTCGGTCTTAATGGCGGGAGTGGAGGGGGGGGGGAGAAGGCATTACTGACAGGGTGGAGGGTGACCTCTACAGAAAAAAAAAGCACTCGGCCGCCGCTTCAGCCGTGCATCTTCCCTTCGAGAGGGACAGAGCCTAAAAGTAGAAACCATTCCTTCTTCCCCCCCCCCGGCCCATACCTGGGGGTGGGGGAGAGCGAGAGAGAGAGAGAGACACCCCTTACCGTATCCAGTGGGGGCGCTGGGAGTCCTCCTAATCGCCAACTTCCATGGCTCCAGCAGGCAGCGAAGCAAATAAACAACTTGGTGGGGACTGGAAGGAAGCAGAGTTACGGGGCGACGGGATTGGGTGTGGGGTGGGGGTGGGGGGTGAAAGCAGCCGCCCCTTTGCAGATGAGGAGGTAAGCAGCCGCCCCCCTCCCTTTCCTCCCCACACGCACACACTTGACAGGCGGACCCGCTCTCTCTCACACACACTCACACACACGCACACACAACGCCGCCGCAGCCCCTCACCTGCTCCTCTCCAACCCGCCCCCGCTCGCGTGCAGCACACGCACACTTCTGCCCCCGCAATTAATTAAAGTCACACTTTCTCTCTCCCTCCTTCCCGACGTCTCTCCCGCCTCCCCCTGCCAGGGCGTCCCGCCCTCCCCTTCTTCTTCTTCCCCCCCCTCCTCCTCTTTTTCTTCCTCCTCCTCCTCTTCCTCCTCCCCTCCCGCCAGCCACTCCGTCTGCGCTCAGCTCTACGGTTTGTGCCCCAGCCACAAAATGGAGGACGACGACGGTGCTAGCAGCAGCCGCAGCCACGGCAGCCTCCGCCTCCTCCTCCTCCTCTCCCCCCCTCCCTCCCCCAGACCAGGGAAAGAGAGCAGAGACGCGGCAGAGCGGGGAGCGCGCGCCACGGAGAAGCGCGCGAGCGCACGGGCTCGCGCATTGCGGGGCAGCCGAGGGGGAACGGTGCAACCTGTTGACTGAGAACAGCAACTGCAACCCTCGGCAGGGCCTCCTCCCCCCCCCCCCTTTCTCGAAACGTGCCGCTTGGCGCTATCAGTTTCTTTTTCCTTCTTCCCTACCTTAATTTTTCTTTTTTTCTTTTCGGTTTCTTATCTTGCCCGCTGCAGCCTACGGTTTTATTTTATTTTTTTGCTTTGGTTTTTATAAGCAGCATGTTGATTTAGAAGTCAAGCCCACAGCGTTTTTAAAAGGTATCTGCGATGAGTGACAGGCAGCCTTAGTGTATTTCACTTATGGGGAAATCCTAATCAACCTGGTGAACTATTTTTTTTTTAAATCAAGTCTGGGCTGTTGAAAGGGGGCGAAAAAGAGCGAACGAGGGACGACGAAAACAGGCAACAAACCTTCAGAGAGGATTGAAGGGCCAGCGCTGACGCGTTAAGCCGAAATGACAGGAAAAGATTTAGGTATTTCCTAGAAAATAACACTTTTTAGAAATGTAAATGCGGGGTGCCACCTTATATATGCGTTATTAGAAAAAAAATCTACTTAAACAGGTGAGATTTTTTTAGGGGGGGGAGTGTATGTCTATAAATTGTATGCTATAGAGTCAGTAGACAATAATTGGCTATTAGAGGAGCAGGCCTCCTCATTACGTGTCTCATTTTGAAACAGTTTTCAATATTAATTACAGGTTAGCAAAAAAATCAAGTTCTGCATTAGCTAATGGTTTATACACCTCACTTGTAGGATGTACGAGTCCAATGAAAACAGACTGGAAGAGGACTTGCATGATGAATTTCTGTACATATAATTATCAATTTTGTATCTTGCCGTATTTTTTCATGTAGTGTCCACATGCAGACACATATTTCTAAAAATATACATACATACATACATACATACATACATACATGTGTGTGTTTGATTCAATTAAACTTTGTTTAATTCAATTTAAGGTACACAGCGCATAAGTGTGCCAACATGAACAGCACTGTTTTGAACCTAGAATGGCTATGTCAGCTGTCCCAAGTTTGAAAAGCCAGTGGTGATCTTGGAGTTTAATTTGAGTTCACATTAAATAGTTCTGCTCTGCATGTAAAATAAAGCTTGGCTGCTTTGAATGAATCCATGCTTGAATTTTATTTTTGTAGTTTGGGATTGAATTTTTTTTTAAAATAGAAAAACAGCCTAGTCAGTTCAATAGCAGGAATTGACATACCATGCTGTTTGTAGGTTAGATTAGATAGAGTTAGACAGGTGGGTGTCATGTACAGAATGCAGGGGCAAAGATGTAGTTTCTAAGCACTAGGAGAAAGGATTGAAGGATCCATGTTCATCACCTGCTTCTACTTTTGTGCAGTTTGAAGACTACTTGCAATTGTCTGCTTACCTGGTAAGCAAATTCTACCTGATAAATAAGTTACTGCTGTTTTTATTTATTTATTTATTTATTGCTTATTAAAAATTAGACGGCGAGTTATACTTCATGTTTTGTGTTGTTGTTTTTTTATAGCAGATAGCCTGCAAGTAAAAACAGGTAAACAGAAGTAAAACATAAGCATACCTTTTAAACTAAAAATCTCCATGGCACTTCTCAAATGTTTGCTCGTTGCTACCTCTTGAATCCTTTGAATCAGGATATTCTAAACAATTTCTCAAGCATATTTAACAAATGGAATCTCCGATTTTTCTTTAGTGTTCTTTCTTGCTACCCATGCAAGGAAACAATAGTGACATTCATCCAATCATGAGGCAGAGATGCAAGTCACTATTCACTTTCATTTCCTTGCCTCCCAACTTTATACACATCCGTGTCTCTTCAAAAATGGAAGCTATTCACCTGGGAGCTTGTATCTAGACTCTTCATACATAGTAGGTTTGAAATAGATGCCAGGGAAACTGTATGCCAAAGTCTCTATGGGGAGGAGAGGGGATGTAATGTCAAGCTAATTTGTTGGCTGAAAACTTGTCATGCTGCTGAAGAAGCATTGGCATTGAAATCTGCTCTAATTTGAGCATATGAAAAGTCATGGAGAAGGAAATGGGTCATTTAAAATAGCCCATAATGTCCAGCTGGCCAGCTATCCTGGCAGAGCAGCCCAATGTCTTTCTTCAAGGAAGGAAGATCTCTAACCAATTGTTGTGATGGCATTCTCCCCATTCCCAAGGAAAAGGAGAGAAAAAGAAAATGGAAGAATTGCCTGAAGATCATCTAGCTGAGCCTGTATGTAGGGATTCTGCTCTTGCGGTGTGCAGATTTGATCAGATAGGAAAAGAACCTTCCTTCCAGTCCAGTTTCCCAGAGTGAACCAAATACCAAAGAAAAGAAGGAAAAATTTTCCAGGTGCAGAATGGAGATGGGATGAGTATTGTAAAGTAGGGAATATTCTGATTTACACGATAAACCATCCACCAGCTTATTCTGCAAGCTAGAAATTTAAGAAATGCAAGTTAAAATGACGAAAAGAATGTGTCCACCTGAGCTGTGAATTTGTGAGAAGTTTGTTCCAAATTGTGGTCAGTTTGGATTTCCTTTGAGGAGATGGCACCATTGCTAAAAGACTTATTTAATGGCCAAAAATATCCTAGTTACTTTCATGTAAAAATATTTGCTGGAAAATACAGACAATCCTCAACTTACGACCACAATTGACCCCAACATTTCTGTTGCTCAATGAGACATTTGTTAAATGAGTTTTGCTCCATTTTACGACCTTTATTGCCACAGTTAAGTGAATCACTGCAGTTAAGTTAGTAATACAGTTGTTAAGTGAATGAAATCTCCCCATTGACTTTGCTTGTCAGAAGGTTGCAAAAGGTTACCCCATTACATTACCCCAGGACATTTCAATTGTCATAAATATAAGCCAGTTGCCAAGCATCTGAATTTTTATCATGTAACTATGGGATGGTACGACAGTCGTAGGTGTGAAAAACTGTCATAAGTCCCTTTTTTCAGTGCCATTGTAGCTGAACAGTCACTAAATGAATTGTAAGTCAAGGACTACCTGTATAGGCAGGTAGTGCCCTCAACTTGTAGTATAAAAGTGCAGATCCCAAGAGAAAATGGGAAATGTCACCCTGATCTAGATGATAGAGGGTTTTTAAAAGATTATTCCTGTTTGAGAAGAAGAAAAATGTGTTAGTGTGTTGGAATCCCATTCAAAATGAGCCCCCTTCTTGGTAAGATGAGTCTGGGTGTAGTTCGTGCAGGAAAATTAGGAAGAAATTTATTATAACAATTGGCAAGCTCTAATAAAACCGTATGTCCTTGATAGCCTGCAACTGAAAGAAGGTAAACAAAGATAAAATATAGGACACTTACAAATGCATTGCATTTTTCAGATTCAGCTCTTGACTCATTGATGATTTTTGTTCATTGTCACCACTTTTGAAGAAAGCTCTCAGAACTATATATTCAGTCTTAGTGTAGCCATTTGCTTTTTGTTTGAGGAAATACCGTAGCCTTTATAGTCCCATATGGATAAATCAAAAGCCATATCTTTAGTGCACAATAAGAGTTGTAGTTACAAAGGTGTTGAAGTATGGACACGGGGCAAATGGGAACATTTTTCCAATATACTACTACAAAAAATCCACAATTTGCATGAAAAATATATTTCAAAAATCACATGAAAACTGAGAAAAGGGATGTTACACTGGCGCATATCCAAATTTCTCATAATGATAGTCAAAGGCAATTAAATATTTGTTGTGTTGTGTCATGCAACTAAAAATATCAACTTTCCTTGATTTATTGAAAGGGCTACTCAGATACAAAATAGTCATGGAAATAAGTAGATGACATACGTTGACGTATCCTTCAACATTTTCATTTATAATAATTTTGTACGCCAAAGCTTCCTGACAGGTCACATGTTTTGACGGCGGCACCTGCCAGCTGTTTGGATGGAAAAGGGCAGAGATTTTGAGGAGTAGGAGGATGACACTTGAGTAATGAGAGTGAAATAGGTGGAGTTCCTGATGAAGAAATAATGAGTCATCATTTCACATCATTGCTCCTGTTCTTGGTGAAATCCAGCTTCAATTGTTTGGATCTCACTTAGGAGATGACAATGTTGAAATACCATTCCAACATCTATACTACTTCTGATTGATACCAGGGATAAACAGCTTGATCTTACTACTATAAATTATCATTCAACCACAAACTTTCTGACCACCTTTATATAAATGTTGATAGCAAAATGAGAATTTGGACTCCTATGTGTAGTGGCCATTGGACTACACAGAGGTCCTCTAAAACAAAGTTCTCCAACCTTTCTGGCTCAGTGGACTGGTGGAGGTGGTAGGGGAGAGAATTCATTTTGAATTCTGCTCAGAATATTAAGGCACAATGCAGTTATGTGTACACGTGTGCTGTATGACTGCACAACCTAAAATGAAACTTAATCTCTGCTTAATTATATCCTGTATTAACAGGCTACATCATCTCACCACAAAATTAATTTAGTTGACCTCTTTTCTAAGATGGGCTGTTTCCTTTCTTGAGGCCTCCTTATTGTTTCTCATATATTCCTGTTTCTCTATTCATTCAACAGGTTTTCTGTAACCATGACTTGTCCAATCAACTAATTTTCTTAGAGATGCACATTTTTGCAGCACATTTTTGGAAAGAATGTCATTAGAAAATGTGCTTTATTCAATTAAATAGACTCCACCCAATGGAAGATTTTCTGTTAGGACTTATTTTGTACAGCTTCTTTGTTCTTAGTAGTCTTATATTATGCAGGAACATCTGAAGCATAGTATGTTATAAGTACGCGTGACAATTCAATTATTTTTTGATTAGCTTTGCAATTTGGGTAGTAGCTTCAGTGAAAAAGTTTCCTATATACAAATTGTCCTTTTAATATGTGTGTATAGGAAGTGATGACACTGATCTGGTTACAATCACACTGAAATTTCATGACTTTTTCCCACATGAGTAATATGCAAAATAGGCCTCTTCTAATTCATTCTTTTCAAAACTTCCCTTCCTTTTCACTTTTCTATTTCCACATTAGAATTCTGTTCCTCCTCCATGTTTATATACTTTTTCTCAGTCTCATCTACCTCAGTTCCTCCTGTCTTCAAGTTCAATTTTTCTGCACGCAGCAGCAACCAGACAGACACTTTTTATTGAACAGGTGGGCTGACTAGCAACAGGAAGTACAAAGTAAATGTCAAATCATAATAGTAGTTAAACAGAAATAATAAATGAACAAGAAGAATAGCATAATTATAGTAACTTTAAAGTAAATGAATGAAATCACAAACCAATCTGCAGATATACTCTGTGTGTCTGTGTCTGGTGTATTTCCATACATTTCAATGATGGTGGAAAATCACCAAAGTAAAGGCTAGATGGGCTTTTTAGTAAGCTATCTTGCAGAAAAGAAGTACCCACGAAAAAGCCTTTCAGATAACTTCCTAATGCACTAAAGATGACAGAAAAGTACCTCCTGATTAAATTTAAATATTACGGACTTAGAAGAGGATTCACTATGTCAAATAAACTGGTCTCCAGATTGGTAGAGTTTTGTAGATTACATCAGAACTATAGTTTGACACTGCTGTTAATTAATGAAACTATGTCATGGTTGGACATTAACCATGCAGTTATTTAAGAATAAACATGTTCCAGGTTAACAGCATTTATTATACATTTATTACTGTGCTACATTTAGTAAAGGTGAACTGTAAAATGGAACTGCTTGCCAGTTTCCACAAAAATTGTTCAAATTCAATGAATTTTATAAACAGCAATGCATGAAACTATATCTAAAATTATATCTAATAGTGACACTGATTTTTTTTGAAGTCTGATTGACCAGCAATTTCAAAAAGAAATAATTCTTAGTTACTGTCAATAATATTTATTTATTTCCTGAATCCTAGTGAAGATACACTGAAAAGAAAACTCTCATCCCAGACATGCATATATACAGAGACTGCTTATCAGTACAATCTTTTTGCCATACTGTATCTTCTTGCCTGCTCCATGGCACAAGAGCAACAATGATTGATGGTGATAACTAACTTCTGATTAAGTAGCAGTGTAGATTCTCCTCTCCCTGCTATCTGATATTACTGTATGAAATTGTGATGAAATTACTGTAGCAAAAAGAGAAAAACTATAATGATGCTGAAGTTGTTTTGTATGTTCCCTTTCCTGTAGTTTGAATAATGCTTTTCTTAAATAATTATTTTAAAAACACTTTTTTCTTAATCATTACTTCTTAATGGTAACCATTTACAGTGCTATTTTTTCCACCTTGCATGGTTTTGAAAGATTTTTTAAAAATTGCTACAATTTTGCTTATCTATTTTATTAAGCTTATGTGCCCTTCTGAGTGGCTTATAAACAACATGTCAGCCCTCGGGCTGCCATCCAGGGGGACCCTGTCCATCACCAAGCCACGCTGCCACGTTGATGTTGCCTCTCAGATGTCAACTGAGCCTGTAGCTGCATGTGGCTCTTCTACCCGGGTGCAACTGCCTCCTTTGATGTAACTCTTCTACTCGGGTGCAACTGCCTACTCTGATGTAACTCTTGCTCGGATGCGGTTAACCAGGAAAGAGGCTATGATGACACTGAGTGGGGGTGTGGCTGGAGGTGTGGGCCATGGTGATTGGTGATGGTGGGTGGGTGTCATCTGGGTGGAGTTGTGGGTGGAGCTGGGTGTATATATATATTACCCCACCCAGGGTTATATATAAAAGACAGTTTGAGAAGCTCTGACATAGGGATTCCTTACAGATAGCATTTTTGAAGGATGAGAACCTGGAGGAAACCTTACATTACTGACTTCAAAGGACAAGGGATATAACATCAGGTAGAGGCGTTTCTACCCTGAACCCATAAAGGAATTTACATACATCAACTAGCACCTTGAATTACACTCAGAAAAAAATTGGTAATCATTGCAGCCCTCCAAGTAGAGGTGTTAACATGGGCAAATTGCATTCTGGATCATCTGAAGTTCTGGGTGGTCTTCAAATTTAGCCCCATCTACAGCACATCTGAGTAATCTAAATGGGAAATAAGGCATAACTGAGTGTGAGCAAGGCCATTCAGTGCAGAAAAGGTCATAACCAGTGAATAACAAACTATGAAAAACCTCTCATAGCTGCAGCTCCCATCTGTTGTTCAAACAGGAGCTATGAAGCAGGAGGACTCCAGATTACAACTCCAAAGCTGAAGATGGGATCAGAGGGCTTTTCCACTCAAAACCACTTTGATTTACTGGGTTTGAATTTGAGCAATCCAGACTCTCACAGCCACCAGGCACTGGAACAAAATCTTCACTGTGTCTCCTGTTTAGGCAGGAGTCAAGGTACACAGCCAAATGTCTTTTATAGATAGGATGATAACTTTGACAGATCTACACAAGAACTTTTACCTAAAGGGAGCTAATATATCATTCCGACCCATCCATTACTTATTCAGTCAATGGCAGAAATTCACTTCCACAAACACAGTGCAACATAGATTGCAGGTGATTACTCTTGCTTGGAACATGCTACATTATACATCAGCTTTACAATGGATAGTTATTTGAAAATAGTAGATAACTTCTGCACATTCCTAATTATGCCCAGGAAGTCAAAATGATTAGTTTTAAGAGGTATTTTTAATTGCATAGGGATATTAAAAGGAATATAGAAACTAGATATTCTCTAAACTGAGGTTCTTTGGTGCTCTCTTGAGTGCTAGACTGTTACCTAGTTTGGGTAATGAAACATTTGCACGAAAACAATCAAATTCAGAGAGCTCCAAGGAACCTTCATTTCAACACCGAGTGACAAATATTCTCCTTTATTGATATTCTAAACCAGTGGTCCCAGCCTTTCCAGCTCCACAGATAGTGGTGGTGGGGATGGGATGGTTTCACACGTGCACCCACCACTTGAGCAAATGGAGCTTTGCACATTCACATGCTCACCTGCCGCTTGCATGGCCTGGTTCCCAAGAAGTGGACCAGTATCAGTCTCTGGATTAGGGGTTGAATGCCCCTGCTCTGAACTATGTCACTGGTCATAAAAAACAAAAAGGAAATAATGAACACAAGTTAAAAAGTGGAAATACAAATCAGTGAGGCCAATACTATGCTTCATAATTCAGAAAATTTCCCCCTTACTGGTTTTGTCTCCAATGTCTATGAAGATTCTCAGTCATCCAGGTCATCATTGTCCCAAAGGTACTTTTTCAAGAGGCAACTGGACTTTCTGTTTTTTCTTTGAAGGTGTTTTACTTCTCATCCAAGAAGCTTTTTCAGAGCTTAAGAAGCTTCTTTGATAAGAAGCAATACATCTTCAAAGAAAAACCAGAAAGTCCAGTTGTCTCTGGAAAAAGCACTTTTGGGTTTTGTCTCCAATTTTGAAAAGTCTTCCCAATTAATAAGGCATTGCTAATCTGTGAGGTCATAAAACTGATTTAAAGACAAAATTAATCATTTAACTGTTGCACACCCTTGTTAGTATAGCAACCAAGAGATTATTTCTGGGAAACTCTGATACATTGTGAGTTTGTCTGCAAATCACAGCAGCTACAGCCTTTCTTTAATAACGGACTTGATAAATGAAGTTCTGTAATTAGGTTTCTGTTTGACACAA
The DNA here is from genome assembly GCF_964273705.1 of Natrix helvetica. Lineage (NCBI taxonomy): Eukaryota > Metazoa > Chordata > Lepidosauria > Squamata > Natricidae > Natrix > Natrix helvetica. The sequence continues at coordinate 275,216,858 of NC_138548.1, read as the reverse complement.
CTGTTGAATTGTATTTAATTTTTTTATACAAATTTCCAATTTTATTCATTCCTATATTAAAGCAAATGCTTGCAGGCTGCTCTGGTTTCTCCTTGAATCTATTTTTCAACTCAGATGCAGTGGTCAGTAATAGTGGTAAACTACTTTCTTCTAATTATAGTTCACTTCCATTCCTTCTTTGAAAATTAACACCATACTCATCCACAAATTTAAAAAAGATTTTTTTAAATGGGTGCTTTCAAATCCTTTTAATTATCCTTTCTGGTTGCAGAATCATTAGTTTTTTGGCCGCTTCAAATGTGCTACTGAAAACAATCCCATCTCATATATTTTTGCCAAGTTATCAGACACAGAACTTTCTTTACATCCATGTTTTTCTTCCATAGCAGTGAAGTTACAGTTGAAAGGATTTAGTACTCTCAATGTAATTAGAATAAGAAAAGAAGTCCAACTAATCTGATTGAATATTCCAAAAGCTTTATTTTGTGGATGGCCATATTTTTCACAAGAGGATGAACCTATCAGTTTGGATAATATTTAAACTAACTGGTATTTTAAAAGGCTGATTTCTAATATTTTCACTTTCAAATAAGTCTGACTATTCCTTTACCTATTCAGAATGACTAAGCAGAGTTGACTATTTAAACAGCAATGAATCAAAACTATTCTGATTGCTGAAAGTTTTATTTTGTCTGAAATCATGTCTTTCTTAATATATGTTCTATCAAAGTGTTGACAAATCTTTTCGGCGTGCACATGCACACTGGTTACCTAGTCTTCTGATTTCTGGCGCACATGCACACAAAGACTAGCTGGCCAGTACACATGCATGTGCTGGAAACTGGAAGCTCAGCTTCCTGGCACGCGCATGTGCACTAGGGACACTGCTCTGATTTCCAGCGCTCCCACCTGCGCAAAGACCAGCTACCCAATGCGCATGTGCATGCCGGAACCTGGAAGAGCAACGGGCGGCGACTGGCATGCTCAGAGAGATGGCTCTGTGTGCCACTTCCAGCATATGTGCCATAGGTTTGCCATCACGGTTCTATCATATAACTAATCGATTAGTTTGTCAAATTTTAAATATATGTTGAATAGAATTGAATATATTTCTGAAGTTATACTTTGAACTCTTAATGAGCAAAGCTCTAAAATAGTAAACCATCATTCTCTCTGATCCTTAAATTTGTTTTTATTGTTTCTCATAGAAAACTGAAGTACTGTAATTGCAATAACCACTTTCATTTACTTCTAATTGCTCACATCATTAGTCAGTCCTGAAATACAATTAACAAACAACTAAAAATCAATTGCTTCAGCAATATGCTTTCTATAGTATATTTTATTTTCTATAACTTCATTGTACATTTTCCCCCTGAAGGGTTTATCCTTTGTACTTTTAAAAAAGGTTAATTTTCACTTTTTTTGCTGCAAAAAATTATCTGATCCATTTTATGGACTTTGCATCTAGGGTTCTCCCCTCCCCTCTGCCCTTAGCCTTTTTTTGACTGCCTGTTTCCTGTCAGCTTATCCTGTCGTTAGATATGCTGAGTCAGAGCTTGCAACACGGCATTTCCTCCATACAAAACAAAATGCAACATCTCCACCAAGTGAATACTCTGACATTCCTGTAATTTGCAAGCATATTTCTGCAAATGGTCAGACAATGACATTTTGGATATGATTTAGAGGTACCTAAATCAGATGATATGTAAAGAGGAAAATATCTATCCATTAAATTATTTATTTGTCCAATTTATGCAGCCACCCATCTCTATGAGTTAATTTTCAGTTGAGTTATATGTTCTCTTTCTAAAACAACTGATAGACAATGAACAGTTAGATTCAGCATTTTCAACTCTTGAAGAAATTACCACTTTTCCTTTGATAGTAGTTATACAATTACATTTATTCTAGCAAAGGAAGCATAGAAGATTTATTTTAAAGTCACAACAGAGGCAATAGTAGAGCCGAATAAGGGTCTGCATTTAAGAGCCAAGGTAAAGACTGAGTTTTTAAAGCTGTGCCTGTGCCAGAAACTTCACAGTTTACAAATTTTATCAGAGTCAATCACAAAATCACAGGGTTTAAGGTGCAAAAGCCTGGGCTGACTTTATGATCACTTCAAAAATAGGTGCGTAAAGATTGATCTTTTTGTCTTTCTCAAGCATTTCTCACAGACGTATTACTCCGTCTAGCAACATTTATGATCACCAGCTGCTCCTGAATGTCTACAGTGGAGGCAAGAAGAGCAAATGATGGCATGGGTTTATTGTGCAGCAGATCTCATGGTATCATCACAGCTGTCATCATGCAAGAACTTAATTGGGTCATTTGCAGGAGGACATCATGGGACCCAAGTTATATTGGCACCGTGGCTTGTTTCAGAGGCCTGTGCTATTCAGGCTTCTTTCTTTCTGAGTCTTTTCCAGCAGTCACTTTGCCTAGTGTTTTTTTCTGCCCTAAATTATTTGTTTAAAAAAGGAGAGCAGGGTGGAGAAAATGCAGGATCTTTCACCTATGTAGAGGCTTACATATTTGTATCTGCAGTTTCTGTGATTGAATTAAAATTATTAGAGGAGAATTTTCCTACCAGTCGGAACATTTTATTAATTGCTGGAGGACCATTGAAAACTTGGGGTTTCGGCATGTCTGTTTGAAATAGCCATAGAAAAAATAAAAATTAAATCCTTGGTAGATGGAAACAGTGTCAAGAAAAGAGCTAGTTTCTGTTGTATTTAGTTACTTCTACAATATTTTTTTCTTTGATAAGTAGATTATAAACTTTAAAAAACCTTCAGGCTTTAAAAGAGTCTGTTTTTATCTTCTATCCAAAGTACTGGACTATTGGCAGCATCATTTGACTTCTTAAAGACAAAGTCTTTTATTTGTGGTAAATAAGCGATGAAAAAATAACCTTTGTATTAACAAAAAGCATTTGTGCTAAGACTCCTGATGGTGCTACAAAACTCTGGATGTCCTTTTAGAGACAGAAAATATTTATTTTGATGGTTAGTGTTTTTTTCCCCAATCTTGAAATATTTTCTCTTGCCTAGACCAGTCATTGCTTTTTGTGTGTGTTTTTTTTCCTTTGTAAATAAATTGTTATCCTTTTGAACTGTAATTCTTGGGTGAGTTAATCATTTCCCTTTGCTGCTGTGAAGATAATGAAAACCTTTTTGTGTGAAAATCGGAGAATGTGAGCTAATTAGGTAATTAATCCCTATTTGAAAGTTAGGAAGATCAATTGCATAAACTAGAAAAGGCTACAGTGCATATGTCTGCTCTACATGTACAGTACTTTTCTGAAAACATGTCTTAAATCTGTTTTGAAACTTTTTTTGCCTCCAAAAGAATTTATATACCCGTGAGAACATAGAATTCCCAGAAAGACCATTGGAATCAAGTTTTACAACAACAGAGATTCAGGAAATCATCTGATTGGGTAATGCCTATATTTTCCAGATTTATTATTTTTAACAAACATTTCTTCATGTGCTAAAGTTTTATCAAATTACATTCTGGAAGACTGAGTTGGAAAATTCCATCATCATGTGCTTTATCACTATATCTAATAAGCATTATAATACATAAACATTTAATTATAAAATATTAAAAGTAATAGCTAGGTGATAATCAGGAGGATTTCATTTTGTGTGTCTCTAGCACTGGCCAATCTGTTTCTGTAGACTTGGTGCTCACAGTTGTTATGGATGCTATGACATTCCAAAATGACACCAAAGTATCAGTTTATGTAGGGTATCCATCATCTCATCTAACAAATGAAACTTGATTATTTTTCTTTTAGTGACAATAATCCCAATAATCGGAGATTTATGTTATCAAAACATGGAAGGTTTTCTCTAGTTCTTTAGAATAAAATTTAGGACATTTCCAAGGGGTTATAAATAATATTCAAAAGAAGTTAACCTACTATTTCAGAATAGGACTGTGAAAAAGTAGCATATAGTTCAAAAACTCAGATAATATATAAGAAGCAAGAAACAAGTGTATTGGGGGGGGGGTAGAGAGTTGATTCATTTAATTAAGTAGTATAATTTTTCTAAGATCATCTTTAGATGTAGAATCATAGGCACACAAATTAAATGCATTGAAATATTATGAAAACATCTGGTATCAACATGCAGAAATGAAAAAAAAAGTAATATAAAACAACTTCTTGTTGGGTAAATGATAGATTGGAAGGAACTAAAATCCAATCATGTTTGATCTCGATCAGTCTTCAGCCACTACACCCTTTTTAATGATTTTTTTTAAATCCCAGAAAGAGGTTCTGAGAAGTGATCTACTTCAACACTAAACTATAATTGGTTTAATAAGAAAAAGTGTATCTATAAAGCTTATTTTCAAAACAAACGGACTTTAGTTAATATGACCTTGTATTCAGACCCAGCACTTTTTGCAATATTATTAAATTGATAATTATTTAATTGCTATTTAATTGTTACTGTTGGAAGCAAAGAAAAAAATGTTCAACTGTTAGTCTTGCTAATACAATTTAAATATGGGTGGAATTACATAAAGATTGGAGGAGAGCCAACCTGCTCTTTTTGTGAAAAACCTAATATGTGAACTATTAACTTTGCAAGGAAGGTTATCGGCTAGTTATCAAAAGAACGTACTGAGTTCCACCTCTCCTTTTCAAACAGTTCAGCTTTTCCATTTATTCTAAAGTTTCTCATATGTATTGTAAGATAAAACTGGGAGAAATAGACTCTAAAGCTTTTATTGGGAAAGAGGATAAAAGTCCTAAAATATGTTCTTTCCTGATTACACCATGTAAGTTAAACAAGGCGGAAAAAAAGAACTTTTCTCCAGCAAGAATGGCTCATGAGGAGATCTTCAGCATTTCAGTAGTAGCCCAACTGTCTTTATGTGTAGATTTGCAGGCAGGCAGATATTGCAGATGAAAACTCTATTATTATTTCAAGCTCTGTCTGAAGAGAACTAAAGCTTCCCATGTTTTGTTAATGGCCTGTTTTCAGTTTTAGACTGTCAATGTATGTTTATCTCAAGTTCATAATTAGATATATATTTGGGGTCTTTTTTAAAGTTAATTTTATTTTAAAACGTTTAAAGAATAAAATAAACAAATCCATGCACACACACAAATGAGATGAGACATGGGTACCAGAGGAGAGTTGCTGCCGGTTTGGCCCAGTTCAACCCAACTGGTAGTGTCCCGGAGCAGCTGAGAGCAAACCAGTATGGTGGCTCTTTTGGCCTGCCTGCCCGCACTCTATACCTGTTTCTATGGTAAAAGGCAAATTGCGCATGAGCACACGGTGTGCAGCGCCTGTGTGAGCACCGACAATCAGCTGGGTGTCACAGGTGTGGTGGATTGTGCAAGTGCGTACACCGTGAGTCAGGCACGCGCGTGAACAGCGAATCGATAGTGAAGGTAAGCAACACACCACTGATGGGTACATAGAAAACAAAACATCAGTAAATAACAGGACATATGATAAGACAATCTTGCCTTTTGCTTCAGTTTCAAACTCCTTTTATTCTGGAGACAATTATTGTAAGAAATGTGTAATTATGTATGCAGATATAGCATATCCAGAAATAGACAAACGACATAACAAGAATTGTTTGGTGAAGCTCAAAATTTGCCATGCCTGATACATTTCTTGATTGCCAGAAGAATAAACAACAACTTTAAGTTTTTAAGACAAGTGACAGAAACTGAAACACTTATACTAAACTTATGATCACCTATAGATCATATATAAAATTGCTATTGATACATGACTTGGAAACAGAACAAGTTAAACGGTGTATGACAAAATGGATGCATAATTTTAAAGAAACAATTAAATTACAATAATGGGAAGACTTGTGGAAAATTCAATAATATTTATTCCAATCCATCATTTAAGAGAATATATAAAATGTTTTACAGATGGTATAGGTCAGGCATGTCCAAAGTGCGGCCCGGGGGCCAAATGCGGCCCTTTTTCAAATTGCAAGCAGCCCGCAGCCTCTTCTCCCCACCGGAGTTATTTGTTTAGTCTTTCATAAAATACCATATTTTTCGGAGTATAAAGATGCATCTTTTCCCCCTCAAAAAAGAGGCTAAAAATCTGGGTGCATCTTATACACTGAATACAGCATTTTTTGCCTCCTCTCTGCCCCCTTCACCAAAATGGCTGTGCATAGCCTTTAGGAGGTTTTCAGAGTGCTCCTGAGGGCTGTGGAGGGCATAAACTTTGCCCCCCCCCCAACCCCCAGGAGCACTCTAGAAGCCTCTTAAGGGCTATTCATGCCCTTTTAAAAAAAGGCCCATTTTCACGAAAAATGGGCCGTTTTGGGGAGAGTGCAAAAACTTTTTTTTTAATTTGCCTCTTCAAAATCTTGGTGCGTCTTATACTCCGAAAAATACGGTAGTCAATTCGCATTTAATGTTAAGGGTTCAAAGAATGTCAAGCTGAATGATCGGCCCCACACATTTTCACCTCACCAAATCTGGCCCTCCTTGGAAAAAGTTTGGACACCCCTGGTATAGGTAGTCATTGCTTAAATCAGTGACTATTAGAAGCTACAATAAGGTTGAATAATGAGACTTGTAGTTGTGGTTGTCATATCACACCTGATGTCATATGACAACCAGTGTGCATGATCACGTGATCACCATTTGTGGCCTTCACAGCCAGCTGCCAAAAAAAGGGGGAAAGCTAGCAAGAAGTAGCAAATCACAGTTAATGATTACAGCTGCAAGTCATAATGTTGGGCACAGTCACTTGATTTTTCACTTTATGACACTTAATAATGGATTTGCTAGTCCCAAGTGATTTGCAGTCAGTAAGTGAGGACTACTTGTGTATTATCCTATCCATAATTACAAAAATAGACAGAAAGAAGAAACACTTCCTACCACTTGCTTAGGAAATTTATTACCATCTGCTTTACTATGAATGTTTAGTAATGCAAATACTAAAATACTCTATATCAGTGATGGCGAACCTATGGCACATATGCCACAGGTGGCATGCGGAGCCATTTGTCAGGGCACTCGAGGCGCTGCTGAGTTCACCCTTTTTAAAGCCGTTTTTCGCCCTCCCCAGGCTCCAGAGGCTTTATAGGAGCCTGGGGAGGGCGAAAAGAGCCTCCCCCTCCCCCCTGGAGGCCCTCTGGAGACTTCATGAGCTTCTCTGAAGCCCCCGGAGCGCAAAACACCTGCCCTCAGGCAAACCGGAAGTTCGGGAACGGACTTCCTGTTTGCTCGGAGGGTCGTTTTGACTGCCCCGGAGGCTTCAGGGAAGCCTCTTGAAGGTCCCTGAAGCCTTCAGAGTGCTTAAAACAACCCTCCGAGCAAACTGGAAGTGACTTCTGGTTTGCTCGGAGGGTCGTTTTGAGCCCTCCGAAGGCTTCAGGGAAGCCCCCTGAAGGTCCCTGAAGCCTCAGGAGGGCCTCTGGGGGGGGGGCGTGGGAGGCTGTTTTCGCCCTCCCCATGCTCCTATAAAGCCTCTGGAGCCTGGGGAGGGCGAAAAAAGCATGCAAAAATGGGGGGGGGGTGTCGCACCTGTAGTGCGTGCATGCGTATTGGGGGTCGCACATTGCATTATGGGTGCACCACGCCCGCACACGGCCCCCCTGCACTCCCCCCACTTATGGCACACGAGCCAAAAAAAAGGTTCGCCATTGCTGCTCTATATGATATAATGTTAGAATACTATATATTAATGCTATAAAATACTAACAATACAACTTTATGGAAATGTTAGAATAATCATTGTATTTACAAGGTTAGAAACTCCAGTGTTATCATGATCTTATACAGTATGTTGGTCATGGATGTGAGACCCAACTGGCATCTTGATGTAACTTGAAAGTGCTGATATTTGTATAATTCAAGCACCGCAAGAGTTATGTGATTATTCAGAAGTGATTTGTCACCAAAACTGTGGATCAGAATAAAGAAGTAGAGGTGATATGTTAACAAGGACATGCATCACTATGTGTTCAGTGAACCAGGAGAAGCCAGCTTTTCAGTCACTTAGTTGTCATGGTCTTTATCTTGAACTTCCTTTTCTTGAGAAGCATATATTGCTACACCAGGAAGTGGGAGAACATAGCATTGAAAAAAAAGAGGGAGGGAGAGGGGGGGAGAGAAATGAAACTGAAATAACAAGTGTAGATTGTCTTAATCATGATTTATTTAATCACAGTTTTTTAAATAAACACAATTGGCTAGATTTATTCATACAATAGCTGATACAAAGGAAATAATGTTTTGGTTTAAAGTGACGTTTTCACTTAGTCAAAGTTTATGCTACAGGATATTTAAATGGAGTCATGATATTATAAAGGCTAATTATTTACTGGACCTCATGTACCACTACAATCCAGGAGAACACTGAGCCTTTTAATACCCAGAAGGACATCAGAGCTGAGCAATTACTCTTTTGCCATGAAATTGTTTTGAAGCCAGATGAACAGAGGAGGGAATAAGATCTTAGCAGGCATGCTTTTAAACCCAGAAATCCCTATTTGCCAATTTCCAGAGACAGGATAGTATTTCAGAGTGCTTGCTGAAGACATCTGGAGGAGGAATTGGGGTGTGTAAAGGCATCTCATTTTTGTCTTTAGAAAACATTTTGGTATAGCTAGAAATTGCAAGCGATAGGGTAGCAATGATGAATGCCTGCCCATTGGGAAGTAAAGTTTCTGTCAAATAGAGCTGGGCTAGTTTTGAAGAAGTTCTGGGCATTTTGCCAGGAAAATACAGAGTTAGAAGACTTGGAAGCAGTGGTGCAGCAAATAGCGGCAAGGGAAGACAGGATGCAATTAGGAATGCAAAAAAAAAAAAAAATCAAAATTAAACTAATGAATAAAGGAGGGTCCCTATCATTTGCTCCACTATGACATGAAACTTTTCCTCAATGGTTTATGAGAAAATTCAGGAGACTGTGGTGTTATATTTTTATTCAGTGACTAAGGTAGCTATAAACAAAATAAATAGTACTTTCCTTAAATCAGCCCATTAGTCCTTTCAGGACTGACAAATCTATTCTAACTGAAACCCATTCTCTAGTTCTTTTATCCAAAGGCAATGGAGACTGAATCTGAACTATTATTGTTAGCTATTTGGATGTATAATATGTACTTTATCACAGAACTAGTCCTATAAGAAATGGAAATTGTTGCTCAGATTAGCATTTGAGACACCATCACATTACTCAAAAATCTCCCCTCAGCATTGTCTGGATATGGAACTGAGCCTATAACAGTACTATACTAGTACTATATCAGGGGTGAAATTCAGCAGGTTCTGACAGGTTCTGGAGAACCGGTAGCGGAAAGTTTGAGTACTTCAGAGAACTGGCAAATACCACCTCTGGCTGGCCTCAGAGTGGGGTGGGAATAAAGATTTTGCAATATCCTTCCCCCAGGAGTGGGGAGGAAATGGAGATTTGGCAGTATCCTTCTCCTGCTATGCCCACTAAGCCACGCCCACAGAACCGGTAGTAAAAAAAATTGCATTTCACCACTATACTATATAGTATCTTCCATAACAGAAGTCAGCCACTTGATTAGTTTTGATAACTTTGCGGTATCCCTCCATATGGTATATTCCAAATCTGTCAAAATTTTATACATGGCCCAAATTTATCATTCTATCATAAAGAAAAATGGAAAGGTAGTCTTAAAAGAATAACAATTACTAATTTAGATTGTGCATGTTTTTAAATGACCTCGTTGGAGAGTAATTCCTAATTTCCTGTAATGGTTTATAAAAACTGCCTCAATTTTTCCTTCCAACAGGTTCTGGATGCAAAGTGATCCACCAGTACAGCAAACCATATTCTCCAATTCCATAACTTGTTCCCAGAAGAAGATTGAAAGCATCTTTAATTTAGACTCATTCCCCTCCCAAACAAACAGACACCATCTATTGAATATATTCTTATGAGTAGAGGCATTCTAAACAATGTTTGTTCAGAAATATGTAGTTGAACAAAGGTAGGGTAGTTTGGCGATAAATCAAAAGGAAACAAACAGGGTCCTTTACAGACCCCCCCAAAGGTTCAAATGAATAATGTGAAGACTTTATACCAAGGTTCAATATTAGTTGATAACAATATGCTGCTTGCAGTAATGTTTATCTGACCTTGATGGAATGTTCTGCGGTAGTACATTCCTGGAATAAGGTACTGAATAATACAGATGAAAATCTCCAGTAACATCACAATATAATAAACTGCCAGGAAGAACTAGCATTTACCAAGTCATAACTGCTTTCTGTATACTTTCTTTATATGCTGAAATAGTTTGTGTAACAATTGATTTAATAGCTGGTTATTTTCTTTTTATAGAAGCAAGGCATTTTTTGCCCTCACCTTTTGGGACTTGGTCCCATAATTTTTATTTCATTTCTTAATTTCTTCAATGGCCTCTCCAATGAGGCCAAAGTGTAAAATTCTCCCCAGCAATTTTGATCCAATTCTTGCAAATTCAGAATGCTCAAACTTACATATCTGCCAACAAGGATGAAAAAAAAAATCCAATGTATTTACACTAGCAGAGGGGACCAAAGGAGCACAGAGTGACCTTAATCTCAATATTACATATCAACAAGCTCTACATTTAGTACATTCAGTGGTCTTAACAATTCTCAATAGAGCAGATAAATATTCCTCTACTCCTGAAGTTGCCAAAAATATAACCCACAGATTACACCCTGCAAAATAATAATTCAGACCTCTAATAAGAACAATATGCTCTTCTCACAGGAGCCCAAGTGTTAGAAAAGGGCAGAACAGAGAAAAGAGTTGAGCAAAAGTGGTTATCAGAAAAGCAGAAAAAGAAGTATGGCATTCATATTTGACTTAATCCACTGCTAACCAGAATGTGACTCTGCCAAATAATGCTGGCAAAGTTCTTCACCTTTGCTGTAGCTCGTGTAGCAGCATCCAATTTTGGGGTGGGGTATTATACCCCACACCTTTACTACAACAGATAAAGAACTCCTGAGGTGAAGCTCATTATAAACATTCCCCATCTCCCCTTTTCTCCTTCGAACATATATTCTGGCCATGAAAAATAAAAGTGCTACAGTGGATAACTGGTTGGACTAAGATAGGGGAAATCCAACTTAAATTATTTTTTAGCCATTGAAAATATTTGGGTGGGACAAGGTATTCTGTCTCAGCCCAACTTTTATAATTGTGGAGGAAGAATGCAGGAGGAGTTGCTATGAACACTATCACAGGGGTTTTTCTTTTTTTGTGAGGGATGGAAGTGGGTATAAATCTAACATATTTTACAGATGTTTTTGGAATATGAATGTCTCTTACTCAGCTAGGGTGGCCATAGTTGGACAATCTGGACAAGCAATAGTCATTAATCAAACTTACCATTTCTTATATTTCTTTGCTGCCATCTTGCAGTTATTTGGATCTTTGCAGCCTAGGTATAGTAGGGTGCCCTAACTCTTTAGCTCTTGACAATAAATGCCAGAGGAGGGACATTCTTAATGATAGGCTGCACTCAGAAAAATGGGGCCAGTTGTAGTTTTGCTATGCTTCATTCAGTTTCCTGCTATTGACAGTTATCAGGAAAAGAGCTTTGGTTCAAGAGAAGTCACCTTTAAAAAAAAAGCTTGTTTCCTTGAATAACTAAAATGTAAGGAAGATTATGTTCGGCATTCTGAACTACTAGAAACTATTTATAACCAGCTTCCAAAAACTATCAAGGTACAACTTTTATTTAGATGAATAAAGCTATTGTTAACATAAAACTGTTCTCACTTTTTCACAATCAATAAAGGAAGATGATTAGGGTTTGCAAAGGTTTAATTCTCAAAAAAGGCTGTTTTGAAAGTTCCAGGCTGGGAACAAAATGCCTTGTGTTTTGGAGTTATATAGCGTGTTGTTTTAACTCTCTGACATTCTGAAATAAGCTTTAAAAATATGCAGGCCAAGGAAACCCGGAGCATTACTATATTCAGTAATAACTACCAGCACAGAATCCATCCTCGCGACCAGTGGCAAAAGCTAATTTCAATGAAGAGAAAAGTATCCTCCTAAATACATACAGAGATGGAGAAATAGTTGTAGAAATAAGAAAAAGGCTGGTAGATAGATATATGCTGATTTTGGAATTTTCAGCTATAAAGAAATTGGTTTTCACAGATTGCAATATATAAATGTGATAAAAGAAATAAACATTGTCCCTGTTTGTGTGTATTGACTTTTCAGATAGTTTGACAGGCGAAAAATATACTTCGCACGTATGTACAGAGGCGGTTGCACCAAGGTATGCACAGTCCTCATTGGAATGAAACATTACTTTTCTGGACCACACCCCAATGCAGCCTTTCAGAACATCATATTCTTTCAGTGTAGAAGTTTTATTATAAATTGCTTGGAAAGTTTTGGCTATTGGGCACTTAAAACATTTTTATAGAACAGAACAAAACTGACAGACCAGCCCTGCAGAGTTAGTATGATCTGGAGGAGGAAAAATAAACATTCTAGAATTTTCCAGAATGTTCAGTTTTTAAAATTATCTGCCTCACCATTTGGTATGTTGTTGAAGATTTAAGTTGCCAAAAGCAACAATTATGTTATGTTGTGCAAACAGACCTAAATATTAAAAAGTGCATTCTAAATGCAACATAAGCATTAGAAATAAGCTTCTGGCCAATAGCTAGAGAAATAGGTTTTTTGCTCTTGTTTTGTTGTTGTGAACCACATTTGAAGATTGTAGTTGTTGCTTTATGGCAGGGGTGGGGAACTGTGGCTCTTTTGCGACTTGTGGACTTCAACTCCCAGAATTCCAGAACCAACATAGCTGCCTCAGGAATTCTGGGAGTTGAAGTCCACAAGTCGCAAAAGAGCCACAGTTCCCCACCCCTGCTTTATGGGGTTCAGTTCTGAGGCTTTTTAGGCAGACATAGGTGGCACAATCTTCCTTTTATTTTAGTTTATGAAAAATTTTAAACGGTTTATTTTAAAATCATCCCCTTGACCATTTTTTCTTGAGGTTGATAGGTAGTTGGCATTTAGCACAGACTACTAACCTATCTACTTTGTTACTGTAGGTTGCAAAATGAAAAAGCATTGCCCTTTTTCCATTTCCAATTTCTCAGCTGTTTTCTTCTGAATTTAATATTTGTGTAATTCACTGTGGTGAAAAATGGTGACCCTTTAAGCATTTTTGTTGCAGTTAATTATTTGGTGGGTCAAATAAAATCCCTTCCAGTTCATACTAACTTGATCATTGGGTAAAAAGGTAGCTCATCCCAATTCCAACCCTCCCTGTTGCAGTGAGGAGTCAAGGTGCATCAATATGAAAAGAAGAGGCTGTTGTTTGAATAAGGCTCGGAAAGTTAGACAAAATTGGAAGTATTGAGATTTGCTTTTTCATGGAATGTATCAGCTGATTCTATTTATGCTCCGCCTCTGTATTTGCACTATTTTTGCAAAATATCAGTAAAATTCCACTAAATTCTTTGCAGGGAAATAAAATCTGGAATCAGACCAATGACAAAAAGGTGTAATTGTTCTGCATTTACAATATGTAGATTTATAATTCTACCTTGAACTTTGATATTTATTGTCATTATCAGTTTTTATTTACACAGAAAAAAATCCAAGTTAATAATTTCTGATTATGAACTATGTGGTTTAAAACAGAATGTTTATTCTGGCATTCTCCTATGAAAAACGCCAAAATATTTGTAGAAGAGGTATTCTGAAATACAATCTTAAGAATGTTTGGTCAGAAATAAAGTCTCTATCATTTAGTAATTTTAGTAATATTTAGAATTCTGCACTAAATTACATTATCATGGTTGAAATACATAGAACTGTAGCTTCAGCTTGATCCTTTTTTCTGTAGCTGCAGCTAGTTTTTTTAAAGTAAAATATCTTTTTAGAGTGATTTTTCTGTGTTAGTGTTAGCAATTTGTTTAGCGATAGCCTAAAAATACAAGTGTATATATTGTTACTGTTATGAATGATGTTAAGAAAGACAATCAGATTAAAATATCTAAAACCCATTGTATCATTGAATGTAATACATTAATGTGGTGTGGGGGAAAAAGTATAGATAGAAAAGAGAATATATAAAAGAAAAAAAGGAACAATCTCATTGCAACATAGAGTCTTTACTATCAAGATTTGCAACATGTACACACACTAATGATAACAGTCTATGATAAGTGTACCTAACATCATTTTCAGCCTTGGCAGCTAAACATTGAAAAAAACCCCTCTCACATCATTACTCATAATTGCTCATAAAAGAAAGATGCGTTTAAACATAATACCATGGAAAAACAACAGCAGTTCTGTAGAAATGTACCTCATCCTGAGCACTTGGTTTTGCAAAAAGCATAGATATAAATATTGAAATAGACAGATGTACAGATGATCTCTAATCTGACAGCAATCTCCTGTCTTGGTAGTTCCTGAAGACCTGATGGTTGGATTAACAGAGTGCCTTGCTGATAAATGCTAGAGTTGTCATTACAACAGCCATTACTTTAGGTGGTAGATGAGATTTGGCATATAACATTGAAACCTGGATGAGCAAGGGCAAAAATATTGCCACATCAGAAATTATCCAGCTTGGATTTCAAGTTCTCCATCAGCTTTGAAAGCCAGGTTAATGAGATGAAGTAGCATTGATCTGTTATGACAATTTACCTATGACCAGGGTCACTATTTTTGAAGTGGAGGCGTGAATGCCCATGTGTTATGTTGGTTACTAAAGACAAGAGTTCTGCTGATGTAGTGACCATCCTGTTGCCCATCAGATTTCTGACTCTTACTACTGGACCTGAACTGACAACAAAAAATATCTCATAAGTTGGTTGGGGCTTTCAATCTCCATGCTACTGAAGCCAGAGTGCTCCTTGAAGTTGATGATCGCCATGGGAGTTATTTGTCTCATATTAGTCTCATCAAACATACATACTTGGACACCTATTAGACATTGCCTTTGCTTCAATGTCTCTGAATACTGAAGAACATGGTGGCTGGATACCACCAAAGCTGACATCAGCCAGAACATAGAAAAACTCAAGCAGTGCATGATTGGAAGATGTGGAGAGAGCTGGCCTTTAGAATTTCCAAGAGTCAAACACTACTGAATGGACGGCAACATCATCATCATGACACTTTCCCATAGTCCGGTCACATCCTGGCCTGAGTGCCATGGTGGCTCACTGCAGCGGGTGGGTTGCTGCCAGTTTTACTACCAGTTCGCAACCTGCATACAATGCATGTGCTCTGTTCAATATAAATTGTTCTTTGAGCATGCACAGATCAATTTACAGTGAATTGCGCATGCACAGTCACTAAAAACCAAAATGGCGGCAGCCCAGCGGTGGTGAGGGAACTGATTCGGGAGCATGGCAGGCCTGGATCGCTGCCGGTTCTGCGACCCAGGCCTGAATTCTACCACTGGTTTGGCTGAACTGGGCTGAACCGGAAGCAACCCACCTCTGCACCAAGGCCTCTGGAAATAAAATACAGGAGCAATGTCCAGAGTTCTGGTGGGAAAAAAACCCTCTTATGGCAATAATAGAGGAAAAATGCCTTTGCTTCTCCTTTATTGCACTGAAATTTTACTCTCCAATGGTCCAGTTTGGGTGAACAATTCCCCACTGGCAAAGAGTCAACATCAAAAGCTTCTAGCTGGTCACTGTGACTGTGGGTGTAACATCTTGACTTTACATGATGCCATCTTACAAAGTTATTTGGGATTCATTTTAGCCTTTGAGGATATGGATAGGGTGTCATTTACAATGTTCTCTGCCACCTGTGGGTTAGATATCTGCACCATCATCTAGCATAATTCTGATTTAAAAGAATATCTGGATAGCAGCGGTCTACAGATATAGTTACCGTATTTTTCGGAGTATAAGACGCCCCCCCCTTAAAAGAGGGTGAAAATTTGGGTGCGTCATACACTGAATGTAGCCCCACCCACCCACCCACCGGCCCCAATCCTTTGTCCTCTGCCTCCGAGCAATTTACCTCTTTGCAGAAAACGGGCTTGCTGAGGCTTCAATAAGCTATAGCAATCCCTGCAGTCTGTAACAGCTGATGATCGGGAGAAATTGAAAGTGAAACTTGCTGTTTGTTCTTCCTGGCAAATTGCTGGGAGGCAGATTTTTTTTTCTTGTGCCAATCAGGCTGTTTGCTGCAAGGAGGTAAGTCAAATGCCTATAGAATATTCAAATTATTAGACTTATTTTTTAAAGACTGCTTTATTATTATTCTAGACAACAAAATGAAGAAGCTTTTTAAAATAAATGCTTGATCTGAAGAGGCCCAGTGCTATTGTTTTAAAAGTGCTATTCTTTTAAATAGCCTGGAATAACTATACTTCCAGAAAGCACATCAATTTTAACAGCATCTGTACAAGTATAGTCTGAAATATAACACTACAAACAGTGTATATTGTCTGTACTGTTTGTTGCAAGGAGGCAAATTGCTGGGAGGCAGATATTTTTCCCTTGTTTTCCTCCCCAAAATCTAGGTGCATCTTATACTTTGGAGAATCTTATACTCTGAAAAATACGGTAGTTTTAACTCTTCTGTCATGTCCAGCTCATGGCAACTTTATAGGCAAGTGGTTTCCATGCTACCTCATTAAGTACAGCTTCTTTGAGTTGTTGGATGTTCATCTTTGTATCAGCTTTGATGGTATCAAGCCAGTTGTTGTTGTTGTTTGCTTACCCTCTCTTCTTTATGCACTCCTAGCATCACTGACTTCTCCAATGAATTTGCATATGCCACATGGCCAAAGTAAATCAGATGTAGTCTTGTGATTTTGATTTCTCTTTCTGGTTCCTAGGAAGTTGTTGATTTCTTTGAATGAGCTCATTCATTCAAATCACAACTTCCTAGGAACCAGAAAGAGAAGCCTAAATAGTTTACTTGAGTTAATATTTGTGATTGTTATGCCTTCCATGGTAACACTTTTACAACAGATAAGCTTTCACGCCAGCTTTCATGTTTAACTGTCCATGACATGTTTTCAAAAATCCAAGTGTACTTAATAATACACATTTCCGGCCATTGGAACAGAGACTCCTAGAAAGATGTGGAACTGAAGTAGAACTAACTGACCAAGAAATTGCTAGCAATCTAACCTGAAAAGTTTTACTCCCTCCTCCATCCATCGATTGGTATAGGATTAGAAACATTTACTGTAATTGACAGTTGGAGAAAACAGGCTCTCTTCTTCTAATTCAATGTCAGAAGATCTAGCACAGCCCTTTTCGGTATACTCTAAAATAATTTCTGCATCACCTTATTTTCAGAATTATTTTGGTCAGCCAATAATGGAAACCTGGTTTATGGAAAAGGTCCTTTCCTGGAAAAAAAAAGTATGTGCTAAAGTACAGGTTTTTTTGTTTGCATGAAGCAAGCGCACCATCTGTTATAATATAAGGTTACATTATTAACAGAAGAATGTGAAATAATGATTTATGAAACTCAGAGCCACAATAGAAAGCATTGGGTTTGTAATCACTGAAAAAGACTGTACACAGTTTACACTGGTTTGCAAACGCTAAATCTGGAATTTTTCAGATCTTGAACACAATTGTGCAATTGAACTGCTTTTAACCTCACCTTTATTTTCACATCAAGGTCCTTCCACTGTCCTTATCCAACCTCTCTTTCGTATTGCCTTTGTAAGAAAGCTTTGGAGAGCGCATATATAAAATGTCTTCATTTAACTGATTTCCTTGATTTAAAGCATGGTTTTCCAAACTTTTGGCTTGCCCGGGTCCCATTAAGTAAAGAGAAATTGTCTTGGGCAGCATATAAAATATACATTAATGTATATAAATAACAAATGTCAATTTTTAAATATTTTTTATTATCTTGTAGGGTTGCATTACTAGCTGTCCAGAGCCATGTGTGGTCTGTGGGTCATGCACTGGGCACACCTGATTTAAAGGAAAAGAGAAGGAGTAGGCTTATCTGGCTACTGCCTGGTTAAGTAGCCAGCTAGCGGGATGGACAGGGAGAGATTCCTCCTGATAAGTTTGATTTTCTCTTTCCATTTTCTTTTTTCTTCTAATAGGCAGTGTTAATTTTTCTTTTAAACAATAAAGACTCGATAGTGAAAATGCACTCATTCAATTGATAATTATTTATTCATTCAATGTAATTCATTCAATTAATATTTCATGTACTATTATATCAATAGGTTATAAGTTGAAGAATTGGAAGTATTAAGCAAATAAGCATGTTATACCTCAGTACACCTTAGTTTCTCGCAATGGGTTCCAGGCCAGATTCTAAGCTGCTTCCACAGATCCTACTGATCCATCTTTCAAAGAGATTATGACAACCATCAATTTTGTAAATATGAGTAGCACTGGACAAATATATTTTCAATTAGTAAATTCAAAAAGCAGAACTCTTTACATGTTTTTGCTGGTCTTTATTAATTAGATGTCATAAAATATTCAGAGGTCTTAACAGAGGCTGAAAAATATAATGTTGATGAATAATCCTTACTACTGATTTAGAAGTGGCCAATGGGTTGTAATTGGTGAGGTATTTTTAGTCTGCATGCATGAGAGGAAAATATAGGTAAGAGAAAAAAAACAGCAAATCAGTTCTGTTTTAGACAGAAGTCTCAACAAAATGCAGGGGTTTCATATCTAGACTTTGTTTCACAAATGGACATGTTTTGTTTTCATAACAGAACACACCTCTGCAACTGTGGAATGAAGTGCAAGATTTGAATTTTCAGAAGAAAATACTCAAGCAGTCACAGTAATGCATTTTGGGTTTTTTCTTTTACCAGGCCATCATTTTCAAGCAGTCCTTTAATAGTTTGGACTAGCTCAGAGGTGAGAAAATTAGAGACTTAAAACGGTTACTAACTGTAGCTTACAAAATTTCTATTGCTCACTGAAACCCTCAGCTGAAGATAGACTTTCTTTCAATCTGAAGAATAGTTCTTAAAATTTACCACGTATGCCCTCTGGCTAGAAAAATGAAATAGGAATCCGAAAGATCAGTAGTAACAACATCAATAACAACAAGAATAATAATGGGACAACCTAAAGAAATACAACAAGCAGGGGTGAGCTGTCTCCTAAACTTGGGCAAACCTGTAGCTAATGTTATGGCCAATTTGGAGAATCTCCAAATCCCCCCACCCCCTGGCAGGTCCCTCCCACCCTTTCCCTCCCAGGAGTTTCCATGCAGCCTGTTTTGGATATGAAGATAAGTGCAGGGCCCGTGTGGAGGATGGGGAAGGGGAAAGCCGTTTTCACCCTCCCAGAGGCTCTAGGAAAGCCTCCGGAGCAAAAGCACACACCCCCAGCCATGGTGCAGGAGTCCGACTAGGCCACGCCCATCCAGCAAACGGGCAGAGAACCTGTTGCTGAAATTTTTGAAGCTACCCTTGACAACAAGGATGAAGCTTGAGTAAAACAGGTGGATAAAGAAAAGAAAAGGTGGAATGAAAGAACTTGTAATAACAGCAGAAACGGTGGAGGAAAAAAAGCAAAAAGACCAAGAACTGGCCAGCATCCGATTAAGATGAACTATGTGTAACTAGTTTGCACTTACTCATTGCCACTTTCCATCAGTCCAATCCAACTCAGTGGGCTGTTACTGTGGGGAAAATGGGGACTTCAGAAGGGTGGAGAAAACAGACAAGCATCTGCCACCCAAAACCAGACTTAAATGTTATTGATTAGAAAGAGAAAAAAGTCTACTAATAGTAATAGGTGCCCTGGATGCAATCCCACAGCATCTGGAACATCACTTGAGCAACATCGATAAAATCACCATCAGTCCATTGCAAAAGCCAGCTTTCCTTGGAACATCATAAGTGTCCAACTGGTTGGCTTGCTAGGGTTGCATTGATTGAAGAGGAATTGTCTTGCACTGCATATAAAATATATAATATAGTTAACGTATATAAATCACATAATAAGATTAAAAGTTAGCAATCTTGTGGGGCCGTGTTATTTGCTGTCCAAGGCTGCATGCGGGAGTTGAACATGCCTGGCTTATGTTTTACAACATCTTTAATACCATCAAACAACATCTGTCCATCCTAGATCTTTGAGAGTTTTCGATAGGTTGATAAAAATATGAAATCTAGTCTTAAACATCTGGCTGACTGTGCATCCACCATCAATAATAATGCTTGATCTGACAAACCTTTGGAAGGAAGGTTCCCTTTGTAGTTTGATTGACAGAAAATCATTTGTAGAAACTGAATTGCAGCATTAAGGAAGTGACACAGTGCTGATGAATGTTGAAATTGGCATTGGCCAGAAGCTGCAGTTTGAAATGAAAACAAAAAGATTTTCAGGCAAGTGTATATTCATTGTCAGTATCAGAAAAACCTTTAGGGATGGGTCATAAAGGGAGCCACAATCAATTTTTAAACTAAACCTTCTGTATTACCTTTAGACTAGCAATGGATAAGAATAAATACAGTCTTTACTTTTATATGCATGCAATTCCTGAACCTAGTGTGGATGTGTATCTGCATCAGAGGTGGCATTCAGCAGGTTCTGACCAGTTCTGGAGAACCAGTAGTGGAAATTTTGAGTAGTTTGGGGAACCGGTAAATACCCCCTATGACTGGCCCCACCCCCATCTATTCTCTGCCTCCCGAGCCCCAGCTGATCAGGAGGGAATGGGGATTTTGCAGTAATCTTCCACTGGAGTGGGGAGGGAATGGAGACTTTTACAGTATCCTGCCATGCCCACCAAGCCATGCCATGCCCACCAAGCCACACCCACAAAACCGGTAGTATGTTTTTGGAATACCATCAGTGATCTGCATATTACATATTGGATTGTCTGTAATTTTCTGATGTTCTTTGAAACTTAAGAAATGTTGGAAATTTGAGTGACAAAAATATGCACTCACAAATATTATAAAAATGCTGGCAAAAATACCTATTAGAAAAAGGACACATAAAATTGCAGTATGTTAAGGAAAACATGCGTTTATTTTTCTACAGACTTATTCTTTGCTAAAGTCAGCATAACAAAAAAACAAGTTTATGATAGGAAAAATGAAAAATTGGATGAAGTCACAACAGGCAGATTTCCACAAACTGCATTCCTTTATATTGAGGTCATGCTTTTCAAGACAGAATTGGTTTAAAAAAGTTTTTTTTAAAGTACTCACCTGTTAAATATGAGGTTTTATTGGAAGAGTGGAACCAGTAAAATCTTGCCTAAAAGTGAAGTGTTGCACCATACATTAAAGGTTAACAGATCCTCAACCCCAAAAACCCCACCCCCTTTTAAAATGCTAATTTGTCATTATAACAGACAGTGCTCTTCACCATCAGTTCCATAGAGATAAGACCTATGTTCCCCTACTAAGAGCATTCCAATTGGTCTTATAATTCCTTTTAAGTTGCCTAACGAGAGAGGTGAGTTCAGGTAACCATATTCCAGACCACACAATGCTTTATAAATTAAACCTGTCACCTTACATAGCACTTAGAGACAAATAACAGCATAACAGGATAGCAGTATAGATCACTGGATACAGACACACATTAAAAAGTAGGAAGTGGTCATTCAGGTGTTGCTCAACTCCTTATAAATCTTCTGTTTGTAACCATATTTTATTCAAAGACTCTAAGAAGATTTCAATTTCATTCCATTCTAGGAATAGTGGGTTTTTTTTAAAAAAAATACATTGATGGGATTTTTCTACAGGAAGCTAATTTAGATAATCTAAAGAATGTTCATGTCACATCAAGTAGTGTTGAGCACAGCTAGAACCATAGACTGCAAGGCATGACAAGAAACATAAATTATATGCTATATTTTGGGGGAACAAAAACTTTGCTTGTAAAACTATTTTTTTTTTTGACATAAGCTGATTAACTATGCCAGGTGTAATATTTTGTACCACAGTTGGCACCCAATGTTTAATGAAACAAAGGACTTTATTGGTAGCTGAAGCATATCACATACCTCAAGGCTCTAGGATTATGTGAATCAACCAAATACATAAAGGCTGCAAGATTATTCTTGAATTTGAGATTTGAAGACAATGATACAATGCCCGGAATGCACTACCTGACTCTGTTGTTACATCCTCAAAACCCCATAACTTTAACCTTAAACTGTCTAGTGTGGACCTCACCCCTTTCCTAAGAGGTGTGTAAGGGGAGGGGTGCATGAGCGCACAAGCGTGCCTACCATCCCTGTCCTATTGTCCCCATTTATTTGTACCCATTTCCTGTGTTCATGTCTATGTTTATACTTACACCTGTTATCTCATACATGTTTAACAAACTAACTAAATAAAAATAAATATTGATCAAAGGCTACAATGAGGAAGCATCATAATTTCTGCTATTGTTTCAGCTTCTTTGGTGGAATAGAATCAAAATAGCAAGGGTGGTAGGCAATTAAGTAAACGATGGATGGATGGCTTGTTTATTGCAATATAGCAGGGGTGTCCAAACTTGGGAAGCCTAAGACTTGTGGACTTCAACTCCCAGAATTCTGGAAGTTGAAGTCCACAAGTCTTAAGCTTCCCAAGTTTGGACACCCCTGCAATATAGAAACACTGCAATATAGAAATACAATATAGAGATGAGGAATGGTTTGCAGAGAAGAATTCAGACTGCCCTTGAAAAAGACAGGCTAAATCAACGCAGAAAGTGTCGTACTTTGAGTTAAAAAAAATACTTTCAAAAATGATTTCAAAAGGAAGCTCTTTCCAAAGAAAAGTTACTACCACTGGCCACTTGCTTGTTGCCACTGGTAGGATTAGGCTGCTTCTTTTGAGACTCACTCATAACGTGCTCCTTATGCACTGTTTCGTTTTTAAAGCAAGAAGGGGTGAAATAAAGTCAGTATTTTGTTTGTAAATACTCTAAAAGCAGGCATGATTCTAATTCACTCAGCCAGTGGGGATATAGACAAGCGAAGAACAGAAAAAGAAAGTGGTTCTGTTTTGTGAAGTAGGGAGAACAAAAGAGAATGAAAAGAAGGTCTGGAAACAATCACAGAGACAATATGGGTCAGACAATACACTGAGACTGAAGGAAGATTTCAGATAGGTAGTTAATCACATCAGAACAAACCAGATTTTAAAAAAAGGAGTAACAGAACAACTCTTTCTGTCTGCCTCCAAGCAAACCTGCCCAAAACAAATTCACACAGAAAAGCAATGCAGCCAACATAAGAGGAACCCATCTTATTCCTTTGCTCCCTTCCCCTCTGCCTCATTGACAGCTGAAATTAAAGTGTCAATAACTTTTGAGAATGCAAGGTAGGGAGGCAAACCGAAAATGTATTGAAGTGTTTTTCAGTTGCTACTTCTGGGCACCAGACCTATTCAATCCCTTTCTTTGGCTAAAGGTACAGTTCAAATCTTATATTTGGAGGAACGATTCTCTTTTCTGAGTGAAAGACTTGATCTTTCTCTTTCAAATCAAATCATTTCTTTCAAGCTTTGCCCAGTCACTCCTACCCGGAGGATTGCTGAGACTAGATGATTAATAATGTTCCAATTCAGTAGCTTCAGAAATAGGTGGAAAATGTTTGGTTGCCATCCATTGTATTTAAAATGCAAAGAGTAATGCTTGGCATAAGCTTTTTTTTGCCATCACCTTACGAAGATGTTAGTTTAAAAACAAAAACACTAGTAATCAGAGCACAGACTGAACTACACAAGTAAGAATGGTATTATCAACCAGATTACTCAACTGGCCCCTATATTTTTTGACCTTGAACTCAATGTCATTTGGGTAAAATGGAAAGCTATACTCAGATTTAACAGGCAGTTCTGCTTCTCAACTTATTAAGATGTATGACTTTAAAAAGATAATGCTCTCCATTCTAGATTATGTCACCAAGGTTAGACATAAGAAGCTGGATGTTAATGAAAACAGTTTGGCTAAGACAAAGACAAATGATGTATAAAAATATTAGTGACTCACCATGCAAACCAGCCTCCTAAATTGCAGCTAGTGTAAATAAAAATTAAAATGTATATCTTTTAACTTTTTTTGGGGGGGACAAGGAGGCAACAAAATTGGCCAGATATGTCTTTTAAAAGCTGCATTTCTTGGATGAACACAGTCAGCTGTAATTTACTCCATAAACAATGATGAACTAAAACTTGGGTTTAAACAATTGTGGTCCAGAGAGGATGAAAAATTCATCACTATATTTAGTGACCAAGTAATGCAACTTTTATTGATAAACTACAGGTAGTCCTTGCTTAAAAACCACAAACCTCCCAAACGGCCCATTTTCGCAAATAGCCTTTAGGAGGCTTGTAGAGTGTTCCTGGGGGGTGGGGTGGGAGTGGGAAAAATGAGCAGAAAATGGCCCATTTTTCATGAAAATGGGTCCTTTTTGTCAAAAAAAAGGGCATGGATACCCTTTAGGAGACTTAAAGAGTGCTCCTGGGGGCTGGGGCAGCGGCAAAATTGAGCAAAAAAGCCCGTTTTTTGCTCATTTCTGCCCTCTCCAGCCCCCAGGAGCTCTCTGGAAGCCTCCTAAAGGCTCTGCAGGGCCATTTTGGTGAAGGGGGTGGGGCTTCGTGAGGCAAAAAATGTTGTATTCAGTGTATAAGAACACCCAGATTTTCAGCCTCTTTTTTGAGGGAAAAGGGTGCGTCTTATACTCCGAAAAATAGGGTACATCAAAGATATTACTTATGTTTTGTTTGACTGTCAACTCTATACCTTGATTATTTAACATCCTTACTTGAAATAAGAACAGCCCACCAAGATATGAATTGGAGCCCCTACCTTGTCTTGGATTATAGAATAATTCTGTTTTACCTCCAGCATATTTAATAACATCCTTTGAGATTTCACTGGGAAGCTGAAATTGCTCAAGAAGCAGTTATGGGATAGGTTTTCCCTTTTTCCTTGGGACTGAAAACAATAGTTTTGCTTTCAATTTCCAAATGAATAATTTGTGGAATGAATCAGCAAAACCTTTGTAACATTCTTTTCTCCAACCATTTTTTTAAAAAAAATTCAGATAATTTGATTTAAAATATAAATTCCTATTTGATTACTGAGAAAGCCCAATAGTACTTAGTTCCATTTAACGCAATCCTCATTCATCCAAACGCAAATTAAGGTCAGCATAAAATCCTCTGGCAGTGTTTCAAAGTCAGCGGCTATTCTTGAATTCTGGGAAGTTTTTCTTCCTGAAATAAGGATAAACAGTATTGTTGACCTTTGTAAAAGGCCTAAAAATAAATATTGTGCTCAAACTTCCTAGCAGAGATTTTTAATGTTTCAATCATTATTTTACTATATATTCTGTAAACCTCTTTGAGATGCCTTTCATGTGGACTAAAAGTAAACTGGAATATTTTGAATGTTAAAGAAAATAACGAATCCAGATAAAACAACTTTCCTTCTCAACTGAAATATAGAATTTCCATCTGCCACGTGACATTTGACAGACAGAAATGGAATAAGTCATCGAGTGGCAGACATGAAATGGATTTTTCCCCTATCCCTTGCCCAACTTGATTATATGAGCTCCACTTCTTGGGAATGCTTGATTAAAAGAAACTGGAAAAAATAATGAGGCTGACTGGTTTCATTTATTTCCTTCGTCTAAAAGCAGCCTAGACTCTTTCAGCTTTTTAAAAAAATACTCTGCTGAGATGCAATTAAGGAAAATAAGGAAGTCATTTATTATAGGATTATCCAGGAAAGGAAAAAGGGAACCGGGAAGAGAAAAATAAAGGCATTGATTTTTGAGCTTTAAATTGTGGTCTTTAGTAATGGGTAAATGGAAACTGTTCAAGGAGAGAGAGAAAATAATGGAGTAGATTTAAAATCAGGATGACTATTGGAGGGCAGCAAAAAGATACGCGAAACTCAAATTCCTTGCTGTCAACTTATGATTTCCATTTTTTTCCTGCCGAAATCTGTAGCTCTATAATGAAACAGGGTCACTTTCTTGTTTCTAGCTTTTGCCTAAGGAAAGTTAAAGAAAGCATTTCATGGATCTGGTCCTTAAATCGACAGGCACAGGATTGTTCTGAATATATCATAAATGTGGCATATGAAAGAGTACTTTGCCGTGAAGAGAATAAAATCAAGACTTGGTCAGTTTGATCCAGAAGGGATTATATATATATAACAGTCACTCCACAACTTCTGAGGGAGAAGTTAGATTCCCCCATATTACCAGGTTTCAGCCAAGGATAGGTTGTTTCCTCTGAACCCCTTTCTTTTTTGCTCACTTTAATGAACTGGACTCTCTGTTCTTCCCTGAACAGATTTTTTTAAAAAGAGTTGAGATCAGTGACTCCTTTAGTCATATATTCCTGGTCCTTGTCCCTTATATCCAGTCCAATAGCAGACTGACAAATTCAGGTTTCAAAATCTACAAATAAGAGAAGGAGAGCAATATATCTGGAGGTCTGTGAGCAATCAATGTGTTTAGTTGCAAGACAGAATTAACTGCCTTAGATTCTCCATTGCCTTTATTTATCTTCCTTTCAAGACAGTATAAAAATACAGCACCATTCACATCATCTTTAACTCCAAATAGTTTTATGAGAAGCTCTTTCAATAAAGCACAATATCCATTTCCCATATTTCTGAGTCCTGTGTCTGGAGAGGAAATGTACCCCACACCTATGAAACTCATGGGTATGGCACTATCAGCTGCACCCAAAGGAGGACAGTACTTGACCCAGAGAATATGAGTGCTTTGAAATAAATAAATATATATATGCTGGTTTTGTTGTATTCGGGTCTTTTCCCGTGTAAGATTGAGATTGTCTTTGCAACGTTTTGGCAAGATCTCACCTGCCATCTTCGGGCTTGGACTTAAAATGGGAACGGAACTGCCGTCTTTCTGTATATCTTGGTGGGAGGGGATGGGGTGCTGGCTTTGTTTCAGTAAGTGGAATGATTGGTTGTGTGGTTGTATCATGATTGGTAGATTGGTGCTGATTGGTGCTGGCTGTGTGTGCATTGTTGTTTTGTATTGTAACGGCTTGGGTGGTGGCTGGTGTTCATTTGTTGGCTAGGGCTGGTTTCCAGATGTTTGGTAGGTGGGAGGTATCATCACGTTTATTCATGTTGTGGGGGTGTTTCTCTATTTTGATGGCTTCCATAATTATTCTCTTGTTGAGGTGTTCTGTTTTGGAGATTAACCTGGCTCCTTCAAAGTTGATTTCATGTCCTGTAGCTTTAAGGTGCTGGAAAAGGGAGGAAGTTTTTTCTTTTTTTCTTACTGCGTTCTTGTGTTCTGTGATGCGTGCATTTATCCTCCTGTTTGTTTGTCCTATATATATTGCCGGGCAGATTACACAAACTCACAAATGTATTAATCTCCAATGGATTACAAAGAAAAACAATCACCAACCTAATCCAAAAGGAGACTTCCCCCAAAAACCAAGACACAGAACAGGACAATGGCATCACTCTCCTCCCTTACATCAAAGGCACCACAGATAAAATCAGCAAAATTCTCCACAAGCATAATATCAGGACAGCCTTCACCACTGACCAAAAAATAGCCAACATCTTAAGAAACCCCAAAGACAAAATCCAGCGTTTCGGCAAGATCTCACTTTCCATCTTCAGGCTTGGGCTTAAAATGCGATCGCAATTTAAGCCCAAGCCTGAAGATGGAAAGTGAGATCTTGCCGAAACATTGCCAAGACAATCTCAATCCTACACGGGAAAAGACCCAAATGCAACAAAACCAGCATGTATGTATGTATGTATGTATGTATGTATGTATGTATGTATGTATGTATTTGTGTTACAACCCCTGGTATGCCCAAATATGGGAGGGAGGGCTAAGACTCCTGCCTAATATGTAATACAGCTCAGAATCAAATCCCAGTAAGGGTATGGCTAGCTGATGAGAGCTAAATAGCTTGAAATAGATCTATACTAGTCTCCCTTTATTTATTTATCAGCACAAATACAACACAAATTAGGAGGAGGAGGAGGAGCTTCCTGGAGAAATGGCGGTCTGCCATAGAGCTCCTTAGATCCACGAGCTCTTTTAAGGGAGCAGGGGTGCTGCCGGCCCCCCTTTTACATCATGGGGGCCAGGTGTCCAATAAATACCCACCCTGGATCTTTTTATGACCCAAGGGGGTCTCCCAGGGTGGCTTGAAGACCTGGAAAAGCTTGGAGAATGGACCGGTGAGCTGCCGATGAGAGACGCCGCCCTGAGACGCCGTTTTGAGACCGGAGGAGTTTGAGTTCGCCGTTCTGGGATCGGAGGAGTTTAGAGGAGCTCGGAAGAATGGCGAAAGGCGAGGAAACGGCGTCCGGAGCGTGCGGGGGCGTGCTGTTGTCTATTTTGGAGGCTTGTGGCTTGGAGCTGAGCTCTGGGGCGGCGGCGAATGGAATGGCCGTCCCTGGGGCGGCGGCAATCCAAGCGGCAGCGGCGACGGCTGGAAAAGGCCGAACGCCAAATTCCCCGGCCTGCAGCAGATTGGGAGAGATGTTGGAGATGTTGGAGGTCGAGTTGGGAGGATTGGAGGCCGATAGGACTGGAGCAGGAAGGACTGGAGGCCGGTAGGAGTGGCATTGGGGCTTGTAATGGTGGCTTGGGTGCTAAGAACATGGATGCAGGCCTAGGCAGGACTTAAATGCCGAAGGCCTGGTAGGAGAAGGCCTGAGTTTCAGGAGGCTGCTTAGAGGCTGGGGGGGAGGTTTGCTGGGAACTGGCAGGAGGCTTAACATCAGACTTGGCAGGGGAGTTTTTACCTCCTGCCAGCTGCCTCCATGACTGCACCGTCTACCCCCCCCCTGCTGACTTTTGGACTAACAACTGCCCCTGTCTTCCATCTGTGCGCGCCCTGGAGGACTACCTCCCTATCTTCATCTGATTGACCATCTGCCCCTTGCCCATTATCAAGCAAAAATCCATCTATCCCTCGCCATCCACCATTGACCACCCACCAGCCCCCACTTATTGACTGGCACCTGACCAGCTTACTACCATCACTACCCTCCCCTCATCTAGGACTGGATGATTTTCTTCGCACCGGAACCCGGCTCTTTCAATTTTATTGGACTATGGCTTATTGACCAGACCATCTGCAGCACAGAGCCTAGGCCCTGATGATTTTTTTAATAACATATGTACTCAAGGGTAGACCTAATCCTACTGCGGGAGTCCCCCCTCTCGCAGCTGTGGCTCTCCGCCCTTTCAAGGGCCCACCTTGATGACGGATTTATTAATCCCGAGAGGTGGAGGAAGCGGAGACTTAGGCGGTTTTTAGTTAAATGTTTTTTAAATACTTTTAGGGGTTTAGGTTTTGGGGGGCGGGCGGGTCAGATCAGGAGCGATGACAGAGCCAGGTCACCAGGTGGGGTCACGAGCAGAAGGAGCGTAGAGGAGGAGGGGGGGAGGATATCATTCCCATACGGGGCTCCTTGATTCCAACAGTCGTAGGGAGGGGCAGATGCGAGGACAGATTAACAACTCGCAGTCAGTTGGGAGACTGTGGGTGCTGGTTACACCCGGTCGCTTGTACCAACCCCCGCGTTCTAGGTGGTCAGGATCTGCAAGCCCAGGGCCTGAGGCTGTTGTTATGCAATGCGAGGTCCGTTGTCAATAAGGCCCCCCTCATTCATGATCTAATTTTGGAGGGGGAGCCGGACCTCGCGGGAATAACGGAAACCTGGTTGGGCCACGAGGGAGGTTTACCCCTCGTGGAAATGTGCCCACCAGGTTACCAAGCATTTCACCAGCCCCGGGCCCGGGGAAGGGGCGGTGGGGTAGCAGTGATTATCCGGAAGGACTTAGAGCCGAGGGAGTCCACTGTGCCACAGACGTCCGGATGTGAATCCCTTGTTGTGAAATGGGGCCCTGGGAGGCAGTTGGGCCTGCTGATAGTATACCTGGCTCCCCGCCATACATCAGCGACCCTGCCTGAGCTCGAGCTGATCGCATCGGTGGCGTTTGAGACCCCCAAACTTCTAGTGATGGGGGATTTTAACCTGCCATCGGTGGGAGAAGCATCAGAGGGGGTTCGGGAGTTCATGGCTTCCATGATAGCCATGGACCTGACTCAACTGATTCAGGGCCCGACACACGAGGGAGGTCACACCTTGGACCTTGTTTTTGTCTCTGGCCAGTGGTTGAGTGATCTGGGAGGAGTGAATTTAACCATCACTCCTCTGTCATGGTCAGATCACTCACTCCTCCGACTTGACTTCCCTGGTGCTACCCCCCGCTGCGGGGAGGCGGAACCGGAAAACACTAGATGGTTCCGCCCCAGGCGCCTGATGGAACCAGATAGGTTCCAGACGGAGCTTGGGCCACCTCCTGCAGCCCTGACCCGCCCTCGGGTAGAGGACCTGGTGGCCGCGTGGAATAATGCAACTACCGGGGCCTTGAACCGGGTGGCGCCTTTGTGGCCTCTCCGGCGGCAACGATCCACCCTGGCTCCTTGGTTTACCGAGGAGCTAAGGGTGATGAAGTGCCGCAAGAGATGCCTAGAGAGTCGTTGGAGATCCTCCCGATCCGAATTTGACCGAGCACAGGTACGAGCCCATTTAAGGACGTACCTAGTGGCATTGAGAACGGCCAAACGCCAATATTGTGCCGCTCTCATTGCATCCGCAGAGAACCGCCCTGCCGCCCTGTTTCGGGTGTCCCGCTCTCTTCTGTTTCAGAGGCCGCGGGAGGCCCCTTTACAGGGTAGGGCAGAGGAATTTGGGAAATATCTGCAGGATAAAGTCGCTCAAATCCGGAAGGATTGGGTCCCCTTCAGTGGCCCAGTCGAGACGCCAGTGGCGAGTCTTGAGAAACCTTTTTGGGAGGAGTTTGACTTGGTTGTCATCGAGGATTTGGACAGATTGCGTGGACGACTGCGACCTACCACATGTTTACTGGACCCGTGTCCCTCCTGGCTTGTACTGGCATCCTGGGAGGTTACACGCGACTGGCTCCTGGGCCTAGTGAACGCTTTGCTGGGTGAGGGGTCTCTTCCGGCCGCCTTGAAAGAGGCGGTGGTGAGACCCTTGCTCAAGAAGCCTTCCCTGGACCCTACGGAGCTGGCCAATTATCGTCCTGTCTCCAACCTTCCCTTTCTGGCGAAGGTTGTAGAGAGTGTGGTGGCTTCTCAGTTCCCACGACATCTGGAGGAGAATGATTATCTAGACCCGCACCAGTCCGGCTTTCGCCCCGGGCACAGCACAGAGACGGCCTTGGTCGCGTTGGTAGATGATCTCTGGAGGGCCAGAGATAGGGGTTGTTCCTCTATCCTGGTCCTATTAGACCTCTCGGCAGCTTTTGATACCATCGACCATGGTATCCTGTTGCACCGACTGGAGGGGTTGGGGGTCCGGGGCACTGTTTTGCGGTGGTTCGGCTCCTACCTCTCTGGCCGGACACAACGTGTGTTGGCAGGGGAGCAGAGGTCGACCCTAAGCCCCCTTACTTGTGGGGTGCCACAGGGGTCGGTCCTCTCGCCACTCCTGTTCAACACATACATGAAGCCGCTGGGCGAGATCATCCGTGGTTTCGGGGTGGGATATCATCTGTACGCTGATGATACTCAGCTGTACATTTCCACCCCGAACCACCCCAACGAGGCCGTCGAAGTGATGTCCCGGTGTGTGGAAGCCGTACGGGTCTGGATGGATGACAACCGACTCAAGCTCAACCCTTCCAAGACGGAGTGGCTGTGGGTTCCGGCCCCCCGGTTCAACCAGTTAATTCCATCTCTGGCCATTGGGGGCATTCAACTCACCCCCGTGGAGCGGGCGCGCAATTTGGGCGTCCTCCTGGATGCCAGGCTGTCCATGGATGACCATGTGACAGCCGTGGCCAGGGGGGCGTTCCACCAGGTTCGCCTGGTGCGCCAATTGCGCCCCCCTATTGGACCGGGACGCCCTACACACAGTCACCCATGCGCTGGTGACGTCTCGCCTGGACTACTGTAACGCTCTCTACATGGGGCTTCCCTTGAAATGCACTCGGAGACTGCAGTTGGTCCAGAATGCGGCCGCGCGGGTGATTATGGGGAGTACTAGGTACTCCCATGTGACACCTCTCCTGCGCGAGCTGCACTGGCTTCCTGTGGTCTATCGGGTGCGTTTCAAGTTCTTGATTACGATCTTTAAAGCGCTCCATGGCTCAGGACCTAGTTACCTGCGGGATCGTATTCTGCCCCATACATCCCTACGACCCATCCGCTCGCACAGAGAGGGACTTCTCCAGGTGCCGTCCACCAGACAGTGTCATGGGGCGGCGCCTAGGAGCAGAGCCTTCTCTGTGGCGGGCCCAGCCCTGTGTAATGACCTCCCCCCGGATATTAGGACCACCACTGACCTCCGCTCCTTCCGTGTAAAGCTCAAGACCCTCCTATTCCAAATAGCTGGCCTGGCTCAATCATAACTTCATAACGCTCCTGATGGGTTTTTTAATTCGGTAATTTTATTCAATGGGATTTTAAATTGTGTTTTTAATTGTTTTTCACTTATTAGTCTACCTCCTCCATGCACATGTATATGTCTTTGTTCTTTTTTATGTATGTATATTTGTCTTTATCTGTATTTTATTTGTTTTGATTGTACGCCGCCCCGAGTCCTTCGGGAGAGGGTTGCGGCTAATCAAATAAAATTATTATTATTATTATTATTATTATTATTATTATTATTATTATTATTATTATTATTTATTACAAATATAAAAAGGCAACATTAAAAAAAAATGGTTTTCTGCCTGGATGGTTTTCTGTAATGAGCCGAAGGACAGAAAGGGGGAGTAGTGAGCTCCCTCCCATATTTGGGCATACCAGGGGTTGTAACACAAATACATACCTATTTCCCTGGCTCAGCTGATAAGGAGGAGAGCCTGTGGCTTAGTGGCTAAGACTCCCGCCTAAGTGGCTGATAAGGAGGAGAGCCTGTGGCTTAGTGGATAAGACTCCCGCCTAATATGTAATACAGCCCAGGTTCAAATCCCAGTAAGGGTATGGCTAGCTGATGAGAGCTAAATAGCTTGAAATAGATCTATACTAGTCTCCCGTTATTTATTTATCAGCACAAATACAACACAAATATATATGCACAAAATATGGGGACAGCTGGCTAAGGTAGTAAAATATAGAACTGGGGGGGGGGAGCAAATTGGATTGGAGCAAAGGCTTATAATGAATACTGCTCAAAAATGTTTTAAAGGTGTTAAGCCCACCTATCTATTTAAAAAAAAAAAACTGACCACAGCACATGTTTCTATTTTTTAAAAAAACATTTTTATTTTTGGTACTACTGCAGACAATTGAAGCTGCAGTCTTAGGCTACATGCTACCAGCAGCAAATGCCGTTTAACTCTGGCCAGGTTTCTGTGCTTGTTTGGGACAGCGCAGTGTGCATTTCTAATCTGTGAGCTGGGGATGTACTATTAATACAGGGAAAGAGGGAAGGAGAGAAAAGTGTAGTATAGTATTAGTATTAGCACTAGTACTAGTATTGTATGGTATCTGTGGTATAGTGCTGTGGACGTGGCTTTGTGGGTGTGGCATGGCTTGGTGGGCGTGGTGTGGCTTGGTGGGCATGGCAGGGG
This sequence comes from Natrix helvetica, assembly GCF_964273705.1. Classification (NCBI taxonomy): domain Eukaryota; kingdom Metazoa; phylum Chordata; class Lepidosauria; order Squamata; family Natricidae; genus Natrix; species Natrix helvetica. Next base: position 275,183,319 of record NC_138548.1, on the reverse strand, counting down.
AAGGACACTGAAAAATCTCCATTCCCTCCCCACCCCAGGGGAAGGTTACTGCAAAATTCCCATCTCCTCCCGATCAGCTGGGACTCAGGAGGCAGAGAATAAATGGGGGCGGGACCAGTCAGAGGTGGTATTTACTGGTTCTCCGAACTACTCAAAATTTCCACTACTGGTTCTCCAGAACTGGTCAGAACTTGATGAATACCACTTCTGATAGTGTAGTATAGTGTATAGTGTATAGTGTATAGTGTATAGTGTAGTGTAGTGTAGTGTAGCATAATGCAGCATAGTGTATAATAATTGCAATTGTATAATATAGTATAGATAGTAGACTTCTAAAAAAATGTTGAACTCGAGTACAAAATTGAAGAATGGGAAAATCTGCATGATAACTACACTTTGGATTGAGTGGTGGTTTGAAATTGAAAAATTAGTCTCCATTTAGATCAGTGTTTCTCAAACTTGGCGATTTTAAGTCCTGTGGACTTCAACTCCCAGAATTCCCCAGCAAGCATAGCTGGCTGGGGAATTCTGGGAGTTGAAGTCCACAGGACTTAAAGTCGCCAAGTTTGAGAAACACTGATTTAGATTTAAACTAAATGAATTTCTTCCCCATCTATATTCTGTGGAAGTGACCTCCTACTGCTTTTTCTCTACTTGCTTGCGGTCATTGTTTGCATCTCCAGATGTTTTCATGCAGTCCAGATACTCTCCACTTCTTGCAAATTTTGGATTGTCTTCTGCCAGTTGCTCAGTTTTGCTTGGGCCTGTGTTTCATCTGTTGTACAGACAATAGTGGACTATTCATAGAAATGAATTGCTGACTATTCATTTTATTTTTAAAATGTTTAATTGTAAAAATTCTTACCTTACAGATGTCAGCAGGTAAAACAGACTTAGAATAAATGACTGCCTCTTTATTTCTGGGTTGTTTTTTTTTTTTTTTTGCAGATCCTCTGCTTGGTATGAGTTGACATAGCTGCTTGAGAATGGCAGTATCAGACGTTCCCCATAGATTTAAGCATATGAGTAAGTTGCTCTGAGCATGTTTGGATAAATGGTTATGCCATGTGGCACAGAAGAATGAGAAGCAGAGTTAAGACTCCTTGTTGTGCATAGATTACTTATTCCACCATGTATATTAATTTGAAAGGGAAAAGGAAAGCTCCAGCAACTGGACCTAAACTTAGGCTTTTAGAAAAGCTAGGTTTTAACTTGTTCTTGAAGTGACAAGTATGCTGACCTTGAATCTTCTTTACCTCTTAGCAGAACATGTTTGCTTTAACCGTGTTGCCCAGTAGAGCAGAAAGGCAGTATCTCACCTGCACCTTGGGAAAGTGTATATACTCTTTCAAAAATGCAAAAGCTCTTGCAGAAAAAGCTAAAAACTGAAACCATAAACAGACCCCAAATTGTGTTCTATTTATATCTCAATTTTTCTTCCAGAAAGATCAACATCATTCGGATTATTCCTTGTTCTCTTTTCCTTTCTTTCCCATCAATCTTCCTAAGAATCCTTTGAGGATATTACTGTAGTCTTAAAGAAAAATTGCCCCTGGTCACCTTGTGAACTTCAAAGCAGACAAGGGATTTAAATCTGGGTTTCCCCGGGTGTAATCTGATCATCTGAAATAACACATTACTTTCCTACTCATTATTTATATGCCCTAATCTTTCCTTGCAGATCAATGTTTTTCTTTTCCTAGGAAAGGAGCAGGGAAAAAGCATGACTAGGCAAGTATGAAGTTGGGGGTGGGGGTGGGAGTGGGGGAGAAAGGTGACTAGCATCTCCTTCATGACTAACAGTTTCCACAATAAAACTAAACAATTTAGTTGTCCGTTTACTTCGCTTTTTGGATGGGTGGGTGGGTTAACATGCACAATCAGTTCCAACATAAAAACTATGGCTAATCTTGGGACAAAAAGTGTTGCCATGTCTTGACTCTCCCCTATTTCTAATTTATTCCCATTTGCTTTGAATTCTTCCAGATCTTCAGGAGGCCAACTGAAGAAGTAAATGAACCCGGAACCTGGCACATAAATCATGATTTATGAACAATACTGTCTTTGCTTAATTCATTAGTCTCAACATGACTTCTCCCTCTTTCTAGGGAATCTCTGAAATTTTCACGAGGCTACTTTTCACACTGTGATATAGTCAGACTTTCTTTAGTGCTATGAGGAAACAAAAAGCAGGAATCTGGCGCACAAATCGTGTCATGGGGCTAGAGAAGCAGGTGTAATGTTTAGTCATGCTTGGACTGTGGAGATCTACACCCAACAACCATTAAGCTCCTTAGATGTCTTTGGGCCACTCCCAATTTCTCACCTCATATGGTTTTCTCTGCTAGACAAATATGCACAAAGGATAATGTATGCCAGGCAGAGCTTTTTGGAAGAAAGGGAAGACTCGATCAAGAGAAACCAATTAAACTACCCATCTGGTTTATAGTGGGCTTTATATTTATTTGTTTGTTTGTTTGTCAAACATGTACAAGATATGTAGCAGGTATAACTATGGACATGGACATGAACAAAAGAAATGAATACAAACAAATGGAAACAGTAGGATGGGGATAGTAGGCATGTTGGTGGGCTTATGCAACCTCTCTTTACGGACCTCTTAAGAATGGGGTGAGGTCCAGGGTAGACAGTTTAAGATTGAAGCTGTGAGGGTTATCTATACCTATACCTATACCTATACCTATACCTATACCTATACCTATCTATCTCTATCTCTATCTCTATCTCTATCTCTATCTCTATCTCTATCTCTATCTCTATTTCTATCTCTATCTATATCTATATCTATATCTATATCAATGCACTACAATGAAGGACGGGTATTTTGAAATCAGCCATAAAGTCATTATTTACTTTTGTTCTGCCCTCTGAGACTTCACCTGAATATTTTGCAAGGAGAAAATGATGTTTCTCAGTGACTACGGCCATTCAGAGGAGTGATTACCTAATTTGATCTGTCCTTCCTCTCTCCTTCGGAAACAAGAGGGAGTGCCCGTTGTTCAAAGAAACAAAACAAAGAAATCTAACTAGGCCCATAAAAGCCCATGAATATGCTTAAAGTTATCGTTTGCACTTTGGCCATAATATCGTTAAACTGTAAAACCTCAGAGATGGACAAAGGTTTTGTGAAATGCATTGGGGGCCGGGCAAAGGGAAAATAGGTGCATGCCAAGAATGATGACAACAACAACAATAATAAAAATTTAAAATGTTCACTTGACTGAGTTTCATGTTTAATGAATAAAAAGAACAACAACGACAACACCCTCTTTAATCTTAAACCAGTTTTCCTCCTTTCTCATCTAGCCCATACTTAACCACTCAGTTGAATCTTAACTCACAAAGCCTTTATAGCCAGTGAGAAGAGTTATGGAGAAGGCCAGTGCTGCTCCAGAGCGGGATGGAACAAATCCTGGTTCCACTGACTTTGGCCATTCATATTTGCTGCTAGGGAACTTGGCCCAAAGCTTCTCACAATGAACATAAACTCAAGATATTTTTAAGAGCAGTAATTTGCTATACTTTGGCTTTTCCAAAAAGGGAACTTCAAAATAATTTATGGGAGGTAGAGGAAGGATATTATGTTTGTTAGATCTGGGCAGCGAGAGGACAGACTGCGGACACGAAGTGACTTAACAGCTCTTTATTAGTAGTAGTAGTGATCCAGCTTGCTCTGTGGTCGGAGGGTTCCCCTTTTATAGTACTCGGGTACGCCTCTCGACCAATCAGAGTAATACCTGTTTCCCGCTGTAGCAGCGGACCAGAGAGGAGACTTCCTCCTATATATGTTAATATCTAACACCCCTCCCCTCCTAGACGGAACGTTGCGGTTAGTAACATAGTCCTTTAGATACGTTGGTGTTTGTCTTGCTCGGGAGGAGCGTCGTAGTTCGGGTTGGTTAGAAGTGGTTGCAGGATCGGGTGCTTTTCCTGTTTCACGTTCGGGAGGTTTTGTGCCTTCGTTGCTAGGGTGTTCCGGAGTCTGCTCGGTTGTGTTGTCTGGGGTTTGCTCTGCTTCGTGCTCGCTCTCTTGTTCCGACCTGGGTTCGCAGGTGTTGTAGTTCTCTATGACGGGGCTCTTGAGCGGCTGACTTTCCGTTGGCTGGAAACTCTCGTCTTCGGTTCGAAGGTCTGAATGTGCTAGGCGACCCCGAAGTTGATCGATGTGCCTTTTCCAGTTCCGCCCATCTTCCAGCTCCAGCAGATACGATCGTGGACCCGTGATGCCAATGACCTTGGCCGGCATCCACAATGTTCCCCCTGCATAGTTGTGGGCATATACTGAATCCCCTATGCTGAAAGACCGAATTTTGCTTGTGGAGTCTGGGGGAGCTGTGGCAGAGTAATTTGGGTGAAGACGGTCCAGGTGAGACCGTAGACGGCGGCCCATGAGTAGTTCAGCGGGGCTCCTACCCGTCGTTGCGCTTGGGGTAATATGCTGAATTAAGAGGTAATGGTCAATGCGTGTTTGCCAATCACCTGGACCCATCCTAGCGAGGGCCTCTTTTGCGAATCGCACCATTCTCTCCGCCTGTCCGTTTGATGCCGGATGGAATGGCGCGACGAGGGCATGCCGAATTCCCTGACTTGCTAAAAACGTTTCGAAATGCATGGCCGTGAATTGGGGCCCGTTATCGGAGACTAGGAGGTCGGGCAGGCCATGAGTGGCGAAAAGTCGCCGTAGAACCTTAATGACTGCCTCTGCCGTGGTTGAAGTCATTAGGACTACCTCTAGCCATTTGGAATATGCATCCACAACTATAAGGAAAGTCTGACCTTGAACTGGCCCTGCGAAGTCGATGTGTATTCTCGACCAGGGTGCTTTCGGCTTTTCCCATTCCGTGGCGGGTGCTTCCGGGGGTGCTGGTCTCGATTCTTGGCATGGATCGCAAGTGGCCACCCACTCCTCTATCTCTTTGTCCATGTTTGGCCACCAAACGTAACTTCTCGCTAAAGCCTTCATTCTAACGATCCCCGGATGCCCGACATGTAATGCATCTAACACATTTTTTTGTAAAGCATAAGGAATAACAACTCGATCCCCCCACAATAAACAACCTTGTAACACTGAGAGTTCGTCCCGTTTTGACCAGAACACTTTGAATTCTGGACCCACGTTTCCCTTCGGCCACCCCCTCCAAACCCAAGTTTGAACTTGCTTTATTAAACTGTCTTTAGAGGAGAACCTTGCAACGTCGCAGGAAGAAACCGGTCCTGAGTCCAAACAGTCAATGAGCAACACCGGTACTTCGGGAGTGGGGTCTGGCAAAAGGTCCGGTAGTGGGCAACGGCTGAGTGCGTCTGCGTGTCCTAGAGTGGAGCCCGGTCGATGAATTAACTTGTAGGAGTACGCAGCCAGGAAAACAGTCCACCTGGTCATGCGTGGAGAAAGGGAGACCGGGGTGGGGCGGTTTCCCGCCAAAAGTCCCAACAGCGGTTTGTGATCAGTAATTAGTTCAAAATCGCGGCCGTAGAGGTATTCATGGAAACGTTTTACTCCAGCTACCACAGCTAACGCTTCCCTGTCCATCTGGCTGTAGTTCCTCTCGGCCGATGAAAGAGTTCTAGAGTAAAACGCGATGGGTGCTTCTTTTCCGTCTGGCATCCTGTGGCTAAGGACTGCGCCGACTCCAAAAGGTGATGCATCGCAGGTCAATACTAGCGGTAGTGTCTGGCTGTATTGGACTAACAGCGAGTCAGTGGTGAGCAGGCGCTTTGCCCTGGCAAAAGCTGCTGCTTCGGATCGTCCCCATCTCCATGGTGCGTTTCGCTGGAGTAGTCGATGTAGCGGCTCAGCAACGGTCGCCTTCTGTCTCAGAAAAACGCTGTAGAAGTTAAGTAGTCCGAGGAAGGCCTGCAGTTCGGTCTGGTTACGTGGTGTGGGGGCGTCCTGGATCGCCTTAATTTTCTTTGAAGTGGGGTGCATTCCCTGACCATCGATTCTATATCCCAGGAATTCTACGCTAGGCACGTTAATTTGGCATTTTTCCTTTTTAAGGCGGAGACCCTTCTCTCTGATTCTGGCCAAAACAGTTCTGACTCTTTTATTTAATTGCTCCTTGTTTGCAGCGGACACCAAGATGTCGTCAAAATTGGGGACGACTCCCGGTATCCCTTGCAAAAGCCGTTCCATGACGCTCTGGAACAAACCTGGAGCAACACTCACACCGAATTGCAGCCGGTTGCATTTGAATGCCCCTCTATGCGTCACTATAGTTTGGGCCTCCGCTGTGGCGCTATCTACGGGCAGCTGCTGGTAAGCTTGTGCCATGTCTAATTTAGCAAATACCTTTCCTGGCCCCAAAGAGTGCAATAAGTGCTGTACTACAGGCACAGGATACGCGCTTTGTTGTAGCGCGACATTAATTGTGCATTTATAGTCCGCACAGATGCGGACTGATCCGTCTGGTTTGACTGGGGTCACAATGGGAGTTTCCCAACGCGCGTGATCCACCGGCTCAAGGACTCCTTGCTCTACTAATTTATCTATTTCCTTGTCTATTTTTGGGCAGAGTGCAAAAGGCACTCATCTCGGCTTAAGTCAGATTGGCGCCACTTTGGGGTCTAAATTAAGTGATATTGGTTTACCCACATACTTACCAAGACCGGGGCTGAACACATCCTCGAACTCCTTAAAAATCTGTTCAGCGCTGCTGTTTTCCACGGCGTTGATTCCGGTGACTTCTAACCCCAGGGCTTCAAACCAATCAAGCCCCAGAAGGTTCTGTAATGGCGCGCTGGCGATGGTCACGGGCAGCTGGGCTACGATGTCCTTGAAACGGATTTGGAATGTGCCTTGGCCCACGATGGGGACTTGGTTCCCCTGGTAGTCTTGCAGCAGGACGTCTGGAACGCGTAGTTGGCTCTTTCTGAGGCTAGGGATAGCCTGTTTCATGGATGCCCATGAAATGATGGTCAGGGTCGATCCTGTGTCAACTTCTAGCTCGCAAGGTGAGCCCTCCAAGAGGACTGTGACTCTCAGCCTTTTTGGCCGCTTGGGGCGGACCTGACTTATCGTGGTGGGATACGTTCGCAACTCCTCTCTCTGGGTCAACTCTATCTCAGTATCTGTATCCTGAAAATACTCTCGTTGAGCGTCTTGATAGAACGCTCTTTCAGCTCTTTGTGAGTAATCTCTCTGGGGATACGCTCGCTCAGCTCCTTGTGTGTAATCCCTCTGGGAATACGCTCGCTCAGCTCTTTGGGAATTTTCTCTCTGGGTAAACACTTGTGGATTTCTCTCTGGGCGCCCTTTTTGGTTTCGCCAAGCCCCTGGGTTGGGCTTCTGTTGGCGGTACATGGGTGGCTGCCGTGAGGCAGGGACTTCGCTCCGGCACACTCGTGCGATGTGCCCAAGTTTGTTGCAGTGCGAACAAACAACGTTCCTGAACCTACAAGTAGACCTGGGGTGATTCCCTCCGCAGCTTGCGCAGGGCAGCAAACGGAATCCGGGTCTCCCCCCAGGCCTCACGTGACTGCTCCGCATCAGGTGACTGTCCTCGAACTCGGGATCCTCGTAGTCGGGGCTTGTGTCCTCGTAGTGAACTTTGGTGTGTCTTGGCGCTGGCTGGCCAGTGTTGAACCCGCGTTGAATTGTCTCCGCTGATCTGTCTGCTGCTTCTGAAGCTCTTGCCTCCTCGAGTACAATCTGTAGGCTTAAATTGGTTTTTGCTAACAGCCGCTTTTGTAGGGAAATGTCTCTCAGCCCGCTAACGAGTCGATCCATAATCTGCTCATCCAGGTCTCTGAATCCACAATGTGTGGCTGCTTTTCGTAGTGCTGCAACGTACTGGTTGATAGATTCTCCCGCCTTCTGGTTCCTCGTGTTGAACGCTTGGCGGCAAACATGGCGGGAAGGTTTTGGCGCGTAATGAGTCTGTAGAGCCTGTTGCAACGCCGCCCATGATACTGCCTGTATTGGAGTAGGCGCGGTGAGGTCTCTGGCCGTGTTGAATACTTCTTTTCCGCAGTAGCCGAGGAAAATGTTTTTCTTCCGGGCGTCGGTGATTCCCGTGTATTCATTCGCTTCGAGAAAACACTCGAAACGAATCATGAAGGCTTCCCATTCGTCATTCGCTGGGTCGAACGGAGCGGGGGGAGCATGCATCGCCATCTTCTCTCGTTTGAATTTGCCGCACTGTGGTGATCTGAGATGGCTGCCGGAATTTCTGCCGAATTCCTGGGCTGGATCAAATCCGGAGATTCTGGAGGTAGCGTTCTTCATCCTATCTGCCTCTCGATCCCACCCTCGTTGCCAATGTTAGATCTGGGCAGCGAGAGGACAGACTGCGGACACGAAGTGACTTAACAGCTCTTTATTAGTAGTAGTGATCCAGCTTGCTCTGTGGTCGGAGGGTTCCCCTTTTATAGTACTCGGGTACGCCTCTCGACCAATCAGACTAATACCTGTTTACCGCTGTAGCAGCGGACCAGAGAGGAGACTTCCTCCTATATATGTTAATATCTAACAATGTTTCTCATGTATCCACGGGCATACTGAGAAAGGAGATGGGAGGAAAAAAATAGAAACCAAAAGTGAGATCTTGAAGAAGTCTATATTTCAGGCATCTGAAAAAATCAAGTACACATCACCTTTCCCCTAGCAGTCTGTAAAGCCAGGAGAAGAATGCATTCACTCACAATCTACAAGGCATGTGCTGTTGTGAAGCAGATACTGACCGAAGTTCACAGTCAACAAGTAGCTATAGAGTCCTTTTGAGTTGTCATATAGCATTTTCATAGTGCAATGACTCTTCAGTTCAGCTGCATGTTTTCCTGCAAGAGGCAAATAATGTCTAATTTTGGACCTTTTCCTCAAACATTTCTGAGGGGGTACACATTTAATTTCTAAAAATACATGAATAAAATAAAGGCTTTCCATTCTTTCCTAAGAGATTTGGAACAGGTTGACGTATATAGAAAATCTCTCTAGTTTTCTTCTGAATCCGTACAAAAAATCTCAGTATCTTAAATTCTTCCAAACTCATTACAATCAGATTGAGGGAAGGAAAAATGACAGTGTAAAAGACCAACATAAAATATCAACAGCTCTGGCTATCACCTTAATAAGCCTATTTATATTATATATATACAGTATGTTCATTTAAACTGGATGCAAAATATAATTTTCCTCTGCAATTTTCTAATAACAAGAATCTACCAACTATTGTTTCACATTATTCCCTTTTACATTCAGGATAAATCTTACAAAGCAATTTTCTTGCCTATGACATGTACTATGCATTATTCTTTATTTTAGAAAAATACAAATGTCTGTAAATAAATAAAAACAGTTTTTTTTATCCATACACACTCATTTTCTATTTAGCTAAAGGAAACAGATTTATGCATATATTGATATATTTCCTTCTATAAAAATACAGATTTACAGCTCATATATACATATAGCACAGCTTCAGTTTTGGTGGACTACTGTAGTGTCTAACTGAGTTTTTGACCACCCTATAATTTTCAATCAAATATCTTGATTATTCCAGTACTCCTACCCTCAAAATGATGCTATAGAGCACTGCACACTAAGACAATTAGACATAAGAACAGTTTTTCTCAAACACCATCATTCTGCTAAACAAATAATTCCCCCACGATGGTCAAACTATTCACTAAGTCTGCATTACTATTACTATTAGTCTTCTCATCATTCCTATTACCCACCTCCTCCCACTTATGACTGCATGACTGTAACTTTGTTGCTTGTATCCTCACAATTTATATTGATATTGATATTGTTTCCTGATTGCTTATTTGTACCCTATGACTATCATTAGTGTTTTACCTTATGATTCTTGATGAATGTATCTTGACTTTTTATGTACACTGAGAGCATATGAGCCAAAGACAAATTCCTTGTGTGTCCAATCACACTTGGCCTATAAAGAATTCTATTCTATTCTACAATTTAATCTATTAGTTCCACTATGAGCAAAAAACCTTCTGTCAAATCCCCCATCACTGATCCTCTAAAGAGGGGAACATTCACACCTCCTTCTCTTTCCCTCTTTAGTTGTGAACCCAATAGCCTCTATTCTGGGTAAAAGGCAGCGGAGGCAAACAATTATAAACCTTAATGTTCCATCTACTCATCCATCTAGTACTATTTTAATTTGCTTTACAATTCTGAGGATTTTGTTACATTATGCAATGGAAAGTAAAGAAATAAATCAGTAGGATATAAAAGTAATCTCTACGTCAAGCTTTGAACAATAAAAGCAGAGGAGACACCAGGAAAAAGCCATAGAAATGCTGCCGTCTTATAGTCATGTGTCTAGCAGTAAACTGCATTGAACTAATTGTAATTTAATTGTATTTATTTATTTAGGGGTTTTTAAACTTTGTGATTTTAATTGTTTTTATCCATCAGCCCACCTCCTCCTTGTACACGTCTCAGTACACGTTTTTGTTATATGTATGTCTTGTCTAGATATGTATTTTATATGTTTTATTGTATGCCGCCCCGAGTCCTTCGGGAGAGGGTGCGGCTAAGAAATAAATATTTATTATTATATTATTATTATTATTATTATTAACTCCATGGGGCTTACTGCAAAGAAAAGAATTGTGAGATTAGGGTGAGAGCAGTCTATACTCCGGTGGACAAAAGGTCCTTCTCCTATGCAGCAGTTTCAACAGCTGTTTCCATTGTACTTCATTGCTTGCTTATCAGAGAGTTAATGAGCCAGTGGCATTTGCAGCTCCTTCTTCACATCAGTGTATGGTCTTGGGCAGATTAAAAGAAGGTTATGCAAGCTGAAAGCAATGGGTCAGAGCAATTCCAGGTATTTTTATAGCTGCCCAATCTTCTCACTGTTCAGTGCAGGCCCTGAGAAACTGGGATGATTATCTTTATGATCTTTAGAAATGGGCATCTCCCTGTAGGAATAAGGATAGGTTTTTCCAATAGCAGGTTGACAATCCTCCTCCCACATACCTCCCACCAAAATAATAGGTCTATATATAAGGAACAGATTCTGAGGCCTCTGCCAAGTTCAGCATTTTAAAAAATGGAATTTCTGTGGATTTAAGAAAACTGTACCTATTCAATGAAGATTAATTATTCTTCAAATAAAAAGTCATAAGATAGCCCCTTTCTTCCAATCAGAATGCTGGAGATCCACAGAGATTTGTATGGTGTGCCCAATTTCAAAGCCAATGAAGTTATTCATTTCCACAACAAAGGAACTTTTCTAAAATATAGATTATGAAGCCCTAGTTGCAAGATCTAAGGGTATTTAAAAATCAATATAATAAGTAGAATTTTTGAATTCATATGATACCGTTCTTAGTTACTTGGTAAAATGCTATCGCTTCATGGCCCAACTCAAATAATTTGCTTTCCTAGGCAGAATTCTTTACATAAAATCTAAAAACTTTTTTTTAAATCATCCTAATTCATGGGCGATTTAGGATAAAAAATAGTTATATTATCTGGAAGTACATAGGATAGAAAGGAAATAAGAGGCTTGGATTTATTCTAGAAAGGTTTTCACATGGACTAGAAATACTTTACGATTAAAGAACTAGAAATGTCTTAATATAATCCAAAGCTAATGAGCCAAGCAGGTGAGGAAACAAACCTGGAGAGATTCCAAGAAGGGTGTTTTATTGCTACAGGGCATAATAGCAGAAGCTGGAAAGCTTCTAAGAGTTTCTCCCAATCCTATTGCATGAAGCATCAAGCAGAATCAAGGTGGAGCCGCTATGAGTTTCTGTCTCCCACTTTCCAATTGCCAGGACTGAACTACCTTTTCTCCTCCATTAATGGTTCAACTACTCTTTCTCCAAGGTAATCTCTACATTTCTTTTTAGTCAGTAGAACTGTGATGGGATACCTAGAGCAGCTTTAGTTCAGATGTTGTCTAAAGGATACTGTCCTCCTCCATGCAAGATATGCTTTTGAAATGGCTCAAGCCCTTGAGATTTCATGAACATGTCCATGGATATTTCTTGGCAATAGTATATAGGTATGTCATTGTCTTCTTCCAGGATGCTTTTGAATTTTCCAGACTAGTCTGCAGATCTGATGTTTCCTCGTATTCTCCCATTCAAAAGCTATCCTGGACTGACCCCATTTAGTTTCTGAATCAAGAAAAGGTTGACCAGATGCTGCCATCTGCTGAGGCACACATAATATATAGAACTCAATTATAGGACTAATGCATACTGGAAACTTTGCCAACCAATCTCCATAATTACTTTGTGGCCGGTTGACAGTTAGCAAGTCCAACCTTCTGTCATGACTTCAGCTGGCCTGTGACAAATGCAGTGTGCGCAGTATAGATATGAAATAATGATTAGCAGTGTGTGATGGAAACCATGTTTGATAGTTCTGTAGCATTGTCTTTTGGAAAGGGACAAAAATTTACATATGACCATATCATGACATTTTCTGGGGGGGGGGGGGGGAAGCACACGAGGTTGCAATATAACTCCATGATGGAGCACCTGTCTCATATGTGAATACCCTTGCTTCGCTATAAAACTATGTGATTGGGCTTGATAAATTGACAGTTGAAAATTAATGAGTTGTTACCATCAGCCTCTCCTCTCCCCTTCTCTCCCTCAGCCTTGCCCCACAGAAACCTCCCCTATCCTATCCCCTTCTCTCCGTCAGCCTTGTCCCAAAGAAGCCCCTGCTATCTTATCACCTTCTCTCCCTCAGACTCCTCTCCAAACTCTCAGCCAGCAGGCTAGGTGAGTCACGTGCTGGAGACATCCAGGTCCAATTTTCAGGTTGGGAGGCCCAGATTGGACGAACCGATGGTAGGGGTGGTGAGGCGCTCTGCCCACCCACCCGGATACTTCTGTGCATGTGAAGAAGCGTTGTGAGCACACCTGAACTGATAGTAAAAAAATTGGCAACCTAACACTGTTGGGAGGGGGAGTCGAATGTCTAACTCCTTAGCATCAGAGCGTGTTAATAATGATATACAAAATATTAATGCTCTGATGGCCATTTCAAAAAATCCTTAGTTACCGAGCACCTAGAAGCCAAGAGGAACATACATGCCAAATTTCAAGTTTGTAGGCTTTACGGTTCTGGAGATTTTGTGATTCCTGTGTTAGTGTTTTCACATTTATACTGTATATATATAAATTGGATCTTGAGACTCTATATATGTCACTAGCACCCATGGTGAAGTAATAACTTGCTATGAGTCAGAGGTCTCAATTAGAAAAAAATACCTCTCTATCTGTGTTTACTATGAAAAGGATAGAAGATACAGTATTAATTGTTTGAATACAAATTTCCATTATTTATTCCAAAAGATTATGGTATGCATGGAGACATAACCTTCCATCTCTCTCTTCCCAAAATTTGCCTGTATCAATAGGCAACAGTAAGTAGAATAGGCAGCAGCTTTTCTTCTCTTTACATTTTGGGACGCTTTGAATTCTTTTTATTGCTAAAGAACTGGAAATGTGATATGTATGCCAAAGGCAAAGGAATAATTGAACGGTATTTGATAATGAGTGATGTAAAATTATGACACAAATCAATAACTAGAAAGTCAATCGTTAGTTCAGTGCAAATAGAACTTTATGTTCAGTTACATGCACTTCCACTAACATTTTAAATATGAGAGAATAAACAATCTATTGATTGTACATATCGACAAGATTATTATTGAAGTTTAGTTTATAAAAGAAGTTAATGGAAGTTTAGAACTGATGATGAAGAGATGGAGGGGGGGGGTGCTTATCAAACCCCGTTAAGGAGATGTTGAATGTCAGCAACCTGAAACATTTCTTTGAATAAGCATCCCCTTTGTCTCCTGGATTGATTGGAATGTGAGGGTTTTAAGAAAATAGCTAATGTTCCCTAAATCCAGGGAGATCAGTCTGTCTCCTCTTTCTCTGATCTTGCCATATTGACCAGCAGGAGCTGCCAAGCATATAACAAGGGCAGCCTGCATTTCACAGCTCCTAAATGCATTCAGTGCTCATGAACCGATGCATATCCCCTGAGCAAGGTTTTGGTAGAAACCCCTTAGCACCTCATAGCCTATTTGCTGCTCATTGTGGAAAAAGAAATTAAAGCATCCAAACCCAGTTGGCCTGTCAGTTTCTGCTTGAACATTTCAATGAAAGAAAACTCTCTGGGTAACTAGTTCCACCATCAAACTGCTTTTATGGTCAAAGAAAGTGTTGTCTCACATCCAAAAGAAAGCTGCTGTCCTGAAATTTAAGAATTTTACACTGTACTTTGACATGACAGTGAACAGGTCATAGTCATTTTCAGCATGGTTTCTTCAGATACTTGAGGAGTGTGATCTTATCTTTTATCAACCCCTTCCTAGTCTTCATCTTTCCTCACATATCCACTTCCCACAAACTCTTTTAAGAGGCCTTGGTTTCTAGTTCCCTGGCACTGTAGTTTTAAAAATACAGTATGACTTTATTAATGTAACTTAAAGTGCAGATCTACTGTTTTGGTAGCATTCAGTTTCTCTTTGTTAGGAAAGAACTTCCAGTTAAATTTAATTCTGGTATTTTCAGCTTACTGTTATTTTCAGCCATTACACCTACATTTAGAATAGAATTCTTTATTGGCCTAGTGTGATTGGACACACAAGGAATTTGTCTTCAGTGCATAAGCTCTTAGTGTACATAAAAATACATTCATCAAGAATCATAAGATACAATACTTAGTAATAATCATAGGATACTAATTAAGCAATCAAATCATACTAAGAAACTGAATAAAACAATATAAATCATAAAGATACAAGCAACAAGTTTATATAAGTAGAAGGCAATAGGTAATAGGAAGGATGAGAAGCATTTGGGGAAAAAACTGTCCTTGTGTCTAGTTGTTCTTGTGTGCAATGCTCTAGTCTATAGCATCGTTTTGAGGGTAGAGGTTGAAACAGTTTATGCCCAGGGTGTAAGGGTTTTGTAGATATTTTCACAACCCTCTTTTTGACTTTTGCAGTATACAGGTTCTCCATGGAAGGCATGTTGGTAGCAATTGTTTTTTCTACGGTTCTAATTATCCATTGAAGTCTGTGTCTGTAGAACTGTATCAACAGCTCCTTGGGCAGTTTAATTTTTTTTTTTTTTTGCAAATTTGGTAAGCATTCTCTCACTTTTTCACCTAAAGTATTAATATAAACATTGAAGATGCTATGTCCATATTTGTACTACATGGCATTCTGCTTATTATCTCTCTCTACTTTAATAGGAAACCATGGATAACTAATTTCTGCTAAATTCCACATAATTGGAGGGTGGCAAATACCTTCATGAACTTTTTTTAACTGGAAAAATATAGTTAAAACAAATATGGCAAATTTAGTAAATGGATTATTGAGCCAAATTTGATACTTGGCTATATGAACACAATCATACAGGCATTTCCCTCAGACATTTTTATAATGTCCCGAAATTGCTTGATAGCATTTTTATTATCATATATGTATAGAATACAATACCTATTCATAACTAGTTAATCAATGGCCCCTAAATATCTCTGCCTATATATATCAGCTAGATTCCTGTCTCTCTCTGTACTCTTTATCAGTTGTAAAATAATTCTTTCTCAATGGTCAGATACATATATATTGTCTTTGTAATGTTATTTCACAATTTGACTCACTGTTACTTGCTGCTTTATTAAATTCTTAGCTGAGGTTTCCCCCCCCCCCACCAGAATAGTTTGATATTAAGTAGTAACATCCTCATCCTGTTTACAGCTTCTGAATGTAGACAATGTCACGTAACGTATGAAGATAATTTATCCACTAGAAATTAGATCAGATTTGGATAAATCGAGGAGATGCTATAATTTGACTGAGAAGTTTAAAAACCAGAATCAAACAATGGTGGTTCCCTCAGTATGGGTGAAACACTGTGTGTTTTTATAAATTGGTATTTGGGTGCATTGCCATTTGTAGACAACTGATGTCAGATCTTTGTTGACAGGTTGCCTAATTGCCATCCTTCTTTATGCACATAATGTTTTTTTTCTGCAATAGCATACATATGTGTTTTGCCATGGCAACCTGTTGTTCTGAACCAGTAAGAGAATAGGACTCTTTTTTTAAAGAATTGCCTTGAAAAGCCATTGAGAATTTTTAAGTCTTAAGGGTTTAGGAAACAACAACAGTTATTGAGTGCAAAGAGGATTTGAAAGGACAGTGAGAAGCAGCAAAACAAAGCCGCACAGCCTTGGGGGCCTCGCTGCTCGAATAGGCAAAAGGCATCTGGATTGGTTCTGAGAGGAAGTCAAAATCCGCCTTTCTCCTCTTACTGAAGTATTTAATGCCCTCTGTTGTTGGAGGTTTTCAGATGCACTTCTTACCCATGTTTTTGCATATGTCACTTTTGCCCAGCATTGTCTCCTCTTGTTATGGGCAACTATTTGCTATCATGGTCGCTAAATTTTCCCACCATCTGCTTGGAGGCTTTTAAGTGGAGATGGAAGAATTAAATCCAGGAGCACACACTAAACGCATGCTGTACATAATCAAGTGGTGTTCATTGATTTGATTAATTGCTGTCTTTTGTTGGGACTTTTGAGCATTCCTGGAACACTTGCCTGAAGCTCTTTAAAGCAGATGCTGTTAACCACTAGATGTTTGCCTCTGGGATCTCTGAAATGCCTTTTTACTTGAATCTCAAGCACTGTTAAGCTCTGACTTGTATCCATTTGTACTAATTCATTGTTTAGGTAAAACTGTTCCATACAAGATGTAAACGGCCCTCCAGTGTTTGCTGGGAGTTCATCCCAGGGCCTTCACCTTTAGAGAATAAGTTCCAGAGCAGAGAAACTGCAAAAATTTATTGATGTTATTTTTTCACTGTTAGAATTCTGCTGACAAAGTAAAGAGGAAGCACTCTAGGGCGATATTTCTCAACTTTAGCAACTTTAAGCATGCTGTCTGGGGAATTCTGGGAGTTGAAGTCCAGAAATCTTAACATTGCCAAAGTTCGGAAAAGAAATGGTTGCTTTGAATCCACTGGATCTGAGAACCTTCCATTTTACTGAATACAGGTAGTCCTTGACTTATAGCCACAATTGAGCCCAACATTTTATGCTGTTAAGTGAGACATTTTTAAAGTGAACTTTACCCCATTTTATGACCTCTATGGCTACAGTTGTTAAGTAAATCACTGCAGTTCTTAAGTTAGTAGCAAGGCTGTTAAGTGAATCTGGCTTCCCCATTGACTTTCAAAACCTGGCCCCTGGACACTGCAACTGTCAAAAATGATGATTTATGATCCAGTTGCCAAGTATCTGAATTTTGATCATGGGCATGCTGCACGGGTCATAAGTGTGAAAATGGTCACAAGTCACTCTTTTCAATGCCGTTGTGATTTCGAATGGTCACGAAGAAACTGTTCTAAGTCAAGGATTACCTGTATAGCAATTATTTGTGATGACTTAATATTAGGACATTGATACAACACTAGCTCTCATTTAGCAAAAGCTGTCTAAATCTTGATCACCACTGGAATTTGTAATAAAGAAAATAAGAAATAGAAAAATTCATTCACAGTTGGCAAAGGGAATTCAAAGAAATCAAATTGTGCTAATGAAGATAGCATTGCTATGGGTTCTGCTTACTATGCACATGCTTTCCACTATATTTTGGATAAGGATGTTCCACTTATCTAACCTGGGAAAATTAGACTAATGGTCTACCCCAGAGGTTCCCAATCTTTTTCGGTTTGCGGCTCCCATAACACTTCGGATTTTTTCCGCGGCTCCCTTAATAGGTACATCCTATTTTTTTTTAATTTTTGACTTTTTAAGGATTTGGAAATCTACTTTTTAGTTCGTTAAGGTTAGGTTAATTGAAAAATAAATTAAACACGAGCTTTAAATTCACAATTTATTGAATATCGTTTAATGATTTAAAATTATAAATGGGATGGATGGGCTTGTTGTTCGCTGCACAACTTCTCAAATCTTGGATCAGAAAAATAGCTTTTGAAAAGTAACTTAACCACCACACTAGCCCAGTGGTGGGCAACCTTTTTTTTCAACTGAGCCAAATCTCGCCAAAACCACGATTGAAATTTATTTGGAGAGCCGCTCTTGCTTAGCAACCAAAATTTTGGGCTCAATTGTGGTCATATGTTGGTTTTCTTTCTTTCTTTCATCTCTCTCTCCCACTTTCTTTCTTTTTTTCTTTTTCTTTCTCTCTCTCTCTCTCTGGCTCTTTCTCTCTCTCTCCCTCCCTCCCTCTCTGTCTCCCTCTGTCATTTTCTCTGGGTGTCTATCTGTCTCTCTCTCTCTCTGTATCTCTGTCTCTCTCTCCTCCTTCCCCCATCTCTGTCACTCTGTGTGTGTGGGTGTGTCTGTCTCTCACTCATTCACTTAATCACTCACTCTGTGTGTGTCTCTCTGTCTCTCTTTCTCCCCCTCCCTCCCCCTCTCTGTCTCTCTCTCTGTGTGTGTGTGTGTGTGTGTGTCCGTGTCCGTCTCTCTCCCCTCCCTTCCTCTCTCTCTGTCACTCTGTGTATGTGGGTGTGTCTGTCTCTCACTCATTCACTTAATCACTCACTCTGTGTGTGTCTCTCTCTCTCTGTCTGTCTATCTTTCTCTCCCTCCCTCCCCCTCTGTGTGTGTGTGTGTGTGTGTCTGTCTGTCTGTCAGTCTCTCTCTGATTCCCTCCCTCACTCCCTCTCTCTGTTCCTCTCTCTCTCTGTCTGTCTGTCTCACTCACACACACACACACACTGTGGTCACCACAGTGTGTGTGTGTGAGTGAGACAGACAGACAGAGAGAGGAACAGAGAGAGGGAGTGAGAGAGGGAATCAGAGAGAGACTGACAGAGACGAACCAGAGACGTACTTTTAGCTACCTGGCAGCGGCGTTTTGCCTTGGGGGGCTCCTCAGAACTTCCCAAGACTTCGGAGGGAAGTTTACAGCCCTCCCTCGGAATGCTTCGGAGGGAAGCTTCTCCAAAGGCGAGTGGCAACAAGTCTCCCAGGCTTTAATTTGCCGAGCTGTGCGCACGCACCTGTTTTCCACGGCGTGGAGCAGCGGCGAGATTCTGCGCGGCGAGCAATGATTCCAGGGGCCATCTGGGAAGATGAGGAACGCGAGGGGGACCCTGCCCCCCCCACTGATGCCCCCCGGAATCATCGCTCGCCGCCCAGAATCTCGCCGTTGCTCCACACCGTGGAAAACAGGCGCGCGCGTACAGCTCGGCAAATTTCAGCCTGGGAGACTTGTCATGCCCGGGCTTTTGCAGAAGCTTCCCTCCAAAGCCCGAGAGGAGGGAGGGAAGCGGGCGCCCGGCTTCGCGGCGCCCTTATGACGATATCGCGGCTCCCCAGGGAACCGCGGCGCACACTTTGGGAATCACTGGTCTACCCTATAGTTCCCATTCTAAAGGAGCAACCCAAGGAGGAAAAACAAACTTCTTACTGCTTTGCATGTAAGTTCTATGAATCAATGGTAGTTATATATAGGTAGGAACACAAAATATTGGAAAGGAAAATTATCTCACTTTCATCTCTATCAATCTGTCATACTTTTCTTTCTCACTTTCTCTAATTTCACTCTTTCAATCTATCCTATCCTATCTATCTATCTATCTATCTATCTATCTATCTATCTATCTATCTATCTATCTATCGTCTGTCTATCCATCCATCCGTCCGTCCGTCCGTCCGTCCGTCTGTCTGTCTGTCTATCTATCTCCTATTTATAGGAGAAGAGTCCTCCGCTCCTCTGCTCGCAACAGAATACCTTATGCCACCAGATTTGAAATTTTGGGCTTAAACAATTTAAAACTTTGCTGCCCTCAGTCTGACCTAAGTGTAGTACATAAAATTATCTGCTACAATGTCCTACCTGTCAATGACTACTTCAGCTTCAACCACAACAATATATGAGCACACAATAGTTATAAACCTAAGGTAAATCACTCCAAACTCGATTGCAGAAAATATGACTTCAGCAACAGAGTGGTCAATGCCTGGAATGCACTATCTGACTCTGTGGTTTCTTCCCCAAACCTCCAAAACTTTAACCTTAGACTGTCTACTGTCGACCTCACCCCATTCCTACGAGGTCTGTAAGGGGTGTGCATAAGTGCACCAATGTGCCTACCATTCCTGTCCTAATGTTCCTTTTTATTCATATCCATTTCATGTATGCAAAATAATGTTTATGCTTATATATGTTATCTAATACATGATGAAATAAATAAAATTATCTGTCTGTCTATCTATCTATCTATCTATCTATCTATCTATCTATCTATCTATCATCTATCTATCTATCTATCTCATCTCTCTATCCATCTGTGTATCTCTCTCTCCTTTCCATCAGGACCACGAGTGATATATAAAATAAAACAAACAGCCATGTACATAGCCTGAAAAGGAAAAGTCCAGAAAGCCAACACAATCTAATAGCCTAAAACATCCCTCTGAGTTCATCACCCACTCTAGCCCAAAGATCGGCAGAAGAATGAGGTGTAACATCTCCTTTAGTGCAAGTGAGAATGATATAGATCTCAGACTCCTGGATCTGTATCATGGTTGCCATGAATTAGATTCTGGCAGAAGTCTGCCAATCATTAGTGGTGCAGCAATCACACAGACCTAATTTTATATAAGTGCCAAATGGTTTTCACTGAAGTGTCAACCAAAACAGAAAGAGCACTTTCAGTCTCAATTGCTGTTGACATCCTGAAGGGTTTCGTTTCTCCCACAGCAGAGATATTATTCCCATATTTTGGTTAGACATGTCAACACAACCTACACATTCTGAAAAATAATCAAGATAATGCCCTTGAATGGTTGAAAGATAAGTGTGAGTGAATGTGTCTGTCTATAGGTAAATAAATAAGGCATGTATACAAATATCCATAAATACCGAGATTGCTTGAGTTCAGATACAATTTTTTCTGTTGTTTCTTCTAAATGTTACATGTTTTCACTGTTAGTTCTAGAATACTGCAAAATATACACGTATAGACTTATTGTTAACATAGATATGATCTTTGCATATAAAATTATGGTATTATAATATTTATAGTGCACATTTAGTTATTGATAGATCCAGAGACAATCTATTTTATGGTGATTGCAACAGAACAGATTTCAAAAAATGTCTAAAGTGAAAATTAGTAGAGTACTTGTTTAATTTCTAAGAGCTTTGGCTGAAGGGGCTGAAGTCCTTATATACAGATTGCAATAGCACCACAAGACAAAGTTAAGAATAACTGTAGATTGTTTACATTCAAAATACTCCTTTAAGATCACAGCTTTAGACAGACTAGCAATCAGTGACACTAAAAGGAGTAAAAGGCTTAAAATTTCATTTTTCTCTTCACAAGATTGTTTCTCTTTTTAAAAACATGTACCTGGAGGTAATCAGATGTCCCATTTCTCTTAAATTACAGCCACAATGAGATTAATATGTGTCACAAACCACAAGAGTTATGGAATATCTAGATTCTAAAGATAAAGATATAGGAACAGAATAAACCATAAGAAAGTCTACATCAATGGAGTTAAAGAAGCAATCATAATATTGCCATGTACTTCTGAACTCCTTACAGCAGGTCTCTGGAGAATCAGCCATTATGGTTGGTGAGCTAGTACATGAAAAAGTGCATGTTGGCCTGTTGGAAACTCTCCAATGGCTCTGTGGGAGAAAGAAATAAGAAATGAGAGCAGAAGGGTAATGCAATATGCTGTTGGACAGTGCCAGCGTCTTTAAACATTTGTTTATTGAGTAATTTATCTCTGGCACATTAGGAGGTCTTTAAACAGATCTGTGCTAGAACGGAATAATTGTTGTTCCTCTGATTAAGTTGAAACGCATACAGATGTATGATTAACAGGACACAGTATTTATATAATATTCTCATATCATATAAATAGAGTGGCTGTGTACACGACTAAGGACAGAGCTTATGAATCATTCATACAGTTTATAGGCTGAGTGAAATTTGGCTCCAACTTCAACATTATAATCTCTAACCAAATAAAGAAAAATGGGAAAAGAAAGGGACTTTTGCAACTATACAGTATGCGGCAAGAAAGCTCAAATTCATATTTACCATTGAAAAAGTCAGAATTGTCAGCAATACAGTTATTATTGTCCCAAACATGATTATTTGTAGCCACAATTGGTTTTGCATTATTTTTGGTAATAGGGAGAATTATTTGAGGTATACTAAAGATACGTGTTCAAAGATATAACACGCCTTTATATGGGATTGAAAACTGGAACCAATTTTCAATCATTTGCTCTGCATTTAGTATATTTACGTTTGAGTTGGAACAAAAAAAAAGTCCAGGATTGGCTTGATATCTATGTAGACCATGAATTTATCAACCTGGTTATAAAGTAATATTCTAAATGCCCCTACCCTACAGAAATTGCAATTTAGATTTCAGTTGTTGGAGATTTAAACATTTCAGGTCCATGGATCAGTGCCAGAGGAGAAAAACTAATTTGTGTTTCTTATACATGCCGTGTGTTTTATATATTTGAATTATTTATTTTCTTTAATATATTCTCTGGCCCATTGACAGATGTCCAGCAGTGGCTTGCAAAAGACTAAAATTGTAATAAAATAAATCCAAACAGAAATGTTAAAGCAAAAAAACCCTGACAGTCTAATACCAAGAACAGTATAACATGAAGAGAAATAGAGACAAACGTAAGTCTCTGTAAGAGACAGGAAAATAAAATAGATGCTTCATACTGATATAAACAAATATATTTCTTTCTTTCAGTTTCAATTCTTTCATATTTCATTCATCCAGAAAAAATATATTTTGTAAGGATTCTTACAACAGTTTTTTGTTGTAAAAAGTCAATTTTCCCTTGGGGAGAGGGGGCGGTCTATAAATTCAATAAATAAATTCAATAAATTCAATAAATTCAATAAATTAAATAAATAAATAAATAAATAAATAAATAGATAAATAAATAAATTTCATAAGAAATTATATAAAAGAGGCAACAAAAGAGGTAGCTTCAGTATATAAATAAAACCTGAAAAGACATTTTTCTATCATAACTTCAGATCAAGTGAAAATCTGTTCCAAGGAGAATTTATTTATTAATGTACTGCCTATATGGTTATTGTAGACAAAAGTTAACTACAAAATGCCTGCTATCTCTTTCCTTAAAAGTATTACCTATTACTTTTCAAATTTTATTTAAAAAATTACAAATGTTTGAAATAGGCAAAACTTCCCACTTTAATCACTGAGGCTACCATACAACATCACTTACCAATCTCTCCTATAGCCCAATTTATTTCTCTTGAGATAGATCAACCTCTCAATTTCAACTTCACTCAGTTCCCTTTTTCTTTTATTTTCACAACAGTATGCTGTGAAACAATATTGACTTCTTGAAATGATTGTCTAGAGAAACTCATATGACCTTTACTGAGATTAAATGTAGACAAAGATTTTTGATCAGTGTTTCTCAATATCAACCTGTTTCAAATTCTTGAAAGGTACTAATGTTTCATAGGACATGAACCTTTCACTATAAGTCCATAGGCAGACATTTTGCTCTACAGGCTTTGCTCGTCCAGAAAACTCTTTATTTAGAGAAACAAGAAGGTAAGGGAAAGATTTCTAAAGAATTTATAAATTTATACAGATATTTTTGGCTAATTTTCAGGAATCAATGATTAATCATATTAGCCAGTGCTTTGTGCTCAGGTAGAATAATAATAGTGGTGGGACATTATGCAACTGTGGTTTGTTCATTTGTTTTGCTCTTTGGGAAAGGTAGTTGGTTATTCGGTAGATGTTGGCATTATCTTTGGTATTGTTTTGGAGGCTGATTCTTTACAGAAAATTCCAGTTCTACCAAAAGTTATTTCCCATTATACTATGAATATACTCTAATGTCTAATAGCTTTTTCTTCACATAGGCCTGCTCATAAATGTTCCATGGCAGTTATTATCCTACCCCACTAAGTAATCTTGCGTAACATTAGCATTTCAGGAATTGTGTTGATTATATTATTATATAATGTATTATGTGTATATTGCAATTTTTTTTTAAATTGACTAACTCATATTTTAGAATTGCAATATTACAAAAGAACAAGAACTGGTACTGATATTAGACAGAATGCTAATGAAGATCCTGAGATTTAAAAGTCTGTAGAGACTGTCAATCATCCAGTTCATGGTTGTCCCAAAGGTGCTTTTTCAGGACTGGACTTGTTTTTTCTTTGAAGATGTTTCACTTCCCATCCAAGAAGCTTCTTCAGCTCTGACAGGATAGTGACAAATGGATCTTGTCCATTTATATTTTATCCTCTCAGAGCTGAAGAAGCTTCTTGGATGAGAAGCAGAATGTCTTCAAAGAAAAAACAAGAAAGTACAGTTGCCTCCTGAAAAAACATCTTTGGGATATCCTGAGATTTAGTATCCTCTTCCATGCCATTTGTCCCCTCTAACCTTTAGGAAATTTCACCTCAGTGGTATGGTGTAGACAGAGCAGAAAACCCTCAATTCCATACTTGATCTTAGCTAAAAGGCTGAGAAAACCCTCAATTCCTGTCCTACTTTAGGCATTAAAGTCATCATTATCTCTCAACTGTAAGGAAAAGGGAATGGCAAACTATTTCCTTAAAATGTTGCCAAGAAAACTACAGAAACGTGTCCAGGCAGTTGCTAGGAGTCAAGACAGACAGGAAGACACAAAATGTATATTTATTTATCCTTCTATATCCTTCCAATTGATATAAATTCTGCATGGTGCAAATGGACTGCCATAATTTCTAACAAAGACAAATATTAGAAGAGGGACCTAAGAATTCTGTCAAGGATTCTTGTTCCACAGTACAATTCTGCCCAGTGTTCTCTAATATGTAGAAAAATTATTAAGATATACTTTAACTCTACAAAGTACTGTAAAATACGCTCCTTGATTTATAAAATAAATCAAATACTTTCAACAGGGAATTAAACTCTATCTCCAAAATAAGGCTCTCTGAGATCACTCAGAGGAATTTTCATGTTACTAGTTTACTTAGGAGTATTTTAAATATAATGATACATTAGTAAGAAAATTTATATGGAGAGGAAGGAACCTAGATTATCTTTAAATCATAGTTTCCTATGATGAAGATTTCTTTATCATTGGGCATTCATTTTGACTCCATTTTGTCAGGGAATTCGAGTGATCCCAAAATAGTTATGGAGACAATTTGTTGTTGTTAGTTGTGAAATCATGTCTGACCCATCATAACCCCTGGACAATGTTCCTCCAGGCCTTCCTGTCCTCTACCATCCTCTGGAGTCCATTGAAGCTCACGCCTACTGCTTCAGTGACCCCATCCAGCCACCTCATTTTCTGTTGTTCTCCTCTTCTTTGCCCTCAATCTTTCCCAGCATTTGGCTCTTCTCCAGTGACTCCTTCCTTCTCATTAGGTGACCAAAGTATTTAAGTTTCATCTTCAGGATCTGGCCTTCTAAAGAGCCGTCAGGGTTGATCTCCTCTAGGATTAACCAGTTTTATCACCTTGCAGTCCAAGGGACTCGCAGGAGTCTTTTCCAGCACCATAGTTCAAAGGCCTCAATTCTTTGGCACTCAGTCTTTCTTATGGTACAACTTTCAGAACCATACATTGCAACTGGGAAAACCATAGCCTTGACTATATGCACTTTTGTTGGCAGGGTGATGTCTCTGATTTTTAGTATGCTGTCTAGATTTGCCATAGCTTTCCTTCCCAGGAGCATGCATCTTTTAATTTCTTGGCTGCAGTCCCCATCTGCAGTGATCTTGGAGCCCAGGAAAATAAAATCTGTCACTACCCCCATTACTTCCCCATCCATTTGCCAGGAATTGAGAGTGCCGGATGCCATGTTCTTAGTTTTCTTAATGATGAGTTTCAAGCCAATTTTTGCACTCTTCTTCTTCAAGAGGCTCTTTAGTTCCTCTTCACTTTCTGCCATTAGAGTGGTATCATCTGGATATCCGAAGTTGTTGATATTTTTCCCGGCAATTTTAATTCCAACTTTTGATTCATCTAGCCCCGCCTTTCTTATGATGTGCTCGGCATATAAGTTAAATAGGCAGGACGTCGGTATGCAGCCTTGCTAGACTCCTTTCCCAATTTTGAACCAATCAGTGGTTCCGTGTCCTATTCTCATGGTTGCTTCTTGACCCGCATATAGCTCAAATAAGATGGTCTGGTACTCCCATCTCTTTAAGAACTTGCCACAATTTGTTGTGATTCACCCAAAGGCTTTAGCATAGTCAATGAAGCAGATGTTTTTCTGGAACTCCTGACACTATGAGAAAGCTATTATTGGATCCTCTTTGAAATAGTAACAGCACTTGGTTTCTGAGTTAAGATTCTATTGTAGTTTGAGCATTAAGGTGACAAGGCTCATTTTCAAGATAACCCTTATTCACATGTTTAAGATTTTGGGATAATCGCAGTCTGAAAATGCAGATAATCTTTACCTAAAAAAATATGTGACTTTGTAGAATCACTACCACTGATAGAGGGCCACTTCTATGCTGTATCATGGTGTGCCCCATTGTTGTTCCATTTCGTTTAATATTCATAAATATCTTAGCATGGTTTTGAAAAGTGCAATATGATTTTAAAATATGTATGTGATTCTGAACAATTTACCAAAATTTGGAATCTATCAATATATGAAGATCTATCAAACTTGAGAGTTGGATTTACTGTTACTTTTTTCAAGTGAAAGACTCTTCCACCCTAGATTTACAATTTTGGATTGTTCTCCATGTTGTCAAGGTTTAATGCTATTTTAAAAATCTGAGTTAATTTTTATATATGTTTTCTACTTTTTCTTTAATTTCTTCCCTTTTTATGTTTTTTGTTTTTGTTTTTATAACTTTCTCTCCTTTTCTCTGTATTGTTAATTTTTTCTTTAATAATTTGTTTAGGAACGAGAGGGTACTGCAAGATCCCTGCAGCAAAACCCCAAATGACCATCAGATGGCAACAATGAGAGTTTTATAAGAGCATTTACTCTCATGTAGTAGTCTTCCAAATGTTTGCAGCCCCATTCATTACTCTATATGTAATGAGTCTGTAGGCTGATGTCAGAAACAGGGTCATTATGATCAGAGGAGTTTTTGAGGTTTGCAGCCGTACTCCTATCTGACAGTTCAGCGTAATGTCATGGCATGAGAATGCTGCTCTTCAGATCCTATCCTTGAACACCGCCTTATGTTGAAAGTTTCCTACTTGTAAAAACAAAGATCACATGGCTGTAGATCATCAGGAAGGAATTAGAATGGAACCTAAGGTCAGAGAATGTTTTCTATGGAGGAGTGGGGAAACACCCCCCCCCCCAATGCTACATCCTTATTTTGAAGAAAAAAAATACATGTCCTGAAAGGCTGTACCTTACTATTATTTTGAATATTCATCTCAGTCAATTGTGAGCCATTTTTCAATTTATTTTTCTTTACATCTTGGACACACCATGTAGATGGGGCTTATAAATTATGTACTGTAAACCTAGGCACGTGAATCCATATCCCTTTGCTCACTGACTTTCTCTCTCTCTCTCTCTCTTTCTCCAAAGTGTAAAGACTGGTAAGGCCATGATGGTACCCTACACTAAATGCTTTGTTTCTGCCAACCTTCTGCATTTGCAGTCATAATCAGCATAGTATCACATTAAAGCTTGGCTTCATACATATTCTATTTTCCTCCAACAGTTGGTTTTCCTCTGATTAAAAGATCACATATTGGTTGGTTCAACTGTAGATCAAACTTCTTTTAACATGGATATGAATAATTATATATAATTATATGTAATTAAATAGACAATTTATTATGATGCACATGGACACTGAGGTGGCTGGGGAAGGGCACAAATGGAATTTCATGCTGTTTCTTTGGCTAGAACTTGCAATTTTTACGCCTGGAGAAAAAGCCTATTTATGCATGTTTCTTTTCTATTGGCAATTATATAACTTGCCTTGTTTGTAGAGCACAAACTGTTCTAAAAACAATTAAAGCAAAGGATAGCGCATGGTTAAAATTGCGGAATATTCTTATTCACAGGCAGACCTACAGCTATTCTAAGGGAACACAGTGTCAAGGAGGACAAACTAACTCAATGAGGTGGATGCAACTAATAAGGTTTCAATATTTGTTCCATTTACTATATAGCAGGTTAAAGTAAATGGGTAACTTTCAAAGCCAATATAAATTTCCCCAGAGCAAACATTCCAAGGAACAGACTCAAAGGATAATTTCCACAAGGTTTGTATGGTGCTGCAGCTTTGGTACAGCATCATGCTGAAGAAATAGTGTTGCAATGACATGGATACCTCTTCATTCTGAAGCCTCTGGGAACTGAAGGTGAATTAAGGACATTTAACTGAGGGGTTTAGTTCAGCAGAACACACACATACAGACACTGTTGGACCTTTCTTTTGGTAAACATTGCATGACTTCAAAGCTGATAAAGTAAAATCAGCCCTGACACATGAAATGTGATCCAGGGTGTATGAGCGCTTTTAAAAATCAATTAAAACCTCCTCCTTCAATTTTAAATTTTAAATTGTTCTAATAATTATTTTGATACAACTATTCTCCTGAAATGCCTAAAGCTATTAAGAGTCTTGAAAACATGAAGTAACTGAAAGCAGATGTAATTGGCAATAGTAAAATTGACTTAATTTGTTTGCATTGTTTGGCCTAAATGTCTATTAAATTATACATGCATTTCTTTATAATTTAGTCAAAGGAATGTGACTGACTGAATATGTCATGTATTAGGTGGAGTACAACATTAGGTATATGCATATGCACACACAAACATACACACACACAAATACAAACAGCCACACAATTTGGTTTAATGTAGCTACATTCCAATTTTTATTAAATTTTCACATTATATCAGCTGTAAAATTGTAATGATAACACATCTGTCTGCCTGGATATTTACAACCGATCTGGCCCATAAACAAATGCAGAGACCATGATTTAAAATAGCTTACCTGGCTGATAATAGCTGAATAAATATTTTAATAGCATCAATAATGTTAGACTACCTCAGGCAGTCCATCAAATACATGCTGAAAACATTAATGAATGGACTAGAGAATTTGGGGAATCCTTGCCTTGCAGAAACATATACAAAGTACTTTGGAAAAGGGCATCTCTATTAAATGATTGGAAATGCTGCTTGAGGTATGTCTATCCGCCAGAATACAGCCTTCCCCATGCAAAGTTAATCTGTAAAATCAGTTGGAAATCTGAGTATGCGAACTCTAACTTCAATATCTTCCACTACCACAATATACAATTCCTATTGCAGACTACATCTTGATATAATAGTCGAATCTCCTGAGATTTTGAAGCACAAGAACAAATTGGAATATGCAATATTCCCATCTTAAACTGTTTCATTACAGCTTGTTGCACAGTCAGCCAGATGTTCAGACTGAATTTGGCATTTTGATCCACCTATCGAAGGGTCTGACATAGGCAGGTGTTGTTTGATGGTGCTAAAGGTATTGTTGCAGGATGTAAGCTGTTCCAAGTAAAGCTGACTTTTGCAATCGATTGATGGTGATTTTATCTATGCTAATGGTGTTTAAGTGGTTTTGGGATTGCACCAAGCTGCCAATTACTGTTGGGGCAACCTTTGCTTTCTTTTTCTCACAGTCGTTCTGTGAGAAGTTCTATTTCTATTTGTATTTTGGTATTTTCTCCAGTTCCTTCTCTTCTCGTCTGCTGTCTCTAGATACTGCCACATCTACTATCCAAACTTTTTTGTCTTTCTGGTTCATCACACAGTCAGCCAGATGTTCAGGTTGGACTTTTAGCCACCCATCGAGTCCGTCCCAAGGACCTGGGATTCTAATTATTATTACCATTACTGAATTTCCATGCTAAAAGCAGTATTTTATCAATATTAAAATACACACAACAGTTATCACATTGGTTGTGGGGTTTATTTTTTGAAAAGGTTGGAGTTGGTTAAATTTAAACCTGTGCATCTTGCAAATTCTAAACAGCAGAACGAAAGCCTATAGGAAAATTGTTAAGAGCTGTTTTATTGCATTGAAACTCATTCTTTAGATCACTCAGTTTTCCAACTTCAGCAGAAATAATCTTCAGTATATTATAAGATAGAACTTCTAATACATATTACATTATTATGCAATGCAAAAGGTGTTAGATTTTACAGACTCAACAAAAATCTGTTCTCCAAATAATACTGAATGTTTCTGATGTTTCTCCAAAACTACAGAATTTCAATACTTCCTAGACTGAATTTTTAGGACATTGGCACAGACATTCTTCACTGGCATTCTCTGACGAAAATTCCTTGGAGTAAATTCTAGCTGGGCATCCAGGATATTCTTAGCATAGACTGCACCCCTCAGGGAGATGTCTCTATAGCTAATCATTCCTATTTTCTCAAGGAACAAAAATGGGTGTGTTTAAATAAATAAGGAAGTAAATAAGTAAGTAAACAAACAAACATATTATCTTTATTAAATTGGTGCGAGAGATAGATCGCATGGCAAAATCTTGTAGTGCTATTGAGCCAAACAATGCTGAGGTGCACCTTTAGAACACACCGTCGTAGAAGAGTCAGTCCTGATAGGCAAGTCACAGAAGAGACTAAATGTAATGTGTTAGAGATGAAATGGCAATCTGTTCTAGTGTTTTGACAAAAAAAAAGCCTAAGTTCCACTCAAAGATGAAGTCAACGTGCTTGCAAAGAGCAGCAACCCATGTTGAAAGGTGTCCAGCAAGACACTGGAAAAAATAGAGAGTGAATATAAATAACACTAATGCTTATAATAAGGTATGCAGTGGCTCAGTGGTTAAGATGCTGAGCTTGTCGATCAGTAAGTTTGGCAGTTCGAATCCTTAGCACTGCATAACGGAGTGAGCTCCCGTTACTTGTCCCAGCTTCTGCCAACCTAGCAGTTTGAATGCATGTAAAAATGCAATTTGAAAAATAGGAACTACCTTTGGTGGGAAGGTAACAGCCCTCCATGCATCTTCAGTGTTTAGTCATGCCGATCACATGACCACAGAGATGTCTTCAGACTGCACTGGCTCTTCGGCTTTGAAACGGAGATGAGCACCGCCCCCTAGAGTTGGGAACGACTAGCACATATGTGTGAGGAGAACCTTTACTTTTACCTTAATGCTTACAATATGGTTGAATGAAAGCTGTAGCTTGCAAATGTGGCCAGAGGCAAAAAGGAAGCTTGATGTTGCAAATACATGAATGCAATTGGTAGATGGAATGCCAAAAACATGAATGAAAGACAAACTTGATTGAAGTAAACATAAATGTTTTATTTACCAAAATAAACAGAACTTATCTAGAGACAGTTTCAAGATAATTTTGAGCTGATTCTAATGCATATATTCTTTGATATCACTTCATTGCCTCGAAGCCAACCAAGAATTATTAAAGTAGGAGCTTTTGAAGAGGTGGTCAGGGACATTAACTCATATTAAGGAAGCATTATGTTGTGAAACAATTGCAAAATAATTATTTGAATTGGACATATTTTCCCCTGTAATGGGGTGGCCAGTTGTACACTTTTGGAAATTTATAGACCAGATATGATGTAGTACAATGCTGTAATATTATGTAATAATATATGTCCATTTATTGTGAGATTAAGGAGTTTTCATTGTGTTTTCTGACTGCTAGCACATATATTCTGTTCTATTGGAAGAAATAATTACATTATTCAGGCTACTGGGTGGATCTGATGTTGGGGTCTCCTTTACTTAGAGTCATTCCTTTTGTGACTGCCACTCATTGTAGTGACAAAACCTGACAGCATTGACCTGGATCCTTTTCAACTAACATCTTGAAACAAACTTTAGAATATTGTCCAATGTTAACCTCCTTACTTAACTAACTCAGCACCATTTAATGTTTCTTTCCATGCTTTCCTGGTTCAAATGCTCCGCTTAACATCATGGAAATAGCTTGTTTTGTCTTATCTTGGGGGGAAATGAATTTTGTTGAGGGGCCAATAAGGCACTTTTATTTTTTACTTTCTCTTCCTCCTTGCCTATAACTCCATGCTCTGTCACTAGAAAAAGATGAGCTATCTGTTAGTTTTCATAAACACCAAATGTTTTAACTACAATTTGTACCTATGTCCTAGCCTTCTAAGCCTGAATGAGTTCAGCATCATTCTTGCATTTTATCAATTTATCCCAAGTACTGCATTATTTTTCTATTAGACTGAAAGCTACTCAGGACATGAACTGAGTCTCTTATGGGCTGTGTAATGTGCTATGTATACTCAAGGCGTTCCATAAATAATTATGGAGCAGTTTGATTTCATTAATTCAAAACTGTCTAAATATAAATGTGTCTTGGATGGCTACATTTATGTTCCTACTTTATCTGAGTCTGGTCATTAAGTGCACTAAAAGGCATTTATTTAAAGATTACTGATTGGAGTGACTGGCAGCTCATCCTTGGATAGACACACGTTATATACTATTCTTACGGGATTGAAACAAAAAAGATGAATCTTTGCACGATCAGATTAAACCACCACCACAACTGTTGTCCTTTGATTACATCAAGCACAGAAGATTAGAATATTAAAACAACTATGGTGTGAAATTAAAATCTTTTCATTTATAAGGGGAAAGTGTTCCAGGCACACAGACAACTAGTTATGCAGGAGTGGAATAAATACAAACCAGAATGTTAGAAGGGCCCCTAGAGAGTCAATAATTCTGCAAATATAACTTATTCAGTGTATTCAGAAAAAACACCATATTTAACCAGTTTTCAGATATTCATTTGCATATCGTCCTTTATTAGGATTTTTCCCTGTCCCTTTTATTCTTCTTTGGATGTAGATCCAATATAATCCAATTGAATTTTTATGGCAGTGTGTGTGTATTAATAATTTAATTAAACAATTGGTACAGTGGTCCAATCAAGTATTATGGAAGGTTAGCAGCATTGGAGTCATCTAAACTTTGAGGGGGTGGGGGTATATCATTCCAAAGGACAGGCAACATATTAGACAGGACACTTTTTATGCATCCCACTATTGTCATTGTTTCATAAAAAGGATCTGAAGCACAGCCCATCAGATCTCATGGAATGGAACGAACCATTTGGAGACAGGAAGGCCTACAAACTGCCTGGCTAGGAAAGTGGTAACTAGCACCTTGAATTGCACCTTGAAGCTTATAGAGAGCCAGTGCAGCTCATGCAGAAGTGATGCTACATAGTTGAACCATGAAGTGCCCTGAACTACCTGTGAAATGAATTCTGGACCACTGTGGCTTACAGATGGTTTTCAAAGGAATCCCCATGTCCGGTGTATTGCAATAGTTGAAGTGGGAGGTTTCAAAGTATGGGTGATCCTAAAATGCTCCCCATTCACAACCCCAGAAGCCCCAAAAGTGGACCTTCCCTACTGCAGAAACTGCTCTTGGTAATGAGGTTCCCCTGAGTTCCAGATTGCTCCCACCTGCTGGTATTTTAAAGGATATAGATTTTTTTTTTTGCCATCCTTGTCATCATTACTATTAATTTTTGTCTATCATATTTTCCTTGTTTTTATTGTTATCTTCCCAGAGCTGTTGAGAGTCATGTATCATCATCATAATCTTCATCATCTCCAAATTTTATTAAGTTAGCTATAGTTCTGCTATAATCAAATTGCTTTAAACTGCAAAACTTTTCTAGGATCTAAGTGGATGTAATATGAGTAGAATTGAGAATAGTATTTAGAAGCATTTTTTACTGGTATATAATCACTCTCTGATTCTTAATGGCAATAAACCTTAGGTTCTCTAAATAGTTTGTAAGTTTGCTCTCTTTGAATAAATTTAATGGGAAAAATTATAATGAGACTGCAGCTGAACTGTTTCCCTGAATTTATAAGGAAAATATAAATTGAACCCTGATGAGTTATGTAGACACATGTATTCAATATTCTTGATATATTACAAAAATGACTTACCATTTCCTTGTTCTGAGATATGTTTTTGATATCCCAGTAGCTTATTTTTAGAATTTCCAGATGTTCCTCCATCCAAAAGCCAGAAAGTCTGACCTTGCTTACCTTTTCAGTCAGCCAAGGTCAATGAAAGAAAGTTGCTCTGAATAGGTTGCTTTACTCTATCAATAAAGGGCTTCACTGCTTCGTTATCTGAAGGCAAAATCAGCTCATTAATAATTAAGATTCTTAGAGATGCAGAAATAGTGGTAGGCTACATAGTTTAGATTGTGGAATTCATTCAAAAAACTGCAGGTTTGAATATCATATTTTGTTAACTTAAAAGTTAACAACAAAAAAAGCCCACTATATTGGAAAATTCAAATTTAAACCACGCTGCCAAGCTTGGAAAGTTTGCTTGAGAACACTTTAAATTGCTACTAAAAGATAGCCAAGTAAATCTAGGGAAAGCCAAATCCTATGAATTGACTAATGTGTTGCTGCAATTCTAGAGCTCTTCTTAGAAAACACATAATTAGAAAGGGAAATGCAAATATTATATGTGCATACTGAAGTTGTCATTAGCATATTTGGGAAGAAAACCAACATAAATTCTTTGTGTAACAGGGAATCTTTATGTAACATTAAATCCATTTTATGTACTTAGTATAAATTATGGATAATATCAGACCAGGTTATTGAGATTTGATATATGCTGATTTTCACAAATACCACCAGAATAATATTAGTCCAATTTTTTTTTACAGTTTATGCTGAAATCTGCGGAGACCGTTCTAAAGTGATACTCAACATCAAGTTCTCTTTCCTTCAAAATTTCAATCTTCTCAATAGGATTGAATGACACTTATGGAAAAGTGGAGAGCTACATCTCTACCTCTCTTATCAAAAACTTTGAGTACCTGTGCCTTCTGTGGCTACTTCTCTTTGATAGAAAATTCCCCCATTATATTTGCACGCATATGCAGAAGACAGAGAGAGCCAGTGAAGCACCAGCATGGATTATATGGCAGTTATTAAAAGTACAGGCACCTGAGGGTAGAACAAGAAGCAATGGGTGGAAACTAATCAAGGAAAGAAGCAACTTAGAACTGAGGAGAAATTTCCTGACAGTTGGAACAATTAATCAGTGGAACAGCTTGCCTCCAGAAGTTGTGAATGCCCCAACACTGGAAGTCTTTAAGAAGATGTTGGATAGCCATTTGCCTGGAACGGTATAGGGTTTCCTGGCTAGGCAGGGGGTTGGACTAGAAGGCCTCCAAGGTCCCTTCCAACTCTACTATTGTATTGTATTGTATTGTACAGTGAGATAATCCTTGATTTACAACCAATTGTTTACTGACCATTTAAAATTACAACACTGGAAAAAGTGACCCATTGACAAACCTGTCTCAGCTTGAACCTCCAATTAAGAAAGATTGTGAACTCCATTTCATTTGAGAAAGGTATAGTTTACTAGAAGTCAAGTGAATTACAATAGTTCAAAGCCAGAACTGAAGATTGCGCGCCAAAAGTCTCCAAGTGTAACTTTTCCTTCCCATCCCTGGCTTTCCATGTCCAATCAAATTCAAATAAGATATTTTCACATCAGGTGTAGGTTTGGTATGGAGCTGCATTGTGTTCTCAGCTGTCGGACCTTGAAGCTTATTCTGAAGAGATGCAGTGAATTTTCATTTTCCCTGAAGCCTCCTCCATCACATCTAGTCTCTTGGTTCATGGCTGTTGGAAGCAAAAACAAGTGGCAGCTGACACTCATAACAGGTCCTTGCACTTACGATCATTGCATTAAAATTTGGACATTGGCAACCAGCATGTAATTACGATGTTGCATCATCCTGGGGTCATGTGATTGCCATTTGAGACCTTCCCAAGTAAAGTCAATGGGGAAGTCATATTCACGTAACGTCCATGTGATTCACTTAACAACTGCAGCAATTCATTTAGCAACCATGGCAAGAAAGGCTGTAGAAGCATGTGCAACTCACTTAAAAACCTGTCTTGCTTAGCAATGGAAATTCTGTTCCCAACCTGTTTATACTGTGTGCCAAGGGAGAACATTATAAATGTATAACAATTGCTCTCTCATAAATCCAGAGAAGGACACCTACCAATAATTTATAAGGATCATGCTGATAATACTAATTTAGCAGTCGATCAGTTCAGAATAATGGCTCACAATAAGCAATTGAAATACATAACCAATTGCTTGTGTATTAGAATAGGTTTAAATACACCTCAATGTATCAAGCATGGCTTTGTAAATTATGCTTCCTATTCTCGGCAAGCAGGAGTTCATGCTTAATGTGGGGGAACAGCTAAATGTCTATTCTCTAGGGTGTGCATTTTTAAAAGTCCTTTCTAGGCTTTGAAAGGTGACAATGCTATTTCTTTAGTTACACAAATCTGACATTTAATCAAGGATGGTGGCAAAAAAGAGTCATTTTTGGTATTGGATGGATTTATCATTGATATTTTGAATTACTGGATGGCATAATTAAGATGCCTCTGTATTGCAGCCTTTTCCAAACCAGCCAGATGCATTGAGACAATATTTTTAGTCACCAGCACCCTTGGGATAAAGTGTATCACTTAAATGCTAGTTTTATATATATGTAGTTGTTCATAAATCTGTTTATTCTGATTTCTGCATTAATCTATGCATGGAATTTGACTAAAATATGCTTTTTTCCATCACAAAATATATAATTTCAAAGTGACAACTGCTTTGGCCTTTACTTTCCACATCCTCTCTAGTTTTTCCTTCAGGTCCTGGTCCTTTTCCAGCTTCTCATCCTCTTCCCATTGCTGTCTATTGGCACTGCTTCATCTGTCACCACTGATAATTTCTGGTCTTTTTCTACTACTGTGATGTCTGCTTGATTGGAAAGAAGCTACCTCTCTGTCTGGATCTCCATGTCCCTCTGGATCTTAGCCCTCTTCATGACTTCTGTGGAATCTCCCAATTGGACCTGAGCCGATACTCAGTGCAGATGTACACAATGCCAGCTATTTTATTCAACTGTTCAGTGTACGGTGTTCCAGGCTTACACCCTACTACGATGTGTAGGACTGTCTCTGCATAGTCTGCACCTGTGGCCCTATCTAATGTGATAGATCCCTGTTTCTATTTGAATGCTTAGAGGCTGTTCTTGTGCTGGTATGATCAATGCCTCAGGGCTGTCTTTTGCTCCAGTCCTTTCTAGCCACTGCTAGGATTTTGCTGTGTCAGGCACCTCAGCTGTCTGTCAACGGTACATTCCATGCAGGGCCTTGTCTTGCCAAGGTCAGGCTCCAAAACCCAGGAAGAATACCCAGAGTTATTTGCAAAATGATTATTTATGAAAATTATTTATTTATCAAAATTTTGAAATTTCACATCTGCCTCACAGAGGACTCTGAGTAGTGCATAAATACAATATTAACACATTAAAATTGTATATAAAATTTAAAAAGATGCAAGGATAATTAAAATTCAGTTTAAAAAGTTGATTAAAACACAGGGGAGAGGGGTGTGTGCTTCTCTCTGCCCCCTGAACAGGACAGTCATATTTTAAAGCCTTTCCAAGGGCCAAGAGTGTAGGGGCCCATCTCACCTTGGGAGGAAGGGGAGAATGTTCCAGATGGTTCCAGGGAAGGCTTTCTTATTTGACACCATCAATAAGAATCCTTTAACTGATAGGGTCCACAAATACCTTCTGTGTGTAATGGGATAGGATGAGCCAATGTAATGGGCTGAAGACAGTTCCATAGGTAACCTGGCCCTATGCCACGTCGGGCTTTAAATATGATAACCAACCCTTTGAATTCCCTCTCCCTTCCCCATAACACAGGGGTGTCCAAACTTGGGAACTTTAAGACTTGTGGACTTCAACTCCCAGAATTCCCCAGCCAGCATGGCTGGCTGGGGAATTCTGGGAGTTAAAGTCCACAAGTCTTAAAGTTCCCAAGTTTGGACACCCCTGCCATAACATCACCAAGCTGTGGTGGCACAGTGGCTAGAATGTAATGTTGCAGCCTAATTCTGCTGACAGCCAGCAGTTCGATTCTCACTGGCTCAAGATTGACTCAGCCTTTATTTATTAAAAATTACTGGACGCCCATCTCATGGTTTGACGGGGCTCTGATTAAAATGATATATACTGGGGTTATTTTCTTCAGTAATTTCAAATTCAATTCAGGTACAAGATAGTTTGCAGCACAAAGCACAGTATGATTCAAAGTTGTAACTAAGCAATGTTGTTGTTCTAGCAATACACCCATCAACACTTGGAAAACGTGAAAATATGTCAGCAATCAAGGAACAGCATACTAGTTGCTCTAAGATTATTTGCAGCATTACAAAACCATAGCTATTAAATGCCAGCATTCCTATTAAGTTTTCAGGCTACCATTATTAGTTTTACTTACGTCATCCATGCACTACTTCTAGTTCTCAGTCATTTATTTTTCAGCCAACTGCTCAAGTGACTCATCAATAGGAACATGGTAAAAAACCTCCTTTTTCTAAAAAAAATACAAAACAACAGTTGTGCTGAAGAATGGAAGGCATCTGAGTATTACACAAGATCATTTTTCAGTAAATATGTTTACTTATATTTTCTCTGCTGTTATAGGAACTAAAAAAACATTGTTGTTTTTCATCTCAGCCCTTAATGCATCTTAACTGAAGTATTGGCCTTTTAATATACTGTGTTTCCCCGAAAATAAGACAGGGTCTTACTTTCTTTTGACCCCCCCCCCAAATAAGCACTTTGGCTTATTTTTGGGGAGGTCTTATTATTTTTGAGGTGCAGGAGGTGGTGAGCATGGTCACCTCATGGCTATTGCTATGTTGCAATATTTTTGGGGGGAGCGCTTATTTTGGGGGGAGGGCTTATTTTAGTGCCTATGTTCAAAAGCCCGATTGGGCTTATTATCCAGGGAGGGCTTATTTTCAGTAAAACAGAGTATGAATATCAGAGATGACATATATATTCGACACTCGTTTTGTTCCCTGCCAGATGCACAACTATCTCTTCAGAAACCATCTGGCATCTCAGAACCATGTGCTGCTGTGTTTTTTTATAAAAAAACCCCTAGGCTAAATAAAAGAATAGAGATAGATCACCCACCACGCTCTATATTTCCCAACCATGGAGACCATAATCCATTGGGCAATACTGGACTTCAAGATTTAGTGACTGTAGTTTGGACAACAGATTTCCTGATGCCAGCAACTGTGGCTGGTATCTTCAGGGGCAAGGTGGCCTGCTATGCTCTAAAGATGCCAGATACAGTAGCCAATGAAATATCAGGAAATTTGTCATCTAGACCATGGTCACTAAACCCCGAAGCCCAAACTTGCCCAAGAGATGCTAGCCATGAAAGCCAACACCACTACAAACCAAATATGAAATGAAAATATGAAATCCAGCTGTTAAAATCAAAGCTGTTTCCTTTTTTGTGTGTGAGCTCCCGAGATCCCTTAGTAAGTGGAATACAGAAGAGAAATAAACTAGACTATATTTATATTAATTAATTTATGAATAAAATCAATTGGTATGCACAATTAATAATAGGTAATAAAAATAATAGTCGTACGGTAGGTGCTGCACTGATAGTTTTCTTGGCAAGAGCACGCACTGCAAGTGTTGCACAATCACAATTGCATGCTTAGATAAAATCTAGTATAAACTTAGGGACAGGATGCTTAATTCTTCAGTAAATAGAACATACCATCAGCAAATTAAAATTAACAAGGTATATCATGATAGTAAGGCCCATGGATTGCAGCTTCCATGCCTTTGGGGAGCCAACTAATTTGTATTCACTGTATTTATTCAGTCTGAACAGTATTTATTGCTGCCTGTCTAGTTTTCCAATTTAAGGAAGGTGCACTTAGGATAATAGAACTGCTCATCATTGCAACTTTTTTTTAGCAAGGTCTTCATCCTGATTTTCAGAAGTACATAGGTAGATGTACGCTTCTTAGAATTGACATGGTTTTCTGGATTATGACTCAAGATTTCCCATCCTCCCATTATAATTATGTAACTGCTTACAAGGATTTTTTTTTTAAAGAATATAGGCAATGGGTGTTTTTTTTTTTTTTTAATGAAGTGCATCTTTTGAAAAATAGAGACTGACAAGATGCAGTTGCCCATGGTAGTGAGGATGTCATAATTACATGTCAGGGAGGACAGGTAAGGGTGCCCTAAGTTTTATGAACAATATTTTTTGTTTTTGCACACATATGTTACTGCACATAACCTTTTGACCAAACAAAAGACAATCAGCACCCTCTCATATTATGTATATTCTGGATGCTGAAGATCTGTAGGTGGAAATCAGGTACAAGGGACCACAGTATATCTGCCTGAAATGCTACATGAAATCATCCCCCCCCCCCTATAAATGCTGAAATGAATTGAGCGTTGAGCTATATCCATGTATTTTTCTTGGCAACAATACATTATAAAAATGGTCCCAACCTTTTTGGCACTAGGAACCAGGAAATTTTTTTCCATGGACCTGGGGCTGGATGATTTGGGGATGATTCAAGCGCATTACATTTATTGTGCACTTTATTTCTATTGTTATTATATTGTAGCATATAATGAAATAATTCTACAACTCACCATAATGCAGAATTAGTGGGAGTTCTGAGCTCGTTTTCTTGCAACCAGACGGCCCCATCTGGGGGTGTTGGGAGACAGTGACACTCAAAGTATGTTGCTTAAGTCCAGTCAACTCCATAATTTCGTTTTGGTTGCTGTCACTGCAGAAAAACCTGCTTCACAAAGATAGGATTTTGAAAATAGAAGCAGGCTTTTCAGTGCTTTTGTGGCAATTTCAAGTTATTCTGCCTTGACTTTAACCCAAAAGTTTGGGGATTTGAAGTTGTCTCAAACATACTTCTAAGGCCATCATCAAACAGTTGATACTCTTCTTGCACAGACAAAGTCAATTCATTTGGCTTATTCACAGATGGGTTGCGGATCCTTTCTTTGGCTGTTTGGGAGTCTTTCGTGCTTGGGAAACTCGAGGACGGGTTTATTAACCCAGAGAGGTGGAGGAAGCGCACATTGAGGGGTTTTTTAATAAATTCTTTTTTAAAAATTGTAAGGGGTTCTAGGGGTGGGGTGGGGGAACCGGTTAGGAGGGATGGTAGAGCCAGGCACTTAGGTGTGGTCGAAAGAGGAGGGAGCGGAGTGGGGGAGGAGAGGGAAGATAGCATTCCTGTTCAGGGCTCCTTAATACCAACGGTCGTGGGGAGGGGCAGGTGTGAGGACAATTTAAGAACGCGTAGTCGGTTGGGAGACCGGGGCTTTTGGTCATTCCCGGTCGTTTGTACCAACCCCTGCATACTAGGTGGTCAGGATCTACAGACCCAAGGCCTGAGACTGCTGTTATGCAACGCGAGGTCCGTTGTCAATAAGGCCCCCCTCATTTACGATCTAATTTTGGAGGGGGAGCCGGACCTCGCCGGAATAACCGAGACCTGGTTGGGCCACGAGGGAGGTCTACCCCTTGTGGAAATGTGCCCACCAGGTTATCGAGCATTTCACCAGCCTCGGGCCCAGGGAAGGGGCGGTGGGGTAGCAGTGATTATCCGGGAAGACTTAGAGCCGAGAGAGTTCACCGTGCCGCAGACATCCGGGTGTGAGTCCCTCGTCGTGAGATGGGGCCCAGGGAGGCAGTTGGGCCTGCTGATAGTATACCTGGCTCCTCGCTATACATCAGCGGCCCTGCCCGAACTCCTTGAGCTGATCTCATCGGTGGCGGTTGAGACCCCCAAACTTTTAGTGATGGGGGATTTTAACCTGCCGTCGATGGGAGAAGCGTCTGAGGGGGTGCGGGAGTTCATGGCTTCCATGACAGCCATGGACCTGACCCAGTTAATTCAGGGTCCTACTCACGAGGGAGGCCACACCCTGGACCTTGTTTTTGTCTCTGGCCAGTGGACGAGTGATCTGGGAATAGGGGATCTAGACATTATTCCCCTGTCATGGTCGGATCACTCACTTCTCCGGCTGGACTTCCCTGGTGCTACCCCCCGCCGCGAGGAGGCGGAACTGGAAGGTATTAGATGGTTCCGCCCCAAGCGCCTGATGGAACCAGATAGGTTCCAGACGGAACTTGGGCCACCCCCTGTGGACCTGACCCGCCCCCGGGTGGAGGACCTGGTAGACGCATGGAATAGTGCGACTGCCGGGGCCCTAAACCGGGTGGCGCCTCTGCGGCCTCTCCTGCGGCGACGAACCACCCTGGCACCTTGGTTTACCGAGGAGCTAAGGGTGATGAAACGCCACAAGAGACGCCTAGAGAGTCGTTGGAGATCCTCCCGTTCCGAATTTGACCGAGCACAGGTACGAGCATATTTGAAGACGTACCTCG
The DNA here is from genome assembly GCF_964273705.1 of Natrix helvetica. Classification (NCBI taxonomy): domain Eukaryota; kingdom Metazoa; phylum Chordata; class Lepidosauria; order Squamata; family Natricidae; genus Natrix; species Natrix helvetica. The sequence goes on along the minus strand of NC_138548.1, from coordinate 275,140,969 downwards.
TGGCATTAAGAGCGGCCAAACGTCAACATTGTGCCGCTCTTATTGCGTCTGCAGATAACCGCCCTGCCGCCCTGTTTCGGGTGACCCGTTCCCTCTTGTTTGAGAGACCACGGGAAGCCCCACTACAGGGCAGAGCAGAGGAGTTTGGGAAATATCTACAGGACAAAGTCGCTCAAATCCGGACGGGATGGGCCCCTTTCAGTGGTCCAGTAGAGACGCCCGTGGCGAGTCTTGAGGGACCGCTCTGGGAGGAGTTCGACTCGGTTGCCATCGAGGATTTGGACAGGTTGCGTGGACGTCTGCGACCCACCACATGTTTATTGGACCCGTGTCCCTCCTGGCTTGTACTGGCATCCTGGGAGGTTACGCGCGACTGGCTCCTGGGCCTGGTGAACGCCTCGTTGGGTGAGGGGTCTCTACCGGCCGCCTTGAAAGAGGCGGTGGTGAGGCCCCTGCTCAAGAAGCCTTCCCTGGACCCAACGGACCTAGTCAATTATCGTCCGGTCTCCAACCTTCCTTTTTTAGCGAAGGTTGTAGAGAGTGTGGTGGCACAGCAGTTCCCTCGTCACCTGGAGGAAAATGATTATCTAGACCCGCGCCAGTCCGGCTTCCGACCCGGGCACAGCACTGAGACGGCCTTGGTCGCATTGGTTGATGATCTCTGGAGGGCCAGAGATAGGGGTTGTTCCTCTATCCTGGTCCTATTAGATCTCTCGGCGGCGTTCGATACCATCGACCATGGTATCCTGTTGCGCCGGCTAGAGGGGCTGGGAGTCAGGGGCACCGTTTTACGGTGGTTTGGCTCCTACCTCTCTGATCGGACGCAACGTGTGTTGGCAGGGGAGCAGAGTTCGACCCGGAGGCCACTCACATGTGGAGTGCCACAGGGATCGGTGCTCTCGCCTCTCCTGTTCAACACATATATGAAACCGCTGGGCGAGATCATCCGTGGTTTTGGGGTGGGATATCATCTGTATGCTGATGATACTCAGCTATACATTTCCACCCCGAACCACCCCAATGAGGCTGTCGAAATGATGTCCCGGTGTCTGGAGGCCGTACGGGTCTGGATGGATGGCAACCGACTAAAACTCAACCCTTCCAAGACGGAGTGGCTGTGGCTTCCGGCCTCCCGGTTCAACCAGGTGCTTCCATCTCTGGCCATTGGGGGCGTCCAACTAGCCCCCATGGAACAGGTGCGCAATTTGGGCGTCCTCCTAGATGCCCGGCTGTCCATGGATGACCATGTAACAGCCGTGGCAAGGGGGGCGTTCCATCAGGTCCGCCTGATGCGCCAATTGCGCCCCTTATTGGACCGGGATGCCCTACGCACAGTCACCCATGCGCTAGTGACGTCTCGCCTGGATTACTGCAATGCTCTCTACATGGGGCTTCCCTTGAGATGCACTCGGAGACTACAGTTGGTCCAGAACGCGGCCGCGCGGGTGATTATGGGGAGGACTAGATACTCCCCTGTAACACCTCTCCTGCGCGAGCTGCACTGGCTTCCTGTGGTCTTCCGAGTGCGTTTCAAGGTTTTGATTATGATCTTTAAAGCGCTTCATGGCATAGGGCCTAATTACATGCAGGATCGCATCCTGCCCCACACATCCCTACGACCGATTCGCTCACACAGAGAGGGACTTCTCCGGGTGCCGTCCGCCAAACAGTGTCGGGGGGCGACACCCAGGAGCAGAGCCTTCTCTGTGATGGGCCCAGCCCTGTGGAATGACCTCCCCCGTGACATCAGGATTACGTCCGATCTCCGCTCCTTCCGTGTACAGCTGAAGACCCACCTCTTTCAATTATCTGGCCTGGCTCAATCGTAATTTTTCTCTTATTCCTCCTAACTGTTTTTTAAATTGTTTTTAAACGTTAAATTTTTAATTACATATTGAGTTCTTACAATTGGGGTATTTTAATGCTAATTTTAACTGTCTATATGATGTAATTTGTTACCTCCTCCGTGTCCGTGTCCGTGTATGTGTATATGTGTTTGGTATGTATGTATGTCTATTTGTTTTTTATACATTTTCTATGTTTTATATGCTCCATTGTACGCCGCCCCGAGTCCTACTTGGAAAGGGAGCGGCTAATAAATTCAATTTATATTTATATATATATAAGTAATGTTCAAACTCTTTTGAAAACTGAGATAGGTGATCATACACCAGGTGGGAAAAGACGGCTCTGGCTCAGTCTCTTTCAAAATCTTTGCTAATGTTTGAAACGTGTCAAAAATCCCAATGTTCATTCATTGGCCTCATAATTCCAGTTTGGCCTTGAATGCAGCACTTTATCTGCTGACTTGAATACAGTTGTTGTTCTCCTCTGAAGTAACAGATTGGGTTCATTAAGCACAAGTAAGCAAGCTTTGTTCTGTGTCACTGGAAGGTGCTGCCAGGGGTGACTTTTTTTCTAAAAGAAATCTCTGGAGTGGCTTTTGTAATTCAAAGCTTTGGCCAAATATTTAATTTGAGCTGTGGTGGCATAGTGGTTAGAGTGCAGTATTGCAGGCTTTTTCTGCTGATTGCTGGCTGACTGCAATTTGGCAGTTCAAATCTCACCAGGTTGACTCAAGGTTGACTCAGCCTTTCATCTGTCTGAGGTTGGTAAAATGAAGACCCAAATTGTTAGGGGCAATATGCTGACCCTGTAAACCGCTTAGAGAGGGCTGTAGAGCAGTCTAAAGCGGTTTATAAATCTAAGTACTATTGCTATTTAGAAAGCCCTCTCACTTCTGTGTTTAAGAGAAGACGTCATTGTGGTCCGCCAGCTGCCAGCAGAGTTGATGGCAGACTCAGATGATGAGGAGGTTGGGGAGGAACTTGGGCCAGTTCTGGAGTCTGGGAAAGACTCTGATGGATGCTCTGTGTCAGACCCAGAGATAGAGCCAGGGCTGTCCAACATTTCCCAGCCAACAGAGATGCAGCTGTCTTTGGAGCTGATATGAGTGAGGAGGAAGAACAGCTGGGACCTGTTCTAGATGCACATATGCGCAGAGCAGTTAGAAGAGGTGAACAACGGAGGAAAAGGAGTCAACCCAGGAAGCAAAGCATGCTGAATGGTTCCTCCCTGGATGGGGAATAAATAGAAGGAAAGGGGAGTGGTTGTTGTAGGAGACAACAGTTCGTATTTCTGAAGATTTTGCTCATTGTGTTTTGTACCACAAAGACTGTTTGCCAGAACTGAACTTGCAGCCTTTCGGCTAGTTGCTCACAGCCTTGCAATTATCATGGGGAACTGATAAGGTCTGTTACTGCAATTAACTCCTTGAAGAACTATTGCCTGGACTTTTTGGTGGGTAAATGCAATTAATTCACAAGAGGTAAATAAAGAGGGCTTTTTTGTGACAAGGACTCTGTTTATTGCTTCTGCTAAGGCTGGGTCAGAACAGACGTGTGCGCTCTGTGTTCATTTCTTCACAGAGCTGCATGAACAAACATGAGTTAATGCATATATTTTAATGTGGTTGATAATTTTAATCACATCCTGAAAAATTTGTTAAGTGCAGTGATGTTATTCAGCCAGTCAGCATTTATCGATGGATGACACTGTGCAAAAGACTCATATTCAGAAGTGACCTCCTTGACTTGAGTAATGAAACCAGAAAGCTGTCCAGTCATGGCAGCTGCTGTGTCCATGCATATACCACCACAAAATGACCAATTCAACAGTTCTTCAGCTATAGTATTGGTTGGCAACAAAAGTGCACATAACATAGCCTCATGCACATATGCCACACAAAAACTAGCATTGTTGCCTTGTCAACATCAGTAGACTCATCAACCTGGATTGCATACCATAGTGACTCATTAAATCCCCCCTAACAATTGTGCCTCAATATCCTGCAATTTGATCAATTTGTCTAGTTACGGTACCAGCTGAAAGAGGAACATGGACCACCTTTTGAACTGCAGCCATCCTAATTAATTTACTGCCATGTGCTTGAGAAGATGGTAGGGTAACTTCAAAATGGTAGGTAGAACATTGATTAGAATGGTGCCACAGGAATACATCATGTTAGTTTTTTATGATCCTCACTGACTCCCAGTTCGTTTTTGGAACCAGTTAAGGATGCTAGTTTAACTTACAAAGCTCCTCCCAGTTTGGAAGCCCTTCCCAGTTTGGATCACAGTATCTGAAGTAACACCTCTTCCTACATGCTCCTATCCATACCTTAAGACAGGGGTGAGATCCTACCGGTTTAACAACCGGTTCGCTGAGCTGCACGCACATATGCAGTTTAGAGGCGGCTTACCTTCAGGATTACTGCTTGGGAAGGAAAACAGATGAGTCACGGCAATCCACTCTGCCACATGACTCAGCCAAGAAGATAAAGGTAAGTAAGGGAAGGGGTGGGCAGGTGGGCCCACTTGCTAGTGGGAGCGAACCAGTTTGCTGATCTTTGGAGCTACCCATCCACCATAACTGGTCCGAACCAGTAGAATCCCACCCCTGCCTTAAGATCATCTTCAGTAGACCTGTATCTGGTGTCTTCCATGTGAAGATATGCCTGTGGCTTTCAAAACATTCTTTTTAGTATCTTCCTCCCAATGTTGAAAGGTCCTCTCAAGAATGTATGCTTAGTGCCATCTTTATTGTCATTTAAAAGCATTATTTTCCCAGGGCTTTTAATAATAATACTGGTGTGATTTTTAAATTTCTACCTTTTCTTAGTTATTGATTGTATTTGTGTTTATATATGTTTTATCATTTGCTTTTTTAAGTATATATTATCATTGATATCATGGTTTTATATAGGAAGGGGTATACAGTATATGCAATGTTCTTTAAAGACAACAATTAATTAGAAATGTCAGGTGATTGAGCCATCACTGTTAAGGACCTTTTATTGTAGGAGATTGAAAATGGTCCAGATATTATTATTATGTAGTGCATTAACAACCTTGGGAACCTAAGAGCTTATTTTGTTGCTAATAAGAACATTTGCTCAACAGAAGCAACCTATTGTTTGGCTGTGTTCTAGGAGGAATATGTACTAGAGATACTGAATTTCATAACTAAAATATACAATGGCCAGAGGCAGATCGGGCTCCCTTTCAGTCAGTGTTTTCCTGGTTGTTTAGCAAGTAGAGATGGAGTGATATGATTGACGATGAGCTTTGTGAACTGTGCTTCCCAGGCGTCCTGCCTGCCTTAGAGAATGGACATTTGCAGTCCAGCAACCATCGTCATCAGCCAAGATCAAGGGAAGGAAGACAGCTCTTTAGAACCAACACCCTTTAAATAATGCATGATTATGATTCACCCCGTCCTTCCTCTGGAGCGCATTGCACACGGACGTGTAACAAATGGGAAAAGATGAAAAGCCAAATAACACCGATGGAAATTGTTTCTCTGAAACAAAAAAAGTGATAAGAGCTGAGCAATGGGAGGAATAAGAAAGCGTGTCAGAGGCATGAATCACTCAATGTGCCAAGGGCAGCGAGGAAGCGTTGCTGTTCAAGAACAGCCTGGAGAAACAGCACAAAATGTCAGAGGCAGCAACGGACTTAAAAGTACAGTTAATCAAATAAGAAGCTGAGGTTTCGGATATGAAAGCTTTTCATTTGTCAAACATTTTTAATTCAGTTCAATGATGTGTTTCTTCAAGCACCTGCCTATAGTTGTGTTTCCCCCACCCCTGTCTCTCTGTGTCTTATTCACAATACAAAACATGATGCCTCAGATTTTGTAAGGTGGGACCTAGAATAGGATTAGAGATAAATACTTTCATCTTTTGAATGATCTGCCTCCACATGTGGTAACTTTAAATTACATTAGGTTTCAGGATCTATAATTCTATATACTTTTGTTATTTTCTTTTCTTTTCTTTTGTGTTACAGTATGTATGTATGTATGTATGTATGTATGTATGTATGTATGTATGTATGTATGTATGTATGTATGTATGTATTCAAATCCCAGTAAGGGTGTGGCTAGCTGATGAGAGCTAATTAGCTCGAAATAGATCTATACTAGTCTCCCTTTATTTATTTACCAGTACAAATACAACATGTGTGTGTGTGTGTGTGTGTGTTTGTGTGTTGTATTTGTGCTGATAAATAAATAAAGGGAAACTAGTATAGATCTATTTCGAGCTATTTAGCTCTCATCAGCTAGCCATACTAAATAGCTTGAAATAGATCAATACTAGTCTCCCTTTATTTATTTGTCAGCACAAATACAACACAAATATAAAAAGGCAACATTAAAAATAAAAAAATATGGTTTTCTGCCTGGATGGTTTTCTGTAATGAGCCGAAGGACAGAAAGGGGGAGTAGTGAGCTTCCTCCCATATTTGGGCATACCAGGGGTTGTAACACACACACACACACACACACACACACACACACACACACATCCACACACGTGTGTGTGTGGGTGGGTGTATGTATGTATATAAATTTGACTTAATTTTTTTATTTGACTTTATTTTTAATTTATTTTATTATTTTGTCCTGGTGACTGATCCAGATTGGATCCTGCAACAGTATCCTGGGAGATATATTCATCTTCATTTTTTTAAATTTTGATTTATTTTGCTTTATTTTGTTTTGTTTTATTTTATTTTAAAATATTATTAAAATTTTATTTATCCTGTGCTACCCATCTCCCCTACAAGATGACTGTGGGCAGTTATGACAATATTAGCTAGTTCCATTCCTGCCTTAGGCATTAGAGCCAGCCTGGGTGACCTTGGGTTAGTCATCTCTCTCAGCCCATCCCACCTCATAGGTGGAGGAAAGAACATTAGGTATTTTCACTGCTCTGAGTTATGTATAAAAATAATTTTAAAAAATCTAAGGAATAAAATGTATGAGAATTAAAGTTAACATATGACAATCTGGATGAAGACTCACTGCTGAAAAGTTCTCCTGTCTATAGCTTTGTCTTTGAGATGTAAAAACGTAGTGTGTTGTCCATGTGTGTGTGGGTGTCTCTGTGTGAACAATCGCAAAAGTTCAGCTTGCTTAAATTCAGTTGATTTTTATAAGCCTTTGGCAAGGCTGCCTATTGCTCTTTTCATTTTTGAATAAGGAATTGCCGTTGCTTAAGACCTTTGCAGCTGCTATTAGAAAACTGAGCAGGTTTTGCAGGTGCATTTTGTCAACCTCGGTGGGAAAAAAAACTCTCTTCTTTGTTTGTAATCACCTGAGACTTAGCCAGAGACTTATAACCTCATCTCTTAATAATCCTGCACCGTTTTGTCCCAGGCGATCAGCCTTACTTGTTTATAATTTCCTGGATCATTCCCCACATCTTTATTAAAGATTTGGGTGAGATATTTGTTTCCTTATTGTTCCCAGATCAGCATTCCTTCTCTAAAAAGATTTTGGTAGTCACCTGGCACTGGAATGCGAATTATTTAGACATAATAACCGGGGCTTTTCTTGGTTGTTTCTCAAAAATTGCTTTTGTCATGGTCAATTGTTAATTAAGTTGATGGTGTATGGAATTTTGTAGGAATAAATATAAAGATGAATACAATGGTACAAATGCTGCATTAGGCATGGGTAGTAATTTTGTTTTCTATGGGATTAAAGTTAAGATAAAGTCTAGTATAGATTTTGAGACAAAAGGAAATTTAAATTAGCAGAAGTTGAGAGATATTTGAAAATAACATCATCTCTCTCCTCCTTTCCTTTTCTAGAGTTGCAGTTTCACGCAACTCAGGATTTCCAATTACATTCTGATCTTTTAAAGCTTGAGCTACTTGATCTGAGAACCCAACCTCTTGCAGCTGCAATTTATCTGCTTTTATACTCCCACTTTTTTCTTATTACATGCCTGTCCTATTACAACCCCACTGCACATAATTGCAATAAGCCTAGCTTTTTTTTTAGCTCATTCCAGACAAAATTTGATGACATATGTTCAAGGGTGGGTTCCTGCCAGTTCTAACCTCTTCTATAGAAGAGGTTCCACAAATCTATAGTGCCGTTTAGAACCGGTTCCAGCTCCCTCCCCCTGTCCATCTGCACATCATCAAGATGAAGAGCAAGAGGAGGAATTCTGGGAGTTGAAGTCCACAAGTCTTAAAGCTGTCAAGTTTGAACACCCGTGAGGTTTTTTCTAAAGGGTTAGGGCTGCAAGGATCTTGTAACTTGACAGCTTTAAGACTTGCATGCTTCAAATGCCAGAGTTTCTGAGCCAACATTTTGGTTGCTAAGCAAGAGCGTTGTTAAGTGAGTTTCACCACATTTTACAAGTTGGCCACACCCACCCAGTCACATGACTGCCAAACCACTCCCACCCGGTCACATGGCCAGCAAGCCACTCCCACCCGGTCACATGGTCGGCAAGCCACTCCCACAAAGCAGGCCACACCTACAGAAGAGGTTCTAAAATTTTTTGAAACCCACCACTGCATATGTTGGTTGATTTGTATATCATCAAATATATGATATATATTTGATGATATACAAATCATCCAACGTATGTCATCAAATGTACATTGTCCCTGACTAGAAGTATTGAATGGCAGCTGTCTTTTTCTACTGATACTCAAAAATTAAATACTGTATGGACAGATTGAATTAGTGTAATGACTGATAACCAGATGTATCAATTATTAATGGCAACAAATCACTATGCTGAGTTATCACCATCATCTCAGTAAAGTAAGAAAATAAAGTCCAGCACTTTCCTCTTGATTAAAATGTATAAACTGTATAACGTTATATTCAGAAATGGCTACAGTACATTATCCAATTTTGTCAAGACATGATTTATTTTAGTTCCATTGAAACGGCGATATGGCCATGATTTATTTTAATATTTCTGTACAATACTATCAGTAACAACAAATCTGTAGAATGCTACTACTGAGGTCATACATAGTCATTAGATTAAATACATTAGATTTAAACAAATGAAAATATAAAATTGGGCTTGTTAACTTTCATCTGCTCACCGAAAGGAAAAAGTTGCCTTTAACATTGAACATTAACATGACATTTTGATCAATGATTGACTCTTTAATCATATACTGTATGCTTTCTCATAAGTGTGTGCTGACATTATCAGGAAAATGGCAAATATGTCTGCTTTTAAAAAAATCAACCTGAAAAAATCTATTTAATCCAGGATTCTAAATCAGAAGCAACCACTGGTTTATGATAATGGAGCATATAGAGCTATAATTCATATTGATTTAAAATGTATTCCCTTCAATCAACCTGTAAATCATAAACAATCAATAGATTTCACGAGGGAGGAAATTCTGCAATGATGCTTATCTACAAAATTATCTCTAAAGTTCCAGTTGTGCAGGTACTCAAGATAAGATACTTCCTTCTGGATAGCTTCTAATATTATTCCTCAAAAGAACGAAGCAGCGCAAAGCTTTCCTGACCTGCTCCTGAGTTGCCATTGGCAGGAGGATGGGAAATCATGCCTCACAGCTGCATCAAGGAATTCACACCTCAATAAAAACAAAACACATCCTAGATGGCAAATTACCCACTTCCGACGCGGAGTGGTAGTGATGAAAAATAACAATACAGGACTCTTTTGAGGCCTTGTAATTGGAATGAGTCCACTTGGATTTAAAATGTTTTGGCGGGATCGGCAGCCTGCTGCCTTCCTTGAATGTGGTAGCCATTTCTCAGGCTCCCTCTCCGAAATCAAACCCTGATTCCCTGTTACCCGTGGTCATCATGGTAGGCGCAGAAAGTACCATGGAAAGTTGATAGGGCAGACGTTCAAATGCGTCATCGCTGCCATGGGGGCATGCGATCGGCTTGAGATTTTCTAGAGTTCGAGATTATCTAGAGTCATCAAAGTGTCTGGAGCGAGCCTGGGTTGGTTTTGGTCTGATAAATGCACGCATTCCCATGCACTCGTTGGCATATATTCGCTCTAGAATTACCACCGTTATCCGAGTAACGGTGAGAGAGACCAAAGGAACCATAACTGATTTAATGGCAACTCGGGAGCAGGTCAGGAAGGCTTTGCGAGTTAACAAAGGCACTGTGTCACCATTTACTCTTTAACTATTACTGTGTAGTAAGAAAAAGGAAGGAGGAGGTGGTGCAAATGCAGATGAAAGAGACCAAAAGAAGATGACATCTTTTCTTGTAAAAGGGTGATTGCACAATTAAAACATATCTGGAAGCACTCTTAATGTAAAATTCAGTAACCAGAACTGACATTAAATACAAAAATGATCCAAATATCTGAAAGTTTTTTGGTGCAATCATACCAAAGTGAAAAGTTTTAATTCTTTAATTTGTCCAAATTGTATTTTTGTTGAAATATGTAAGAAGTGAAACTGATGCAATTAAGCAGTTGTTTTCCAGTAGTTTCCACTGTTCCACAGGAGGTCCAAGGTTAATATGATCGATCATCTCTTGGAAAAGTCTAATAATGTGTAATATGAGAGGTACCGAAATCCAGATCAAGTAACTTGAAAATTCCATTATACCTTGGCTAGTTTCTCAGATTAAATGAATTGACTCATTCAGGCCAGTGGGAATACTAACAGGAACTCAGCTTCAGTCAAATGCTTTTTTTTTTGGCACACAGAAAACTGAATGTCTCATTTTATAAGTATTGTCAGACATTGGTCTGTATGTAATGAAAATACAATGCAGATGGATGAATAATAGAAAATAAACAAACCAAAACAAAGCACAGAATGATGATAACATTGCATCAGTTTTGTAGTAACTAAACTGAACATGTACTGGGGATTTAAACAGGTGCATGTTAAAAAGTGTAAATTATTTAAAAATAATAAAATCGGTAATTTTTGGAAAATGGATGATAAAAATTTAAGAGGAACAAAATATCCCAAAGGTGCTTTTTTTCAAGAGGCAACTGAACTTTCTGATTTTTCTTGGAAGACGTTTCGCTTCTCATCCAAGAAGCTTCTTCAGCACTTTTTCATGGATGAAAAGTGAAATGTCTTCCAAGAAAAACCAGAAAGTCCAGTTGCCTCTTGAAAAAAAGCGCCTTTGGGACAACCATGACCTGGATGACAAAGAATCTACATAAAGCACGGGTAGCTGGGGTAGGTGTGGCCTGCGTGTGAAACATCTAGCCTATGGGCCGCCAGTTTGACAGTCCTGCCATAGAGGAACAAAATAGCATCCTCTTGGGCTAACATTAGCATACATGACATATTAATGTAAAGATCATCCATTATATAGCTTTTCTAGACTTTCATTCCAATATCAGACAAGAACAATCAACATTTCAGTCTGAATTAAGGACTTGGAGATTCTCCAGCCTCCATTTAACTAGATGGGGTAGGAAAGTGATTCAGGTGACTTTATACACCATTGTTTGCTGATATCAGGCTCTCTAGCAGTCAACTGCCTAAAACCAAAAGAAATTCTTTCTAAGCAAGATACTCAAAGGAATTGTCTTTAGCATGATCTATTTCAATGAAAGAGATGGAGTTACACGCATACAACCACAAAGAAGAGTGAGTCAAACTATTCTCCAAAGCACCTGAGGGTAGAACAAGAAGCAATGGGTGGAAACTAATCAAGGAGAGAAGCAACTTAGAACTGAGGAGAAATTTCCTGACAGTTAGAACAATTAATCAGTGGAACAGCTTGCCTCCAGAAGTTGTGAATGCCCCAACACTGGAAGTCTTTAAGAAGATGTTGGATAGCCATTTGTCTGGAACGCTATAGGGTTTCCTGCCTAGGCAGGGGGTTGGACTAGAAGACCTCCAAGGTCCCTTCCAACTCTACTATTGTATTGTATTGTATTATTTCACCAATGAACTATTTCCCATTTAGCCCCCATTCATTCCCTAACACAATCAGGTAGAGACTTTAGTTTTCTTTCTAATCAAATTTCTATAAACCAGCAAGGAGGAATGTATTTTCAGTGGTGATGCAAAAAACTTTCAGTTGGATCTTTACATAGATCTTTACAAGTATCCTAAATGCTTATCATTCTGGGTTTCATTACAGCTGACCTGTATAGAGTAGAAATAGAGCAAAAACGTACAGAAACACAAAGTATTGTGACATTTCAGCATTAGTAAAATTGCATTCACAGAAACCATTACAACAGCTTTTAAGCTTCATTGATGACTCTGACAGTGCAATCCCATGCGTGCTTGTTCTGAAAATATTGTCATTTTTTTTTTAATTTCTAAGAAGTAATGTTTATAATTAGGTTGCATATTACTATAAATTATATCTTTATCCAGTTCTGATTCCATTAGTCTGATGGGTAGACAAGCCACATCTAATTATTACCTTTGCTACAGTCAGAAAATAACTCTATTATCCAGTTTTTATATCATCATCATCACCACCACCACCATCTCACACTCCTGGAGCTAAAAATTCAGAACATAACCCTCTCTCTTCTTGTGTTATTGCAACAACTACGTTTGGGAGTCTGAGAAGCAGTGAAGAGTGACATAACACTATGTGCATATCCATGTCTACTAAATCTAAGACTTGGGTTCTTTGTTAAACTGAAAATCCCAAAAAATTGCAGAAGACATTTTGGGAATCTGTATTGTTTTATCAATATCTTTAACAGAATATGTAGATTGCAGTTCAGGAACTGAGTGCAAATAGTGCGTGCTCTTCAATTTTCCTGTTAGTGAGAGAGAGAGATGTACGTATAAGTGTTTAGGTACATATTAATGGTGAAAAATTGGAATGTGGTCTGTAATGATTGTGGACTGGAATTATCTAGATTTTACAGATTTAATCCAGGGTCTTCCAATTCCACTAAAACAAGCATTCTTTAGATTTTATGTGGGCCCAAGACAACTAAGCTTTCTCTAGGTGGTTTTGAAGGAAAAGACAGTAGCATTTCAGCAAGATCATTTTCCATGCATAAAGGTCAACAAAGGTGGATGACTAGAAAAATAAACTTTTGAATACGCAGAGTTAGAGAAGCAAAAGTCTCAGTCACTCAGCACCTTCTGATATTTATAATAAGTGTCCTATATCTTGGTGTCAAAACTAAGAAGTGAAGGTGTGATTATCAACTATTCCAAGGTAGTAGCAACCTGATATGTTTATCCTGTGTGCTGCAGTACTCTAATGATTAACTAGTACAGTAAAACCTAGATTTGATTTTGGACCAGAGAGTGAAATTAAGAGGCCAAATGATTTAATAAAATTGGAAAAATACAACTTGGTCCATGTTGGGGGAAAAAAATAAACCTGGCACCACAAGGTTCTTGTTGGTCAAGTAAGTGACAAAAAAAGACAGCTGATTTGATCTAGTGGTTAATTCATCAGACTAGAAACCAGGAAACCCCACTTAGATAAGGAGCCAGCTAGGTGACTTTGGGCCAGTAACTCACTCTCAGCCCTAGGAAGGAGGCAATGGCAAGTCACTTCAGAAAAAATCTTGGCAAGAAAATTTAAGGGATTAATCCAAGCAGTCAGCTGGAGTCAAAAACTGACTTGAAGGGCATACAGACAGACATGCACAAGCAACAGATCAAGTGGGGTGGGTTGTGGGGTAAGACTGATGTAGCTAACTGATATGATTATGTCCAGTTGCAATGCAGATCAACTCTCTTCTCAGAGAAGATGTATATGAGTTAATATTTGCCAACAAAACACAGCTTTTGTTAAACTACCAAGGCATCTTGTTTATTCTGATATGACAGAGGCCAAATTAAAATGAGTTAATTAGCCAAGTTGATTCAACTTCTATTTGAAAATAATAGTGTTGATTTGTTACCTATTGAAGGGAACAATAAATGTGCAAATATTTGCATTATTTAATTGCCTGTAGGACAGATCACTTGGCCTGAATTTCAATAGGGCCCATTCCCTGCCTTGTCTCTAAGGAATAAGCTAGCTGCTTGCTTAACCACTTTTATTTCTAGTGCACAGTATATAATATCTGATCTGTTAATCTGATCACACTACTTCAACTGTGCAAGGGAGTGTCTTTAATTGGCTCCGTTTTCTCTTTTCCTTGTTTCCTTTTGCCATCTCATGTGGCAAGAACCTCTGGAGAGGAAAACTGTGGAATTCACCATGAGCTTAATTTTTCATGAGCTTTAAAATCATGGATATTTTATGGATTATAACAATAAAGACACCAAGGGGTGTAAATTAAAAAGCAGTGCAAAACCACAATTTTTAAATTAAAAAAATGTTTTTGTATAGAGAAAAAGCACAAAAAAAGAATAAAGAGAAAAAACCAAAAATATATTATAATATCTTTTAGTTTTTAATTAAACCTGATTTTTTCATCTATTAAAAATGTTCATAATTAGATGGAAAACACATATCACCAATTCAAGTTTGTAAATCGATACCACTATTTTTCCATTAATTATTCCAGAAGAATAATTCTTTTTATCATGTTCTATAATTCTTCACACAATGATAAACTCTAAATTTTTGGTATAATATTCAAAACCACATGCCCACAATACTTTTTTTTTATTAACAAGTTTTATTGGTTTTTACAAATTTTTTCAAGGAGAAAGGGTTAAAAAGGGTATAGAAAATTTTGACAGCTACATCGTGTGGGGGAAAGCAGTCCCCTCAAAACTCACAACTTTTACAGAGAAAAATAGAAAAACATCAACATTTGAATAGATATTAGCAGTTTTGGGTTTAACACTAAATCATCAATATATTTCAATCATTTTTTTGTATCACTTCCATAAAGGTACATTGTAACAACAATTGCAATAATGTTTCAAATCACTTTTGTGACCTGAATCTTCTGGTTGTTGCATCCTCCCCCCCCCCCCCCCGTCTACTGGCAGAGCCTCAGCCCTTCCCTCCTTCATCTCTTGTGTACCATCCCCTATTTCATCTTGGAGAGCATTATGTTTTTTAGTGAAAGCCTCCGCCTCCACAACTGTGTTAATTCTAATTCTGCTGCCCTCCCAGAAAATCAGCATGCCTTCTGGCAATAACCACCTGAACCAGACCCCTTTATTATATATATTTTTTGCTAAAGAGGAATATTTCTTCCTCTTATCTCTTACTTTCTTTGGAATCTGTTTAAGAATGGTTATTTCTTTATCTTTATATTTTAATGGTCCTCCCCTTTGAGCTCCTAGAACCTCATCTCTTGTAGTCTTTCTAACGAATTTAACATGAACTTCCCTTGGAACATTATGTGTTCTAGCGTATGCTGAGTTGATCCTGTAAATCAGGTCAATATCCCACCAGAGCTGCTGTTTATCTCTTTTAATGTATTCAGCTAGGATTGTAGTCATAATCTCCTTAAGATCTTCATTCTCCGTTTCTGGCAAAATTTGAAATCTAAGGAAAAAAGACATCCTTTCAAATTCCATCTTTATCATATGGTTTTCAAATTCTGTATTGCCCCTCTGGATTGTCTTAACCTCCTCCCTCATCCCAACCATGCCCTCCTCCAGTACATCTATTCTCTGTTTATTTTGGGTGGTTTGTTGTTGTGTTTCTCTGAGCTGATCATTTAGGTCTGTCAGTTGTTTTTTCAATTCGTCCTGTCCCTTTAAGAGAGATTGAAGCATTTGGTGAACAGATAAGTCCTTTGTACTCTCTTCAGGTGCTTTAGGTTGTAGAAATGACACCAATGGTGTCTGTTGCGTAATCGGGCTGGACGTGGAAGATGTCGGGGCCGAAGAGGCCTTGCCAGGTGGTAGTTTTTTAGGACCCATAATGAACCTGAGAGAGTTATGCGTCTATACAAAGAAATGGCATCTGTGGAGAAGCACAGCTGGGAGAGATCACAAGGCAGGCAAATCCAGAAGGGAATAAATCTTCTAATGCAGCTCCAGATCAAATAGATTAATCAAAATATTCCAAATCCAAGGGAAAAGCATATTTAGAGAGGCTCCTGGAGATCTCTGGGGTGGAGACTAGTTCAGAGCCATAAAATCTTCCAAGAGAGGAATCTCATTCATAAAGACAAAGAAGAAGGAGGAAGTTGGCCATCTTGGCTCAGCCTTTACAGGGGGTCAGGAAACAACAAGTCAAAAGTTCCCATACATAGTTTAGAGAAGAGTCAGTTCAACCACCCTTTCTCTCACAATTGTGGTCAAAAATCATTCTCCCATTGGTTAGAGGAAGTGAAAGTAAGTTTTTAACTCTCTCTCTCTCCTATGAGAGGGAGAGATTTTGCAAGTGCCGCTTTTCCAAGGGGGGTGGAAATCCCCCCCTCCATTCTTAACTCTTCCAAAGGTTGAAACAAAGTTCTAAGAAAACTGCAGTTCATCAATTGAATAGAACAGTAAAAGACTTGGGGAGACTTCCCACCTCACCGCACTTCAGCTGTATCCTTCAAATTGATTATTTCCTTCCAGGCTCCGCTCGGCGAAGACGCTCGGCGGCATGCAGCACCGCCGTGCACCCCCCACACTTCCCGGCTCCTGGGGCAAAGCTGGAGACCCCCCGCGGCTGCCACCGATCCAGGGGGTCCCAGCAAGCCGCCCTACGTCAGGGCACCCCTCCAAGGCACCCTGTGCTCCCCAAAAGGAGCCCACCGAAAAGACAAGCACGTCCGTCGCCTTCGGGGACCGGAAGTCGTCTCCACATGCCCACAATACTGATGACTTAATTAACCTACTTTCTGAGTTCAGATTGTGCATTGAATATAAATGGGATGGGTTTGTACAACACGATATGCCTAATGGAGAGTATTCAACATATTCAGAAATAGAATCACCATAGAATCACAGAAGAGTAAAGGACTTTAAAGGTTTTCTGGAACAATTCCCTGCCAAGGGCAAGAATCCTCAGATCACACTAAACAAATGGCCATCTAACCTTTGTTTGAAAACCACCAATGATGGGAGTAGCCATCACTCTAAAGGGCAGGCTTTTTCATTGCTTAATAGCTCTCACAGTTAAGAATTTCCTCCTTATTTCAAGTTTGAATCTTTGTGAATTAAGCTTCCCAATTATGGTTCTTAGCATGCTCTCAGGCACTAAGAGAGGAAAAGATCTAGTGTTTTTTTTTTTAGGTACCCAAGTATTGGAAGGTTGCTGTTATGCCTTCTCTTTGCTTTCTTTTCCTTAGGCTAAACAGAGTCAGCTCTTTTAACCATTCATAAGATTTAAGCCTCACACAGCCTTTGTTTTTCTTCTCTACATTCTTTCCAAGAGATCTACTTGCATTGTCTAATATATATCAGGATGCTACACACGTACTCATGTCTGACATGTATTTGTATCTGGCCCACATCTGCAGTGGGACCAGAATTGGACATGTTGGGACAGAGTGGAGAGGGTAGTGCTTATAAGACTAAAACAGAAAAATGTAGACTAACTCTCTATTATTTAAAGTTTTGTCACATAACCGCTCCCCTCATTGATTTATTATTTGTAGGAAAATTACATGAACTAGGGAAGCAGAATAAATAAGAACAATTACAGTTGGCTTATTGTTCTGAAAAATGGAATGCATTGGATTCATATGGACAGAAAAGGAGGAAGGAAAGTAATGGAGGAAATATCAAGCAAGAATGGGAATGGATGGGAAAAAAACCATATTTGTAAGACCATCATGATATAGCAATCCAGAAATCTCTCTTTTTCTCTCACCAATTAAAAAGGGGATAGGATTAGGGCTGATCAACAGATCATATGGATTCCTAGGATTTGAGGATTGGTGGTAAATTGAACAATGAGTGAACACTCACTATCTCCCTTTTTGGGGGATGCAATAATATTTGACATATTATGCTCTTCAATAACAATATGTTGAAGGTGGAGTTGGATAGAGGCATTTGAATATGTGATTGGCACTGTACACTTATACACTTCCATTCAATCTCTAAACCACCATAAATCGACCCTTTTAGGGCCTTGTCTGAACTCTGTGATGCTGGGGCACAGTGATCTGACAACTACAGTGCCAATCACATATGAAACTAAGGAAGGTAGCCATTAGCAGTTTCTTTTCCTACCTTTCAAGCATGGAAGAAAGGAAGTGGGATTTCAAGTGTTAATTCTTTTAAATCTTTCAGCAGCAACACACATCTTAAAAAGAAATAATCAGAAACAGAAATGCATAAGCTACACATTTTAGATGTTATGCTTGAGATAAACTAAAATACTTTGCTTTTTAACTGTCTATCGTTAAGTGGTGCTGATTTTTATCTGTGAAAGGAACTGTTTTCTCTCTTGCTATATATGTAGACCAGGATGGAAACATCTGGTCATTATTTTGAATTCTGTATATATGCCTTTAAAAAACTACTAGGTAGAAGTTCAAAAAGCTTAGGGGGTGATAATAATGATAAAATTATATTACAGGAAAAGTAGGAAATAGACAATTGAGTTGAACCTGTGATATCAGAACATTTATGTCCATATTCAAATTTCAGCACAATTTGTACTTATTAAAAGTTTGGAAAAATACTTTTCTTGATGGAGATAGCAAAATGAAAATTGTTGGTCCTCTTCCAGATGTTTTTAGTTTCAAGTTCAACTATCATCATGACTTGACAACACATTGAATAGGCTAAGAAAAAAATGCAGGGCATTGCGCGTCCGCTGCTCGTCTTTTTGGTGCACAGGGGGCCTTGGAGGGGCTCTTGCCGCAGGGCGGCTTGTTGGGACCCCCTGGATCGGCGGTGGCCACGGGGGGTCCCCAGCTTCGCCCCAGTAGCCGGGATGCATGGGGGGTGCGCGGCAGCGCTGTTGTGTCGCCGCGCATCTTTGCCGAGCGGAGCCTGGAAGGAAACAATTAATTGAAGGCTACAGCTGAAGTGCGGTGAAGTGGGAAGTCTCCCCAAATCTCTTGCTAATCTATCCAATTGATGAACAGCAGTCTTTTTAAAGCTTTGTTTCAATCTCTGGAAGAGTTAAGTTTGGAGGGGGGGTTTCCACCCCCCTCGGAAAAGCGGCATTCGTAATATCTCTCTCGGAGGAGAGAGAGAGAGTTAAAAACTTACTTTCACTTCCCTTAAGCAATGGGAGAATGACTTTTTATTACAATTGCGAGAGAAAGGATGGCTGAGTTGATTCTTTTAAACTATTTATGGGAACTTTTGACTTGTTGTTTTCTGACCTCCTGTGAAGGCTGAGCCAAGATGGCCAACTCCCTCCTTCTTCCTTGCCTTTATGAATGAGATTCCTCTCTTGAAAGATTTTCTGGCTTTGTACTATTTTACACCCCAGAAACCTCCAGGAGCCTCTTCTACCACGTATTTCCCTTGGATTTGGAATATTTGATTCAATTATTTGGCTTGGAGCTGCATAGGAAGATTAACATTCTCTTTTGGGCTTGCCTGCCTTGCGATCTCTCCCGGTTGTGCTTTTCCACAGACGCCATTTCTTTGTACGGAATTATAGTTATCTCTGAATTTCATAATGGGCCCTAAGAAATTACCACCTGGTAAGGCATCCTCGGCGCCAACATCTTCTACGTCCAGCCCGATCACCCAACAGACACAATTGGTGTCATTTTTACAACCTAAAGCTCCCGAAGAGAGTCCAAAGGATTTATCTGTTCACCAAATGCTTCAAACTCTTTTAAAGGGACAGGATGAATTTAAAAAACAACTGACAGATCTAAACGACCAGCTCACAGAAACGCAACAACAAGCTACACAAAATAAACAGAGAATAGGTGTACTGGAGGAGGACGCAGTTGGAATGAGGGAGGAGGTTAAGACAATTCAGAAGGGGAATATAGAATTTGAAAACCATATGATAAAGATGGAATTTGAAAGGATGTCTTTTTTCCTTAGATTTCAAAACTTGCCAGAAACGGAGAATGAAGATCTTAAGGAGATTATGACTACAATCTTAGCAGAATACATTAAAAGAGATAAACAACAGCTGTAGTGGGATATTGACCTGATTTATAGGATCAACTCAGCATATGCTAGAACACACAATGTCCATGTTAAATTTCTTAGAAAGACCACAAGAGATGAGGTCTTAGGAGCTCAAAGGGTGGGACCACTAAAATATAAAGAGAAAGAAATAACCATTCTTAAACAGATTCCGAAGAAAGTAAGAGATAAGAGGAAGAAATATTCCTCTTTAGCAAAGAAATTATATAATAAAGGAGTCTGGTTTAGATGGCTATTGCCAGAAGGTATGCTGATTTTCTGGGAGGGCAGCAGAATTAGAATTAATACAGTTGTTGAGGCGGAGGCTTTCATTAAAAAAACACAATACCCTCCTAGACGAAACAGGGGACAGTACACAAGATATGAAGGAGTGAGGGGCCGAGGCTCTGCCAGAAGACAGGGGGGAGGATCCAACACTGAGAAGACTCAGGTCACAAAAATGAGTTGAAACATTATTGCAATTGTTGTTATAATGTAATTATTGGAAGTGATACAAAAAATGATTGAACATACTGATGATCTAATGTAAAATCAAAAACTGCCAATGTTTATTCAAATGTTGATGTTTTCCTATTTTTCTTTGTAAAAGTTGCGAGATTTGGGGGGATTACCTCCTCCCGCATGATGTAGCTGTCAAAAATTTTTATACCTTTTTTTACCCCTTTTCCTTTAAAAAATTGTAAAAACCAATAAAAAATTTTCAAAAAAAATTATTCTTGTTACCATTCATATGCCTTCATCACCAACATTCATCTCCAAGCTTGACTCCAGCAACCACTGTCAAATGAGCCATGTAAATTTTTGAAAAAAAAAACCATGTTAGATCTGAGTTGGAAATTAAAATGTAGGGTAAAAATGACTACAATAACCTGTACCCATTCACTATAGCAGCTGCTGGCTCCTGTTTGATCTTATAACAGATATGGATAAACACTTATTAATCTGTATGGATGGTCCTCAACTTAGTTCAGAGTTATAACTGGCTGGGAAAAAGTGACTTACAACCTGCCCTTGAAGTTATGAGCATAGTGGTACCCTTGTGGTCTCATGATCTCAATTCAGGCACTTAAATAGATGACATACTTTACGAAAATGGTCAGTGGTAAAAAGAATAGATTGAATTATTTTGTGTAGTGCTGCTTCAGATGAATAAGTCACTTCTTGTCCTGTTGACATCCCTATGACAAGGACAAGATGTTAGCTTGCTAGAAGACTATTACTTTATTTAATATCACATGAGTGTGGGTCTACTCAGTGACATAAGTAATTACCAGAATAGTAACATAAGGTTCTTTGTTTACAAAAGACCACTTTCTTGATAGAAAGCACATAGAAAAGGTCATTCTTGCTAAAAGAAGAGTGGCAAGGTGAAACCGAAAAAGAATTAGATTAACTGAGATGACACCTCAGATGGAAAAATAGACAGGCATCATTACTCGGGATAAAACTGCAGAATGTTCTGTTGCAGAAGGTGGATGGAAAACAAGCACAAAAGCATATAACGATTAAAAAAGAAGTAGTAGTGAAATCAGAAATGTGTAAGAGACACTTAATCTATTGTGACAGTCCAATCACTGGGCTGAGTCCAAAAGCATTAGGAGTATTGTTGCTGAGTCTGTTCTAAATGGAGCTGAATCCTATTGAAATACAATGGCATACTTTAGAGATATGACAAGGACTTCTTTTTATTAGCTTTGACTGATCCTCCTGTATTATAAGTTTTTATCAAAGAGAGCTTTAACTTTGAAGCCAACCTTTATATCCCTTTAAAGACAGTTCCATATACATATATATATACATACATACATACATACATACATACATATATATATATATAATCAGCACAAATGCAATATATATATATATATATATATATATATATATATATATATATATATATATATATATATATATATATATATATATATATATATATATATATATATATATATATGTTGTATTTGTGTATTAAAAAGGCAACATTAAAAATAAAAGTATGGGTTTCTGTCTAGATGGTTTTCTGTGATGAGCCGAATGACAGAAGGAGGGAGTAGTGTGCTCCCTCACATATTTGGGGCATACCAGGGGTTGTAACACACATACATACATACATACATACATACATACATACATACATACATACATACATACATACATTTGTGTTACAACCCTTGGTATGCCCAAATTTATATTTATCAGCACAAATACAACATATATATATGTGTGTGTGTGTGTGTGTGTGTGTGTATGTGTGTGTGTTGTGTATGTTGTATTTGTGCTGATAAATAAAGGGAGACTAGTATAGATCTATTTCAAGCTATTTAGCTCTCATCAGCTAGCCATACCCTTACTGGGATTTGAACCTGGGCTGTATTACATATTAGGCAGATGTGTTAGCCACTAAGCCACAAGTTCTCCTCCTTTATCAGCTAAGCCAAGGAAATAGGTATGTATTGTGTCACAACCCCTGGTATGCCCAAATATGGGAGGGAACACACTGCTACCAGGGGTTGTAACACAGTATGTACCTATTTCCTGTCATTAGTTTCCTGGTTTTTCGGTCCAAAATGTCCAAATCAACTTCTGTCCAGTTAACTATACCAGCTGTGCATCTTATAACTGGTATTGCCCAGGTATTTATGGCCTTGATTGTATTTCCCTCATTTAATTTAGAATTCAAAATTTTCCTAACTCTGTTGGTGTACTCTCTCCTGACAATAGTTTTTACTTCTCCATGTTTGATGTTATCCAACTGCAGAATGCCTAAGTATTTGTAGGCTTCATTTTCATTGCATTTAATTAGTTGGCCATTGGGCATTTCAATTCCCTCACACGCAGTGATTTTGCCCCTTTTTATGGATACAGTGGCGCATTTTTCCATGCCAAACTGCATTGAAATATCGGTGCTGAATACTCAGGCTGTGTTTGTCAGTGATTGGATTTCTATTTTTGACTTACCATAGAGTTTCAAATCATCCATATATAATAAATGCGAAATTTTTTCGGCTTCTTTGGCTGTTTGGTAGTCTAATTTCATTTTTTAAAAGATTACCAATAGCGGGATCATCGCGATGATGAAGAGAAGAGGTGATAGTGAACCACCCTGGAAAATTCCTCGCTTGATATTAACCATTCCATAGTTCTCATTCCCTACTGCGAACTCAGTTCTCCATTGTTTCATCGCCTTTTCAGTGAAGGATGCAATATTTTTGCGAATGCCGGTTGTTTCTAAGCATTTTATGATCCAACTATGTGGCAATGAGTCGAATGCCTTTTTATAATCAATCCGGACCATATTCAAGTTCGTTTTTCTTTTCTTACTATTTTGTAATATCATTTTATCAATCAGGAGCTGATCTTTTGTGCCCCTTCTTTTATTGCTTTTTTGCTCTACTGGTAAAATGTTGTTTGTTCCCAAATAATCCATAATATTATCTGCAATAATGCCTGTGAGTAATTTGAAGGTTGTTGGCAAGCATGTTATTGGTCTGTAGTTTTCAGGTATTGTTCCTTTAGTTGCATCTTTCTGAATCAAGTATGTTTTTCCAGTTGTCAACCATTCATCAATTTGACCATTTTGTAAAATTTCATTCAGTTGCCTGGCCAATATTGCATGTAAACTGGTCAGATATTTGAGCCAGAAACCATGTAATTGGTCATTTCCAGGTGATGTCCAATTCTTTACTTTTTTTACTCGATTTTTGACCATCTCAGTTGTTATTTCTAATACTTGCATTTGTTGTTGCCAATGCTTTTCTCAAAGTCATGTATCCACTTTGTTTCCTTATTGTAGTCCTTTGCATTTTCCCACAATCCTTTCCAGAATTCAGCTGTGGCCTGCTTTTCTGGTTTTTCACTTTTGGTGTCACCATTCACATTAAGACTTTGACAAAAACGTCATTGGTCTGATTGAAATTGTTGATTTTGTTGTATTGGATGATTCGTGCCTCATATCTCTCAATTTTTCTAGCTGTTGCTGTTATCTGCTGTTTTACAATCTCTACAGCTTCATTGATGTTTCTTGTATCCAATCTATATCTTCTGATTAGCTGATCTATGATTTTGCTATTTTTAAGCTGTTGCTCATGCATGTTCTTTAAGTTGCTAGCATCTGCCCTTAATTTTTTGACTTTTTGTTCTAATCGGATTTTCCACTTTGGCTTTGATGCTTTTTCCATTGTGTGCTTAGGTGCTTTGATTTTAATGCCTAGTTCATTAGTGACTATTACAGTTGCACTGTACATTAGCTGATTCGTTTCCAAGATGGATCCTGATTCAATTGTTGAAAGCACTGCATTAACCATTTTCATGATAGGACCCAAAATTTTCTTAGGGAAGTTTTTAATGATGGTAAACGTTGCCTTTCCTCACTAGCCAGAAAATGCTGCATAATCTTGTCCTTCAGTTCTTTTTGTTTTTGAGTTGGTTCATCAGTTGGCTCAATGGTAACTGGTTCTGGTGGTAGTGTTGTTATTTCCTCTCCGACAGCTTCCTCTGGGAGTTCTACTACGATTTCTTTAGTTGTGACTTGAGTATCAGTTAATTCCTCTTGTGATGTTGTTTTTTTTGTTTTGCAATTTGCCTGAATTTCCTCAAGTTCAAGTTCACTAAACACTTTATTCCATATAATACATCGCCTTTGATCTGCTAGTCGTTGTTCACTAACATTTAAATCTGGATATTGTTGTTTCCATAAATCATACATTCGCTTTATGTAGCCTCTTTTTTTTGGCTCTGAGTTGTAATAACAGGCCATTATGGCACGATTTTAATCTGCACTATATTTTTGGCATTTTGTTGGCTGGTCCACTTGTAGCCCACTTGTCGACAGATACCCAGGGACCTCAACATCCGCCGCGGCCCTTGTTAACCCGGTATAGAATTTTTAGTCGTTTCTTTAACCATATTGTATGGCTTGGCAAGTTTTTATGGGGCCAGGTTGCCAACCTGACCCCAACCCTCCTCCTTTCTCATCCGGGCTTGGGACCGGCAACGGCGGAGTTGTTGTTGTTGTTGTTGTTGTTGTTATTATTGTTGTTGTTATTATTATTATTATTATTATTATTATTATTATTATTATTATTATTATTGCATCAACAAAATTGTATCACAGCGGCCAGTTGTTTCGCCGGATTTGGCATTGATTACTAGTCGGGCCCCACCCAGGGGCCTAGGACGTCGTAACGTATTTTCGTAATATGTGTGCGGATCCAAGCAGTGCGGCCTTTTGCATTTGACTGATGGTGATTTTGTCAATTTTTAACTGTTTTAAATGTAATTCCAGTGCTTTTGGAATAGCACCCAATGTGCCGATTACCACTGGAATTACCACTGCTGGTTTGTGCCATAATCGTTGAATTTCAATTTTTAAGTCCTGGTATTTCGCGATTTTTTCATATTCCTTCTCGGCGACCCTGCTATCACCTGGTATTGCGATGTCTATGATTGTAACCTTATTTTTCTCAACCAGTGTGATGTCTGGTGTATTATGCGCCAGTATTTTATCCGTTTGTATGCGAAAATCCCACAAGATCTTGACCATCTGACCCTCAACGACTTTTTCAGGCTTATGTTCCCACCAGTTTGTTGCTGTTTTAATGTTTTTTCACTGTCCACTTTATCTTTTATTTTTTCCAGAAATTGGCCATGCAATGCTTTGTTCTGCCAACTCTCCATTCTTAATTTTATCACATCTTTTTTGTATTCTTGTTTTGTCTGTTGGGCCTTCAATAGATTTTTGTTCTTTACTTCGATTAATAGATGTTCTTGACTTTCTTTTAAATAATCAGCCAGTGCATGTTTTTCTTCTTCAACTATTTGCTTCACTTGTAATAATCCTCTGCCACCTGATTTCCGGGGTAGGTATAGTCTATCAATATCACAACGTGGATATAAACTGTAGTGCATTGTCATTAGTTTCCTGGTTTTTCGGTCTAAAATGTCCAAATCAGCTTGTGTCCAGTTAACTATACCAGCTGTGTATCTTATAACTGGTATTGCCCAGGTGTTTATGGCCTTGATTGTATTTCCACCATTCAATTTAGATTTCAAAATTTTCCTAACTCTGTTGGTGTACTCTCCCCTGACAATAGTTTTTACTTCTCCATGCTTGATGTTATCCAACTGCAGAATGCCTAAGTATTTGTAGGCTTCATTTTCATTGCATTTAATTAGTTGGCCATTGGGCATTTCAATTCCCTCACACGCAGTGATTTTGCCCCTTTTTATGGATACAGTGGCACATTTTTCCATGCCAAACTTCATTGAAATATCGGTGCTGAATACTCGGACTGTGTTTGTCAATGATTGGATTTCTATTTCTGACTTTCCATAGAGTTTCAAATCATCCATATATAATAAATGCGAAATTTTTTCGGCTTCTTTGGCTGTTTGGTAGCCTAGTTTCATTTTTTTTAAGATTACTGATAGTGGGATCATCGCGATGATGAAGAGAAGAGGTGAAAGTGAATCACCCTGGAAAATTCCTCGCTTGATATTAACCATTCCGTAGTTCTCATTCCCTACTGCCAACTCGGTTCTCCATTGTTTCATCGCCTTTTCAGTAAAGGATGTAATATTTTTGCTAATGCCAGTTGTTTCTAAGCATTTTATGATCCAACTATGTGGCAATGAGTCAAATGCCTTTTTGTAATCAATCCAGACCATATTCAAGTTTGTTTTTCTGTTCTTACAATTTTCTAATATCATTTTATCAATTAGGAGCTGATCTTTTGTGCCCCTGCTCCTTCTTTTGTTGCCTTTCTGCTCTACTGGCAAGATGTTGTTTGTTTCCAAATAATCCATAATGTTATCTGCAATAATGCCTGTGAGTAATTTGAAGGTTGTTGGCAAGCATGTTATTGGTCTGTAGTTTTCAGGTATTGTTCCTTTAGTTGCATCTTTCTGAATCAAGTATGTTTTTCCAGTTGTCAACCATTCATCAATTTGGCCATTTTGTAACATCTCATTCAGTTGCCTGGCCAATATTGCATGTAAACTGGTCAGATATTTGAGCCAGAAACCATGTAATTGGTCCTTTCCAGGTGATGTCCAATTCTTTACTTTTTTTACTTGATTTTTGACCATCTCAGTTGTTATTTCTAATAATTGCATTTGTTTGTTGCCAATGCTTTTCTCAAAGTCATGTATCCATTTTGCTTCCTTATTGTAGTCCTTTGCATTTTCCCACAATTCTTTCCAGAATTCAACTGTGGCCTGCTTTTCTGGTTTTTGACTTTTGGTGTCATCATTCACATTAAGACTTTGAAAAAAACGCCGTTGGTCTGATCGAAATTGCTGATTTTGTTTATACTGGATGATTCGTGCCTCATATCTTTCAATTTTCCTAGCTGTTGCTGTTATCTGCTGTTTTACAATCTCCACAGCTTCATTGATGTTTCTTGTATCCAATCTATACCTTCTGATTAGCTGATCTATAATTTTGTTGTTTCTAAGTCGTTGCTCACGCATGTTCTTCAAATTGCTAGCATCTGCCCTTAATTTTTTGACTTTTTGTTCCAATCGGATTTTCCATTATTATTATTATTATTATTATTATTATTATTATTATTATTATTATTATTATTATTATTATTATTATTATAGTTAATCTTTGGTGAGATTCATAGCCTTTGGGGCTGGTTGGTAGCTCAACAGCTTGAGTCCTAACCAAGGACCTAGGAACTGTTAAGGTAACGTCGGAGGATATAAGTTGTCCCAAGTAGGGTGGTTTTTTGTAGAGTCAGAAAGTTGAAGTCAGGTAAATTTAGAATTTTCAAATAGCGAGGTAGCCCTTTAGGTATTGCTCCAAGGGTTCCAATTACAATTGGGACAACACATGATTTCTTTTTCCACAGTCGCTCAACCTCAATTTGCAAGTCCCGGTATTTTATGATTTTTTCTTGCTGTTTATCTTCAATTTGTGCATCACCAGGTATTGCAATGTCAATGAACCATACTTTTTTCTTTTCAATTATTGTTATGTCAGGTGTGTTGTAGGCCAAGTGCCTGTCAGTCTGGATTCTGAAATCCCACAAGATGTTGACTTTCTCATTCTCTAAAACCTTCTCAATCTGATGTTCCCAGTGGTTTTTGCTGTACTCAAATCAAATTTTTTGACACAATTTCCAGTGAATAATCTTAGCAATGTGGTCATGGCATTGTAGGTAGTCAGTTTGTGAAATTTTGCTGTACCTGCTTATCAAGTGATTGACTGTCTCATCTTTCTCATTACAGAGGCAACATTTGCTGTTGGTGGTAACATGTTAAATTTTTGCCTTCATGCAGTTTGTGGCTAAGGCTTGTTCTTGAGCTGCCAAAATAAAGCCTTTTGTTATATTCAGCTTTTAACTTAGTTGTCTTCAAAAGACCTCCTTTATTTACTTCCTTAATCATTGGTTCTTCACTTTTCTGGATGTAATCATTCAAGCTGTGTCTTTCTTCTTCCACAGTAGGACTGTTTACTTGTAGGAGTCCTTGACCACCCTCTGCTCTTGGTAGATACAATCAGTCAACATCACTTTTAGGGTGCAAAGCATGATTCATTGTCATAAACTTCCTTGTTTTTCTTCCAAATTGTCCAACTCCATCTGGGTCCAGTCAATTATTCCTGCAGAGTATCGAATTACAGATATAGCCCAGGTATTTATGGCTTTTATGATGTTTCCTCCACTCAGTTTGGACTTTAATATCTTGCGAATTCATTGAATGTACTTGGCTGAGGTTAATTCCTTGACTTTATTATGCATTAAGTCAGAGGCCTCTAAAATCCCCAAGTACTTGTAGCCTTCTTCTGGTTTTACTGCCTTTATCAGTTCTTCATTCTCAACTTGTATTCCATCATCTCCTAGGACCTTGCCTGCCTTGGTTGCCATTGTTGCACATTTGTCAATTCCAAACTGCATACCAATGTCTTGGCTAAATTCTTTTGTGCTTTCAATTAATAAATTCAGTTCAGCTTTTGTTTTACCAAACAGCTTCATATCCACAGTTCACCTTCTTCAAAATGGTTGTCAGTGGTAGCATTGAGAGTATAAAAAGTAGGGGTGAAAGGGAATCACCCTGGAAAATGCCTTGTTTAATTTCAACTTCACCCAGTTCTTCTCCATTAGCCATAAGCTTCGTTTTCCAGAGGTTCATTGAACTTTCCATGAATTTTTGTATGTTGCTGCTGATGCCAAAGATTTTCAGGCATTTCTTGATCCAGCTGTGGGGGAACTGAATCAAATGCTTTCTTATAGTCTATCCAAGCCATTAACAGCATGGCTTGTCTTTTCTTTGAATTCTTTAGGATTAGCTTGTCAATCAGCAGTTGGTCCTTTGTTCCTCTTGAATTTTTGCAGCATCCTTTCTGTTCTATAGGAAGCAAGTCATTTCTTTCCAAGTATCCATAAATTTGGTTTGCAATGATACCAGTAAGGAGCTTGTATGTTGTTGGCAAACAGGTGATTGGCCTATAGTTTCCAGGGTCCTTTCCTTTTTCTTTATCTTTTTGGATCAAAAATGTCCTTCCAGTTGTCATCCATTCATCATTTTCAGGTGTTTTTAAGATCTGTTTCATTTGGGCTGCCAATCTTTTGTGCATACCTGTAAGTGCCTTTAGCCAGAAACCACGTAGCTCATCTGGTCCAGGTGCACTCCAATTCTTCACTTTTCTTGACTGCCTTTGCACCATTTCTTTTGTTATTTCCACATCTTCCATTGTATGCATTTTAATAGAATCCTCAACCTGCTTGATCCATTTTGCATTTCTGTTGTGCTTCTTGTTGTTTTTCCACAAATTCTTCTAGAATTTCAGAGCTTTCTCTTTATCAGGCTTTTCATTTGTTGTTACTCCATCTCTACTTTCTAAGCTCTTATAAAACTGGTGCTGATTTGCTCTGAACTGTTTTTTTTTGGGGGGGGGATTTATATGAACTGTGGGTTTTCCTTGAACTGAGTTACTCGATTTTCATACTGTTTAATCTTTTCAGCAATGACAACAACCCTCTGCTTCAGCTCATCAATTACTACTTCAATCTCCTTATTCTCCAAATCGTATCTTGCTTCCAGGCTGCTTTTGACCTGCTTGTTCTTTAGCTGACCTTGCCTTAGGTTCTTCAAATTGCTCAAGTCTCCACGAGATTTTTTGATCTTCAATTCCAACTGATTTTTCCACTTAGGCTTCCCCTTCTTGCCTCTTTGGTTCCTTTGTATTTTCAAACCCAATTCTTTGGTCGTTATGAAGGTTGCTGCATACATCATCTGGTTTGTTTCAGCTAATGTAGTGGTTTGAATGGTTTGCACAGCCTCATTGACCTTTTTTAGTACATTTCTCAATTCTTTCCGGTTCACTTGGTTCAGCTTTGGCAAATGTGTCCTTTCAGCATCTTCCATTTGATGCTTTATTTTCTCAGCTAATTGAGCACTATCTGTTGGTGCTTGCTCTTCAGTGCTTCCTTGTTCTTTATCTTCATCCATTTCAGCAGCCTCTTCCTCCCTTTCTTCCTCAGTTTGCTTTTGAGTCTGCAAATCATTCTTGATGTTACTCTTCTTTGTTGATAGACCATTAGTTGCTTTCTCTTTGATTCTTGTTAATTCTGCTGTAGTGAAAAATTTGTGCCTCAGAATTACACATCGTTGGTCCATTAGCCTTTGTTCACTGATATCACAGTCCGTGTGGTTAACCTTCCAAATCTGATACATTTGTTTTTGAAATCCATGTTTTTCTGGCTCAGACTGATAGTAAGCTTCCATAATAGAGATGTTTTCTTCCCTAGTCCAGATTTTTCGCTTTTTTGCTTTTTCTTCCAGTAGCTTGTCAGCTCCATGCCCTGGTTGCTAAGCCCTGTAGCCCATTTTGCGCAGAATGCCCAGGAGTCATAGCATCCAACAGAATCCTTCTAATCTGGGTGACGGTTCAGCCGGCATAAATTTCATTTTTCTCGTATTCACCAAAATTTGTGGAGCAAATTTTGTCTGGCCCTTCACCTAAGACCTGTCTGATATGGTTGCACCTGTTCAACATAGCCCTTAGGATCACTAGAGTGTGCAAGCCCCTCCACCATGACAAGGTAAAGCTCCTCGGAGGGGTTGTTGTTGTTGCTATTATTATTATTATTATTATTATTATTATTATTATTATTATTATTATTATTATTATTATTATTATTATTATTATTGCATCAACAGAAGTGTATCACAGCGGCCAGTTGTTTCGCCGGATTTGGCATTAATTACTAGTCGGGCCCCACCCAGGGGCCTAGGACGTCATAACGTATTTTCGTAATATGTGTGCAGATCCAAGCAGTGCAGCCTTTTGCATTTGACTGATGGTGATTTTGTCAATTTTTAACTGTTTTAAATGTCATTCCAGTGCTTTTGGAATAGCACCCAGTGTGCCGATTACCACTGGAATTACCACTGCTGGTTTGTGCCATAATTGTTGAATTTCAATTTTTAAGTCCTGGTATTTCACGATTTTTTCATATTCCTTCTTGGCGACCCTGCTATCACCTGGTATTGCGATGTCTATGATTGTAACCTTATTTTTCTCAACCAGTGTGATGTCTGGTGTATTATGCGCCAGTATTTTATCCGTTTGTATGCGAAAATCCCACAAGATCTTGACCATCTGACCCTCGACGACTTTTTCAGGCTTATGTTCCCACCAGTTTGTTGCTGTTTTAATGTTTTTTCACTGTCCACTTTATCTTTTATTTTTTCCAGAAATTGGCCATGCAATGCTTTGTTCTGCCAACTCTCCATTCTTAATTTTATCACATCTTTTTTGTATTCTTGTTTTGTCTGTTGGGCCTTCAATAGATTTTTGTTCTTTACTTCGATTAATAGATGTTCTTGACTTTCTTTTAAATAATCAGCCAGTGCATGTTTTTCTTCTTCAACTATTTGCTTCACTTGTAATAATCCTCTGCCACCTGATTTCCGGGGTAGGTATAGTCTATCAATATCACCACGTGGATGTAAACTGTAGTGCATTGTCATTAGTTTCCTGGTTTTTCGGTCTAAAATGTCCAAATCAGCTTGTGTCCAGTTAACTATACCAGCTGTGTATCTTATAACTGGTATTGCCCAGGTGTTTATGGCCTTGATTGTATTTCCACCATTCAATTTAGATTTCAAAATTTTCCTAACTCTGTTGGTGTACTCTCCCCTGACAATAGTTTTTACTTCTCCATGCTTGATGTTATCCAACTGCAGAATGCCTAAGTATTTGTAGGCTTCATTTTCATTGCATTTAATTAGTTGGCCATTGGGCATTTCAATTCCCTCACACGCAGTGATTTTGCCCCTTTTTATGGATACAGTGGCACATTTTTCCATGCCAAACTTCATTGAAATATCGGTGCTGAATACTCGGACTGTGTTTGTCAATGATTGGATTTCTATTTCTGACTTTCCATAGAGTTTCAAATCATCCATATATAATAAATGCGAAATTTTTTCGGCTTCTTTGGCTGTTTGGTAGCCTAGTTTCATTTTTTTTAAGATTACTGATAGTGGGATCATCGCGATGATGAAGAGAAGAGGTGAAAGTGAAAATTCCTCGCTTGATA
This sequence comes from Natrix helvetica, assembly GCF_964273705.1. Taxonomy (NCBI): domain Eukaryota; kingdom Metazoa; phylum Chordata; class Lepidosauria; order Squamata; family Natricidae; genus Natrix; species Natrix helvetica. Next base: position 275,108,655 of record NC_138548.1, on the reverse strand, counting down.
TTAACCATTCCGTAGTTCTCATTCCCTACTGCCAACTCGGTTCTCCATTGTTTCATCGCCTTTTCAGTAAAGGATGTAATATTTTTGCTAATGCCAGTTGTTTCTAAGCATTTTATGATCCAACTATGTGGCAATGAGTCAAATGCCTTTTTGTAATCAATCCAGACAATATTCAAGTTTGTTTTTCTGTTCTTACAATTTTCTAATATCATTTTATCAATTAGGAGCTGATCTTTTGTGCCCCTGCTCCTTCTTTTGTTGCCCTTCTGCTCTACTGGCAAGATGTTGTTTGTTTCCAAATAATCCATATGTCAGGCCTGTAATTATATTCTTTTTAGGATCTTTGGCCTGCCACACTTTTTAATAATTTTCTATGCTGTTTCAATAGTGTAATAGTTGGGAGGGGGGAATAGAAAGGAGTAGGATTGTAGAATGGATTGTTGACATTCTTTTGTAGAAGCCAAGGTCATCTTTTGTCTCCGCACATCGACACCTGGCCGGAAGAAGATGGGTGTACATGCCAGCGTGGAAGATGATGATTGGAACATGTGATGGATTTGTGGGTGTGGGGAGAGATCATGAACTTTAAACTGGGTGAACTTACAGGATGTAATTCAGAGTTGAAATTTCCATAGCTGTACTAACATGCCTGTGGAATAAATTGCACCATTAAGGATGTTTTGCCTTGGACAATGATTTATTTCTGCATGGTATTTGGAACGCTGACATTATTTCAACTCTCTACTTTAAAAATATTTCACTAGCTCCCTCCCCCTATCAAGGGGGAAGGGCTGGTGATGGAAGATCTGGTGATGTGGGTCTCGGCATTCCCAATGCTGACCGGGACAGCGTAAATATCAGCGAAGAATAAATGAGAAGCTTTTGGTGATAAGAAGAGGAGTACGGAACTTCAAAGGCAATGGAATGCTGTTTCCAGTTTAATTGCATCTGGAGGAATGCAGGAGGAGACGCGACAAGACGAAGGAAATCTCAGAAAACTTCTTCAGCAAACTGTGAGTGCATGCTCCCCCTCCTTCCCCCCCAGCTTAGAAGCAAGATTGGAAAAAAAAAAAACCTTAGAACGGAGGTTTGGGCTCCTTCCAGACAGCAATAAATAAAATGGCTTATCACCATGCAACTAGCTGGAAGAAAGATTCCCTTTCAAAATGGGAATTTCAAAGGAGGCAGGAAGAAGGAATTTTTCCAGCATCTGTCACTTGCAAGCCACCACAAATGGGGCTGCAACCAGTAAATGAAGCAAATTGGGCAGTAAATTGGGCTTTCCTCCCAGGACTTGGATGGAAGAGATGCTACTTACAAACTCCTTTGCCATCAGCATGGGGAAATGCTCCAAGCCAGCAGAGGGCACCTACTTGGCCCATAACTCCTCCAAGCCAGCAGGAGGGTACTTGTCACGTAAAACCCCTTAGCCAGCCATCATTGGTTGAGCTGCAACCTGTGAAGCAGGCAACCCCGGGATGGGTCTTAACCCCAGGTCATGGATGGGAGGGATGCCAGTGGGCACATGCCCTCCCTCAGCAGATGGCACCATGGCAGAAAGCTGGGCAGTGGCCAACCGAGGGATTGACCTCCCCACCGGTTCCAGTCTCCCCTGCAAGGCCCAAAAAGGTTCTTACCAGACCTTCCTACAGAGAAGAAATCTCCATGGAAGATGGGATTACCAAACAGAGGCCTGCATTGTGGATGGCAGGAAAATGTGCGCCTGCAAGGCCCCAAGTGGTTCTTACCCCAACTTCCTACAGAGAAGCAATCTCCACCATGGAAGAAGGGTTTACCAAGGGGGCAGCTGCAAGTTGGAGAGCAAGGCAGTGTGATGAAACGGTTCCTGAGTTTAGAGATGTAACTAGGTTCCATTCCTCGTGGGGCCCAATTAAATGCCACCATTGTTGTCAACTTGGCCACAGAGCGTCAGAGTGCTTGGCTCCAGCCCCAATGCCACAAACGTGTGCACCAACCACCACGGCGGTAAAGAGAGGGTCCCAGATGCCACCACAGAAGAGTCATCTGGGCCAACAACCTCTGGAAGAGGATCCCCAACTTAAGGCGAGGAAGTGTCCTACCAAGGGGGAGGCCTCGGAAGAGGAAAAGGGCAGACATTCTCCGGAGGAGGATCCCCAACTTAAGGTGACAAAGAGTCCAACTAAGGGGGAGGCCTCGGAGGGGGAAAAGCCTAAACGACCTCTGGAAGAGGATCCCCAACTTATGGTGACGAAGAGTCCTACCAAGGGGGAGGCCTCGGAGGAGGGAATTGCCGAAGAACAAATGTGTGTACCAGTCGCCATGGTGGTAAAGAGAGGGCCCCAGATGCCTGCACAGAAAAGTCATCTGGGCCAACAGCCTCTGGAAGAGGATCCCCAATTTAAAGTGACGAAGTGTCCTACCAAGGGGGAGGTCTCAGAAGAGGAAAAGGGCAAACAATCTCGGGAGGAGGATCCCCAACTTAAGGTGACAAAGAGTCCAACTAAGGGGGAAGCCTCGGAGGGGGAAATGCCCAATCGACCTCGGGAAGAGAATCCTCAACTTCAGGTGACGAAGAGTCCTACCAAGGGGGAGGCCTCGGAGGAGGAACAAGGCCAACCGTGGATGATTGGATCCAAGAGCCCAGAACCTACAGCACCTGCAGCAGAGAGCCCGAAACGGCCATGGGAAGAGGTCGCAATGGACTTCATCATGGAACTCCCAGACAGCAGTGGACATAAAGTAATTTGGACTGTTATTGATTTGTTTTCTAAGCAGGCACACTTCATTGCTTGCTCAGGATTGCCATCCGCAAACGAAATAGCGAAAATGTTTGTGAAACACATTTATTGCCTGCATAGAGTACCCAAGAAGATCATTTCAGACCGTGGAGTCCAGTTCACAGCGAAGTTCTGGAGAGAGGTCCTGAGATCCATTGGGTCCACACAGGAACTGAGCTCAGAGGTTCAGCCCAGCATGAACGGCGCAGCAGAGGGAGCCAATGCGGTGGTGGAACAATACATCCGGTGTTTTGTGGACTATCAGCGAGACAACTGGTCGGACTTGCTACCCTTCACCGAAGTGGCGTACAACAATGCGGTCCACAGCAGCAGAGGATTAGCGGGTTTCCAGATTACCAGTGGCATGGAAGTTGTTGCCATGCCTGAATTGCCTAGAGAACCTCCTTCTTTCATGTCTTTGAGTGAATGGATGGACATGCTAAAGAAAGGATGGGAGAATACGAAGAAGGCTCTAGCAGTTGCGGTAGAAGCCTACCAGAAGCAAGATGATCAACGTCGCTCACTCCTAAACCCCTACCGTGTGGGGGACAATGTTTTTGTATTTACCAAATACATAAGATTAGAAATGCTTAGCAAGGAATTGGGTCCAAAATTTCTAGGTCCATTCCCAATAGTGAAGATAGTTAACTCAGTTACAGTTCAACTCAGTCTACCCAGAAGTCTAGGGGAAATTGACCCAGAATTTCATTGTAGCTTGTTGAAACCAGTAATTGGGTCTAACAGAAGAGCATTCACCCAAGCTCAATCTCCTCCTTTAGTGATGGAAGGGGAAACACAATCTGAGGTGGAAAAAATTGTAGATTTCAGGCTGAATAGGGGTTGCTTACAGTACTTAGTGCATTGGAAGGGTTACCCTTGGTCTGAAGCTAATTGGGTGAACAGTGGGAACCTAAAAGTGGAGAAGTTAGTAAAGCAATTCAATGGGAAGTTTTCCGAGAAGTCAAGGGGTTCCCCTGGGTGGAGAAGAGGTGGTTAATTTTGTTATGTTAACTTTTATGTTATTCTCTTTGCAGGAAACGTTTTTCTTTTGAGGAGAGGCCGCCTGTCAGGCCTGTAATTATATTCTTTTTAGGATCTTTGGCCTGCCACACTTTTTAATAATTTTCTATGCTGTTTCAATAGTGTAGTAGTTGGGAGGGGGGAATAGAAAGGAGTAGGATTGTAGAATGGATTGTTGACATTCTTTTGTAGAAGCCAAGGTCATCTTTTGTCTCCGCACATCGACACCTGGCCGGAAGAAGATGGGTGTACATGCCAGTGTGGAAGATGATGATTGGAACATGTGATGGATTTGTGGGTGTGGGGAGAGATCATGAACTTTAAACTGGGTGAACTTACAGGATGTAATTCAGAGTTGAAATTTCCATAGCTGTACTAACATGCCTGTGGAATAAATTGCACCATTAAGGATGTTTTGCCTTGGACAATGATTTATTTCTGCATGGTATTTGGAACGCTGACACCATAATGTTATCTGCAATAATGCCTGTGAGTAATTTGAAGGTTGTTGGCAAGCATGTTATTGGTCTGTAGTTTTCAGGTATTCACCTAAGACCTGTCTGATATGGTTGCACCTGTTCAGCATAGTCCTTAGGATCACTAGAGTGTGCAAGCCCCTCCACCATGGCAAGGTAAAGCTCCTCGGAGGGGTTGTTGTTGTTGTTATTATTATTATTATTATTATTGTTGTTGTTGTTGTTGTTGTTGTTGTTGTTGTTAGGGATGTAACCCTAGGCTTGGCTTGGCAATGTATATAAGCCCTCTTTGTAACAAATATATCTGTTACTTTAAATGCTTAAGACATGTAATTGGTTTGTTACCTCATGCAGCTATAAGAGGGAGCCAGAATGGCTGTTAGTTCTCTGTTTTGTTAGAAACTGGTTGGAGGTATTGTGGTTTGCAACTGTTTAGCTGTACTTTGTGTGTTAGACTGACTATATTGATAACTGAATTACTGAACCATGTATGACTTGGACTGTTAACCGGACTCTGAATACTTCTATATTTCTACATAGTAAACTACTATATTTTTATACTATTCAGTGTCTCTGTATGCTGGTTTTTGCGTGTTATTCCATATCATTCTCATTACGCTTCTCTGCATACTCGGTCTCCTAACAGGGAGCTTAATTACTTAATTATTATTATTATTATTATTATTATTATTATTATTATTATTATTATTATTATTCGATTGTATCACAGCGGCCAGTTGTTTCGCTGGATTTGGCATTGATTACTAGTCGGGCCCCACCCAGGGGCCTAGGGCATTATTATTATTATTATTATTATTATTATTATTATTATTATTATTATTATTATTATTATTATTATTATTATTGCATCAACAGAAGTGTATCACAGCGGCCAGTTGTTTCACCAGATTTGGCATTAATTACTAGTCGGGACCCACCTAGGGGCCTAGGACGTCGTAATGTATTTTCGTAATATGTGTGCAGATCCAAGCAGTGCAGCCTTTTGCATTTGACTGATGGTGATTTTGTCAATTTTTAACTGTTTTAAATGTCATTCCAGTGCTTTTGGAATAGCACCCAGTGTGCCGATTACCACTGGAATTACCACTGCTGGTTTGTGCCATAATCGTTGAATTTCGATTTTTAAGTCCTGGTATTTCGCAATTTTTTCATATTCCTTCTCGGCGACCCTGCTATCACCTGGTATTGCGATGTCTATGATTGTAACCTTATTTTTCTCAACCAGTGTGATGTTTGGTGTATTATGTGCCAGTATTTTATCCGTTTGTATGCGAAAATCCCACAAGATCTTGACCATCTGACTCTCGACGACTTTTTCAGGCTTATGTTCCCACCAGTTTGCTGCTGTTTTAATATTATAATTTTTGCACAAATTCCAGTGGATCATTTGTGCCACTGAATTGTGCCGCATTTTATAGTCAGTCTGCACGATTTTTTTACAGCAGCTGAGTATGTGGTCAACAGTTTCATCAACTTCTTTGCAGAATCTGCATTTGGCATCATCAGAGGATTTTTCGATTTTGGCCTTAATTGCATTTGTTCGGATAGCTTGTTCTTGCGCAGCCAGGATTAGTGACTCTGTTTCTTTCTTTAATGTACCTGCTGTTAACCATAACCAAGTTTTTTCACTGTCCACTTTATCTTTTATTTTTTCCAGAAATTGGCCATAATAATAATAATAATAATAATAATAATAATAATAATAATAATAATAATAATAATAATAATAATAATAATAAATTAACTTTATTCATTAAACATGAAACTCAGCCAACTGAACATTCAAAAATCCATTACAAATACCAGTGACTGGTGCTAATGGTCAATACGGTTAATGTAGCTTGTAAAATTCTTGGACATGGTGCCAAGTGCCCCGATGACAATGGTTATCACTGTTACATGCTTCATCCATAGCCGTGTAGTTTTGATGGCCAGGTTGCGATATTTCATTATTTTTTCTAGTTCTTTTTCTTCGACTCTGGCATCTCCAGGAACAGGGATATCAATAAACTGTACATTTCGGCCCTCTACAACCGTGATATCTGACGTGTTTTGCATGGAAGAAAAGTTATGTATGGAATCAATGAACTTCCAACCTGGTGCCTTAGCCATTATACCAAACTAGCTGATTAAGGGCCTGGAGACAAAAACATATGAAGAACTGTTGCAGGATTTGGGATTGGCCAGTCTAGAGAAAAGAAGGACAGGGGTGACATGATAGTAGTATTTCAGTATGTGTGGGGCTGCCACAAGGAAGAGGGGGTCAACTTATTTTCCAAAGTAACAGAAGACAAGACAAGAAGCAATGGATGGAAAGTAATCAAGGACAGAAGCAACTGGAATTAAGGAGAAACGTCCTAACAGTGGAACAGCTTGACTTCAGAAATTGATGGTGCTTCATCACTGGAGGTTTTTAAATAAAGACTGGACAGCTACCTACCTGAAATGGTATAGGGTCTCCTGCTTGAGCAGGGGTTTGAACTAGAGGACTTCCAAGATTCCTTTCATCTCTCTTCTGATTGATTGAAATAAGTTAAGTTAATATTTACCATTTACATTTTTTTTTATTATTCTGCTGCATGTGTTTTCAGAAATTTCTTTATTTTTCATACTTTCATGAAATATAAGCAATAAGACTATTTTTGCCTGCCCTAAGTTCTCCTTAAAACAATAAATTACGAGAAGAAGAATATATAAGGACAAAATCAATATAGAAACAATACATGTTTTAAAAGAAGTGCATCTTCTACTTTTTTTTCCTTTTTGTAGCAATAGATAAATTCCTGGAGCCTAATCTTATATTGTAATAGCATCTGTATATCCATTAAACTATGAAGAAAGATACCAAAAATAATTCAGTTGAAAACAATTCTAATATGGAACTAAATCTCCCCACCCCCTATATTTGTGTTACAAAGGATTTAAAATTAGCATATATCTATCAGCTTGCTTACGTAAATAAAAGAAAAAAGATACATAAAACCAGGGGGAAAAACAGCTTAATACATCAAAAGACCACTAACAAAGTTCAAGAGCCCTAGCTTTGGGAACAGAGTCAGGTTTTCAAAGACTCGAAGGAAAGCTATGAGATGGGACCTCTTCACAGCAAAGATCTACTCCAAATCCAATCCACTGAGGTTAAATATTGCCCTTAAGAAGAGTTCATTTACTCTTTGTACTCAAGTACAAAATCTACAATAAAAGAAACCAAACATTTACATACAAACTACATAAAATGAAGTAATACCTTCTGGAATGTAGTTGGGCATTGTTTAATTAAGAAACAAACACATTTTTTGCACTTGCTTCTTTTCCAGATTAAAAGATGGATTGTTTATATCAAGCGTGTCAAACTCAAGCCCTGGGGGCTGGATCCAGCCCACGGGGAACTTAGATCTGGCCTGCAGGGCCAACCTGGAAACAGGAAATGATTGGCTCGTGGTGCTTCTGTCAGCAAAAACGCAGCTTGAGAGCCCATTTTCGCTGGCAGAGTGCCCCCGACACGAGTGGTGTCAAGCTGGCCATGCCCACCCTGGCCATTCCACCCCACCCCACAAGTTCAAACACAACCCTGATGCGGCTCTCAATAAAATTGAGTTTGACACGCCTGGTCTCTATGGTACAGTTGTGTTATCAGAATCTTAAAAGAACATGGAATGTCATGTGGCAATTAACAGTTAAGAATGGAATCCATTACCACATAAATTGAATTTCACTTTTGCAGTACATCTTTTCTTCTTCCCATGGAATCACTAGGTCTACTTATCTGCTCTGAAGGAAGCTTAAATTTAGAATAGATCACAGGATGGAAAACAGGGGAGTGTGCAGTTAACAAATATGTGGAAGTAGGTTGGCACTCCTTTCTTCTGAAATTCTTGATAATCTTGTAACCAGTCAATAAATTCTGTTATTAATCATCTGTCTAACTTTCCTCTATCCCAAAGGATTCTGGTCAGCTTAGAACAAAACCAATTTAATAAAAATAAAAATAAATAAAAAAATAAATATCATCCAGCCAATATAACAATTACAAATTACATTGACTAGTTTCAAATCTGCTTAGATTTTTTTTTTAAATGAGCAGCCAAGGTTGGCTAAATGCTGCTTTTCTCTTTCTTACAACTGAAAAAAAAAGACTAAATCAACACATTTCATTCATTCTAACTAGGTAAATTCTCCACCTAGTATACTGTATCTTGTGTAATCATGATTAAGTCTGGATTCATCCCATTAATACATTCCAGAAATTCAAAAAAGGAGGAATTTAGCAGCAATATTTTGTGGAAACAGAATGAATTAGTTGATCATTCACTTTTTATTTCAACAAATACATGTCATCCAAAAATAGCAATGCATGTAAATTACCCAGGCAAATGAAGTCATCTTTCAGATGAGAACATGTTGGCTAGGCATGTGTTTGACAGTGCCAAGGCAGTGAAATAAATGAAACAGTATCATTCTTTTTCTGTTGGGAAACAACATTTTTGCCAAGAGAAATACTGTAGTTTCCCTCCTAATTATAAATTATATTTTAAAAATAGATTACTTTAATTCACATAACACTATTTGAGAACTTCAGTCATTTTCATGTTATTTGTATGGATGTAATCTGAGCTGTAATCCTATCCTTCCTTCCTTCCTTCCTTCCTTCCTTCCTTCCTTCCTTCCTCCCTCCCTCCCTCCGTCCCTCCCTCCTTTCCTCCATCCCTCCCTCCCTTTCTTCCAGCAAATTCCTGTGTAATCTAAGGACTACATCGCAATCGTAATTTTCCCATTCCTCCAAACTGTTTTTTAAATTGTCCTTAAATATTAATTTTTTGGGTTTTTACAATTGGGGTATTTTAAAGCTGATTTTTAACTGTCTATTGATGTAATTTGTTTCCTCCTCCGTATATGTATGTGTGTTGTGTATGTATGTACGTTTGGTGTTGTTATATATTTTTTATGTTTTATGCTCCATTGTACGCCGCCCCGAGTCCTACTTGGAAAGGGAGCGGCTAATAAATCCAAATTTATTATTATTATTATTATTATTATTATTATTACATCTAACTTTTGCTCACCAAAAGTTTTTTATTTGTGCTCTCCTCTTCATTTCCATTTAGGTGTCCCATGGATTCCTCACAAGAGTTCCAGAATCTCCAACCTTCCAGATTACATTTGGAGGACATAAGAAAATGAAAATTTGATTTGCCAATAATATGTGTTCTGCTGGCAGATGAAGATAGCAAGGCTACAGCTTATTTATTGGATTCATATATAGCATCTCATATTGCTAGATTTACAATCTGAATTGGTAGAACTTGTTACAATATATGGTATCAAATCCAGAAGGGCCCTGAGGAATAAATAAAGTATAATGCAATAGAAAAGTATGACAAATTTAGCTTCTTCTCTCTTCCTCTCTTTAAGCCAATAAAGAACATTTCAAAGTACAGACAGATAAAATGGACACAAATACAGATCCAAGTCTAATTTTTAAAATCTGCCATGTAAGAATTTCTTTTCATGTACCAGAGATATATTCAAAGAGCTTTTTCATAGTTGTTTAAATGTATTGTTGGGGGTACTGGTGAAATACAGAGATTCTGGAAATACCATGGGTGCTGTTTTTCCTGTTATATAACTCTGCAACTATCTGTCCCTACTTCCCATTCTGAAAAATGGGGAAAAAAATGCCACAGAAACCTTTTCATGAATAGAAGTATGAGAAGCCAAGAAGGCGCCACACTCATGTATATATGATGTTTATACAAGACAGGATAATCTCTCTCTCTCTCTCTCTCTCTCTCTCTCTCCCTCCCTCCCTCCCTCCCTCCCTCCCTCTCGCTCTCCCTCCCTTCCCTCTCTCCTTCCCTTCCTCTCTCCCCTATCCCTTTTCTTCTTCCTCTTCCCCTGTGGTGCAACATTGGAAGATGTGGACTTAGCTCATAGAATCACCAAGAGTTGGATACATCTGAATGTATATCATCATCATCACCATCATCGTCATCATCATCATCTTTAAGAACAGCGGCAGGTGAGAAAGGGCTGGGATAGAAAAGTGCTTCAACAGTTATGCCCTTCCCTGGACCAAAATATATTTGTGATGGTAGCAGTGCCCTGAATACTACCCTAGTATTCAGGGCATTGCTACCTTAGTATACCCTATTAGACTATTCTAATGCATTCTATGTCACAGTCTTTGATGGATAATTTTTAAGAAGGAAGGACATATGTACCAACAAATTAAATGTATATCTATGGAATCATTGCTTTTAGGACTTATAGCAGAGGTCATCATGCAACATCTAGAACATCTAGCACTTCCACAAATACAACCCAAAACATGGATCAGATAATTAGATGACACCTTCACCATAATAAAGAAGAACCAATTAGAAAAACCCCCACAGAAACATCAATAACACTTTTAAAGGAATCCAGTTTACCAGAAAAGAAGAAAACAACAACTCGCTACCCTTCCTGGACATCCTGATGAGCAGACACCACAATGGCAAACTAGAAACACAAGTTTACAGAAACACATCCATAAATATTAATTAGCAGTCAGAAGACATGATGAAAATTCTTTAATTTCACATAATATAGACAGATTTAACTATGTGACCATTCTAGACCAAGCCAAGTCCAAAAATGCCAGGGAATTTCTAGAAGCCTGGTACTCTGAAATCAGGCATCAATAGACACATAGACATTAACAACATCTGTAGATCATGCAAAAGGGAATATCACCCATCCCAAAAAGGAACAAAAAGACCCAAGCACATCTCTACCAGCAATCAGCACCTAGATCAGCATAGATTAACTCCAAGGTCAGGCCAACAATCAAGTAAACAATACCCCAATCAAGACACTGTCAAAGAAGCCAACAGCAAACAGCCCTACCAAAGAATCTCTAAGACCATCTCCTTAGTGATGTCCAACACTGACAGGCAAGTCACTAGAATATAAACTGATAGCAAACAGCACTGCTTACTAGCCCTGATTACCTAGTTTAGGTAATAAAATGTCTGCAAGAAAATAAGCAAGCTCAGACAGCACCAAGAACCCCTCAATTTTAAAGAGTTTTTAAGATGTTCCTGTTTCATTGCAGATTCTGTACAGTCTACAGATTGGAAAGCTATATAATAAATAAACAAATATCAAACTCAGTTCAAAAGAATATGATTTTAAGAATTCAGAATGTATTCCACAGAGTTATCTGTCCTTATTTTAAAAAAAGCCCATAAAACAGCACAAGCAAAACAATGAAGAGATAGCCTTATAGAAATGACAAACGAATAGCTTTTTAGAAGTAATAAATGCAGGGTGTATGTCCGGAGTAATTTAATTCTGCACTTAAAAAGATAGACAATCAAAAATCTTGTATTTTCTTTTCACTATGCAGTGTGGCATTATGCCAGTGTTAATAGATAAAAAGGAATGTATGCCTGGAAACAGAAAAGTCACAATTCAATTGTTTTGAAAAGAATGGAACATTGATTTACATTGATCTTAAGTAAGACTAAATTTTCTTAAAACCCTAACTTTCGGAAGAAAGATAAAACCCAAATGCCTCACCCTATTATGGTTAATTTTCACTACCCTGAGATAGGATCTGAAAATATCTTGGTTTCTTTAACTTTGCTCAGGCTCACACTAAGAGGAAAATATCTATTAGCCACTTCTGACACAGAAGTAGTAATAGGATAAAGTATAGTATAATTCCTTATATTTTGGTCAAGATGATATGAGGCATCTATCATATTTTATTTTTTAAGAAATTGATGTATATGTATATTCATTGAGAAATGTGACATGATTCCATCACATCTGAATGGTCACACAATTATTTCACATACAAAATCTTAATTGAACCCCAGCTTGCATTGGTTGGGTGTGGTTGGAGCTAGCTGCCAATATAGCATCACCTATGATTAAATATTGCTAGATTTGTCAATATTTGTTGCCATTTCAGTTTTACAGCCACCGTTTTACAAAAGGTTAGTGAAGTTAACAGGCTCTTGAGAAAGCTCCTGTCCCAATGCCTTTAAGATACTAACACAAGACACAAGACACAAGCTACAGGAAGAAAGCAAGCAACAGGGAGAAAGCAACAAACAACAAGGAAAAAGCAGAACTATTTAACTCATGTTTTGCATCTGTCTTTACACAAAGGGATAAAACAGTCCAACCTATCAAAAACAGCACCACAAAATTCAGATTAGGAACACAAGTTGAAATAGGAAAGAAAATGGTAAGTGAGCACCTGTCTACCCTAGACGAGTTCAAATCACCAGGACCGGATGGATTACACCCCAGGGTTCTGAAGGAACTGGCAGACGAGATCTCAGAACCACTGAACTATATCTTTCAGAGATCCTGAAGCACTGGGGAACTACAAGAGGACTGGAAAAGAGCTGATGTGGTTCCCATCTTCAAAAAAGGAAAAAAACAGATCCAGGAAACTACAGACCTATCAGCCTGACCTCAATACCAGGAAAGATTCTGGAAAAGATAATCAAGCAATGAATTAGCGAACACCTAGAAGCAAACAAAGTAATAGCGAAAAGCCAACATGGGTTTGTCAAAAACAGATCATGCCAGACTAATCTTATTGCATTGTTTGACAAAGTGACAAAATTAGTGGACCAGAGGAATGCCGTCGATATAGTTTACTTGGGCTTCAGTAAGGTATTTGATAAGGTAGACCATAACCTACTACTAGATAAAGTAGAAGAATGTGGGTTGGACAGCATCACCACCAGATGGATTCGTAACTGGCTGACCAACCACACTCAATGTGTAGCCCTCAGTGGAACTGCATCTACACGGAGGGAGGTATGCAGTGGAGTACCCCAAGGCTCTGTTTTGGGCCCAGGACACTTCAACATCTTCATCAATGATTTGGATGAGGGAATAAATGGGGAACTCATCAAATTTGCAGATGACACCAAGCTGGCAGGAATAGCCAACACTCCAGAAGATAGGCTAAAGATACAGAAGGATCTTGACAAACTTGAACATTGGGCACTATCTAATAAAATGAAATTCAATGGTGAAAAGAGTAAGGTTCTACATTTAGGCAACAAAAATGAAATGCACAGGTACAGTATAGGTGGTACCTTGCTCAACAGTAGTAACTGTGAGAGGGATCTTGGAGTCCTAGTGGACAATCATTTAAATATGAGCCAGCAGTGTGCAGCAGCTGCCAAAAAAGCCAACACAGTTCTAGACTGCATAAACAGAGAGATAGAATCAAGATCACGTGAAATGTTAATACCACTTTATAATGCCTTGGTAAGGCCACACTTGGAATACTGCATTCAGTTTTGGTCACCACGATGTAGAAAAGATGTGGAGACTCTAGAAAGAGTGCAGAGAAGAGCAACAAAGATGATTAGGGGACTAGAGACTAAAACATATGAAGAACGGTTGCAGGAACTGGGTATGTTTAGCTTAAGAGAAAGAAGGACTAGGGGAGACATGATAGCAGTGTTCCAATATCTCAGGGGTTGCCACAAAGAAGAGGGAGTCAAACTATTCTCCAAGGCACCTGAGGGTAGAACAAGAAGCAATGGGTGGAAACTAATCAAGGAGAGAAGCAACTAAGAACTGAGGAGAAACTTCCTGACAGTTAGAATAATTAATCAGTGGAACAGCTTGCCTCCAGAAGTTGTGAATGCCCCAACACTGGAAGTCTTTAAGAAGATGTTGGATAGCCATTTGTCTGAAATGGTATAGGGTTTCCTGCCTAGGCAGGGGTTGGACTAGAAGACCTCCAAGGTCCCTTCCAACTCTGCTATTGTATTGTATAGGTATGATCAATAGAGTTGGACTGGAAACAACACAACACCAACAAACACCCTGAGAACTGCACACTTCATTGTTTTCAATATTATATGACTATATTGTTCTCTGACACACACATAAAGCATGTGGCATTGATTAAATCAATCGTGGTTTTGGTTTAATTTTCAATTTAAATGAAAGTTGTAGGAATGCTAGAGATAGGCTTATCTTGAACAATTTTTATTTTAAGATGGCAAGAAAAACAACCTAGGTGTATTTCAATTCAAGCTGTGTTACAGCTAGGTACCTGAAATTCAATTCCATTTTGTTCAGCTTCATCATGTTGTTTGCCACAGTGATGAAAAGAAACTGGATGTGATTGATTAGGCTGAGCTAACTGGATTGAGATGAGATAAAAACACTGGAGCAAACTGAGCCCTTGTTGAATACATGATGTCCAAGCCAGGCATAACACTGCTAATGTGGATTTTGTTTTTGTAAATTTGGAGTTGTGTGGAGTCTTAGATGCCTCAATAATTTGAATATTTTTTTAAAAAAAATATATAATAGAATACCCTGTTTCCCTGAAAATAAAACCTCCCCAGATAATAAGCCCAATCGGGTCTTTGAGTGCATGCGCTAAAATAAGCCCTCCCTGAAAATATTGCAACACAGCAGCAGCCACGAGGTGACCACACTCACTGCCTTCTGCACCTCAAAAATAATAAGATCTCCCTGAAAATAAGGCCAAGCACTTATTTTGGAGGTCAAAAGAAAATAAGACCCTGTCTTATTTTGGGGGAACACGATAACAGAATTGGGACCTTGGAAGTCTTCCAATCCAACTCTCTCCTCAAGCAGGAAACCCTATACTATTTCAGCAAATGGCTGTTCAATATACGTATTTTTAAAGAGTATTTTTAAAGAGTTGTATACACACACACATATATATGTGTGTTGTATTTGTGCTGATAAATAAATAAAGGGAGACTAGCATAGATCTATTTCAAGCTATTTAGCTCTCATCAACTAGCCATACCCTTACTGGGATTTGAACCTGGGCTGTATTGCATATTAGGCAGGAGTCTTAGCCACTAAGCCACAGGCTCTCCTCCTTTATCAGCTGAGCCAGGGAAATAGGTATGTATTTATTTATCAGCACAAATACAACACAAATATAAAAAGGCAACATTAAAAATAAAAATATGGTTTTCTGCCTGCATGGTCTTCTGTAATGAGCCGAAGGACAGAAAGGGGGAGTAGTGAGCTCCCTCCCATATTTGGGCATACCAGGGGTTGTAACACACACACATACATACATACATACATACATACATATATATATGGTGTGTGTGTGTGTATACAACTCTTTAAAAGGTAATACTTGGCCCGAGCAATGCTTTTAAGTTTGGCAAGGCATTTTTTCCCATTCTGCTTAAGGTCTGTTGCAGAAGTGGTATTCAGCAGGTTCTGATGAGTTCTGGTGAACTGGTAGTGGAAATTTTGAATAGCTCAGACAAGCGGTAAATACGACCTCTGATGGCCCTACCCTCATCTATTCTCTGCCTCCTAAGTCCCAGCTGATTGGGAGGGAATGGAGATTTTGCAGTAACCTTCCCCTGGAGTGGGATGAAAAGGAGATTTTACCATATCCTTCCCTTGCCATGCCCACCAAGCCACGTCCACCAAGCCACGCCCACAGAACCAATAATAAAAAATTTTGAATCCCACCAATGGTCTGTTGTGGTTTTACAGTAGATCAATGATGCTGGTGCTTCATATGGTACTTTTATAAGGATGTCACTGTCTACCACAGTAAACTTTTCTTAGGGCCAGTTGCATGGAATATTGGCAACCGTGCCTTCCTCAACTCTGCCCATTATAAAACAGAAGTGGATGACTTGAGGAATTAATGACTACGCCTAGCTCCAAAGTAGCCTTCACGGCCTTTCAACAAAATCAGCATCCATTTCCTTCCATTTTGAGATGAGGGACATCGAGTATAGGATTTGTACAGCTTTAACAAGCTTTATACAATGTTCCTGAAAGAAAAAAAAGCTCTTTCCAAACCAACAGAAAAATCGTCGAAAAATCTAGCCCCAGGCGTATCTAAAATTGTTCTATAGTCACCACTGTCCCCCAAAATATGATGCGTGCTCTTGGCATTCAATAAGGCTGTCCACCTGAGTCCAAGGATGCACATGTCTGCATGATAATAAAGATGGGATGTTTTTATTTATTTGTTTTTATTTATTTAGTAAATTTCACCATTTACTAAATGACCACCCATTTCACAAAAAGTGACTCTGGGCAGCATACAACCATTAAATAAAATGATAAGGAGATAAGAAATAATTATTGAAAATAATCCTGTTAAAAGTGCAATAATCTGATATAGGAATAGAATGCATCTCTTCATTTGTTTACACTCAAGATAAATATATGTAAAGATATGACAATTCTTTCAGAATCATCTCAGAGTTTAGCCGTGTTTGTCTCTAAATACCAGTTTAATTACTTTATTCCAATTTGTCATCATTTTGCAATTTTAGAATTCAGTGGACACTCCTGAGGTTATTTCTGAATATATTTGGAATGAATCCCAAATGTACTTTTTCAAGGGGCAACAGGACTTCCTTGTTTGCTTCTTATCCATGAAGCTTCTTCAGCCCTGAGCTTTTTCAGTTGCTTCTTGAAAAAACACCTTTGGGACAATTATGACCTGGATGACTGAGAATCTCCATAGACATTTGGAATGATTATAATTTGGATTAAAGAAATAAGGTCAGGCTCTTGAATAGAAATGTTTGATTTTATGTCCCATGAAATGAATAAATAGGTTAAAGTTGGAAGACAATATCTTCTATTTTTAATTTTGACTTACTATGCAAACTAGCAGACTCTGAGTAACAGTAATAGATTAACTATGGAAAAAAAATCCCTCTATAAACTGATAGGCATTTTGCTTAATCTTCTAGACAATCGATATGGGATTTTAATATGAGTTGATAATAAGAACTTGCTGATGAGATGTCAGATATAATAAGATGCTACCACAATATGTTCACATGGATTTAAGAATTATAACTATGACTGAATTCAGAAAAAAAAGAGATATCTAAAGGACTGATGCAAAATATTCCTTGGTAGTAGGGCCCTGGTTGTGTTCTCCTGCCTACCAAGCAAAAGACATTGAAGGGAAATGCAATTCTCAAGTTGGAGCCATAATTTTATGAAAATTACTGAGTGCCACCTAGTTGTTGCAGTCATTTCTTCTTCCTCAACTGGATGTTTTCTATTCAACCTTTCCTTGACACTTGACACTGTTTAACTAGAGTCATGTGGATTCTTTATTTGACTTATGATTACATAATTGTGATCATAATATATTTGCCTAGCTAGGAGGCTGCCTGAAAACTGGGTAAAGAGTGGTATGTTAACACATCGAGCCTATATGTTTATTCAGTAGAAAAAGAAATAGTAACTTATGATTTCATCTATAATGCTTTTTTCTTAATCACTTTTTTATTTTGCTGTTTACTGGCTGCATCTGAATATCATTTGTGGCTTTTTTTTTTTAAAGTAGAAGGTAATAGAAGGAGGAGAGGCAGCTCTTCCTCATGCAATTTTAATTGGTTAATCCTCAAATAACCTTTTATCTTAAGGTAACACAGAAGAGATATGATCCCGGAAGGGTTAGGGTAGAAAAAGATAGAAATTTAAGAATGATATACTTAAATATAATGGATGTTACTCAGTACTGAAAAGAACACTTCTGAATATTGGTCTGGCACTCTTTCTCCTGGGTTTTTTTTGCTTTTTTCTCACCCAAACAGATCTGTATATAGTGATACTGGTACCTGTGCATAAACAATGGGAACTATCAGTTTTCACACCCCAGCATATCTCACATAGTGTTTATTTAGTCTAATTCTGGGGTGGTTTATTTGTTTGTTTTTAGGCTGCCTTTACTTATTCAGAAACCACAGCTGTGCCTGACAGATAACAGCTTACTATAAGTGATAAATCACCTTTTGTTTGGTTTTTAGCAGGGAAAAAAAAAGAAAACAAAATGTGTACACATCCATTCTATTTAAAAGTCAAAGGAATCAGAAAATTAATTTATCATCTCCCTAATTCCCTTTTTCTTTAAATAGTTCTACACCACCAAGGATTCTATCTCTGAAGGTCTTGCAAAACAGTTTCAAATTGATCCCAGATTGATTGCATTTCTGATGACCTAAAAATAAGAGAATCAGTCGGAGATATCTGCAGACTGTGGTCAAAATAGGTTGGTGGTTGTGGCAGTACAATTGAAGCTCTTCCTTTGGTTCCCCCCCCCCCCCCCGATGTGTGGCATGTGCAACACATTTTAAAAACAGGTGGGGTTTCAGTCACATTCTTATAGCCACTATTTTAATATTGTTGAGGATGCTCTGTAGATACCAGGTATTTAATCTCTTTCCCCCCAGCTGACCGATGTCATCCAATGTCTTCTTCCCTAAGATAGCATCAAACATGGAATACCAAAAATTCCATCTCTACCAAGCCACAAATAAATAAATATTTATTTATTTATTTATTTATTTATTTCTTAGCGCTTATAGACCGCCCCCTCTCCCGAAAGGGACTCGGGGCGGTGTACAGTCTCGCCTGGACTACTGCAATGCCCTCTACATGGGGCTTCCCTTGGGACGCATCCGGAGACTGCAGCTAGTTCAGAACGCAGCCGCGCGGGTTATTATGGGGAGTACACGTTACTCCCACGTAACACCTCTCCTACGCGAGCTGCACTGGCTACCTGTGGCCTTTCGGGTGCATTTCAAGGTATTGATCACCATCTTTAAAGCGCTCCATGGCATAGGACCTAGTTATCTGCAGGATCGCATCCTACCACACACGTCCCTGCGACCTATCCGCTCACACAGGGAGGGGCTCCTCCTGGTGCCGTCCGCTAGGCAATGCCAGCGGGCGACACCTAGGAGTAGGTCCTTCTCTGTGATGGGCCCAACCCTCTGGAATGACCTCCCCCCTGACATTCGAACTACCACCGACCTCCGTTCCTTCCGTCAAAAGTTAAAGACTCACCTATTTCAATCAGCTGGCCTGGCACTTTCTTAGTTTTACCTCCCGGGGATTTATTTTAATTGGGTTTGGGGTTTTAATTGGGATGTTTTTAGGTATTTATTTCTTGTACAGTCTATCTCCCCCTCTAAATGTATTTTAAATGTATTTTATTGTTATGACGGTATTTTATTTGCATTGACTGTACACCGCCCCGAGTCCCTTTTTGGGAGAGGGGGCGGTCTAAAAATCTAAGAAATAAAATAAAATAAAAATAAACAGTCCATATCAAAATACATCATAAATAACTATAAAATTTAAACAATTAAAATTATTAAGTGGATAGATACATAAATAAATAAGAGGAGGATAAAAAGATATACAGAACTGCACTGCTAAGTAAATAATTTAAAATGTACAGAATTTAAAACCCCAATATCCTATAAAATTAAGTTTAAAAGAACAATCCCCCTAAAAAACCAGTAAGAAATATATATGCCAGGAGGTAGATGTTAAAATTATGCCAGGCCAGCCAGTCGGAACAGGTGTGTCTTCAGTTTCTGCTGGAAGGAGCGGAAGTCAGTGGTGGTTCTAATGTCGGGGGGAAGGTCATTCCAGAGGGTTGGGCCCATCACAGAGAAGGCCCTACTCCTTGGTGTCGCCCGTTGGCATTGCCTAGTGGATGGCACCAGGAGAAGCCCCTCCCTGTGAGAGTGAATTGGCCGCAGGGATGTGTGTGGGAGGATGCGATCCCGCAGGTAGCTAGGCCCTATGCCATGGAGCGCTTTAAAGATGGTGGTCAAAACCTTGAAACGCACCCGAAAGACCACAGGTAGCCAGTGCAGCTCGCGCAGGAGCAGTGTTACGTGGGAGTACCTGGTACTCCCCATGACAGCCCGCGCGGCTGCGTTCTGGACTAGCTGCAGTCTTCGGGCGCGTCCCAAGGGAAGCCCCATGTAGAGAATAAAATAAAATAAAATAAACTGCTGGAACACCTGTTTTCTAATACAGGTAGTCCTTGCCTTATGATCACATTTGGGACCAGAATTTCTGTTGCTAAGGATGGGAATTGTTAAGTCAATCACACTCAAGTCTATAACCTTTCTTTTTGCTATGGTTGCTAAGTAAATCACTGCAGTTGTTCAATGAATAATAGCAATAGCAATATCCGTTAGACTTATATACCGCTTCATAGTGCTTTACAGCCCTCTCTTAAGTGATTTACAGAATCAGCATATTGGCTCCAACAATCTGGATCCTCATTTTACCAACCTCGGAAGGATGGAAGGCTGAGTCAAACTTGAGCCAGTGAGGATCAAACTGCTGGCAGTCAACAGAATTAGCCTGCATTCTAACCACTGTGCCACCACAGCTTCATGTAGATTGCCAAGTGTCCAAATTTTGATCATATGACCATGGGGATGCTATTACAGTTATAAGTGAGAGGATTGGTTGCAAATGATTCTTTTCGGTGTTGTTGAAACTTCGAGCAGTCATTAAATTGATGCTTGTAACTCAAGGACTACCTGTACTGCATTTGTGTGCCTTTGTCTGGTGTTTTGCAAAGAAGAGAAAGAATAAAACAGAAGTTGCTAAGAGAAGAATTTATGAGAGAGAAGGTGACGTGTAAAAAGTTAAATAGAAGTATGCATATATTCCAAAGACTTTCATCTACACCCACATACCCTCCCCCGTTTTTTTTAAAAAAAAACATGTGAGTTATAAAGGCAAAATCATTGCATACCAACAGTTTTCAATCCATATTCCAATAATTGTAAATATGGTTGATTTTGCTGCAGTGGCTGCACATTGACAAAATCAAGCTTCACAAACTGGACACATTAAACTAAAGTGGGGTGGACCATTTTTTTGTTCAGCATGAAATACACTAATCCACTATGAACAATTCGGCTTGGTGTAGAAATAGTAGAAGTAGCATTTCCTCCATTGGATAATCTGCCTAATTATGAAGTAACTCAAGGCAACATCAAGACTTTTCAAAACACATCAAAAACTTGACAGAAAGAAAGAAAAAGCCAATAATAAAATGTAATGGCAATGGGAATATTTTTTAAAAATTAAAATATTACATCATTGAAACAAATCTATGAATTGCTCAGGCCAAGCTGTTGCTGGAAAATTGTTTTTCAACGTTTCCTAAACAATTGCATGACCTCTACCAGGTAGGTGTCACAGAGAATGTTGTACAGAGGGTGGGGGCCTCTGAACCTTGAAACGTCTTAGGAATCTGTAGGGCTTTAGAAACACACTGTCAACTTCTAAATGGATGGGCTTGTTGCAGCCATTTTCTCCATTTCACACTTTGGAGAGGGGGGAAGGGAGCTCTGGAAGGTCAGACCAAACATCAACATCTTACTATTTTGTGGGGACCAAGGTCATCCCAACAGGTGCTGGCCAGAGACCAGAAGAGGTTATCAATGATATGTCCGAACACCTAATTGAACAATGTGACCTGTGCAAAGAGGGAGGGAGCTGTCTAATCTTTAATTATATGGAAAACGTGGGAAATACTGGTTTTGCATTTCAACCATGCCTAAATGATGTACTCAATAAACGTCTTTGAGAAAGCTGACAGTCTCAGAGTTGCTAGATTGGGTTGGGTTCATTACTTGGAACCTTGACACACACATTATGTTTCAGGCTAAGGATGCCTGAAGCCACCTTTTCAGTTTAAATGTTTTTGAGGTCAAAATGTTTCATACCTCTTTAGCATCAGAAAATATTGAGACAATCTTGAATTTAAGGATTGGTATCCCTCTCACCCAAACTATCTCCCAAAAGATGCTAATTTGAAATTTGTGGACTAAATTTGTTGACGTTCTGTAGTTTGCGATTCAAATGTGACTAGGGATTATCTCCGAAAGGTTAATTGGCAAAGTTAAATGTGTGTCCAATCACACTTGGCCCATAAAGAATTCTATTCTATTCTAAATTAGAAAGCATCTTTTCTTTATTAGCAGTGATTGCTCTTGTGTGTAACCATTGTGCTGATCTTGTATCTGTCAGGAACTTTGCCTAGGTACCTTATGGATTAGGCCTCTGGTTAATCATTGCCTTTTCTCCTGCTCTTCCCATTGTTTTCCTCTGCTCTGATGTGCCTTTCACACAAACATAGGCAGATCAAATGAGGATAATACTGCTTGTTGCCATGGTTATCAATAAACTTGTTTGTGACCTGAGAAGTTTGAGGAGTTTCTTGTTCTAGTTCATCCTGCAATTATCTTTTCTTAAGATGTGAGTAAATAGACTTTTTTTGTGGCATGTCACCCTCTCCATGCCCAATCTTGGATCATGAAAAGCTGATGACAGAAGATAAAAGGGATATGAGCTATTTCGGAGGAGTCTTTCCATCTTCAAAAATATTTTAAGTCTTTATTTACTGTGGAATCCTTAGTGGTCTCTGAGCCTAGTTGTTTTCTTGCCTATGTTTCATTATCCAAGCTAGTGCTAAAAGCACTGATGATGTTATCTAGTTTGGGTAATGAAACATCGGCACCTAGAAAGCACCAAGAACCCTCATTTCAACTCTACAGTACAAATACTCTCTCTTAACTTTGTTCACTGCTTATCTGTTTGAGTGATATTAATCTTTCTGTCCAGAAGGGACAGAAGTCTTGTAATCTAACTATTCTGTATTACAAATAAATGTAAGCTTTGATTCTGGACTGTAGGATTTAGATAGACGTTCAATCTGAGGAATAAATGAAAGAGGGGACATAGAAATATTCCATTAGTAAGTTTCACTAAGTCTCCATTACATTCAAATAAAATATTCTTCTCCATATCGTGTGAAGATTCATTTGCATGTTTGCTTTTTTACTTAATTTGCTTAGGTTCTGCTATTTCTCAAGGATTTAAATGTTGTACCTGGAGTTTCCTGTCTAATTTTACCTTTACCATTATCATGCAACAAGACAGAATGACTACCCCCAACTAAGCTTTGTAGTATAGTGGACTCTTGAGTTAAGATTTCTTTGGGTGCCGTGCAGTGTGTCAGTCACTCATTATATTGACATACTTGCTACTGAATGCCCCAGCCAGCTTGCCTA
Source organism: Natrix helvetica (assembly GCF_964273705.1). Taxonomy (NCBI): domain Eukaryota; kingdom Metazoa; phylum Chordata; class Lepidosauria; order Squamata; family Natricidae; genus Natrix; species Natrix helvetica. Next base: position 275,085,471 of record NC_138548.1, on the reverse strand, counting down.
AGAGTTGGTCTGAACTGTGAGAGGAAAATGAAATAGGGTTGACAGAGTAGCAGTGTTCCAATATCTAAGGGGCTCCCACAGAGTAGAGGGGGCCAACCTATACTCCAAAGCACCTGAAGGCAGAACAGGAAGCAATGATTGGAAACTAATCAAGTAGCGATCCAAACTAGAAATAAGGAGAAATTTCCTGTCAGAACAATTAATCAGTGGAATCGCTTGCCTTCAGATGTTGTGGGTTCTCCATCACTGGAGGTTTTAAAGAAAAGATTGGACAAGCACTTCTCTGAAATGATATAGAGTTTCCTTCTTGAGCAGGGGGCTGGACTAGAAGACCTCCAAGGTCCCTTCCAACTTTGTTACTCTATTAATTCTTCCTCACTACGTTCTAGGAAGCCATCTGATTCTGTTTAGAGATGCCCCAGCAGAAGTTTAATTTGTCTCTATTTTCTGAAAGAATTTCCAAGAGATTTCACCATTGCTTCTGGAGTTGGGGATAGGGATGAAGGGTTTTTTGAAGCTGATCAATGACAGAAAAACCTTCCCATATTACAAAGCTTCTTTTTTAGTTTTTGATGGACCCAATCAGAGACTAATCTTACACCTAAATGGAATTCTTTAGAAATTGCAGAGGTGTGTGTTTTCTGGGGTCAATTTGCATTTTTACAGTAAAGTCACTTACAGCTGTTCTCTGGCCTGGAGTTTTTTCTACTGGCCCCAGTAATGCTGGCAAGCAATTATATGCAGCTCACAGCAAAATATATCATGGAATGAGATACGAGACCAGCATCTTTATGTACAATTGTCTCTACCGCACTTCGTTGTGTACCGAGCCGGTCCACCAGTAGGTGGCGCTGCGTAGACCTTCATTGGCCCATACATCTGGCGGGAGAATCCTGGTTACCCTATTGGTTCCCCGACTGACGGCGTTTGTATAAATTGCTGTCAGCCAGGGATTGTGTATCTCGGTTTTAGTCAGTTACTGTTGCTTTTAAATAAAGATTAACGTCCAGCAGCCTTCTTGTACTTCTTTGCCTTGGAACACAAAACTGGCGACGAAGGTGAGCGAACCTGAACCTCAAACCACAAGAGCCATGGCTAATACAGCTTTCTTCGCTTCATTCCGCATTGAGGCCGAATCCTGGGAGGCGTTCATAGAACGGTTTGAATGTTTTCTTCAAGCCCATGACCTGCTGAATCTTACAGTTCAGTGTTAAGATACTTCTGACTTTCCATAATCTGTCCCATCACGTGGTGTAAAAAGATGATGATTTCACTCCCATGTTGAGCGGCGATACAAACACTACTATTCCGGTTCACAAAGGCATTCAAATTGACCGGCTATAAACTTTGCACGCGGCAGAATGCCCCAGTCGCCAATCAGAAACAGAGATGTGATCACATGTCATGGAACTACATTTCCCATAAGGCAGTCTCTGCCTACATTTCCCATGAGGTAGTTTCTTAAAGGAGACAGTTCTTAATTCCTACACTAGCTACATACTGCTGGGACAGCACATGGGGCCACTGGGTGAAATACTTTGTTTATATTTTGCATTGCTGGAGAAGTCAAAGTTAAGTAGGAGACAATGGAACTAGAAAACAAGTTTAGACTAACAACAACAACAAAAAACCACAAACAGAAGCAGGAGGGAGGCTGAATCAAAGGCTAAAGCTGAAAAATTAAACATACAGGATTGAACTCAAAAAGCTCTAGTACAGACAAGGCAAACCTGAATTAGAAATGTTCTGCAATGAACATGAAGACTGGAAGGTGACTATTATTCAAAGTGTTTTAAATATTGATAGAAAAAAATGAAGTTGAAAAAAATATGAATAATCTGCATTGTTATTTTGGATTGGATTGGATTGGATTTATTGGATTTATATGCTTTGTGTGGCCCAGAGAGAACAAACCTCTAGGATTGAAAACCTGCCAACATTTCAGACCAGTTAAGTTAATTGGAGTCATGCTTGACTTTTAAATTATTCTTTTAATTTTTGTTCAAAAGCTGACATTGCAAAAGTAGCCCTGCAAACAGGAAGACTTTTTTCCTGAGCTAATTAGATAAAGGCTTTTAAACGGTTAGTGTTCAATTTGCATCATTAAGGAAGTCATGAGACACCTTCAGTATGCACAAATAGCGGCATTGATCCCCCCACCTTTTCTCTTGGCCAGTGATGTGTGATACTAGAAATGGCTCTAAAATATAATTTAAAACACCAATTTTGGACTATTCCAGGCTATCATAAAATGGTTGTAAAAAAAACTTATTTTCAAAAGCCTTAGATAACAAAAGAAAGAAAGAAAGCCTCCATATTATCAGTATTTAGCACAGAACAAGCAATTTTATTTCACAGCAGTCATAACAATCTGCACTGTTGGAAGGAAGGTAGTTATCCATTTGATGCTGAAGTTGCTACTAGAAATATGGAGCTTGCTATTAAATTCTTCTTGTTGGAGATGTGAGATTATGATTCACAGATGGTAGAGATGTAAAAAGCACTTATAATGTTTGGAACATGATACAAAGAATTGACCTTATCCCTGGGCGACATTCTAAAGCAGGGACACCATTTACATTTTTAATAATGTATCTTCCTATCAGCAGCTACAGTGACCTGTTAATTCAGTTCATTTAGGCAGCTGACACTCCCTAAATTACCTTCCCATCTAATCCCTCCCTTCTTTTTAATCTTCCTTAATCTTCTTTTGCTATGGAAAAAGAAAGGAAATAGGCTTCCTATTACCTCACAGAGGCCAAGGATTGTCCCAATGGTAGACTGTGAAATGATCTGTAGGATTGCTGTTTTAATCCAGGTGGTTTTGGAGAATGCACCCCGTAGCTCTAATCTGTGGGTGTCTCAGCTGAACTGCAGAAAGGGAGGGAGATAATCATGGATGCAACATGGATGGCATGAAAGTCATCTAAGGGCTTCAGGCTGAGAATCTGCTTCAGGATAGAGGTAGGGAGCCCACTAAAGGATGCTGATGCAGGTTGGGCATTCTAGTGTTAAGGCATCTTTCAATTTGTGCACTGGACCAAGTATCAGTTTTCTTTTGTTAGCCTTAAGTTAAATTAAATTAATGTGGGGGGTATTTGAAAACCTGTGCTAAATCAAACAACTTCTTTTAAAGTTTTATTTTTCTGATCCTCTCATTACAAAATTGTGATCACTCAACTCACTCTTGGGAAATTAGAAACTAGCTGTTGGAGAGACAGGACCAGTCTTTTTTTTTTAATAGCAGCAATCTTATTTTGAAACGCTCTGCTAATGGAAGTTGAATTAGCAATTTAACATATAAAGTAGCTCAGCTCTTTGCTTCTGACAGCCAGTTTCCCTTGCTCAGCATATACTTTGTGCTGTAGGGCCCAGGAATGATGGGAGACATTTTTACCAGATGCTATAATCCAGCAGAGTCTAGCAAGGACAGAAACCCTTGTGTTTCAGCACATGTGTTCCCATTGCCAAGATGCTGTGCCCAGAGCCTATCAGTAGTAGTATTAGAGCAGAAAACTATGCTATCTGGAAAGTTGAGGCAGGGAGTTGGGGGTGTCTATGATTGCTTATCTGGAGGACACTCAGTTGAGGAAAGCTACTGCAGGAGGAGGTTGCCTAGGCCTGGGAATCATGAGCAAAATGATGACATCAAAATTATGACTAATTCCTTGCGTGTCCAATCAGACTTGGCCAATAAAGAATTCTATTCTATTCTATTCTATTCTATTCTATTCTATTCTATTCTATTCTATTCTATTCTATTCTATTCTATTCTATTCTAGCTCCATATTGAATCCAGTAGTGTGAGTAGCCCCCCATTCCCGTTTGTTCCTTTTCTATAGTGTGTTGGCTTCCCTGGGGCAGAAGTTGTGAAGAAGACAGCAGCTCAGGAAGAAAAAAAATCTAGATGTACCTAGGACAAAAATAATCAATGGTCTAGCTTTAAGCTAGGTAAATTCCCTTCTGACTCTGCCAAAAATCAATTACACTAACTCTGAAGGGTCATTCAGAGCTTAATGCCTGCTTTTTTGGATGGACCTGAACTCAGCTGGCATCATTTCCCTGAAAATTCAATCCTGTGCTAACATTGGTTGTCGCCAAGTCTGTTGGGTCTTGAAAATTTGGAGCAGACTCTATGAAAAAGCTGGTAGAGTTGGTACTTTTTTGATTTTTATCTACCTGAGTAATATTATCCCATGACACAATAAAGGCTGCCAAAGATACAACTCATTAAAAAGGACAACAGCAACAGACAGCCTACACCAAGTCTGTGAAGCATCCTGCAATTTTTTTAAAAATATATTTTTAAATTTTTTCCCCACATTTATCGTAGAAGGGAAAGTACAATGGAGCAGTTCCTTCACGACAATTTACATATTCCCTTGAGACATTTCTGCACCCCTACAGAGTCTAGATAGAAAGGGATGTCCCTTTACAAATGAGCCTTAGCAACAGATGAGGTTGTAACCTACAGATCTAGTATGGTTTGAATTACAGATATATGACAGTTTCGGCATTTGAATTCACAGATTCACAGATGCTCTGTGGGCAGCAACATTGTTATTGGCACAAACACTTCAGATAAACATAGAAAAAACCAGGATATGTTGATGCTTCTTCTGAGACTGAGAAATTTGGTGAACTTTGAAATCACTTTGTATGGGCATTCCTTCTATGTAAGTGTTGGGCTACTTCCTTGCAGGACAAGCAATGTTACACAAATCAGACAATCAAAAGGATTCTGGTAGCATGTCTTCCCTATTGACAAACGTTAAAAGGCATCATATGCTTATTGAAGGGCAGAAGTGGTGCTGCCACACGCTGAGCCTTGGTTACGCATGGCTCTCTTCAGGACTGACGAATAGTAAGCCAAAGAAAGAAGGCACAACATAAAGAAAAGAAAAGAACATTCAGCTAGAACTATATTGCACTGACCCAATTTACATACTAACGACTACTTTTTATTCATTCCTGGGTTGATAAGTAGTATCAGGATCATACTGATGTTATCTAGGAAACCATTGCCACTAAGAACTACCCATATTTTGTCATCGCCATCTTCATCCTCCTCCTCTTGTATTACTGGGCAAAGAGCTTTCTTTCCTTCAGTCTTTGTTTTCCCTTCCTTCTCTCTCTTTGTATGATGAGATACTCCCTCCCCTCCCTCCCTCCCTTCCTTCTCCCCCTACCCCCACAACAGATCATGCTGGCCCACCCACTCACACTTTAGAATTCTTGTTGGAGATGTCCCTAGCCAAGCCTTGCTTTCCCACTGCAGTTGCCTGGAAAGCCCAGGTTCCCTCCCTCCCGTAAGCCAGACACTGGCTACCCTGTAAGATTAAATCAAGAAGCAATGGTCCTCAGCAGCACAAGAGAAGCAGCACTGCTCAGCAAAAGAAGCTGTAGGACCCCTTTTTGACTTGAGGCAGGTGATGTTGCCACTTCACCAGGCTGTTTCTCTTCCTGAAGGAATTTCCTTGACCCATCCTTCACACACCTCCACTGAACGTCTTCCAGGACTTGGTCTGAATCACTTAGCGTAGAAAATGACTTGCATGGGATGCAAGTCTATTTTAAGAGAACAATAACATTCCAATCTGATGCACATATCAAACAAGTTGCACAGGTACTCAAATACTTCTGCGGTATGTTCTTACTTCACGCTAATTCAAAAAAGCTTCAACAGCTTCATTCTTTACATCTACTTTTCATTTGTTCTATTGTGAGTTTAATTTTTTTTCTAATGTGTTTTTGTATGAGACTTGGGTTTTCTTTTCCTGCAATTATTCTGCTTGTCACTTTTAATTTCCCCCCCTCTCACCATGTCATTTCCACCCAAGATTAATACTTGTCATTATCCCCCCAAATTTTCTCCATTTCTTCTAGTTCCATAAGCTCACATTTATTTGTTGCTGTTTCCCTTGGTTTGCTATTCATTTACTCCTCTTACATTTCAAGGCACAATTGCTCATTTTCCATGGTCCTCATCAGATGAACCAGTTTCAATTGCTCTCAGTCTCCCAAAATGACTGTTGTTAATACCATATTTTATATTTTGGAATTAAGATAAAAGGTAGGCTAGCTTACGAGCCTTATCCAAACCCTTGCCTCATTTCACCTTACAGTAATAAGGCAATGAGGCATGGGTATGAATAAGTCTGGTACCTTATTGTAATTAGAAAATTAATTATGAAAGAATAAATGTAATTAATACTGGGCTCAACAGTAGTAACTGCAATAGGGATCCCGGAGTCCTAATGGATAGTTACTTAAATATTTTTAAAGTCAGCAGTGTGCGGTTGCTGCAAAAAAAGCCGACACAGTCCTAGGCTGCATTAACAGAGGGATCGAATCAAGATCATGGGAAGTTTTAATATCAATTTATAATGCCTTGGTAAGGCTGTACTTTTGGCCACCATGATATAAAAAAGATGTTGAGACTCTAGAAAGAAATTAGAGAAGAGCAACAAAGATGATTAGATGACTGAAGGCTAAAATATATGAACAACATTTGCAGGAATTGGGTATGTCTAAGTTAATGAAAAGAAGGATTAGGTGTGACATGATAGCATGTCTGTTTCAATATCTAAGAGGCTGCCTTAAAGAAGAAGGGGTCAACCTATTCCCCAAAACATCTGAAGGCAGGACAAGAATCAATGGATGGAAACTAATCAAGGAGAGAAGCAACTTAGAAAAGTGAAAATTTCCTGACAATTAGAACAATTAATCAGTGGAATGATTTGCCTTCGGAAATTGTGGATGCTCCAATATTGGAGGTTTTAAAGAAGAGATTGGACAGCCATTTTTGTCTGAAATGGTATAAGGTTTCCTGTTTGAGCAGCGGTTGGAGCAGAAGACCTCTAAAGTCACTTCCAATTCTGTTATTCTTACGTTTGGCACATTTTGGGCAGTACGTGCCACACACTCAATAAAAATATGTGTTTTACTCAAGCTATTGTAGGTAGGTCAAGATCTCGAATTACTACTTTGCAAACTAAAATGCTGTTGCTCACATCTGTGTGAGTGTGAGAAATATGTGTAGTGTGAACTTTGTGTGTGAGAAATACGTGTAGTGCACAGATGCACACTCAGAATATGCATTTCTCATAGGGGAGAGGGAAAAGAGATAATACAGTATAGAAGATCGACCATTTCTCCCCTCGCATTCTACCCCATACATCCCTGCGACCAATCCGCTCTCACAGAGAGGGCCTCCTCCGGGTACCATCCGCTAAACAGTGCGGGCGGGCGGTGCCTAGGAGTAGGGCCTTCTCTGTGATGGGCCCAACCCTCTGGAACGACCTCCCCCCCCGATATTAGAACCACCTCTGATCTCCGCTCCTTCCGCAAGAAACTCAAGACCCACCTGTTTCGAGTAGCTGGTCTGGCCTAATTACAATTATAATTGTAACTGTATTTAACATCTATTCAAACCTTCCTGGATGGCTTTTTAAATTTTATATTGGGGTTTTAACGGGTTTTTAAATTGTTCTTAATATTTAAATTGGTTTTGGGATTTTATATACAGACAGTGTGTGTGAGTTGTTTTTGTTCTATGTCTTATGTTATTTTTTGTTGTTTTGATTATGAATGGTCTGTACACCGCCCTGAGTCCCTACGGGGAGAGGGGGCAGTCTATAAATTAAATAAACTAACTAACTAACTAACTAACTCTTTGAGAAAATCATTCTTTCACCTCTTGGCACTTCTTTGGGTGATGTTGTCCAACAGAGAGTTCAAGCTAACTTTACTGAATATCAGCTGTTGATCCCTTGGTGTGATAAAGTCTTTTTTAGATTAAGTTCAACTTTTGGTACTAATTCTTGCTTTTAATTAGCTTTGATATAAATGTTGTTTATGGAGTTCTGAACTGTTCTAGGAGTGAGAGTCATAGTGGACTAGATAAGGTGATCATCCTGTTGATAGTTGTGTATATATGCAATTATCTTTGGAATTTTAAAATGCATTTTATATATTCTGCTACACAGGTTTAAAATACCCTGAATATACTTTAATCCTCGGACATTTGCTTTTAACTTTTAATAAAGTTTCTTTTGTTTTACATTTGTGAAATTAAATAACAAGTTGGGCATTATTATACCTGTTATTACTGACAACCTATTTTTCTGCTCTGAGGACTCAGGTGAGCTAAGTAAAATGGACGTACTAAATAAAGAATTTAAAATTAATAAAGCACAAATTAAAGTTAAAGCTAAACTTAATCAACGATTAAAGATTCATCTTTGATACATTTCTAAAGGAGACAGTCAGGGCTATTTCCCACATATCGTAGCTGTTCAAGGTGATAACACTCTGATTATAGTTTATAATTAGTCTGACACACAGCAGACACTGGCTACCCCGTAAGATTAAATCAAGAGGCACATGTCTTTCAGTTCATGGCAACTTGCTGCGTTAAGGGGGACAGTTATTTATTGCTTCCAAAATTTTGTTTCCTTGCCATTATCTGAACATACGTTAATCATTCAATGTGAAATAAACACTTCCTTTTAAGAACAACAGTTATCAGGGCAGAAAACTGTAAACATGTAATTTCACCAAATTGTCAGCTTATTGTGAGAGAGTTAAAGCAGTGCCATAAAAACATAATTGGGTGTTTATGGAAATGCCTATAGGCAGTGCAATGCAATGGGGTACAGGTGTGAAAGCATATTGATAACACATCTGCATCTATATTTTAACAGAATAATCCCTAAGTATCTTCCTTACTCTGCTGAAACAGCGAGACCTGGCGATGTCACCCAGTGATGTTAGAGGGCAACCAATGGTTTCTTGTGCCAAATTTATATTTATACAAATAACGGAATAACAGAGTTGGAAGGGACCTTGGAGGTGATTGTAATATTCTTATTTTTAAAAGGAGGAAATATTGTACAATGTCGATGTAAATTAAATTTATAGACTAAAATCAAAATGGAAGGAAATTCCAGTACTTTGCTACCAGAATAATAGTACATACTAGCTGGACATGTATTGCAATTCTTCATGTTAAATAGAGAAGCATAGCCTAAAGCCACTCTTTGGTGGAGCCTATGGAAGCTTTAGGAGTTATCCTCAGAATTCCTACAAGACTGTAATTTTTAATGGATAAAAGAGAGAGAGAAAATTTGAAAATGGATTAAACAAAATCCAAAATAAATTTTGATTTCTATGTTTTAGAAATTGAATGATGATTTTCAATCTACATGGAAGCTAGCAGTGGCAACTTAACTCATATGCTTGGGCTTCTCTCTAGATCTTATGCTCAATCTGGGATGTCATTATAAAGCATTCATTAAACAGTGTGCAGCAGTACACAGATCACAATTGGATCTAGCCAGAACTCTAACCTTCATTGGCAGTGAATCCAATCCAGCAATTTTCTTGGCATGCCTAACTAAACTTGAAGTCCCTAAGCATCAAAGAGCCTTCATTCTTATATGATGTTATGCCCTCCTTCCAGGAAGATTAACCCAGAAAGACAGTGCCCCTATGACTTTGGAGACACAAAAAGAACACAACATGTGCTTCTCTAAGGTCTGTACTAAAGAGACATCCGTACTAGTTTCATCTCACCATTTCTGCACAAATACCCAGAGAGCAATTTTATATCTCTAATGCAGTGGTGAGTTGCCAATTTTTTTTATTACCGGTTCGGAAGTGCTCCTGTGTGCATTTGCGTGTGCGCACAATGGGCGGGTGGGTGGAGCCTCCCACCGCTGCTACTACCAGTTCTCCCAATCCGGGCTGAACTGGGAGCAACCCACCTCTGCTCTAATGCTGCTTCCAGATACTAACCCTGCCACAACATACAGTGCTGCTAGGTTCTACACCATCGGTGTCAAACTCATGGGTTCACATTGCCATCACGTGACATATCGTGGCTTTTTCCCCTTTGTGGACCTGAGGTGGGCATGGCCTGCGGGTGACTCATCTGGCCCACGGCCGCCAGTTTGACACTCCTGTTCTATACAGTAGTGCTTAAAATTTGTCAGAGGATGGCCTGTGACACAAACTATACTTAGTGAGCATCTGCTTCATCATATTAGACTGCTTGGTAATTTGATACAAACCTTTTATATTTCCCTATACCACCTCCTGAGTCCTGACCCTACCCATTCTTTTAGGTCTGTATAGACTTTTCTGTTTTAGTATCTTCTGCCTTTTCATTTTGAAAAAGATTCTGATGTACTTTTTAATGGGCTCTACCTCACCCTCCTTATGCAGGTCATAATAAAGATTTTATTTCATATGTTTAGTGAGGCAGTTTCCCACATATTCCCTGTCCTGAATAATGACTTTGACTTGAGTCTTAGGAGATTTCCAGATAATAGTTGAATCCAAGCAGACATTCAATCAAGGAAAAAAAAACCCTGAGTAATATCCTCCAGTGAGTACATTATGCATTTGAAACCAAGAAAATAAAATAACAACAATTCATTTGATTTGTAGTTTCTGAACTACACAAAAACTGGTCTTATCTAATCTTTTAGTTTACTGATGCTGTAAGCCATTTGACTTAGAAAGAAGCTACCATTAAATGTCAAGGGATGATATTTATATTTATACCTGAAGAACAAGATTTGCTTGGAATTTTAAGCATCTGTGTCATGTGCTAATTTTGTACCAGGTGAGTATTTTGCTCCATGACCTTACTGAAACTTAGTCAAGGAAATGACCTCAAGGAGTGTTAAGAAAATTCATCAGATTGCTGATGAATTGCTGAATCTAAAAGAGTTTGAAAAATTGCTTTATGTCTTCCTGGACTATGCAACTGCAAATGTGTAAAGAATGTTTATTATTGGAACCATATTAAAAGCAAAGCAAACATGTGAAAAAAAAGAACTGTATGAAGATGTAGCACTTCTTTGTCAATCATTGTTTAGGTAAGTGATGTGTCTTAATTACTAGGATTACATTTATCTGATACATTTGTAGAGTGGTCCACCATTATGGAAGTGTATAAACATTCAAGATCAATGAGAAAAGACTTGGCCTTAAGTCTCTGAATACTCCTTGGCTAGAATTTCTAAGAAACCAAGCATATTTACTTCTCACCATATAAAGGCTAGAATCCACTATATGGATAATGGATATTTTTCTGTGTAAAGTAGTATAATTTATGCCAAAAAAAATCTACACAACTATTTTGGAATCCTATGTTTACAAGCAGAAAATACCATCACCTTAACATCAATGGAGTGAAAATGGAAATTGAATCTGCTACAAAGAAGAAAAAATGTTTATTAGCCATGGTGGGAATGAGCAGTGGTGCACAGTGGTTAGAATGCAGTATTGCATTCTAATCCTGCTGAGTGCCAGCAGTTCAATCCTGATTGATTCAAGGTTGACTCAGTCTCCCATCCTTCCAAGGTTGGTAAAATGAGGACTCACATTGTTGTGCCCCCAATATGCTTACTCTGTAAACTGCCTAGGGAGGGCTGCAGTGATGGGTTGCAGGTGGTACACCCTGATATGGGCGTACCGGTGCCTGCCAGGAGCACCGGGTACCATTCTGGTATGGTGCTCTGAAGGACCCACCCACCCGCCTGAGCTCCTTACCTGGATTTGAGCTCTTCAGCACTTCTGCGCGCACACACGGAGCATATGGCTCCTGTGCAATGCTCCGCCGAGCAACTGGAGCATCACAGAGTCATCATGGAGGTAAGGACGCTTGCACACGTGTGCATGTGGGGGACGCCAGGCCCCGTTGCATCGTACTGGTTGCCAGGCGATCCGGAACCCATCACTGAATGGCTGTAAAGCACTATGAAGCAGTATATAAGTCTAAGTGCTATGCATATTCCTATTATGAATAAGGACAAAGCCACATCTATATGATTGTGGCTCTGTTTTCCCCTTAAATGTAACTGGACATCAACCAAATAATTTCCAAATTCTAAGCACATTCAACTCTGCACAGAATCTTCATTCAGGCTCAGTTCACAAAGGCCAGAAATGGATAAACCAGGATGTTTTCAACAAGGCTGGTGTCCAGGGGCATGTGGGCAGGGGAGGCAAGGGAGGCAGAGCCTCACCACTCTCATCATGAAAATAAAAAAAGGGAAAAGGCGCTGAGGAGCCTTCTGCACACATGGTCCAGGAATGGGACCACGTGTGCAGGAAGCTCCTCTAGCCTCAGCCTCCCTCCTGCACATGTGGTCCCATTCCCTGCCTTCCTGAGTCAACATGAAGGGGACCGTGGAGTGCGAGCTGCAGGACTGCGGAGTGCGAGCCGCGGGACCGCGGAGCGCGAGCCGCGGTCCCCTTCATGTTGACTCAGGAAGGCGGGAATGGGACCACATGTGCAGGAGGCTGAAGCTCCTGCACACGTGGTCCCATTCCCCGCCTTCCTGAGTCAACATGAAGGGGACTGCGGCTCGCGCTGATGACATCACCAGCCTCACCAGCACGTCACTGCTGGTGTGTGAGTCTCTACATTGTTTTTGGCCTTTGATATATGACTAAATGTTTAAATAAGTCTACAGTTGTGCAGAGAAGTTTTGATATCCACAATAGCAATAGCGTTATTGTTTCTTTAGTCCAAAAATTCACAGAAAATAAATATATATGAAGAAAACTATGATTTCAACAAAGAGCAAAAGATGAATCAAAATGGAAACCATACTTTTATATAAAATTAAAAATGAGGAATAGCTTGCAACCATCTACAGCATTCGAAAGCTTTCCGCAACTGGGGAGTTCTTGGTGCTCTTGAACTTGGTTGTTTGCTTGTAGACATTTCATTAACTAACTAGGTAACATCTTCAGTGAAGTTAATGCCAATCTCAAAAGCTACAACCAGCCTGACTAAAATTACATGAACTGGAAATTCAGCAAGTTTGAATTGATAAAACTCAACAGGTAAGCTGATCTTCAAGTTGATGAAGGTTGATATAGGTATATTAGTACTATAAAAATTATATTAGAGGTCTTGAAATGTTTTAATACTGCAATACACGGTGCTTTACCATTTCTGATGCTTTGATTTACATATTTTCTATACCCTTTCATAATCTATACACCTTAAAATACTTTTTACTATAGAAAAAAAATGTTCCACAAACACTGGTAGGAAAACCACCAAGGTTCCATAATAAATTAAATGAGAACTGTTCTTCATAGCAAATATAAACATTTTATTTATACTCCTACAAAGGTATTTAAATATTATCAATCTGCCTTATCAAATTAGCACTTCTTCCTTGATGCTAATGTTTTTTCTTAAAAAATATAGTCATAGCAACAGGAAAAACAAAACAAAACAAAACAACAATAATAGATTTTTTTCTGACTGCTTCAGATACAACCTTTCTGAACAGATTTTAATAATAACAAAACACCACATCAGGACTCTCAGTTCTTTGCGATGGATGACTAAGCCACCTAAACAGAGCACTTTTATAAAAAAAGGTAAATAATTTATCCCCAACTACTGGTACAGATTTATATCTCAGGCAAATGACATAACAGAAATGGGAGACCTCTAGGGGTAAAAATAAGAGCATATATCCGTGTATATTGAAATCTTATCTTATTAAGAATTCACTATAAAGACCCAAAACAATGCCATATTTTTTTTAACCTAGGATACTAAACTAGATTAAAGGAACTCTCAGGTGACTTGCAGCTCTGATCCTTTCAGCTTCATCTGATTTGTTTATAACAAATCATGATGCATTTCCATGATGAAAGTATTTCAAAATAAAAAGAGTGATGGGAATAACACAGAGATGGAATTCTATTTTCTTCACTACCGGTTCAGTAGTGGGAGTGCTCGCGCCCATGCGCTCACTTCGCTCACACGTGGCACATCTGAGTGTGTGCAGAACCTTCTGCATGGGCAGAAGGTCCTTTATGATGTCAAGGGGGGGGGGCGGGTGGAACCTTGGACTGCTGCCACTACCTGTTCACCCAAACTGGTGTGAACTGGCAGCATACCACCTCCGGAATAACAACATTGTTGTTCATCTGAGGCAGGGATACAGCACATGGTTTCTCCATTTGTGACCTTTCACAAGCTCGTTTTCATGTCTGGATCCTATTTTTAAAAACAAATCTGAAGAGATATCCGCTAGAGTGAATGGGGACACAGAACGATTGTCCTTTTTTGATATACAAAAAAGTCAGGCAGGTGAAGGATCTCTTTAACGTGACTGACAAATAACAGAGAAGAGGCTCATCTAAAAGAATTAGCATCCGACAACCACAATGCATTATAGTTTTAGTCCAATGGATCTCAACAAAGTATTGGAATTGAAGAATTATGAGGTTTCCCTTAGAAAACCAGGAAATGAAACTCAGATTACAAGTACTATGATCTTTATTGTGTCTAAGGATGTTGCATCTTGCCTGCCTGCACTGATATATTGGATTGGCTTAAGATTGTGAAAGATTTCTGTTTAGTGCTTTCTTTGATTTTTATTAGTGAATAATATTGGAACAACATCCTCAGAAGTACTCAAATGACATAGAAATGGTTACTCTTTAAAAAAATAAAATTTTAAAACTGCTAGGCAGCAAATTAAAAACATAATTGTCAGCAAAAAAAAAGTTTTAAACAAAGAGTCAGCAACAACAGAGGAAAAGCTTAGGAAAGTAAGAATTATTTAGCCTGCCAGGAAAAAAAATGGAGAAAGAGGGCTCTCTAAGCAAGGAGGAATAAAAAGGATTGCTAAAGCTACGCCAAGATCCTCATGGATTTTAGTGTAGTGAACAGGGCCAAGCCTATTTAAGATTCTTACAGGCCCAAAAACATTATTTGACATCCCTCCTTCTGATTGCAACATAAAGAATAACAATTTTTCTCTCTCCGTTGTTAAATTTCATGGCGCAGTAAATGGAAAAGCAGAAGGACGCCTGAGCATTGATGCCTCAATTAGCAAATTTATCCTATATTTAATTAAACCAACGAATACAGATACAAATTCTGATCTGGAAATAGCAAGATGACCACTGGATGGCAGCGAAAAAAATGTGAGAATTTTGTCTTTCTCTTTGCTGACATCTAGTGGCCTTTCTGATTTCTGCAGTTCAGACTGGTAGCCTTTGCTTTGAATGAAAAACATCAAATCCTTGATCATCTCAAGTACTACATCTTTCTTTAAAATATCCCTCAACATGGTGGGAGAGGAAGCAATTATCCCCTCTTTTTTGTTATTCCATAAAGTTTTATATGACTGTAAATAATAAGACATCATTGCTTAGCTTAGAGTGTGAGAAGATAGAAATGCTCCTAAATGTTGGACTGGGACCAATAAAAGCATTAAAGAACATTAAAGCATTATCAACATTAAAAACTCAGCAATGAATGGTGGGACAAATAAATCAGTAGTGAATATAGGCAGGTCAATATGGGGTGATATTTAAGATATAGCTGCCAGAGATTTTGCATTATGGGCCACATTGGTGCAGTGGTTAGAGTGCAGTACTGCAGGCTACTTCTGCTGCCTGATGGCTGCCTGCAATTTGGCACTTCAAACCTCATCCGCTCAAAGTTGACTCAGTCTTCCAGCCTTCGAAGGTGGGTAAAATGAGGACCCAGATTGTTGGGGCAACAGGCTGACTCTGTAAACCTCTTAGAGAGGGCTGCAAAACACTGTGAAGCAGTATATAAGTCTAAATGCTATTGCTATCTCCCCCAAAGGCAACTCTATGACGATGGTCTCAATTTGCATGAAAATAGAATGAATCATAAAGGGTTATTCTCAGACAGGAAAATAAACAGGCCATAAGAACTGCAGGTTATAATTGCACCCTCCTGTCTATTCGTGTCTCTAAGCTAAGTAAAAACTCTTGAGTTTGGGAGAAAACTAAGGGACTACCACTTAAACTCTATTACCAAACTCTCTGGAAAATTCCTTTCAGCTTTCATGTACATACTCAAATGCTTTCTTCTTGAAACATAGATCAGAGCAGCTGGTACACAAGTAGATCAGAGGTGGTATTCAGCAAGTTCTGATCAGTTCTAGAGAACTGGTAGTGGAAATTTTGAGTAGTTCGGAGAACCGGTAAATACCATCTCTGACTGGCCCCGCCCCCATCTATTCTCTGCCTCCTGAGTCCCAGCTGATCAGGAGGAAATGGGGATTTTGTAGTAACCTTCCCCTGAAGTGAGGAGGGAATGGAGATTGTACAGTATTCTTTCCCTGCCATGCCCACCAGGCCAGGCCCACCAAGCCACACCATGCCCACCGAGCCAGGCCCACAGAACCGCTAGTAAAAAAATTTGAATCCCACCACTGAAGTAAATTTCATGCAGTGGTGGGTTCCGGGTCCCGTTGCAACTGGTGTGCTGCCCAGTGTCAACCATGTGAATGTGCACAGCACATGTGCAGCGTGCGCTTGCGTACTTACCACCTGTGATGCTCCAGCTGCTCAGCGGAGTGTTGCCCAGGCACCATACGCTGCGTGCGCGTACGCGAAAGCCCTGATCAACTTAAATAGGGGTAAGGAGAGTGGGTAGGTGGGCCCTCTGGAGCACCATACCGGAATGGTACCTGGTGGTCCCAGCAGGCACCGGTACACCCCGGTACGGGGGGTTGTATGCCACCACTGATTTCATGTTTTAGCTCGGGCTCATTGCCTTTCTGTTAGGTAACAGGCTTAGCAGGTTCACTTTTCAGCTGTCATAATGAAGGCCTCTTCTTCTGCATTTGTGGATGGTGAAAAACATGTACCCAGCCAGTTCAGTTGACTGACTTGTACCACTTACTTCATCCAGTTCAATAAGACATTAAAAAAAATCATGCTATGATTATGCTTGGGAGTTATTTTATTTGCTATTAACAAGATATTCATAAACATTTGTTCCACAGGGAGGAGGAACAGATGTTTCCACTTCCTGCATGCCTCAACTAAGATCCTGATGAGATAACTTGTGAGTATTTAGGCTGAACTTTTGATTCCTTGGCCAGGGTCAATATAATATCTATGTCTCTGCATTGCCATAATATTTCTGGTATCCAGATCCGGCCCTCCCTTATATTGTAAAACTCTTCTTTCAACTTCTTATACAATCAGGAACAGAGGTGGGGGAATTACCAGGCAATTTAAACTATCTAAATAATGTATCTTAATTTACAATAAAGCATCCCTTTGTGATGGACAGAACTAAAATCTTTCTTGGTTATTATGTCATGGAACATAATAGCTCCTGTGGATTTCATACCACCTTACTGAGTACTGATCCACGAATGAGTTCAGCAGCTACATCAGAATACAGATGCTAGTAGAACTGTCTATCTCATTGCTTTCTTGTTACTGCAGTTAGCTTCTGTCCAAGAGTGGGTTATTGATAGCCTGGAGGTCTTGAAAATAAGATGACTTGGCCAAAGCTTAGAAGTTAGAGTAATAGCTTAATTACATAAATCACTATTCTTTGTCCTTCAGCTGGAAAAACCAGAATGTGTCAGATTCCAATCCATTTCGCAAATACTGCTTGAAATGAAGTTCAGTTGTAAAGAATTTCTACTTCCATTACAAAGGAGGAAAACAAATTCCATGTAGCTTGTTATGAGCCATGCAGAGTCACTTAGATGAGATGAGCGGCCGTATAAATCAAATCAAATAAAATAAAAAAATAAATACATACATACATACATACATACATACATACATACATACATACATACAAGATTGATTCAATAAGTCAAGCATCTAACCTGTTTAGGTAATCTGAACTGGTTGGTGGGCATGGCAGATAAATCTGCTTAAGTTTTAGTAGTTACAGAGGAATTAGTTGAGTTAGATACCTTTGGTCACATCAACACCAATGTTTTTTTGGACATAGAAGAGCTGTTGATGATAGGAATGTTGAGAGGTTACACTTTTAAAAAATATACAATATTGTGATACTATGCAGGCAATTCAGGATTACTTTTCAAATAGTCAAGAAGTATGTTAAGCAATGCAAATAATGCCCATTAACTCACATTCTACCACTACTTTATACCAGTAATGCTTTGCTGAAATTTCAACCACTTGAATTTGAAATCAATACATAGGTTAGAACCCAAGATTTAAAATTCAGCCTTCTCATATTTCATGCTGTTCTTTCAAACGTCCTTCACCCCAAAATATTGGTTTGCTGACAATCACCGAACGATAAAATGTAGAATTAATCATTAATGAAAATACAGTAGAACTGTACAATTCAATGGATTCTAATAAGTTACAGTTAACAATTTTATTAATTCTATTTTTGTTAAATTCTGTTATTCTCTATAAGTGTTACTAGAAAAAAATGTTGTTTTATGTGCGATGAAATACAAATATTGCTTCCTCGACAAAAAGAGGGGTAAGAAATTGTTAATTCTCTTTCTTTTTAAAATGAAATATAGGAAAGCCAGAAATTTTGTCATTGAGTTCACTGACCATCTGGCCTAAGCAAAGAATGGCAAAATTATTGCTTTTTCAGCTGTAATTCATGAAGTTTGTTAATCAGGATTCATGGAAACACATCCCCACATATGATTGCCCAAATACTCTATAAGTGAATCAGCATTGGGAAAACAACCAATTTCTACTCAGGAGGAAAGAGGCTGCAAGCACCATTGAGAGAAGAAAGCAGGTAGAACTATAAACTCAGGAAATATTTATTTACTATGAAGTTCAAAAGAACAAAAAGCATTGGTCACTGCATTCGGATAGTAAGGGCACAAAGGAAATCCTAGTTCCTTTTAATTTAGTTTTGATAAAATATATCTTCTTCCTGGTGTTCTTCCAAATACCAACAAAATCATTTGCTTGGCCGATCCATGTTGGTGAAGCTCCTTTGCCACAAAATTGCACTTAGAATATCTAAATGAATCATATGAATTAAATATATACACTTTTGGCTGATGGCCACTAACAACTATATATATTGCTTAGGTGGGTATTATGTGTCCTCCCCCCCGCCGCCCGGACTATAAAATTAAAAGTGAGACAACTTGAACCCTAGATTTGTTCTTTTTCCCATAGATTTTATACAGAATACTGAGTCTTTATGCTTTTTAAGTATAGGCTTGCTAGTACAAACTAGACCAAAAGTTTATTTGGTGATCATAAATCTATCTGCAACGTATACCCTAACAAATTGCATGCCGAATGGAGTAGGCTTGATGGAAATTCATACAAATCTTTTTGTAGCTTCCAATTTCTTTGTCTGCAGGAATAAGATAATGAGTGCATGTTTTATTGGCAGAATAGTATGTAATACATACTAGTAAGAACACAGCTGGACTTAGCTAAAACATGCTTCCATTCAGAGGAAGATGTAATCCTAAACCCTTTTGCAAGGAGGTCAATCCCATAAAATAATGAGACAGTTCTGAGTAAATATGGTTAGCAGAGCACATAAAATAAAGAGAGGGGTTATTTGATCAAAGCCATTATTCTAGTGCCTATTCTGGTGTGCTTTTTATGAATATTCTCTGCAATTTTGAGAACAGAGTGGGGTCTTGTTTCCATGATGTGCTGAAGAGTGATTAGCACTCCAGTCTTGAGGAGTTGAGCTGATTTATTTCCAGTTCTTCTGTGATATAAGGGAAACGGCTAGAAAGCTAGCTTGCTTTTGAGGTTTTTTTTTTAATTGAGAAATTTAGGCTGTAGGAAGTTAGCACCCATCCCTCTCCTAGGAAAATGAGTTATTTTAGGACATATTATGGATAAAAGTTGAAAGGTGTACAATGTCATGTTACAAAAGCTGTGAGGAAACTTGTTAAAAATAAAATTGGCAGTGCATTAGGAAGTGGTCTATAAATAGTTTCATGCTGTTTATGAAGGCTTCCCAACTCAATTCCTGTTTGTCTAGCCAAGTACCTGATTTGTGAATTGCTTCAACCACATGCCATTCTTTGCTGCTGATTTTAGTTGAATTTTGTTCACTTGCTGGAATATCTATGTGGCCCATGCAATAAAAAGCAAATATAGTAAAACAGCAATCAGGTCAAGGCAGCTTAACCCTTGTCTCTGAACACCACAAGCCATATAATGCTGCAGTTGAAACCTGGCATCCTTGGGTTGATACCAAGACTTTCCAGCCCGGCAGACCTTTCTCCTGAAATCTGCCACAAAATTACTCCATTTCCGTAGCCTGGCAGCATTGCCAATACTAATGAGAAATTGGTCCAATTGCAATTTTAATTTTTCATAATACGAGCAATGTAGATTATTCTCCTTATGGACATGGTCCCTTAATATTCCTTAGAGTTTACACCCTGTTGCTGCTATGAAGAAAAATATTTTCTTGACCAGATATTAAAGAGGGCATTCATGTGGAGTTCTTTTTATCTAGGCCCTTTCAAATCCAAAGCCGGCTTTAGCAAAGCATTAATGCCTAGTTTATAATGCTATTATGATCCTAGAGATTGTGTTGATTTCCAGATGGACAAACCTCCTGTTACTCATTTGAAGTAGGTAAGTTCAGGAAACAGCGACAGAAGGAAGGCTGTTTTATTGTTGTACATAGGGCATATAGAGTAGACAATGTGGAAGAATAACAGAATAAAAACCTCTGATCTTTCTTATACTAAACAGATTCAAGGTGAAGTTATCTGGAGTTTCTTTCTCTCTTGCAACTGAGTTGTGTCTTATGTTGCCTTAACTGTTCCTGAATACTTTCTTCCAGATAATGTAAAGGAGAAAGCTTTGTTGGAAAAACCCTTACCAGATTGGATGAATACATATGCTGGCTACTGTAAAGAGCTATTAGATTCCCTGAATTCAGATGGGCAGATTTTTGATAGTCAAGAACTGTGAACTGATCATAAAGTGATTGGGGATGTCATACATACTTTATATGGGGTTTTCCTAGAAGTGCAGAATGGAAAGATTGGAAGAGGTCTTGGAAATAACATCAGCCAACTCAACTTGCACATCAGTGCAGAAAACTACCGTGTTTCCCCCGTGTTTCTTTTGCCCCACGAAATATGGCCTTGGGCTTATTATAGGGGAGGGCTTATTATTTTCTGGGGCATGTGAGAAGCGAGGCACATCTTTTACCTTTCCAGCTCCATTGCGTTCCTCGCCATTGTGTTCAGGGAAGCAGCTGGTAAAAAAAAAAACCTTCTTGCGAGTTCAATCAAACTTCTTAAAGTCGCGAGAAGGTTTTTTTTTTTACCAGGGGCTTCCCTGGACACAATGGTGAGGAACGTGATGGACCTGGAAAGGTAAGAGGCGCGCCTCGCTTCCCAACATGCCCACCTCGCCCCAATGGTAAAGGCAGCCTGCCTGGTTCCCTTCCCCGCTGTCCCTCTAGCGAGGGATGGCAGGTGCGGGAGGGAGAAGTGAGGCATGCCTCTTACCTTTCCAGGTCTGTTGCGTTCCTCGCCCTTTCGTCCTGTGAATCCCCTTGTAAAAAAAAACCTCATGAGTTCCACTCGCGAGTTTTTTTTTACAAGGGGCTTCAATGGGCGAAAGGGCGAGGAATGCAACGGACCTGGAAAGGTAAGAGGCGTGCCTCACGGCCCAACACTGCCCACCTCGCCCCAATGGTAAAGGCAGCCTCACTGGTTCTCTTTCCCCGCCCTCCCTTTAGTGAGGGGTGGCAGGTGGGGGTGGGGAGAAGTGAGGTGCGCCTCTTACTTTCCAGCTCTGTTGCGTTCCTCACTCTTTTGTCCAGTGAATCCCCTTGTAAAAAAACCCTCATGAGTTCAACTCACAAGTTTTTTTTTTACAAGGGCTTCAATGGACAAAAGGGCGAGGAACGCAGCAGAGCTGTCAGTCTCTGGTAGCGCTAGGAAGCGCGTCTCGCTTCTCCCCCCCCACCTGTCACCCCTCACTAAAGGGATGGCGAGGAAAGGAACCAGGCAGGCTGCCTTTACCATTGGGGCAAGGTGGGCAGTATTGGGCCGTGAGGCACGCCTCTTACCTTTCCAGGTCCGTTGCATTCCTCGCCCTTTCTTTCAGTGAAGACCTTGCGAGTTGAACTCATGAGGTTTTTTTTACAAGGTGATTCACTGGACAAAAGGGCGAGGAACACAATGGACCTGGAAAGGTAAGAGGCGCGCCTCACTTCTCCCCCCCCAGCTGCCACCCCTCGCTAAAGGGACAGCAGGGAAGGGAACGAGGCAGGCTTCCTTTACCATTGGGGTGAGCCGTGTTTTTTTGTGCGAGAAGGAACAGGTGGGAAGGTGTGATTGCATTGCTGGCCTGCCGCTGTTTTTGTGGCGGGCTCTTTTTGCATGGGAGGGAAGGGCGGGTGGAAGCACTTTCCTTCACCTGCCTCTGTTTTTGCAGAGAGCCCTCTTTTTGCCCTGCAAGTTGTACTGGTAGGTGGTACAGTGGTAATGGCGGGGACCAGTTGCACATGCGCTTAAATAGTTGGGGGAGGGCTTATTTTCGGGGTAGAGCTTATTATGACGCATGAGCTGAAAAGCCCGATCAGGCTTATTAGCAGGGCATGTCTTATTTTCGGGGAAAAACGGTATCACTATGATCTCTAAAGGATAACCATCCAACTACTATTTAAATACTTCCAGTGATAGGGAGCATTTAAATATTAAATCTTCTAAAGCAGCCTACTTTATTAGGAAATTCTTTCTGATGCCTATCAAAAATTAATTTCCTTGTAAGAAGCCAACTGTTTCTTCTCTTGCTTCTGGAAAACAACATGGAGTAAATCTACCCCTTCTATACAACAATTTTTCAGATACTTGTTGGGGCTTATCAAGATTCCCCACAATTTTATCTTCTCTTGGCTAAAATACTTGATATCTTTAAGTGCTCCTCTCTTTTCCTTATCATACTGGTCGCTCTCCTCTGGACATATCAGTATGCCAATATCTTTCCAAAAGTGCAGAATTCATAAGAAGACACAGCATTCTAAGATTTTGCCTGACGCAAGAATCAGGAATGATCTTGATTTTGCTTTTACTGACGCAGCATCAGATGTGGGTTGTTGCTGGTTCGGGCAAACCAGTAGTAGTGGGGATGGGGTGCTCTGCCCACCACCCGGATACTTCTGCATGCACAGAAGTGTCGCATGCCTGAACCGGTAGTAAAAAAAAATTAGCAACCCATCAGGAGTAGGTTCCTGCCGGCATAACTACCAGTTTGGTGCCTGAAAAATGTTGTGTTAGTCAGAAATTCTATATTGGATCCTGTATTCAAGAGGGAATTGCCCTAGATAACCGGTATGATTTTAAATCATATTTAAAAGCAACTCCAATTGAATTCTGTACAAAAGAAAACAAAATGGGGAATAGAATTTCTATCATTTTTTAATGAATTGGAACCAGGTAATTACAGGGGTATTAACTTAATCCAAGGCGCCTGTCCCATGGAACATCATTCCCTCACCCTCAGGTGAGAATGGCTTAATCCTTGAGACCCTAGTTAAATGATTGCTGGCTAATGACAAGAACCTTAATGGATTTGGTCTTTCAGTAAGGCTGAGAGTGTAATGGAGGCTTCCTCCATGATCACCTGCTGGTGAAATGACTGCTGCCCAGTGACATCTGAAAGGGATGTGCAGTAAACTACATGAAATGTCTCTGCTTCTCATTTTATCTTCCTCTCCTGCGGCTGATAAAATATCAACCATGCCAAAGCATTTTCCCCCATGGGATTCTTCTTTTTAAAAAATACTTCTTATTTATTTTATAACACATACTCTATTTCTTTCCAAGAAAAAAAAAGGAATACCACTTTCTTATATTGCATGAAATGTAACCCACCCATGCATACTGGACATTTCTGAAAAAAAAATATATCTAATAATGGTACCGCTGATGAAATTTTGCAAAATGTCTTTTTTCCTTGCTTCTGGTGATCTTTCCTGCACAGCAATTCTATTTATTAAAATACCTAATATCTTAATTATACATTTTGCTTATTTTCCAAATGGGAAAAAAACGTTAAATGAGGCTGCAGCAATCTGTTAACTCTTAAATATATGCTATCTATGAAAAAAAATGATAGCTTTACGGAGTACTTTTTGCATCTTTACTATTTGCATCATGATTTATGCATTATGCCAACTTTACCACGCAATAAGCAATTTCACTGCACGCTAATAAATACAGCTTTCAATTTTCAAGCATAAACAAGATTTTTCAATGGCACTAGCAAGAATTAGTTTTTAGTATAAATGCATTCTGGCTATCTGCAGATTTTTAAATCTTAAAAGGCATTTCCTCATATCTGGGTTTTTTTCCCCCCAGCTTGTATTTTGGGTCTTTTCTGGAGAGGGAGAAAAGCAAATGATGTTAGATGATATAAAACATGTTTTTAAATGAACCTTTTATTAAACAACTGCTATTTTCCTTTTTAGTTATGATAACATTTTAAAAGAACTGGTTTAGCACTCCAGTTTGTTTTCTATCAATAGTTCTATCATCTAATTGGACAAATCTCTTCGCTTTGCTGGTTATGGGCTATTTGCTTTTTGATTAGCAATTATTGGGAAGTTTGATTTGCTAATTGTTTTCACAAGGATTACTTCCTTTGGACCTCAATACCAAGACCACCCCCAAATTCCCCCAAACAAACTAGCAGGTTCCAGATGGAGGAAAAAAAATATTATATGGCATAAGTCTCAGGATTGAAATTTTGACCTGATGCCAGACACATGTTCCTTTTCAATGTGAACACTCTGACTTTTATAAAGCTGGTGTGAAGTAGGTGTACATAATTAGCAATTTGCTAATCCAATTGTGTTTTGTAGCAGGTCTGGAATTACATTTACGGTTTGGAAGGTACACAAAATAAATATCAAGGAAAAAGTTTAGAAAAGTTGATTGTATTAAGAAATACTTATTCCTGAAAAATTCCATGTACAAAAATGCTTGTATTACAAACAATATATACAAAAAGGGAATGGGCATTTTAGCATTTTTTATTTTATATAATTTTTTTTACAACAGCAGCAACATTAGATTAAAATGCATTTAAGGGCGGAATAATGAGAAAATGAATTAAACCATTCCTGAGAAAAGTCAGCCATCACTAGACTAAAGAGCATCCACAGAGTAGTGAATATTTTTTAAAATCTGCCAGAGTTTCTCCATATCCTTAAAATAATATAGGGTTGTCATGAATTACCTTTTTAAAAAAGTAGGTGTGTTTTATGCCTAATTATAGCCACTGGGTTTATGTAAATATTCCTTTTAGAACCAAGGGCATTTGTTCTGCTGTATAAACTGCTACTGAAAACAAACCTGTTTTACATTAACTATAGTAGTATGCCAAAAGGCTGCAGTTCTTCCACTTAGAAGCCAGTAAAATCATATGTAATCTGGTTTATTGTACACATTAGAGACCTTCTAAGGCAAGGAACTTTGATTTAACTACTGCTTTAAAACAGTTTTACAAGTTTTGTTCAGTATAAGGATTGGAGATATTTACTTTGTGGTCATATTATTTCTGTGGTTGCTGATTCTTGTGAAACATCAAGGCTATTATATGTTGGAGATGTTGAGGTGAAACGAGTTCTTTATACTTATCTTGAAATACAGCATTTAGAAATTATAAAAATACAAGGAGTGGTGAGGCCTCTCCATGTGCAATAGAAAAACAGGAAGTTCTGGGAAGAAACCTGAATTCTGCGTCTGAGTGAATTTTTCCCAAGATGAAACACAGTCCGTACCTACCAACCATTGGAGAAAATGCTAAGCAACGCGTGGACCAAGGCCTCGTTCAGCCTCATTTCAAAAGTTCTCTGAAAAGGATCGGTTCAGGCCTCTGTGATTCTTTTGCCTTCCTCTGCTGTCTGTTGCAACAGAGAAAAAATGTTAGAAGAAATTGAAAGAAAGAAATTGAGAGAAGCCGGAGTATTGGGGAAAAAAAGTTGCTTAGGCAGTGTGCTTCTCCATGTATTCTCGACTCCACTAACATATTGTTAGTGTAGAAAGTGAGACCCCAGCCCTCTCCTAGAAGAATGAGATATTTTGAGAAATATTAAAAAGGCATAATATTATATTTCCCTGGATGATAAAAGAAGAAACATGTTTTAAAGACTGGGTCAGCTATCTACAAGACAAAAGACTTCCAGCTCCATGGTGATGGGATTAAGACATGACCCTCCAGGACATCATAGAATTAACCCATCTAGCAGCAGAACTCACCACCTGGCACAATCACTGGGGACATTCTATCACCCAACAAACCTCAACCAAACCTGGGACTCAGAAAACCTACAGAGTTACCATAGCTATGACCTCTACAACAGCCAATAGAATGCATGTTCTTCCACAGGAACAGGAAGTTCAAGTGCAAAGCCCAAGATAGAGTATAAATACCCCTCTATCTCAACTCCATGTGGTCAGCTGCACCAGGACCATATGCTTGGTGGTTCTGTTCACCATTAAGTCCTCTTTCCAATCAGCCTCCATGTTTCCACTGTTTTTCTCACGGCTTGGGACTGAACCAGATGGATATTTCTTCCAACATTGGCTTTAAGCTGATGTTCCATAGTCTCTTCAGCAGATAAATTCTAATGAAATGAGGTCTTTTATAAGAAAACCCATCCTTGTTTTATCAAATTTGGATGGGTAAAGGCTAGGCTAGTCAGTTCAGACTTTACATCTATGTAAATATTCCCCATGGAATATAAATGGAATTTAGGCTTAGGGAAAAGCTTTGGGATCAAAGGTTGGGAAGTCTAGAAGAAACGATCTCCAACTCTAGAAAGTTGCATCTCTCCTTATTATCAGAACAAAAAAAAAAGGTGCATTCTTATCAGAGCCTATAGTGGCACCAAGACAATCCTGGCATCCAGATTTAGCATCCTAAAATATCTGAACATGAACTTTGATTGGAATTTAATTGAGCCCAGGCTTTCTTTAGCACCCTGGCATTATTTACATACAATTGGCAGTAGCGGTTCTCAAGAATTTGAGTCATCATGGGTTCTGTCAGGCAAAAGCAACCAGAATCCTTTGCGAAGAATCTAAAATGGAAATGCTATTGCTAATCACCTGTTACAAGAATCTCACAAGACTAACTGCATTCTCTGGAAAGCTGTAAGATAGGCTTCAAATATTCTGGCAGAGGTCTGGCCTTCCATTACTTTCTGCAGTGCAGACTCTAAACTCGGCTCCCTCTTAATACCTCCCATCAGTGTCAGATTCCCTGTTAGAACATCCCACTCCTTCTTGTCCTAACCTGAAATGTGAGCAAGGGACAAAGTTTATCCAGGGAAATTATTTTACAGGGAAATTTTTATTGCCTTCAGAGAGTTGAGCCATGAGGTAATGGAAATTTACACCTCCTAGTTTGTGTATCTTATACCATTATTTATTCTTCTGGGCCACTGAATCCCAACTGGCAAACTAACTTCTTGGAAGACTATAAACAGGCTGTTTTCTGCAGCAGGGTTCTCCTGCCAGGACCTGAAATAGACTTTGATCCTGAATCCCATCCTCACCAAGAATGAGGAATTAGAATGAGATACAAAGGCTGGCTCTTGTTCCATTGGCTTTATTAGAATAGAATAGAATAGAATAGAATAGAATAGAATAGAATAACAGAGTTGGAAGGTACCTTGGAGGTCTTCTAGTCCAACCCCCTTCTTAGGCAGGATATGCTGCACCATTTCAGACAAATGGTTATCCAACATCTTCTTAAAAACTTCCAGTGTTGGAGTATTCACAATTTCTGGAGGCAAGCTGTTCCACTGATTAATTGTTCTAACTGTCAGGAAATTTCTCCTCAGTTCTAAGTTGCTTCTCTCCTTGATTAGTTTCCACCCAGTTTGTTCTACCCTCAGGTGCTTTGGAGAATAGTTTGACTCCCTCTTCTTTGCGGCAACCCCTGAGATATTGGAACACTGCTATCATGTCTCCCCTAGTCCTTCTTTTCATTAAACTAGACATACCCAGTTCCTGCAACCGTTCTTCATATGTTTTAGCCTCCGGTCCCCTGCTGCTACTAGAGGAGCTTCTCATTCCTCCTGCTCTTTGACCAATTTAAATAATGCAGGATCAACAATCAATCCTCTCCTCTCCCCTCCCCTTCCCTCCTCTTCCCACTCTTCCCCTCCATGGTTTTCAGGCTGTGCATAGGTTTAACCAGTGATGGTGAACCTTTTAGACACTGAATGCCCAAACTGCATGCTCATGCCCAAACTGAAAGGTGCATGCATGCATGGACATGCACGCAGAGACACAAAGACCAGCTGGCCGGTGGGAGGCGGGCATCCTAACACCAGCAGCGCAGCAATAGGTAAGACCTTTTTCTTTTGTGAGCTTCTGTTTCATCGTTTGCAGGGAAACAGAAGCTCATGAAAGAGATCTGACCTGGGTAATGGCGCACGTGCCAGCAGAGAGGGCTCTGCGTACCATCTCTGGCACACGTTTGCCATTACAGAGTTTAACTATTCTGAAGCTACCTGTAACATCAGAAAGTGTAAGAGATGTCTTGATATGCCAGTAGGTATCTACAGATATTATTTTTAATTTGCTTACCAGCTTTGCCAAAACATGCACATATTTCCAGCCAAAGTGTTACTTCAGTTTGAGGTCACCAGACAGGATCAATATGTATCTACAGTATGTATGCATGCATGCATGCATGCATGCATGCATGCATGCATGTATGTATGTATGTATGTATATTTGTGTGTATATTTGTCTGTCTGTCTGTCTGTCTGTCTGTCTGTCTGTCTGTCTGTCTGTCTGTCTGTCTGTCTTTCGGTCCATCCATCCATCCATCCATCCATCCATCCATCCATCCATCCTCACTGGAATCTACTAACTTCTGCATTTCATGGCAAATTTTGATTTACCGTTTTATTTCTTCAGGGCTTAATTCAAGGAAGATTATGACATAAGTTAAAAAAGAAAGTTTTAAAGAGTCAGGCCTATTCATTGCTTTTGCTGTAGCATTTTATTATGGCTATCTATATTCTGTAAGTTTGATTTTTGGGGGATGGGGATGCATATATTATCTTACCACTCTTTGTTTGTTTTGTGCTAGTGTTGTAATAATAATAATAATAATAATAATAATAATAATAATAATAATAATAATAATAATAATAATAATAATAATAATAACAACAATAATAATAATAATAATATTTAATGCTTCTAGACCGCCCCCTCTCCCGCAAGGGACTCGGGGCGGTGTACAGTTCATACAAAATATAACAGGATACAATAAAATTAAATTAAATATGTACAGTTGACAATTGACATGGAGGAGGTTAAAATGTAGTTAAACGAACTGTACAAAGCAGATATAAAATAAATTCAAACCCCTAAAAACAAATGCAGTAAATTAAAAAGTCCCTAAAATAACCAGATATAATACATTTGCCAGGAGGGACAGTTGAATTATGCCAGGCCTGCTAATCGGAACAGGTGGGTCTTCAGTTTTTGCCGGAAGGAGCGGAGGTCAGAAGTGGTTCTAATGTCGGGGGGGAGGCCATTCCAGATAATAATAATAATAATAATAGGGTTGGGTTGTATATGAGCTGCTAATACATTAACAAATGCATAGTATATTATCAAGGTGCATGCATGAACACACACACACACACACACACACACACACACACACACACATTTTCTGGACATTCCTTAGGTTGACTTGCCCAAAGTCAGTAGGATCAGAATGTCCAAAGAAAAATTCAAGAAGTTAAACAGCATTGACAGCTCCAAGTCAAACTTGCAATGGAAAAAATGTGTTGCAAACATATTTATGTTCTGCATTCATGTAGAGACAAATTTGGTTTTAATAATATAGTCTACTGGAAAGACTGCGGCTCCTTGACATATGTAAAGTGACATTTCTTTTAAATTCCATTTTCGAGGAAACCTAGCGAGGCTGTAATAAAATCCTAAATCTGGCAAAGGGAAACTGATATGTCACTGGGAATTAATCAAGAAAGGATAAGCTTGTTCAGCATTCACCAATAGGCTTTAAAAAAAGTGATTGCCTGATAAAATCCAGCAAATTAGCCATTTCCACAGCTGAACCCTTTAATCTCAGCTGCATAGATTTTTTTCCCTTATAAGGCTTTTCGGGGACTTGAAAAAGAAAGTAAAATTTGAAGCTGAGAATAATTTACAGTAAGTTAAACTCTGAATCTGTTCTTATCTTGGAATACAAATATAGCACATTCTGAATATTTAAAAAACACTTATTTATTTTTCAAAGTTCTATACCATCAATTTTACCTGCATGACTCTGTTGGAAATGTTCTCACCCCCATTTCCATATTTCCAGATTACCAAAGCACTCTTTAACCAATGCCATTCCGGATGTTTGGTCAAGCTAACTAGAAACAATGGAGCAAAACATCCGGACATCACTATATTGCCTGCTGTAATGTTATGTGGGAATGTTCTTGAGAGATGGGGGAGAATCACAGCCATGGGGATCAGATAAGAGGATCTTAGCCTGCACAAGGAATGTGGGCATGGCAAACATCTCAGAAAAGACCTTTTCTAGATTCTTGCGATGTGAAGTGGTGGAGGAGAAATGTGCTTTCAGACTTGGACTGAACTACTTTGCAAGGTAGGTCTGGACTATTGATTTAGACTATTTGTGTTCCTCTGGATGTTGTGATAGGCATGGTCTACTTACAGACAGGAGCCAGATCCCTTGCACTGCAGTTCACACTTCAGAAAAGAAATTGGCACAAACACACATAGCTCCAAAGTCCTGTATTGAAATACTTCCTGTTGGTTGGGGCAGTACAATGCCTCAAAGAATAAGACATTGGGCTTGTCAACTGGAAAGTCAACAGCTAGGTTCAATACTCAAGCATCATGTGACAGAATGACCTCCTGTTATTTGTCCCAGCTCCTGCCCACCTCACAGTTTGAAAGCATGCAAATGTGAGTAGATAAATAGGTACCATTTCAGTGGGAAAGGTTAATACATTCCATATTTTCATGTTGGCAACATGATGACTGAAACATCTCTCAGACAATGCAGCCTTCATTGACTGAGAATTGAAGATAAGTACTGCCCTCTTGAGTTGGTCATGACAGGACAGGGAAAACATTTAAACCTTTTAAACCTGTTGACTAATGAGATGGATTGATTTTGGCCCCTAGTTTCTTGTAGCTTAATATTATCCAAGAAAAAAAATGGGCTAAAAACTTTGAGTACAATATTGAATTGGAGCACTGGGAAAAATTATGGGGAAAAAATATAAATTGACAATGTCAGCATCCTACAAGGAAAACATCTACAAAATGTTTTATAGGTGGCATTTGCCTCCAGCAAGATTGGCCAAAATGTTCCCAAATAGATCTCCAAACTGTTGGAAATGTAACCACCAACAGAGGAACTCATCACATCATATGTGATGGATGTGTCTGAAAGCCAAGAATTCTGGACAAAAATTCAAAAATGGTTAGAAGAAATAATAGAACCCCCCAAAAATGGATATGAACCCTGAGCTGTTTCTTCTAGGAATAATATTTTTTTAGTAAGGATATCCAACATATAATGCTTCATACAATTACTGCTGCCAGAATCTCATTTGCCTAAAGTTGAAAAAAAAGCCATTCCCTCAAATGCAGAAGTCATAAAAAAGGTGCTAGAATGCTAGGAAATGGACAAACTAACGATGGAACTAAGAGATAGAGAGGAAACAGAGTACTACAAGATATGGAACAGGTGGCTTGAAAAGAGATGTAAAATCAATGCATAAGGAACACATAGTAACACAATGAAAAGAATGACATATACTTAGAAAGCAATAGAGATGGAAATATTGTATATATTGATGCATATATTGTAAAAATGAGAAAGTATGAAACAAAGAGGAATATGTATAAGATAATAGAATGGAAAATGGAAAACTCTGTAAAAGTGTAATTGTAATTTTAATGTTTGAAAAATGTCAAATAAAAAACACTTAAAAATATTATCCAAGAAAAGCAACCCCCCCCCCCGCACCTTTCCAAGGAAAATTGCATTTTATAACAGTGGTTGATCATGTTATGAAGTAGTGAACTATGCAAATTGTAGTAAAGAAACACAGTGTTTGGAATAGCATATTACGTATGTTCACAGAATATTTGTTGCAACCATCTTTTGCAGTTATCTGAGAAGCTTATGAATATTTTTCCTTTCTTGAATATAAAAGACTTACTGTATATAATAGAAACAATAAAAACATGCTTCATTTTATTTCTAACATTTTGGGGAGATCAACAAAACCAAAGGTGAGAACAATAGAATGAATACTGCATGATTGTTAGAAAAAAAGGGAGCAATACGTCTGTATAGTCTTTGACCTGTCTTCATATAATTAAGTCATTCTACATCTCAGAATTTGCAATACGGTTCATTATGAAATTCCTAATTACAAATATTCCTCAATGCATGTTTCTGCTTCAAAAGTTATGTTAACAAGCTTAAAAATAGAATCTCATGATAAATAGGAACAAAGGAAGATTTGATGCTGAGTCTAATTTAGTGCATATCTTACAGGGATACTTGAACTGGTTTTTATTTTCTTTATAAGATCATGTTTACACCTGGTTTTATTTAGTTGATTCCTCATTCTTAGAGACTGTACCATGGAGATCGAAATAGAGATGGAATAAGTTCATTGAAATTGGTTTTTCTTGAAGTGGATTTAGATTGCTTTGATTCTAACTGAGCACTAGTACCTTTCTGATTGATCATTTTCATGTTCAGTGTTTATCCTATCTCTTCTTGGCTAAGTCCTTCACGGATAAACCAAGGCCACTTTCAGGATTAAGATAGAAAGATAAATAGATGTACAGTAGATAGATTCCTAATTAGAGAATGAATCAATTAATATACTTGGCTGTCCATAGAGGTTTGACCCAATACATGTGTATGGCCATATAAATGTATTTCTCTTTATGACTAAGATGTTTATGATTAAAAAAATGTTATAGAGCAATTATTTGCTTTTCAGAGGTACACATTAAAAATGAACTTCATCTGATTTGCCCATGAATTTTCATATTCTTACTCTTTTATGTATTGGAACTCCAGTAATTCCTCTAGCTGGGAAATTCTGGAAGTATGCATATCTTAAAATTGCCAAGTTTGAAAAACACTGGTTAAACAGTAAGAGCCAGTTGAAGTGGGAGCTACAGGACTTTTCCTTCCTGGAAGAGGTTTGAGCCCCTCCCCCCACGAAGGATATTAGAGTTGTATTCTGCATTCTACATTCTGCAATAGCCTCTAAAGTCTACTCTGAATTCTAAAATGCTACAGCCTGCATCATGGCAGAAATAGCCAACACTCCAGAAGAAAGGCTTAAGATAGAGAAGGATCTTGACAAACCTGAACATTGGGCGCTATCTAACAAAATGAAATTCAATGGTGAAAAAAGTAAGGTTCTACATTTAGGTAAGAAAAACAAAATGCACAAGTACAGTATAGGTCAGCGATGGCAAACCTTTTTTGGCTCGTGTGCCATGAGTGGGGGGAGCGCAGTGGGGTCGTGTGCGGGCGTGCTGCACCCATAATGCAATGCGTGACACACACACCCAGTGCACATGCACACACTACAGGTGCAACCCCCCATTTTCTGCATGCTTTTTTCGCTCCAGAGGCTTTATAGGAGCATGGGGAGGGCAAAAACAGCCTCCCCCCCCAGAAGCCCTCCGGAGGCTTCAGGAACCTTCAGGAGGCTTCCCTGAAGTCTCCGGAGCAGTCAAAATGACCCTCCCAGCAAACTGGAAGTGACTTCCGGTTTGCTCAGAAGGTCATTTTGAGCGCTCCAAAGGCTTCAGGGACCTTCAGGACGCTTCCCTGAAGCCTCCGGAGCAGTCAAAATCAACCTCCAAGCAAACCGGAAGCGCTCAAAACGACCCTCTGAGCAAACCAGAAGTCCGTTCCCAAACTTCCGGTTTGCCCATAGGACTGGTTTTTTGCACTCTGGAGGCTTCAGGGAAGCTCATGAAGCCTCCGGTGGGCCTCCAGAAGGGGGGAAGGCTCTTTTTGCCCTCCCCAGGCTCCTATAAAGCCTCTGGAGCCTGGGGAGGGTGAAAAATGGCTTTAAAAAAAGGGTGAACTCAGCTGACAGGGCAGCGCCTTGTGTGCCCTGACAAATGGCTCCATGTGCCACCTGTGGCACGTGTGCCATATGTTCGCCATCACTGGTATAGGTGGTACCTTGCTCAATAGTAACTGTGATAGGGATCTTGAAGTCCTAGTGGACAACCATTTAAATATGAGCCAACAGTGTGCAGCAGCTGCCAAAAAAGCCAACGCAGTTCTAGGCTGCATCAACAGAGGGATAGAATCAAGATCACGTGAAGTGTTAATACCACTTTATAATGCCTTGGTACAGCCACACTTGGAATACTGCATTCAGTTTTGGTCACCACGATATAAAAAAGATGTGGAAACTCTAGAAAGAGTGCGGAGAAGAGCAACAAAGATGATTAGGGGACTGGAGACTAAAACATATGAAGAACGGTTGCAGGAATTGGTATGTTTGTTTAAGAGAAAGAAGGACTAGGGGAGACATGATAGCAGTGTTCCAATATCTCAGGGGTTGCCGCAAAGAAGAGGGAGTCAAACTATTCTCCAAAGGATCTGAGGGCAGAACAAGAAGCAATGGGTGGAAACTAATCAAGGAAAGAAGCAACTTAGAACTGAGGAGAAATTTCCTGATAGTTAGAACAATTAATCAGTGGAACAGCTTGCCTTCAGAAGTTGTGAATGCCCCAACACTGGAAGTCTTTAAGAAGATGTTGGATAGCCATTTGTCTGAAATGGTATAGGGTTTCCTATCTAGGCAGGGGTTGGACTAGAAGACCTCCAAGGTCCCTTCCAACTCTGCTATTGTATTATTGTATTATTATTGTATAATTCAGAATAAGAAAAAAAATACAGATTTGAAAGAAATGAAATCTTTGTCAACATTATGTAACCCTAAAAAACAGTGGATAGAATGATGGACTTGAATCTGAGCCACGTCTATGTTCAGAACTGAAATTCACTTTATGACCTCAAGAAAATAAATGAACTGACATTTTAGGTGGCACATAAAATGGAACCCTAAATGTCATTAGTGTGAATGTGCTCTTCATTAGTTAAGATGGTGGCATATTGAATAAGTTATATAAAAACGTTCTGAGATTACAATGGGTAAATGAAATATTGATTTGTTTGTAATTTTTATGTGTCTTTATAGATATATTTTGAGCAACAAGAGCTACAAGGGAGACCAGAAATAAGGCAGGACTTCCCTGAGACCCTCCCTCACTCTCACTATAATCTCTTTTCCTCCTTCCTTTCCCTCCCTCCCTCCCTCCTTCCTTCCTTCCTTTTCTTTTTCCTTCCCTCTTCATTCTCCTTTCTTCTTCCTTCCCCTCTTTCCTTATTTTTCCTTACTTGCTCTCTTCCCATCTTTTTCTTCTCTTTCTTGTCCCTTTCTTGCATGCTAAAATGCAAAAGGGGAAACATTTCTTTTGTTTTTAGTTTGTTTTGATAGCCCTCTGCCAGGGGGGAGACCCCCAAGCTCTTTTTTTCACTGGCAGAGGGCTGCAGGAAGCTGTCGTGCCTGAAAATGGAGTGCATTTCAGTGCAGGGGGGCTCACCCGCATTCCCTGAGCTCTGTTTTAACTGGCAGAGGCACTGCGAGCCGGTCTTTCGCTGTTTCCAGGCTGGCTCAGTGGGCCAGATCTAAGCATCCCACGGGCTGGATGCGGCCCATGGGCCTTTGAGTTTGACACCCCTGGTTTAGGTTGTACTTACGTAACCAGAAAAAAAACAGGCCTGCCTGAACACATCCCATTTAAACAAGACTGCTTTTCAAGGAGTCCCATGTTATGAGAAATCATTCCTGAGGGAATGGATTCTGTTCTAAAGTATTGTATACCTTCGTATTTAAGACCATATAGATTGTTTTGTCTCTACCTCAGAACTTGTAGAAAGAGACATCTGGATCTGCATTGGCTTCCTTCTTCTTTCTTTTTCTCTGAAGGCCTTCATTAATGAAGCCAGAATTCTCATGAATAAAATGCTTTAAAACGCTGAACGCTAACATGGGGGAGGGAAAGGGGAACGATAAAAGGCCTTTGTATATGTCATCAAACAGTTGGATTTGGGTGCTGGAGAATGCAGGCTTTATTCAACGTTATTCATCAGATTGGCTGCATTTCCCAGTCCTTCAAATCATTTAATTACAGAATATTTTTAGTTACATATCTTGGCTAAGTGCTCTTCAGCATCATTCCTAAAATGTGGTTCTCCATAGACAAGGACAAAGCGAAAGGTGAATGCAATCAAAATGCCGTTGCTCAGTTCAAATAACATATTAGAAAAACCCATGCCAAGGTAAATGCAATGTTTTTGTTTCCTGAATCCATTAAAAGAATGAAATTGAACTGGACTGCCATTGATATCATGTTTCCAGCATACTATTCTGCTCTGGTTTAACTCTCTTTTACTTAAGATGAATGAAAAATATAGATGTCTGTGAAGTTTTTCTTTCATTATCTATGTACCTCAAGCATTGTTACACTTTCTTTTTTGGGGGATTTTTTTGATAGGGATGATTTCATCAATTCTAGACAGTACTCAAACTTGTAATGGATTCCTGGAATATAATTCCTAACCCTGCATACATGATGCAGCTACATCTGGAGAGGGAGAAATGTTGGTCATGAACTACTTTGCTTTCTTTTTAAAGACTTTCTATCATTGCTGTTTCAGTGCAGAAAGAATGGAAGGTTCATGTAATACCTATACAAGACAAAACCTAGGGTGCCTTTGGGTGGGGCAATTTTGACCTGGGACTATTTCCAGGCCTTTAACAGACGGCTCAGTTACTTGGGTCATTGTTCTCACTCAGTGATATATGAAGACATGGCTTTGCCTAATACTGTCCTCAAAACTACCTTTAATTGTTTCCTGAGTTTTCAATTCCTGTGAAAATATCTATTTCTTTTTATTGTCTTAGAATGCCATCTTTTTCTTGCTTTCAATTCTTAGGTTGGTTCCTTCACTCATATTTATTGTTACAAAATAGTGCCAAATGATAGCCTATTTTGTCTGTTTTGTGTGTTTTGAGCTCATCTGAAGCCCCTTTACGTGATTTCCTTCTCTCAGAAAATATGTTGACATGAAATGAGCTGCCCCCATGACAGTTTTTCTGTATCTCAGCAAAGAGGCTGGACGATATTTGTGTACATTTGCAATTGGGGCACTTTCAGAGCAACAACTGATGGATTCCCAGCCATCCTCCCTTCTTCCTCCCATGGGTCAATTTCTAATAGGAACCTCCAATCCCCATCACTCTACTGAATGCATGTTGGGATAGGTTGAGGAACTTCTCCCACTGAATATTTGTCTGTGTGTCTGTGTGTCTGTGTGTCTGTGTGTCTGTCTGTCTGTCTGTCTGCCTGCCTGCCTGCCTGCCTTTCTGTCTGTCTGTCTATATTTTACATGGCTTCCCAACTCTGAGTGGTTCACAATGATAACAAAAACAAAAATACAATACAATACAAAACAAAACAAAAAATCCAAGAAAACCCATTCTCTCCAGTCCATCAATCTATACAATTCTCAGGCTCCAACCCAGTGGTGGGTTGCTTCTGGTTCAGCCCAGTTTGGCCAAACCAGTAGTAGTGGCGTCAGGAGGCTCCGCCCATTCACCCAGATGCTTTCGCGCATGTGCAGAAGCTTCATGCATGTGGGAGCATGCCTGAACTGGTAGAAAAAAAATTGGCAACCCACCTCGTCTCCAACCTTACCATATCCTAGCACTTGTGGGAAAAGTCGGTTCTTTATGACTTTTTGGAAGGTCAAAAGAATGAGGGCCTGCCAGGTTCTAGGGTAAAGGGGGTTCCACAGAGTAAAGATTGCCTCAGAAAAGGCAGCTTTTCTAGGTCTCACTAGATGATAATGTGCTACCTGGAATGCATCTGCCTACTTGATTTGGTGAGAAGGGCAAATACCTTTAGAGAGAGATGATCCTGCAAATGGTACCCATGTCATGTAAAATTTAATGGTAATAACCTGCGCCTTCACTAGCACTCAGAAAGAATCTGGGAGGTAACAGGGAATTACACAGCAGTGGTGTAACACAGGTAGACTGAGGGGTGCCCAGTATAATGTGAGCTACTGCAATCTGGCCCAATTTTAACTTCTGGGGACTCTTCAAAGAAAGCCACATGTACAGCGTAATGCAATAGTCCAAGTGTGAAATGACTAAGGATTTGTCAGGCGTGCCTCCTTCAGTAACCAAGAAAGAAAACACCCAACTCCAATGTTTATGGAATTAAAAAGTACTTTTACTGGTTATGAAAAGATAGCAGCGAAAGTAAAGCAAGATCTGAGTCAGAAAGGCGCAAACCCCTACATATCAAACATTTACCCAGCCCCCTCCCTCTAACGACCCCACCCCCATTGTCCAATCTGCAACTCCCTTAGGTGTCATGTGGGTTGCATCTCCAGAAAGCATCATCAGGTTGGTATGCAGGATGGTTGGTCTTGACCAGGTTCAAACATCAGCCATCAGCCTGTGCAGAAGATGGTGAGAAGAAAACTCCCTTTTCCATATCAACTGCTGTACCATTTATTCCCACCCCAAATACCATGTCCCCACCCTCCCCGTTTCTATGGCAACCGAAGGCAAGTAAGCGAAGCAGAGGCTGACAGGCATGATTGACCATGAGCATGACCACCAAGTCCATGAATGGTTGAAATTGAGGCACATCTTTTGTAAAGGTTCCCCTAGCCATGGCTGCCATCTCCTCTTTGAAGGTCTTCCTGTGAGTCCAGGAGGACCTTCAAACTGTGCACCAACAATATCTGATGATAATATATTACCAGATCTGGCATAGAGGGCAGAGCCCCAAAGCCAGGCTAGAGCTATGTTAGAACTAATCCCTTTCATCCAGACCTCCACAATTTCCAGGCATATCTGCACTGAAATGACATCACATACCTGTCCAAGGATGGAGATGTATAATTGGGCATCATCAATATACTGATGATATTGCAACCCATGCTGCTGAAGGACCTCACCCAGCAGTCTCGTGTAGATGTTAAAGATGAATATGTCAAAAGATGTAATATCTTTACAGCTCTGAGATTCCCAACATTACAGGGACCTAGGCTAACTCTCTCTCTCTCTCATGCTACCAGAAGAACAACTGCAAAACAAGGCCTTCCATTCCCAATCCCTAAATCTGGTACAGAATGATACCATGGAAAATGTATTTCTCCCCCATCCTTTAGAGGGGATGATGATCAGTGGCAGGATGCAAGCTGACAGAAAAAATGGATGCCAACAGCCTGACTGTTGCCATATCTCAGCAACTGAGCCAGGAGTTTGTTGTCTCACAGAAAACAACATAGATTTCTTCAGGAGAGTGATTTTTCTCTATTTGGAGAAGCCATCTACTGGCTAACCACAAAATGGAGGACTCTGCTTTAAACAAACATACAAATAACAAACATTCTCTGACCTCGAGTTGATTGGAATTGGTCAGTATCAACACTGAATAAATAAAAGTAAAAATTATCTGAATTTCCATTCTGTAAATCAATAAGTTGCAGCAGGCTGTTGTCTTGACATCCGGCTACAAGGTTTTGATGGCAGTGAATGACAAGGTTCCAAAGAAAATACTTTGAAGTGGAATCCATACGAGTCCTGTGGAGCCCTTTGGTTTGTTGATTTTCTCTGCGGTTGGTCTTTCTCTATGGTGGGTCTTCTGCAAGATTAATATCTCCATGACTGAACTACAAAATAAGAAGGAGTGTGTAGTCACAGTAACCCTCGTCATGGAAGCAAAGGGATTGAAGGGATGGTTCTGCAGCAGATCTGTGGGTATAAATCATAGCTTTCTAATGACTCTTCTCCATGTGAACTAGAGTGTCCACATGGTAAATCTTCTTCTAGGAAAACACTGCTTTCCTGCTGGAATACCTTGAAGTAGCTTCCGCCTGCCCTATCTCAACTCCTCTGGGTTAGCTGCTAATGAGATGGAGTTCCATTATGAGGACATGACATCTGCAAAAGTAAGTGGACCATTTTGTTGTTATAATATGCAAACTGTGTAAGTGATCCCTTCCACTCCACTGGCTAGTCATTTGGCATCTTTCAGGGCTTGGGTTTTTTTTTTGGCACCTCTTTGCTGCTTCTGCTTTGTAAAAAGTTGTCTTTTAGGAAGAAGAACATGATTCTCTCCCCCCCCAAAAAAAACATTTCTGTTTTATATAGAATAAATGTAATTGCAATGTAACCCTTTTAAAGCTAGAGATCTCTACTGACCATTCAAGTGATCTTTTCAAGAAGTCTCAAGATTGTTTGCCAGATTTTCTTTTACCTAGTTTCAAAAGAAGCTGACCTGAGATTCAGAGAGAAAGAAGAGGGGGAAATACAGTGGAATAGACCTCTACTTTTCAGCCATGGTTGTTTGCCAAATAACCATCTTCTTTCCACCATCCAGCTCTTTTTGTTCCGATTGGTTGGTGATAGCCATGTGTCAAGAAAAGGGGAGATGGGAGAAGGGAGGAGAGAGAGGGGGGAGGGGGGAGGATATGAAACTAGGCTGGCAGGGAGATCAGACTGTTTTAAAACAGGGGTCCTCAACCCCTGGGACTGGCCGTTGCATGCCAGAAACTGGGCCACACCAACAAGCGAAGCCCCCTCTATGGGATGCAGGCAGCACATGAAACCACGCCCCTTTTGGTCTGTGGAAAAACTTCTCTCCATGGAACTGGTCACTGGTGCCCAAAAGGTTGTGGCCTCTGTTTTAAAAGACTTCAATAGACAAGCAGAAATTCTGGTTGTTCAAAAAAGCTTCACTAAAGAAATGCTAGAACTACCATTTTGGTTGATGCCTTCTATTAAGTCTATCCCCGTTAGGAGACTAGAGTTCAGCAGCGGAATGTAGTAACGAATAAGCCGTTGAATAGTCACTCACAGCCACCAAAGGTAAAACAAAGAATAGCTTTACTTGGGTAACAAAAATAGGATAAATAGTCTCCAAACAGACTATAAGCAGTCTTGAAGTATAAACAGTCTATTTACAACTCGTTGAAGTTACAGTTGCTCAACTCACAATTCACCATGCAGACAGGTAACTTAGTTACAGACTAGCCACCATCCAATACACTGTCTTCTCTCCAATACAAAGCTCATACAGTAACAGTCAGGAACATCAGTAGCTATTGGGGAGGAAACCGTAATAGTTCCTTCCTCCTTATATGGCTGCTTAAAGCAATTAGCATCCAATTACATCTCTCTAGCATTTAAAGTAACAGATACATTTGTTACAATCATGGCTTATATACATTTCCAAGCCAAGACTTCCCCAACACCTTCTGACTAATGAGCACAAACATGAAAGCAAGTTTGTTTCCTGACTGACCTTTGTTCCTCTGTTTATAGCTGAACAGCGAGTCTTTAAGCAGTCTTATCAGCCCAAACCTATTGATAAAATAAAATATGTGAGAAGAAAAGGAGAATTCCAGACTCTTGTTCTAATCCTCAACTATGTCTCCTAAATCTCTGCAAATAAGGGAGGGAACTTGGGAACAATCTCCTTTTATGGGGTTTGATGACTTAAATGGTTTCAAACCAGCTTGAAAGATAGGGTGAAGAAGAGACAAAAAAGAAAAACCTCCTCCTTCTCATCCCTAGCTGAGATTGTCATTGTGGTTGTTTCTTTAAGCCAGTCCTCTTGAAAAAACAACCTTAATATTTGTAGAAGTTTAAGCCATAGGACCATTGATTTCTCTGTCTTCTGAATGAAAACTGACAGATCTATAGATCGTCTCTTGTGATGCTTGGAGGTTCTTTGGGGTTTTACTGGTTTCATTAAAGGCAAGCTAGCTAATCCTCCAACAATGTAGCATCAGTAGTCCAGCATCCCTATTATAATAATAAGCAAAAATGCCCAAAAGCTCATTGTACATCCAGCATCTATAGCCAACTGATTCTCATTAACAGTGGGGAATGTTCCCTCTGCCCTTGCCTTGCAAGGCAGAATGATTTGCTGCTTTGGGTGGTGGAAAATTCCATGGATTGAATTGTGATCTCCCTCCTCACATCACAAACTTTGGTTTGTGGTCTGTTGTTTTCTGGGGTCTTTTCAAATAATTGCAACCCTTGAGATTCCTCAGCCATAAAGAAAGAAAGCTCTTTTCATATGCAACCAGTCAATCTCAAACCATTCTCTTTTGCTTTCACTCTGAAGTCTTATGACATTAGTTCAAAATCAAAGTTCCTTAAAACAAGTCACAAACACAGAAACAATGGATTATTAATAGTCTAGAAAAGCAATAGTGCAAAACAAAACAAAACCATGGAGTGCAAGCTCCCTCAAAGCCCCAAGCCAAAATGACATTCCAGAGTGGCAATTCACAACAACTCACTAGGTAATCATGCAGGGGTGAAATCCAGCAGTTCTGGCAGGTTCTGGAGAACTGGTAGTAAAAATTTTGAGTAGTTTGGAGAACCGGCAAATGCCACCGCTGGCTAGCTCCAGAATGGGGTGGAAATGGAGATTTTGCAGTATCCTTCCCCGGCCACACCCACCAAGCCATGCCCACCAAGCCACACCACACTCACCAACTACGCCCACAGAACCGGTAGTAAAAAAAAATGAATTTCACCACTGCACTCATGTCCTTTTCTTAATGGATTTCTGGTGGTAGTGGGAACTAGTGGGAGCAGATTGTTGGTCCTGACCATGTCATTCTCGGGCTCCTCCCCAATGTGCACTAGTCTGTTTGTATGGGAAATTATGATGTAGGAGAAGAGCACAAGCACCTAAAACCAGCTTGAAGTTTCAGCAATGTGTTGGTGGTAAAATCTGAGCACATGGCCTTCAGCAAATTTTAATAAAATGTATTTTGTGATGGTAAGTAGTTCAAGAGGACAAGCCTACCACCTCAAGCCTTCCATTCTTTTCTTAGTAGCCCAAGCTTCTCCATCTGAACAGGTCTCATGGCAGCTGTTCCCTCATAATGTCTTCTTTGGCAGCCATATAAATTTTCTAAATCAGTCAAACAAACAAACATCTGAACTGACTGGATTGCACTTTTCTGTGCATTTATAAAGCATAATCTTGTTCTGATATCATCCATCCTTTGTGAACAGTTTGAATATATGTAACCTGTAGCAGGTGTGTTAATAGTAATGATCTTGGTCATTACTCTGTTAACTTATTTCTTGCTTTTATCCAATCAAAAATCTCCCTGTATCTCCAGGATTTTCAATTTTTCCAATGTTTTCATTCCACCCATTAGTGATGCTCTATCCTTTTGGAGCATGTGATATGAGTAGATAATAGACTAGGAAAAAACACAATTATGTTTAGCAGACTTGAGGGAAATAAAAGAAACATAAATTAATGGATAAAATGATGGGTGAAACAAAGTACTGGAACTTTCTTTTGGAAGACCTACAAATGATTGCTATGGACAAGTTGAGATGGTATGCAATTGTCCATGCATTGACTGGACACTAGCCCAACTCAGACACCTAACGAACTGGCTACTTATTTAATATGAGTTGGAGAACTGGAGTAGTAGTTAAGATGGGAAACTAGGACTTTGGAAATCCAGGTTAAAGTCACTCATTTTCAGATTAATGTGATTCACATATACAGTAGTTTCTGTGCTCTGTGAGGTATAACAGAAGGAGGAAGAGCTATGTATTTTTCCTTGAACACAAAGGCAGAAGAGACTTCTCACAAATCATAAGTCAGAATTATTATTATTTCCTTAAAAATGTCCTCCAAAATTCTGATCTGAAGAAAAACTATAAACACTGAACTATGTGACTAGTGTTGTATCCCATGATTCAGCCAAAGCAATCAGAAAATACAAATATGACTACTGTTTTAAATGTGTAGGAAGCTTTGAGGAATGGCTAAACCAGCAAGTGATATCCCTAACAGAAATATGTATGTATGTATGTATGTATGTATGTATGTATGTATGTATGTATGTATATATTTGTGTCACAACCCCTGGTATGCCCAAATATGGGAGGGAGCTCACTACCCCCCCCCCCCTTTCTGTCCTTCGGCTCATTACAGAGGATCATCCAGGCAGAAAACCATATTTTTATTTTTAATGTTGCCTTTGCTATGTTTGTGTTGTATTTATGCTGATAAATAAATAAAGGGAGACTAGTATAGATATATTTCAAGCTATTTAACTCTCATCAGCTAGCCATACCCTTACTGGTTATGGCTTAGTGGCTAATACATCTGCCTAATATGTAATACAGCCCAGGTTTGAATCCCAGTAAGGGTATGGCTAGCTGATGAGAGCTAAATAGCTTGAAATAGATCTGTACTAGTCTCCCTTTATTTATTTATCAGCACAAATACAACACGCACACACACACACACACATCTCAATCAGTTATTTAGTTATCATTG
This sequence comes from Natrix helvetica, assembly GCF_964273705.1. Classification (NCBI taxonomy): domain Eukaryota; kingdom Metazoa; phylum Chordata; class Lepidosauria; order Squamata; family Natricidae; genus Natrix; species Natrix helvetica. The sequence continues at coordinate 275,041,189 of NC_138548.1, read as the reverse complement.
ATGTTATCAGGAATACTTAACATGAATTTTTCATGGTCCTTCTAGCTTTCAGACCTTAGCTTTCTCTTTTAGATTGGCACATTTATTTAATCAATATTCTTGCTAAGGATTTTATGCTCTCGGTCTGCATAGGGAACTTCTTCCATTTTTCTCTGGGACTCTTTGACAACAGAAACCATATGCAATTCTAATTCACTTTTTTGAAGCCTGGCATCTCCTCCATCATATTTGGCTGTCCAAAACTGGCATACATTCAACAATGCAATCCAAAGAAAAGCTAGTAAAACAGAAGCTGTCCTTAAGATGGGGAGGATGATTATTTTATTCCACATGGTGACTCCTAACTCTTTCCATCAACAACCCTTACATCTTCCCTGTCTTTTCCCCCCCTTAATGAGCTTTTAAGGAAATGAGAAAGGACAGGAAAGCCATGGAAAATATGGAGAACTTCAAGGGGCAAACAGAGCTGCCTGAATCCTTTATGAATTAGCCCCATTCCAGAATTAAAAACAATAGTTTTAAACTTTCATTTCTTTATTTTTATTGATGACCAGAAATGAAATGAACTGGGTATGTTTTAATGAGTTAAACAGGTTAAATTAACCAATATATCTGACCAGACTCATCAATGCAAGTCAGTGAAATAATGTTTGGAAGTCAGAACCATTTGAGTGGGGACAATCACAGGAATGTTATTAGTTATTTATTCATTATATTACAGCTTTCCTTTACTCAAGGTGATATACATGGTTGCAGGAACTGGGTATGCCTAGTGTAATAGAAAGAAGGACTAGGGGAGACATGATAGCAGTCTTCCAATATCTCAGGGGTTGCCACAAAGAAGAGGGAGTCAAACTATTCTCCAAGGCACCTGAGGGTAGAACAAGAAGCAATGGGTGGAAACTAATCAAGGAGAGAAGCAACTTAGAACTGAGGAGAAACTTCCTGACAGTTAGAACAATTAATCAGTGGAATAGCTTGCCTCCAGAAGTTGTGAATGCCCCAACACTGGAAGTCTTTAAGAAGATGTTGCATAGCCATTTGTCTGAAATGGTATAGGGTTTCCTGTCTAGGCAGGGGTTGGACTAGAAGACCTCCAAGGTCCCTTCCAACTCTGCTATTGTATTTGTATATTTACAGAGAGCCTTTTCCTTTATACTTTTCTTCCAGCAACAATCTTCTCATGAATGAATATGTGTCCCAGGATAATGTTGTAGGATCCAACACTGGGACCAGAATTTAGTTTTCCAAGCTTTGAATATATTTGCTAGAGAGAAATTCTCTGAGGACCAGCTCCAACATAAGTCTGAAAGCTTGGAAGACTAAATCTCTGGTCCCAATGACCGACTCAGATTAGCTCCTGCAACAATCTTGTCAATTAGATTAGTGTCTGTGTGAGAGAGTGCCTGGCCTAAAGTCACCCACTAAGCTTCCATGGATGGGGGTGGATTTGGTTCTAAACTTATACCTTATGGTATTCTGCATGCACAATCACAATGCTAATCACAGCATCTTATACACAATTTCATGCCCATAGAAGGAGCAGCAGCTTTCCCTTATCTATGTGACTCGAATGATGAAGCAAACCATGTATAAAATGGTTCTTGCACTATAATTGTCAAATGTTAGACCAGTATTTACTATTGTAACACAGGATCCACTAAAATGCTAGTATTTAGTGCTGCGAAAAATTTATATCTATATCTGTCATCTATCTATTGATCTATCTATCATCAATCAATCAATCAATCAATCAATCTATTTATCTCTGTCTATCTATCTATCTATCTATCTATCTATCTATCTATCTATCTATCTATCTATCTATCTATCTATCTATTCTGACCCCCTCCTCTTGTATACCAAGACACTCCGACACAAAGTCTCTTCAAAGATGTTTATTGACATACAGGTTCCGCCTTGGCAGCAATCCAGCCTGCCAAGGTCAAGATAGCACTCTGGGCAGTAATCCAGCTACAGTGACACCCCTTGGCAGCAATCCAGCTACCAAGCTCCAGATAATCACCTTAGCAGCACTCCTGCCTGCCAAGGTCCAGGGAACAGATTGACAGCAATCCAGGTAAAACCTTTAGCAGCAATCCAGCCTGCCAAAGTACGACACAGATCTGAGCTTCTCCAACTCCAATGATCAGTTGATTCCTGCAAAGGGTGTGTCCACAAGCAATCCCTTTATAGTCTGGAGAGGAGTCTAATGATCAGCAGCTGAGAGCCATTATCTCCTATAATTGCTCAATTGCTCCTTACGCGGGTAGCACGTCGGTAACGAGCATCTAATAGCTCACTGCTGATGTCTGACTCACTGTCCTGTGACTCCTCCCCACTGCTCCAAGGCATGACATCAGGAGCCCCCTTCCTTTGGCTTTCACCACTGCTCCATGCCTCACGCTCCCCCTGGTGGCCAACCAGCCTCTCTGCGCCCTGCTCAGCGTTGGAACCCTGTCCAGGGTCCCCCACCTCCTCTTGAGCCGACTCAGAGGACACCTCGCTGTCGGAGTCTGGTGGCAACTCCAACGACTCCTGCTGGGCCACAACATCTATCTATCATCTTATTTTGACTATCATTATTTAATAAAAAGGAAAATAAATTGCATTTGATTTTCTTTTAATTTCATGGAACAAGAATTTATGCAGGGCTTTTGAAAGTGCTGATAGAACTTTTATGAGTGCATTTTAAAAAAATCACCCAGGAAGAAGACAAAAAAACATGGATGTTTATATGAAACAGTAACATTTTCCACCATCCAATAAATCCAAAATAAGCTCAAAAATACTACCAGAAAAATATCTAGGAAACAGAAATCTTATGTAGGAAAGATCTCTCAGGAAGGCAGAAATTATTTTTGAGCAAATTTATTTTTCAGAAACGTTTTGTGCGAATAATGCTATTGTATGATTTTATTTTCTGCAAAATACAAGTTTTCAATATTGTTAGTAACAGCAGCAGTTCTCATAAAACTGTTCTGATAAGATTCATTTAAAGATAATCGCCTTCATGTCAAGGTCATTCCATGGACATGGTCAAACAAGTTTCTTGGCAGCAATACAGAAGTGGTTTGCCATTGCCTTCTTTCAGAATGCTTTTTTGATTTTCCACCTATAGTTCTGGGACCTATACATTATTGAGGAGAGCATGGAAAATTAATCAGTAACTTGACTGGACTCTCCATTATTCATAGCAGTACCATTTCAGTTAGAAGATAAGAAATTAATAAGAACCAATATAGGCCCCATGTTTAAAGCCATCATTAGAAGCTTGCATCAATTGAAATCATACTTTGGTTTTCAATCCGATTCTTGCCTCTGCCAATTCTTTGATTAGTCCACTATTTACACAGGAGGTTACATAGAGAGTGTCATGTTCATGACATAATAAATCTGTCAGTATTGACTAGATATTTTAGAGAAAGTGAAGATAACTCCTAGTTTGATTCCAGATAAAAATGTAAAACTGGTTTTTTTTTATAAATTGCATAGATTGTATTCATTAAAATGATTAAGAGAAATCATTATCCCTAATTAAAATTAAGAGTTTAATAGTAAGGGGCTTGTCAGGGTTCCAAGTAACACCTCCAACGAAAGAAGACTCTGAGGCATCAAGTTCCTCAAAGTTCCATTTTATTAGAGATGTCATATTGGCACATTGGGGAAAACCCAAATCTGAAAGCTTCCAGGTTTTCCCCACCCGAATGAAAGTTCAAGTCCCTGCCCAGCACCCACATGTCCATCACATGGTCCGATTAAAGCACCATCCCAACTGGAGATGCCTCCCAATATACCCCTCCACGCGTGCAAGGCAAGATGTCCTTTTTCTGAGAAAGGAATGTAATTTTGACTATATATCTCCCATACCCCATATAATCCCCCCTCCCATTTCCCCACAGGATTGAATGTGGCAGGCCTGAAGGCCCAATGTAAAAGATGGCTTCCAGGCCTGACAGGGATCTTATCAATTTCATATTTTTAGAGCAGTCACAAAAGGGCTATTATTGTCTTTTTGAACAATTACCTCATTGATGGGGGGAAGAATATCTTTTTTCTTAATCCCACCTTTACTATTTGTATAAATAAGTCAAAGTGTTGAACATATTTAATACTCCTTCCTTCTCCTACAATTCTGTGGTGGTTGGGCTGAGAGAGAGTGAGTGGCCTCAAACCCCATCCAGCTTTCCTTCCTTGATTTAAACTCAAGGCTTCCCGGTTTCTAGCCTGATGCCTTAACCATTAGATAACTAGCAACAATAAAATGATATGTTTCCATCTTCTATAGTAGGGGTGTGAAACTCGCATCGTCACATTGTCATCATATGATGTATTATGACTTTTCCCCCCTTCGCTAAACCAGGCATGGGCATGGCCCGCTTGTGACCATCCGGCCTGTGGGCCATAAGTTTGACATCCCTGTTCTATAATGTAAGGCAGTGGTCCTTAACCTTTTCTTCACCATGGATCCTTTTTGTGGCCACAGACCATGGCCATGGAACCACTAAGACTTAACTCAAGATTTAAATCATAACATTTCTTCAAGCCTTCACAGATCCCCAGTGATGAGATCTCCATCCCCCCAGGGGTCTGTGGATCATAGGTTGAGAACCACTGATGCAAGGGAATGCTCCATAGAATGCCTGGTTGGCCACTATGAGTAACAAAATGTTGGATTAAGATGGCCTAAATGACAATTATATTGTTAGGACATTGTATGAAGAGGGGGTGACATGAGGTATTAGGGCCCAAGCCACCAAACTGAGATTATTTTCATTATTTGCGAAGGCACCATTTCCCTCCCCTTGTGGAACATTATTTTACAATAACATTTTAGCAAGTACAGAGTGATGGGAGTTCTCTCGTTTAATGTCTTTCTGACCAAAATTCAGATCAATAGCCCCTGTAACCTATGACATTAGCTCTCCTTCCTCTCTTTCTCTTTCTCAATGCTGCTGGCTAGAGAGTGGAATTTCTTGACTACTGTATGTGAAGAGTGCTTTGATTTATCATTAATCATTAATTACATTATTTTGCATTTATAGATAAACAGATCAATACAGACAATGATTTATGCAGAGCTTTTAGAGTGCCCCATATGAAATAGGACATTGGAATAGCAGTTACATTTTTTTTTCAGAATACTGAGCAACCACTCAGTACATAGGGAGATATTTCCAATGTGTATATCATTCTTGGTTTCACATGGATTCCCCCCCCCCACTATTTCCTATAGATTGGCTTTTCCCCTTCTCAATGCCAATAATGTATGGATGGGGCGGGGACATTTTTGTTTTGTTTTGCTCACCATATGACTTACTCTTATAAGTCTTTAAAAAAATTTTAACAATTTGAGTGAGTATGAAGGCAATGAAATCACAAATACATTAGACTGTGGATGGTAAAAAATGAAAAATAGAGAACAAAATAAGTATAAACAAATAAAGTATAATTTGTCTACATAATTCTCAACCAATCATTTATTTACATTATTATATGTTCTGACCCCCCTTCTTCCCTCGCCAACACAGAACACACCTCGGACCAAAACTACTTCAACAGGATTTATTGCAGACAGACAGATCTTTGGCAGCAATCCACCACGACTAGGCTCTCAGAACCCTCCAGCATTGAGACACGATAGCAGCTATCCAGCATGCCAAGCTCACAAGACGGAACTTTCCCAATAGTTCCTATATTGACTTCTGCAAAGGGCGTATGCACAATCAGTCCTTTCATAGCCTGAAGAGGAGTCTACTTATCAGCAGCGGAGAGCAATCACCGCCGGTAACTGCGCCCTTGCTCCTTGCGCCTGTGGGCGCAGCGGTAACGAGCATCTAAGAACTCCCTGCTGATATCTGAGTCACCGTGATTCCTCCCCACTGCTCCAAGGCATGGCATCAGGAGCCCCCTTCCTTTGGCTCTCACCACTGCTCCATGCCTCAGGCGCCTCCTGGTGGCCAACCAGACTCTCCGATCCCTGCTCAGAGTCAGAACCCTGCCCAGGGTCCTCCACATCCTCCAGGGCCGACTCATAGGGACCCTCGCTGTCGGAGTCTGGTGGCAGCTCCAACGGCTCCTGCTGGGCCACAACAATTATATATTCACAGTAATGATTTCACAGTGAATGCTCTGTGTTGTCTTTCACTGCAGAACATGTTGTACAAATGGCTGTTTTCAAACCTTTTCCCGGAGAACCAGAATCACTGTATTGGAACAAGCCACTCTGACTATTAAATCCAGTCCCCTGCTCAGTGTAAGAATCCAAATTAAAGGATCCCAAGAGAGACCTGATAAACCTCTTCATTTCATTTGGCATTTGATTTGAACTGCTACTACTAGTAGAAGGATTCTTCTAACCGTGAACTGGCTTTTGTCTTCTCATAGTTTAAGATAGTTATTCCATGGCCTACATTTTCAGAGAGAGAACAGTCTTGACTTTCTTCTTGGGGACACCCTCTTGCATACTTAAAGACTATTCAGTACTCTGCTATTTCATTTCCTTGGCTAAAACTTTTAGAAAAGACAAGTGATTCTCCTATGCCTTCTTCCACTTTCTGAAAAACATTCTTAGCACTACTACTTCATGTATATTACAATTTGCTTTTAGAAGTGGGTGAATGATTAAAGATATCAGTTCAATTGCTGCTTTTATTGATTCTTCCACTTAGTTCAACCGAGGTACACTTGATAGCATCCCTAAATTAATTACCTAGGGTTTCAGTGCAGATATGGACATTCTGAATATATAATATTACAGAGCTTTTGGCTTCCTTTCCTTTGAAAAGATTGTATCCTTCAGCTGCTAAATTCCTACTCTGAAAACACTTCTGCAGATCTCTAGTGCACCTATCAAAGCATGTTTACCTTTGTGTAATTAGAGGTCACATTGATCTTGTTTATTTCCCATACTCTGAAGATTAGTGAGTTAATAGGCCCTAGTATAATTACATACACTCTTACTCTCATAGTTCACAAGTTCTTAATAAAAGCTCTTCCTTCTTGGTTTTTAATTTCAGTTTAAAGTCCCCCTAATCAAATTCAACATATGGTCAAGTGCATGTTTCCTAAATTTTGTGAGCTTTAGTCCAGAAACTCATCATCAAATTCATCTTCAGCCAGCAATCTGTTATCCAAGCAAGCATGGTCTGATAAACCACATTTCTCCTGAAAAATCATTTCTATAGCCTGTAATTCACCTGAAACTTTTTTTATGTTTTCATGTTTTTAGTCTTCTTCCATGGATTGGAAGGATTGATGACTGTCATAGAAACCCTGGCTGCTTCAGCTTCATCCTTTGAACTTCACAGCCTGAAATAATTTGGTTATAGCCTCTCCACTATGTGAATGTCAGACTCAAGTCCAAAGATAACAGAGTGAAATCCAATTGAGTCCAATCCTCTATTTGCTTAAATCAAAGAGACAGAATATTGCCAAATTAAAGCTATAACCCTTTACTTTGATATGTGTATCCTGGGTGATTCTAGAATAGGTCTACCCTGAAGCTTTCCCTTCCTCCCACATCCAGCTTGGGACTGTGCAGTCTCTTAATTTGGGCTTCTCTCTGGAATGTTCTGCTTCCTCCTTAGAAAAGCTCTGTGTTGCTAAAACTTCTCTCCACTGCTTCCTCTGGTGCACATTTCATCACAGTGGATAAGCAGGAAGAGGACTCCTTCAGCAACTTGTTCAGCATCTGTTTAACATGCCTAAGGAGTGACCCTAATATACTGTTGCCTGGTTCTCAGTTAGAAAAGGATCACTTTTCAATTAATAAGAAGCATGCAACAAAGGAACATAATTATTCTGATACTGATGAGGTGGTGGAAGACCACAGCCAGGCACCAACTTCAATAAGGCAGCAGCTGAGAAGAATAGAACAAAATAGCTCTTTGCCACTTCTAGAACAATAGAAGCACTGGTGTATTTTCTGAACTTTCTGGAATGAGAATGGGGTTTAGTACTATTTAAAAAGTGCCTGATATATCTCAGCTTTACAGGAACAGTGTCTCTAATCAATGTGTTCGGTTTTTGTGTGCTGTTATTGCAGGGTCTTGGAATTTATATGGCCTTTGATTTGGCTTGTTTGATGACTGGTTTCAGCAAAACCTTAGTGCTGATTCTGTGTGACATTTGGGCATAATCCATCCTTGCCAAATAACTCATAGTATAAAATATGCTTATGAGTTCCAAAAGCGAAGAATATCTTCTGGATCTCTTAGTTTCTGGCTTATGGCTCTTGTTAAGCAGGCCTGCAGTGAGTTGAAATAGATTCCCCATGAACATTTGCATTTTCCACCCATTCTCGAGAAAATGTGGTAATAGCAGACTCAGGAAGTACTCGCTATATTTATTATACTAAACTCTATCTAATAGAATGTGTGATTCATTTATACCAGGAAGGTGACATTGTAATATCAAATATTTCCTTCTGTAGCTCTGGAACCTTCTTGGATCACTACTATTGAAAATAAAATAAAATTGAGACAGAAAACATAGAAGGCGATGCAATGAAAACTAAATAGCATGCTTTTTAAAGATACTGAAATGATCTAAAAACACTGTCCTGTCCTTCCACTTGCATAATATAGGACCATTTTTATTATTTGGGCTTCCCCTCCCCCAAATGTGTGCAGCTCTTAATCATCAGAAGCTTGGCCACACTAATTTATGACATCCAATGTTGTGATATTTCATTACAGTGTCTAGTTTAGGTGGCTTAAAAAAATAGCCTGGATAAATTGCTGGAGGGCAGCTCTGTAAATAACTATTAACCTAGCCAATTATAGGTGTCATGATATCCCTGAATAACAAATTACTGGAGGTGAAACAATCAGCACAAAGGGCTGTCACCTTCACAACCCACCTATGAACTTGCTATTCTATGATCAACTCCGTATTGTTACAAGTCTTCATTCATTCAGAATTAATGGGGGTTTGTGAAACTTTATATCCATTTTATAAATACGGGCATGGTTTTCATCTTCCAGATGAAAAATAATTTTCTTTAATGGAAATGAGAATAACAGGGAGACATTTTGTCAGCTGTGGTAGGCAGCGTGACCTTGGGAGGTTGATTATAACTTTTACAAAAATGAGCACATCCTTTTCCTTCTGGGACTTTATTTTCAAAGAAACCTTCTAAGATAACGAAGTAGAAGATAGCAGTTCAACTTTCACACAAGGCACAAGACCCTAGACAAATTTCTATGGATGAAAATCTTTTTTTTTTTAACCTTTATAAGAATTTCTTTCTTTCTTTCTTTCTTTCTTTCTTTCTTTCTTTCTTTCTTTCTTTCTTTCTTTCTTCTATCTATCTATCTATCTATCTATCTATCTATCTATCTATCTATCATCTATCTATCTATCTATCTATCTATCTATCTATCTATCTATCTATTTATTGGTGTCTTTAGGTCAGTCTTGACTTCTGGTGACTGCCTGGACAAATCATTGCAGTTTTCTTGGCAAAGGTCCCCCCCCCCTCAGAAGTGGCTTGCTATTGCCTACTTTCTAGGGCTGAGGGAGAATGACTGGCCCAAGTCACTCAGCTGGCTTTGTACTTAAGGAAGACTGGAGCTCATAGTCTCCTGATTTCTAGCCTGGTACCTTAACTACTACCAAAGTGACTAAAGACAAAGAGGCATTAGGAATACTGAAAAAAAAGAAAGATGTTTCTTTATAATGTTTTGAACAATTGGTGTCCTCCAGTGATGGGATTAAAAAGTATTTACTACTGGTTTTGTGGACGAGGCTTGATGGCCATGGCATGGCTTGGTAGTCTTGACTTGGTGGGCGTGGCAGGGGAAGGATATTATAAGATCCCAATTCCCTTCCCACTCCAGGGGAAGGTTACTGCAAAATCCCCATTTCCTCGTTATCAGCTGGGACTTGGTAGGCAGAGAATAGATGGGGCAGAGCCAGTTAGAGGTGGTATTTACTGGTTCTCTGAACTACCCAAAATTTCTGTTACCAGTTCTCCAGAACTGGTCAGAACCTGCTGAATACCACCTCTGGTGTCCTCCTACAGAAACACAATAAAGAAGTATTTGTAATGAATAAAAAATGATGTAAAAACACACGTGCAATGTACTATAATGATATGTATTAGTTGCTTCAATCATTGTTTCTGTCAGAAGTGTATAAGCACTAAGAACAATTAAAATAAGATGTATTAAGATAATGAAAAGCAACGGTCACTCAAAATCTTCAATTTGGCCAAAAGCCTGCTAAAAAGCAATGGACTGAAGCACCAGGAGAATAGAGCACATCCATACCTTGGAAATAAGGGATTCTAGAATTGGGGGAGGGGAGAGATGCTGGTGTGTTGGCTTGACTTTTGGTCTAGTTTTCACTTATTTCTCATGGGGATGGAAGCTGCAGCAAGCATGGGTCAAACCAAGCAGACAGAGTTATTTTAATAAGACAATCTCTTGGTGAATATTTACGGTAGTGAACTTGGAAAGGAGTGGAGAAAAAGGGCTGAATAAGAATCAACTGGCCATTGAAGCATCAGAAGAGCCCAAGGAATAGACAGTTTCAAGGAATGGTAGGATGAAGTCCATTTTTTTTAATGTTGTATGCTGTGTGTCTCTGCACTATGCATAACTTTATAGTGCTATAAATGTTTCACATGCCATCCAGTTTCCCTATCTTTGAAGGAGCCAAATTGATTCTTTTTCACACTTGTTTTGCCTTTTAGCTTGATAATTTTATATTTAGGAATATTCCCGTAATTGTATGCCAAAGTGACGTCATCGTAACAGCTGTAACTTTTCAATTTTTTCTTCAATTTTAATAATTGGAGTTGCATTAACTATTTCCATGACCCCAAGATTGCTCATTGAGAGAAGTTTTATGGTTTTATTTCTGGAGCTGGATTTCACATGTAAAGTTTTTTTAAAAGAGTTCCTAGGTGAATACTCTCCTGACCATGTGATTTATTTATATTAGCTTGTCATATAAGTTATGTCAATAAAGTAGATGACACCCGATGTTTGCTAGAGGGGAAAAAAATAAGTTAGGTATCACTTTCCTGTATGTAGAGGATTGGGAATTGATTTGGAGTGGCACAGTGGTTAGAATGCAGTACTGCAGGCTACTTCTGTTGACTGCCGGCTGCCTGCAGTTTGGCAGATCGAATCTCATCAGGCTCAACCTTGACTCAGCCTTCCTTCCTTCTGAGATGGGTAAAATGAGGACTCAGGTTGTTGGGGGCAATATGCTGACTCAGTAAACCACTTAGAGAGGGCTGTAAAGCACTGTAAAGTGGTATATAAGTCTAAGTGCTATTGCTAGGTGCTATTCTTAGAGTGGCTATGACTACCTATCCTTTCCTCTGTTTCTTCCATATTGTGGATCTCATTTTGTTTGGAGTTGTACCAAGTCACTGGACTCCAAACATTCCTCTTCATCCCGATTCTCACCTTAAACTGGTAGTTAAGGATGGTAGGTGTTATTTTTGAGTTGTGTTTTACAGGGTAAGGTTGTTTTGAGCTTTGTTCTCATTTGGCTGTATTGGATCCTTTTTGCAGGTAAATTAAAATAAGCACATAAGTAACAAAATGCTGAAGTAGGTTTTTTTTTTCATTTGAAATTAAATGTACATACATCCCTTTTGAAAATATTAAAGATGCAGGGACACTTGTTGGGTGGGTTGAAATATCAAGTTGGCAGCATTGCATTAAAAAAGGGGGCAGGGAAATTGAGTGCATGGGCAGCACCCTCACAACTTTTTTGACACATCCATTCACCCACACCCATTCACAGGACATCCCTGTTAAGAAAGCCAGCCAGGAAATAATTTGATTCCAAGAATTTAAATCATAGACAGAGTGTTTGCACAGAAGGACTTTGCTTTCAATATACTGGCTGCTGCACAATAGGGATTATTATTATTATTATTATTATTATTATTATTATTATTATTATTATTATTATTATTATTATTATTATTATTATTATTATAGACCGCCCCCTCTCCCGAAAGGGACTCGGGGCGGTGTACAGTCACTAAAATGTATTATAAAATACATACATAAAACAGTTAAATAATTAAATACGTAGGTGGAGGAGGTTGCAAGACTGTATATAGAATAATAAATATAGTACATTAAAAACTCTAATAACCTAGGAGTTAAAATATTACCCCAAAATTACCCATTAAAATATATCCACAGGGAGGTAAAAACTAAGAATGTGCCAGGCCAGCTAATCGAAACAGGTGAGTCTTTAATTTTTGACGGAAGGAACGGAAGTCAGTGGTAGTTCTAATGTCGGGGGGGAGGTCATTCCAGAGGGTTGGGCCCATCACAGAGAAGGTCCTACCCCTAGGCGTCGCCCGCTGGCACTGCCTAGTGGACGGCACCAGTAGTAGTCCCTCCCTGTGAGAGCGGATTGGTCGTAGGGATGTATGCGGGAGGATACGATCCTGCAGGTAACTGGGTCCTGTGCCATGGAGCGCTTTAAAGATGGTAATCAATACCTTGAAACGCACCCGAAAAACCACAGGTAGCCAGTGCAGCTCGCGCAGGAGAGGTGTCACATGGGAGTATCTTGAGCTCCCCATAATCACCCGCGCGGCTGCGTTCTGGACTAGCTGTAGTCTTCGGACGCGTCCCAAGGGAAGCCCCATGTAGAGGGCATTGCAGTAGTCCAGGCGAGATGTCACCAGCGCATGAGTGACCGTGTGTAGGGCATCCCGGTCCAGTAGGGAGCGCAATTGACGCACCAGGCGAACCTGGTGGAACGCCCCCCTTGCCACGGCTGCCACATGGTCATCCATGGACAGCCGGGAATCTAGGAGGATGCCCAAATTGCGCGCCCGCTCCACAGGGGGGAGTTGTTCACCCCCTATGGCCAGCGATGGAGTTAGCTGGCTGAACCGGGGTGCCAGTAGCCACAGCCACTCAGTCTTGGAGGGGTTGAGTTTGAGTCTGTTGTCCCCCATCCAGACCCCGACAGCTTCCAAACACCGGGACATCACTTCGACAGCCTCGTTGGGGTGGTTTGGGGTTGAGATGTACAGCTGCGTATCATCAGCGTACAGATGGTATTCAACCCCAAAACCACAGATGATCTCCCCCAGCGGCTTCACATATGCGTTGAACAGGAGGGGCGAGAGGACCGACCCCTGCGGCACCCCACAAGAGAGTGGCCTCAGGGTCGACCTCTGCCCCCCTGTCAACACACATTGCGTCCGGTCAGAGAGGTAGGAGCCGAACCACTGTAGAACGGTGCCTCCGACTCCCATCCCCCCCAGCCGGTGCAATAGGATACCATGGTCGATGGTATCAAAAGCCGCTGAGAGGTCTAATAGGACCAGGATAGAGGAACAACCTCTATCTCTGGCCCTCCAGAGATCATCAACCAACGCGACCAAGGCTGTCTCCGTGCTGTGCCCGGGTCGGAAACCGGACTGGCGTGAGTCTAGATATTCGGATTCGTCGAGGTGTCGCAGAAATTGCTGCGCCACCACATTCTCAACAACCTTCGCCAAAAAGGGAAGGTTGGAGACTGGACGGTAATTAGCTAGTTCCGTTGGGTCCAGTGAAGGTTTCTTGAGCAGGGGCCTCACCACCGCCTCTTTCAAGGCGGTTGGCAAGGATCCCTCACCCAACGAAGCGTTCACCAGGCCCAGAAGCCAGACTCGTGTCGTCTCCCAGGATGCCAGTACCAGCCAGGAGGGACACGGGTCCATTGAACATGTGGTGGGTCGCAGCCGTCCACGTAACCTGTCCAAATCCTCGGGGGCAACAGAGTCAAACTCCTCCCAGAGTGGTCTCACAAGACTCGCTGTTGACGGCTCGTCCGGTCCACTGAAGGGGGCCCATCCGCTCCGGATCTGAGCGACTTTGTCCTGCAGATATTCCCCAAACTCCTCTGCTCTTCCCTGCAGGGGTGCCCCCCGCGTCCTCTGTGATAGGAGGGAGCGGGTCACCCGAAACAGGGCGGCAGGGCGGTTATCGGCGGATGCAATAAGGGCGGCACAATGTCTACGTTTGGCCACCCTTAATGCCACAAGGTAAGTCCGCAAGTAGGCTCTTACCTGTGCTCGATCAGATTCGGAGCGTGAGGACCTCCACCTGCTCTCTAGACGTCTCCTGTGGCGTTTCATCACCCTCAGCTCCTCGGTAAACCAAGGAGCCCGGGTGGATCGCTGCCGCAGGAGACGTCGCAAAGGCGCAACCCGGTCCAAGGCCCCAGCCGCCGCCCTATTCCAGGCGGCCGCTAGGTCCTCCGACCGGGAGCGGGTCAGGGCTATAGGTATTGGCCCAAGCTCCGTCTGGAATCTATACAGTTCCATCAGATGCCTGGGGCGGTACCAGCTTAGACAGTCTGGTTCCGCCTCCTCGCGGTGGGAGGTAGCGCCAGGGAAGTTCAGCCAGAGAGATGAGTGATCAGACCATGACAGGGGCGTGATGACTAAATCCCCCATTCCCAGATCACTCGTCCACTGCTCAGATACGAAAACAAGGTCCAGTGTGTGACCACCTTTGTTAGTGGGGCCCTGAACTAATTGGGTCAGGTCCATGGCTGTCATGGAAGCCATGAACTCCCGAGCCACCTCAGAAGCCTCTCCCGTCGACGGCAAGTTGAAGTCCCCCATAACCAGAAGCTTGGGGGTCTCAACTGCCGTTTCCGAGATCAGCTCGAGGAGCTCGGGCAGGGCTGCTGATGCATAGCGAGGAGCCAAGTATATAATCAGCAAGCCCCACTGCCTCCCTGGGCCCCATTTCACACCAAGGGACTCACACCCGGGTATCTGAGGAACAGTGAACTCTCTCGGCTCCAAACAGGGAGAAATCATGGCAGCCAGAAGTTTCAAGCAATCAAGAATACAGCTGGAAGGGATCTTGGAGGTCGTCTAGTCTAGCCCCCTGTTCAAGCAGGATATCCTAAACCATGGTGTGTAAATCCAATTTGATTGAGGAAAGCCTCAGCATTGTGTTTGACCTTGTGGGGCTGGATGGGCGTGGCCAGGATGGGTGTGGCCAGATCTACATCACTTGTGTCAGGGGCACCTGTGGTGGCTCAGGTGTGGCTCACTGCAGGAGGCAATTGCAGTTGAAAACAGAGCTTGAGAGGGCTGCACACAGTTCCCTCCGAGCTCCATTTTCACTGGCAGAGCTACCACAGTCCAGTCCTTCACTGTTTCCAGGGTGGCCCCATGGGGCAGATCTAAACACTCTGCTGGCCGGATCCAGCTCTTGGGCTTTGAGTTTGACACCCCTGCCCTAAACCATTTCAGGCAAGTGATGTCCAGTCTCTTCTTAAAAACCTTCAGTGATGAAGCACCAGGGGTGGGTTCCTGCCAGTTCTAACCTCTTCTATAGAAGAGGTTCCACAAATCTACAGTGCCATTTAGAACCGGTTCCAGCTCCCTCCCCCCGCCCATCTGCCCATAATCAAGATGAAGAGCGAGAGGAGGAATTCTGGGAGTTGAAGTCCACAAGTCTTAAAGCTGTCAAGTTTGAACAACCCTGGGTTTTTTTTCTAAAGGGTTAGGGGTGCAAGGGTCTTGTAACTTGACAGCTTTAAGACTTGCATGCTTCAAATGCCAGAGTTTCTGAGCCAACATTTTGGTTGCTAAGCAAGAGCGTTGTTAAGTGAGTTTCACCACGTTTTACAAGTTGGCCATGCCCACCCAGTCACATAGTTGGTAAGCCACTCCCACCCAGTCACATGGCTGGCAAGCCACTCCCACAAAGCAGGCCAAACCTACAGAAGAGGTTCTAAAAAAAATTGAAACCCACCACTGTGAAGCACCCACAACCTCTGAGGGCACCTGGTCCACTGATTAATTGTCCTCACTGTTAGGAACTTTCTCCTTAATTCCAACTTGTGGAGTTTTGCAAGAGATCTTTAAAAGCAGTCCTATATTCAACACATGAATCAAGCTGGAACATAAAATCATCAGTCAAAGAATATGTGCTTGTAAAACTCATACTCCAGTCTTGCTCTCTCTTGCCTTCTACTGAGCCTTCATTGTAAAGATCCTGAGAGTGACACCCTGCTTCAAATGTTTTTCTGAAGTGACACCCTTTGTATGGGGAAAGATGGAGTTTTCTTCCCATCCTCTGAAGAGCTGGGCAAAATAAACTGTATGAGATCAGCTGGCTGAACAATCATTACATTTTTCCATGTGGCCTTTTGTTTTTAAATCACAATTTGTCATTATGCATTACTGAACCAGCCACACTTCTCTTTGAAAAGTTGATCCTGCTACCAGGATGTTGAATGCAGCAATGTTAATGCCTGCTCAGGAGGAGGCAGGGAGATAAGGCAATTGACAAAGCAACTGAGACATTCCAGTTTGCATTACGAAAAGCCAGATCAGAGAAAGTAAACAATGTTTCCACCTTTTCTCTGACCTTCTTTCTGCAGACTAATGATAGGTTTTTGCAATTTGATCAAAAGTTAAGATTATTCACTTTTCTCTCATTCCAATCATTGAAATAAAGAACTGATTTCATTTTAGAGTGGCTGGTTTGTTTGTTTTTAACTTCATTGCATTATGAAGTTCATTTCAAAAGATTGGCAAAGGCCATTCTATACAATGTCTCAAAATATCTGTGCAGCTCATGTTGACTAACACGAGAAACCAGGATCTGCAAGCTATTCAGATAGTAGGCACTATTGCCTGGTCTTGTACGATGTAATGGACACAATTTTTAATTTAAAAAAAAAAGAATTGTGTCACAACCTCACCAGGTCTCATTTTAATTTAATTTTAAAGCTCAGTGTGTGCCATCTAGAGATTTCATGGCTGCCACAGCATCTGATGCCCTTGAACTACCAGATACATCATTATGCCAATGGATCATTTAGGGTTCTTCATGTAAGAGCTTTACCCTGATATCTTTGGTGCGAAACTGGCAAGAAATGAAACTCTGTTATGAAATTTCTTTCAAAATTTGACTTGCCCTTCAGCTTTAGCAACAAACAGCTGGCTAGCTTTGTAAAAATTATTATTTTTATTGCATTCTTATTTACCTGTTGTTTTTATGTTTGTGAGCTATCCAATACAATACAATACAATAGCAGAGTTGGAAGGGACGTTGGAGGTCTTCTAGTCCAACCCCCTGCCTAGGCAGGAAACCCTATACCGTTTCAGACAGATGGCTATCCAGAGTTGGTTGGAGTTGGACAGTATCAAAATCAAGTCAACAAACAAATACATAAGCAAATTTACTAGCCACGTGATTGGTCTGGATGATTGCAGTTCATTTATCCTCAAGGCATAGTTAGTAGGTCATCCTTGTATTGGGACAAGGAGAATATAGCGACGAGTGTAGAAATCTGATTGGTGGATTTCTCTGCTTCCAGGGATGAGTGCTTCAAGATGTATTTATCAGATATGTAATACTAACATATTTTGATTGAGCCCCCTTTCCACTGATTCCATGTTGTATTTACATCTTCCTGTGTGACACACCCACAGTGAATGAAAGAGAGCAAGCACTAAAGGAAAGACTACAATTTTCTCTTTCTTTGACTAGAAGGGGAATCTGTCAGTTTTACATGGAAAGAAAGAAACCTCCCGTTTCACCATTCCACCATTGAATCTATCAAGCAAATGGGATGGGAGTGGGGGAAGGGCAACCTTTCTACCATTCCACTGGGAAACTTCAAAAAGTTTTTTAAAAGGTACAGCACTTCAGCAGACTAATAGCCCAGGATGTAGATCTCCACTGGAATGGAAAATGCATTCCTGCCACATTGTCCAGATCTTTTGGTGCAGAGGCAGTGGTGGGATTCAAAATTTTTAACTACCAGTTCTGTGGGCACGGCTTGATGGGTGTGGTTGACTTGGTGGGCATGACTTGGTGGGTGTGGCAGGGGAAGGATACTGTAAAATCTCCATTCCCTCCCCACTCCAGGGGAAGTTATTGAAAAATCCCCATTTCCTCCTGAACAGCTGGGACTTGGGAAGCAGAGAATAGATGGGGTTGGGGCCAGTCAGAGGTAGTATTTACTGGTTCTCTGAACTACTCAAAATTTCTGTTACCGGTTCTCTGGTCAGAACCTGGTGAATACCACCTCTGGGCAGAGGGATTTGGAGGAGGAGTCCTGGTGGCACAGTGGTTAAAATTCATGACTTGGGGCCAGGTTATCTGAGGGATCATCTCTTGCTGGTCACATGTACCCAACCCCCTAGAGCGGGGAGGCAAGGAATATAGCAGGTCCCAACCCCTAGGGAGATACATCTGGCAGGACTCAGATGAAGGGCCTTCTCTGTGGTGGCTCCTTCTCTCTGGAACCCAGACCGAGATGGAGTCCATTAAATGGCTTGTATGAATGTGTGATGTTGCAGAGTGGGGAGGTGGGGGTTATTATTTTGTTATTTTTCTCTTTATTCTTTTTATTTCTTTCATATGGTGTTTTTATATTCTTGTAAGCCATCTTGAGTCACCATGCACGAGTAGACAGCCATATAAATTTTCTAAAATAAATAAATAAAATGCGGCATTGCAGGCAAACTCTGTCCAATGTCCTGGAGTTTGATTGTGATGGGGCCTTCCATCCTTCTGAAGTCAGTAAAACGAGGACCCAGAATGTTGGGGCAATATGCTAACATTGCAAACTGCCCAGAGAGTGCTGTAAAGCACTGTGGGATGGTATATAAGTCTACGTTCTATTGCTATTGCCAAATGCTAATAAAATGAAATGTATCAGGAAGACCACAGTGCCAGTGGAATGGCAGAAGCTGGAAAACATTAATTTTAGCACAAAGCAAGAAAAGCTGAGTAGAGTTGCCTCTGCCATGGACTGGCGTGTGTGTGCGTGCACATTGAGGATATCATGTGTCCTGTCCTCAAGACACAGTTAGCAGACCATCTTAGTATTGCGGAATAGGGGGAGAATATAGGGATGAGGCATCCACATATAGGGCAGAAGTATCTGCCAATGCCGAGGAGCCGCAATATGACAATCCTGGGGTCTGGATGATCCTTTTATCTTTAACCAAGAAGACATGAGAAATTGGAAACTTTATATTTCAGGAGAGACAATAAGCCTTTTGGAAGGTTTCTATGATAACATAGCGAGGTCGCCAGAGGTGTGGCTGAAATAGATGCTAATTTGGGGCAGGTGAAGGATGAGAATGAAAATGAAAATGGGAAGCTGATGGGAAGCCAGCTGCTCTTTTTCCTAACCTTGAAACTCTTCTTCCTGCTGATATTTCACTGCCAAAGTATAACTATTTTCCCAGCTAAATTTAGATTTTGCAGTCTTGTGATGCTGCAGATAGAAGCATTAGAAGCTGTATGCAGGATGTGGGTTTCCCAGCCTTCATCTGTGAGAAAAAGGGGCTGTGGCCCAGGGTGGCTGTAACCAGACCCCAAAGTAGGTAGTTTGCAGTATTGTCTGGCTCTTCTTCTTGTGTGTCATCTGTCCCATCTCTATCTCTATTCCCAGAAGAAGGCTTACACTGTCTGCCTGATAATGCCGAGGGTTGCATCAAATGACTCATGTGAACTTTATGTCAGTCAAAGCGCGGGGCATGAAATTAGACTCATAACAAAGGCCACTGTCTACCTCACGACATTTTTATACCACACAAATCAGGGAAGCAGTTTTAAAATGACCTGCAATCTTTTTCACTTCTGTCAACTAAAAAACATTGAGGACAAGGAGTGAAAAATCGATGCCTTTCCCTAAATTGCATCAGTCCTTAGGAAAACAAATCCCCTCACTCCTAATCAATGCAAATGGGAAAGGAAAGGGACCCAGGCTGTCTCGATCTTGTGGATATTGTCGATCACCTGTAAAGAAGATGAAGATCTAGGCAGAATCCTTGACTGCACCCCTTAGTGACTGAGTTGCCGATCCCCATTGTGGTTACTGAATGAGGATTACTTGCGCTTATTTGCTTTCATTAATGGTTGGCTTTTCAGAGATTATTTTATTCTGTTTTTCACTGCATTTTTTTTTTAAATCTGCTTTTCAATCAAGCTTTTACAATAGCTATGAACAGCCTTGGGATTTTTTTTTTAAAGAAACAAGAGTTAGTCATCATAATAAATAACACATTTCCTTTCTGCTGGTGCAATACAAATCTGTGAAAAGATGATGCAGTCACACTAGCGTGGATTTTGAAAATAATTGCCAGCCAATAGGTAATGTTTGGAACGACCAAAGCTGAATATGTCACAGGAAAGAGGATTGTGGGGTTTTGCTTCTCACTTGAGATCTAGGACATGAACTGTACCTTGCAAGAATGCCAAATCACACACAGCTAATCATAAATCATGCATGAAGTGGGAGGAGGGAGGTCCCCTTTTAAACTTAACTGCAGCATGAACCGTTGATATTTCAAATGGCAGTTGAGATTTAGCATTTTTATATAATTACATGTTTTCACTCAGACCAACTCATTAACTTTTATTGCCTAAGAAAATGGCTGGTACTTTTTGGCTTTGTTCTTTGACCTCAGATTCTTTCCATTAGCCTTGATCTGCTTGTGTAAGCATGAACTAGGCTTTCCTCCCTACATCCTCTCAAAGGGATGCTATCTGTTCACAAACCATTTCTGGTGAAAGAATTCTCCTTATCTGGTATCATACAAGGCTGACCAATATAGTGGATTCTCTGCAGATGAGATTCCACAACAAATTGTTAGAATAAAGGAAATTGGTTTGTTGGGTTTTATATGGACACTTAGATTAGATTGATGGATGGGTTTTTTTTTTTTGGCTTTTCAGGCTTTTCTGCTTTTAAAAAGCCAAAAACCATACATTAATCTAATCCGTCCATATAAAAATTTTAAATTAAAATAAAATTATTTCTGCTTCTGGGGTAGCTGTTTGGTTGCCCAGCCTCCATCTCCGTACCGCACAATAGAAAATTTGATGAGGGAGAAGAAATTATCTTGTCCCCTAATTCTCAGATGTTCTAGTGGAAGACGTGGCCACCTCAAATTGTACATAACCAGATGAATACAATTGCAACCATTTTGATGCCATCGAAGTAAAAATCCTATGCAATTGGCAGGGAGTCTTAAAACAGGAAAAATTGGAGACATTCGATGAAATGTGTGTGGTTGCACAAAACTCTCAGATAGACACAAAAGAAGAAGTTTAAGAAAAATGGAGAGGGGGGATATCAGAACATCCAGGAGATCTGGTCTCTGTAAGGATGTGGCATGGAAGGGTTTCAACAAATTCCTCAAGAAAGAAAAAAAGCTAGATGTATGGGTACAAGATAGGTGGTATCTGGTTCAAAAATAGTACTTGCAAGAAGGATCTGGGTATCCTGACAGGCCTCAGATTAAGCATAATTCAATTCAATTCAATTCCATTTATTAGATTTCTAGACCGCCCCCTCTCCCCGGAGAGCTGTAGCTGCCAAAACAGCCAATATCATATTGCATCAATAGAAATATGGTATAGAGATAAATCAGTCCTGCAAGACAAACCAGATGGAAATAGATGCCACATAGGCCTAAAGCTACTTTTATTAGAATAACTATAGTCACAGACTCTTGTAGCTCTGAATGTACTTCCCCTATTCCCTCTTTTATCTTCCTACACATTAGGAAAGGGCAGAAATATCTATCTTTGCATGAGCTTAAACCACATTTATGTCTTTGTTGTTTTGATAACAGATTGTTTCTGTCTATGTCAATGCCATCCTCTGTGCTCTCTACATGATCGTAGCATGTAATATTGGACAGGCTGTGTGAGGAATACTATGTCCAATTCTAGGTGTCCTAATGAGAATGCTGAGGAACAGAAAAGAGTGCAGAGAAGATAATAAGGGACTTATAGGGTAAATTTTATGGACACTGGTTAAAACAACGTATGTTTAGTCTTAAATAAAAGAGGTTTAAGGTAAGACATTGTAGCAATTTTACAGTATTTGAAGGTCTGTCATAGGAAATATTTATTTTCCACAATGTCCAACTATAGGACAAATACCAGTGAGTGGATGTTTTACAGAAGGAGATCTAAACTAGAGGTAATGATTTCATGACTGTAAATATATTAAGCAGTGGAATAGTTTGCTTCCCTTATTCATGGATGCTTTATCACTGGAAGTTTCCAAGTAAAGCTGGATAGCCATTTGTTTGGGATAATCTGGGAATTCTAGTACTGAATTGGACTAGAATACTTCCAAATAGCATTTAAGCCCTATGATTCAATGATCCTTAGAAGGAATGGAGTTCATAATATCTAAATGTATCCTCTATAAAGCCTTACCGTATTTTTCCTCTACTCAGATACTATTGCTTTTTGTAGCCAATGCCTTCTGGCCTGTTTAATCACATAACTCAGACTTTCCAGATGAAATGCAAGGCAGCCTTTACATTCCTTCATTAGTTTGCTTCCTCAGGTCTATAGACCAGCTAAAAAGAAGTTAGCTATTACAGCAAACCTTTATCAGTATGGCTATTTGGTGACCGACCAATGTTTTCCTCTGGGAGTAGATTCAGATTTGTTCTATTTCTGTTTGTGGCAGCTTGAAATATACATATCGTAAATTGTGTCTGGCTGTAATCCAATGTCTATGTTTCTTGGACAAAAGATGATGACGCCCTTCTTCAAGGTTCATGAAATCAATTTAGTTCCAAAGGAAGAGGTTATATGAGGTAAACTGAAGCCTGAATTTCTCTCTAAGGGACAAACTGTCTTTCAGCTGACTTGAGATGCTGAAGAGCCAAAGGCACTGAAGGGTAGTCTTGCTGAGAATATAATCCACGGACGAAGTCTAAGAGAAACCCATATTTCAAAGCACATCGAATTAATTCTTCAGTGTATTAAATTGAGAAGCCAGAGAAGAAACATGGCTCCTGCAACCTGAAGTGAAATCTTTTAAACCCTACCATTAGCAGCCTTTACTAATGAGAAGTTTGTTTTTTTTCTCCTCAGAGAGGCAGTTCCAGTGGGGGGGATTCAATTTTTTTTTACTACCAGTTCTGTGGGCGTGGCTTGGTGAGTGTGGCTTGGTGGCTGCGGTAGGTGAAGGATACTGTAAAATCTCCATTCCCACCCATTCCAGGGGAAGGTTACTGCAAAATCCCAATTTCCTCCGATCAGCTGGGATTCAGGAGGCAGAGAATAGATGGGGGTGAGGCCAGTCAGAGGTGGTATTTACTGGTTCTCTGAACTACTCAAAATTTCCACTACCGGTTCTCAAGAACTAGTCAGAAACTGCTCAATACCACCTTTGGGTTGTTCCATATCTAGCAGATGACTAACATCTGGGATTCCTTAGGACTGGTTCAGGACCTGAATTCATTCAGAAAATTAGTAGAGCAATTTCTGCACCCCTGGGATGCAGATGCTACCCCTATATGCAGAGGAATCACTGGTCAAGCATAACAGGAGCATTCTCAACTGTCACTCAAATCTGAAACAATCTGCTCATAACTGGCCAGCTTTTGTCTTTGACACCCCTACTGTAATTATTTCATAATTCATAGAATAGGAACCCTGTCAAATATATGTGTACAAATAACTTTCAAAGGATTGGAGGCCTGATCTGTTTCTGTCTGCCCACTTAGTAGAGAAACAGGAACTATTTATAATTTTGCTAATTCTGTCACAGTGCATCTGTGGCGAGTCAATGTGGTCCTTCTCAATTTCTTCCTGCACAAATACTGTAGTTGCAGGTGCTGTTTAGACTAATGAGAATTATGTCAATATAGATCAGGCAGGCCCTGCGATTTCTAAGCCAAAAGAACATATGCTTTTTGAGGTTAATATTATTGTGTGCCGTCTCCCATTGGTTAATTTTTCAGAGTACAAATAGAAATTGAAATGCACTTAATACTGCCTCCCATAAATAATGCCTTATTATTCTGAAACATCCATATACACTTGGCATGAGCAAGTTATGGATTTGTAAAATTCCTATATGGTCATTTTACAATATGAAGGGTGGGGGTGGGGAATCAATCATAGGCAAAATTCTAAAAGAAGAATTTTATATATTAAATGACAATTAGGCACAGTATCGGTACTTTATGTCACGTTGAGTTTCTGACTTACAGCTTCAGTTGATGATATTTGCAGCTCGACATAGCTGCAGAGGGATTCAGAATTCTGGGAGAAAACAACTTTCACATACATTCTTAGCTTGTCTTAAATTTTCAGTCTTTCTTATCATCTCTGATAGCCTACAGCATAATAAAGCCCATGAAAATGAATTTTAGTATTTTAATGGGATAGCTAATTAGTAACACCTCTTTTTTTCATTAAAGTGATTATAATTAAAGAGCAACGGACTGATGCATAATAAGGCTGGGCAAAGCTTCAAAGAGGTGCTTTAATTTAACAAATTCATTGAAACAGATTCCCAAATTGAAACAGATATCTGCTTAAAAGCAGCAAATGAAGCCAGAAGGCTTCAAAATACTTTGTAGACTTTTGCAGTGTGTCACAAATGACTTTTTGACTGCTTCTGGGTTGCTTACAGATGATATACAATGTTGCATCTATAGAGAATGTGGAGTGAGGAATTACTTAACATTGACATAGTGGACTGATGAGTTTTAGCTTCTAACATGCCCCACTTATCAAGTTTTGGGAGAGTAATAAGGCCAACATGTTTTGAAACTTTATTCAATTTCTCAGCTTCTAGGTTCTTGAATGTGGTCAGGTATAAGTCTTAATTTTGCTCTCTTTTATGTTAATTCCATGCTACGCTCCTCTGTTGATTCAACTCTATATATTTTGAATTGTGCAGGGAGGTTGAAATCTCTTGACAATGAGTGAATAGATCCCAGACTAACACTTACCAGCACTGGCTAAAACATTTAGGACTCTCAAAATAGGAGTGACAAGGCTACAGATCTATTTGCCACCCATCTCACCATTCACTTTTTCTGTGCCAGCCATTTTCAATTTGGTGATTTGTCTCATAACAAATGTCTGTATGTTGCTTCTGCTGATGTGCTCCCAGCAAACCTCAACCTTAGCATAAGCACATTATAAATTGGTCTACTCAAGAGGGAGCCAAGCTTATCATCTACCTATGCCAACCAGCCCAGCATTCCAGAAAACACCATAATAGAAACAGTATAACAGAGTTGAAAGACACATTGGAAGTCATCTAGTCCAATCCCCTTCTCAAGCCCGAGACCTTATACTAGGCTGATCCAATAGCTCTTACACTTTGGGGTTGAGAGGTAGGAAATCCCAAGGCTCTGATTTGCAGGCAGGCTTTTTTGAAGAAAGTGAGGTAAGTGTTATACAGAGGAAAGGGCTTTTCTATTGTAAAACTAGTCACACCTCTGCCACAAGTGGAATTTTGAGTCATCCAAGTGTCCATGCTTGATTATGAGAGCTCCTCCATTATATGAGCCTTTGGGTGATAGGTGAGAGCTTTCTTTTCGTATGCAAGTGGGGCAAATGGGAATAGCAGAGAGAAATGAGGAAAAAGAGTTTGTAACAGGAGAGGCGGAGGGAAGGGGGAGGGGAGGTCAGAAAGGAGAGGCAAAGAAAAAGGTGGTGGTGGGGAAGAGTTTGAAGAAGCCTTTGCAGCTTTATTATTTTCCATCACAATACAGTGGAATCTTAGTACTCAGCTCCTTTGAAACTCATCAAATTTGGCACGCAACACATTTTATAGCGAAGATTTTGTCCCATTACTCATCATTTGTTGGGTACTCAATGCACAAGTTATAATCTGTCTGTGTCAGCTGACTTGTGACTCACTACATTATTCCTTATGGAAAAAAATATTTGCTACTCATCATTTTTGGTACTCATCATGCCTCATGGAACCAATTAATGATGAATTCTGAGATACCACTGTAGTTGTAATCAGTTATGTTATAGGATGCTGTGCATAGCATGCTCTAATAACCAGGGGTGGGATTGAAATTTTTTAGCAATCAGTTCTCTGTCTGGGTGCTGGGGGGACGTCGCCATGGGGTGTGTGGCCTACTCAGCCTCCTGCATCATGGGGGTGGGGGTGTTTTCACCCTCCCCAGGCTCTGGAGGCTTTACTTGAGCCTCCAGGAGGGAGAAAATGGCTTCCTCGGTGCTCCGGAGGCCCTCTGGAGGTCAGAAACAGACCTGTTTCTGGACTTCCGGAACTTCAGGGAAGCCCATTTTTCACCCTCCCAGAGCTTCCTGTGGGCCCTGCACTTACCTGCATGATGAACAGGATGCGTGGAGACTCATGGGAGGGGAGAGCAGGGAGGGCGAGGCCAGCCAGTCCTTTCAACTACCGGTTCAGTGAACCAGATATAAAATTAGTATCCAGTTTGCCTGAACCGGTCTGATCTGGCTAGATCCCACTCCTGCTAATAACACGTGAGACTTAAGGTGTCTAGGTCTTTGTTATATAGTAAGATTTATAGTTACACTGTTAACTTGTTTCATTCTTTGCTCCTAAACTTTTCCTTTCCAGTTTTGAAGCTCTAGGAACAGAGCAGTTCTTTGAGCAGCTAATAAAACAAAAACAAAAACTCAACATACTCTCCAATTTTAAGAAGCCTGCATCCTTAATCAGAAAGAGCAAATTGATAGACCTTTCTGAATACAGATATGTGATTGTTCTTTAATACCACACCAAGCCCAGAAAAGGAAGTGCAAAAGTAATCATTTGAAGGTTACCTTTGAAGCAATTCTTGAAATCTGCTCACTTTTTGCTGGACAATATGAAGGCTGCTATCTTGACCCTTCCTAATATTGCTGCCAAGCAAGAGGTACAGAAAAAAGAACCAAATGAATTTATATGATACTTGATAGGTTCAAATCCTTTAAAGGATGTTTTATATCTTTATGTTTTATATTTATTAGATTGCTCCCCAAAAATGAATAACTTGCAGATGTGCCCAGGTGTGGGATTCTTCTACCTGTTCGGACCAGTTCAGGTGAACTGGAAGTGCACACTCAGTGAATTGAGTGTTAAACTGGTAGGATCCCACCCCTGAATATGTTCCAAATGTGCTTTTCCCAAAGGCAACTGGACTTTGTTTTTCTTATGTTCCCTTTGGAAAAAAGCACCTTTGGGACAACCATGACCTGGATGACTGAGAATCTCCATAGACATTTAGTTGATGCTTCCTCATATTGATGCTTCCTAATTATAGCCCATGGGGTGAGTCTTTTCCCCCCCAATGGAATCTCAAATGGCTTGAATCAATGGTGGGATACGACCGGTACACCCTGATACAGGCGTGCCTGCTGGGAGCACCAGGCACCTTTTTGGTATGGTGCTCCAGAGGGCCCACCTGCCTGCCCGCTCTCCTTACCTCTATTTGAGCTAACCGGGGCATTTGCTCATGTGCACGGGGTGTACAGTGCCTGTTCAACACTCTGCCGAGCAACTGGAGCGTCACGGGCAGTGGGTACGCATGCACATACCGCGCATGTTCATGGGGTGGACGCCCAGCCCTGTTGCAGCATACAAGTTGCAACGGGAGCCGGAACCCACCACTGTCTTGAATGCAATCTATTTATACTCGAAATCATGAATGGCAAACTCAAATTAAATTATGTCCTCTTCAGACCTCATGAATCCAGTTAAAATCAAATCAGGACTTATTGCCATCAGCTTAACACAGAGTTATGACCAGAGATTGAAGCATGTGTCACATTGCACAGATTTCTGTCTGAGCATGGAGAATATTAAAGGCTTGCACCTTAATCCAGATGAGACGAGAACAATTTGTAGACTCCTGACATCTACTTGGATAGGAGTTTTATATTAGAATTTTTTTAAAAGTACTGTAAAATTACTTCTACTATAATAGTAAAAAGTATTGTAATAGTACTTGTGCCTGTGCAGAACTCTGTTATTCCTTTTATTAAAAAAAATAAAGATTCCATCTAATTGTTATACTTTGTTATACTATGTAATATTACAAATACTACTACTAATAAAAAAATGAAGAATTAAAGTGCTCTGGGAATGCAGAATTCAGACTGGCCTGTGCCATATAACACCCTGGACTTGATAGCTGCCAGTAAGAAAGACAAAAAAGTCTGGATAGTGGATGTGGCAATGTCTGGAGTCAGCAGAATAGAAGAGAAAGAACTGGAGAAGATAAAAAAATACTAAAGACCTACAAATAGAAATAGAACGACTATGGCAAAGGCAAGCAAGGGTAGTACCAATAGTAATAGGTGCCTTGGGTGCAGTCCCAAAACAACCGGAGCACCACTTGAACACGATGGGCATTGACAGATTTTCCATCAGTCAATTGCAGAAGGCAGCTTTACTTGGAACAGCTTCCGTTCTGTGATGATATCTGTAACACCGTCAAACATCCAGATTTGCCTATTCCAGTCCAGGTAAGGACTCGATAGGTAGACAAAAATGCCAAATGCCAGTCTGAACATCTGGCTGACTGTGTGCTGATTAATAATGATAATAACAACAATAACAATAATGTAGGTAAATCCCACTGCTTAATGAACAGAAGTCTGCTTCTATCTGGGGTGATGGTTTTTGTACTGTATTGTTTAAAACATATTTTTCAAAGGAGGCAAAATCTGAAAGATAAAAAATAAATGCAGATATCTGCAGAAATACAGGTAGTCCTCCACTTATGACCACAGTTGAGCCCAAAATATATGTTGTTAAGTGAGACATTTATTAAGTTAGTTTTTTCTCATTCTATGACCTTTCTTCCCACAGTTGTTAAGTGTATCACTGCAGTTGTTGAGTTAGTAACAGGGTTGTTAAATGAATCTGGCTTCCTCGTTGACTTTGCTGGTCAGAGGTCACAAAAGGTGATCATATGACTCTGGGATACTGCAACTGTCATAAATATGAGTCAGTTGTCAAGCATCCGTATTTTGATCCAGTGACCATCAGGATGCTGCAATGGTTATAATGAAAAATGGTCATAAGTCACATTTTAAGTGCCATGCAACTTCAAACATCCACTAAATAGAATAGAATAGAATAGAATAGTAGAGTTGGAAGGGACCTTGGAGGTCTTCTAGTCCAATCCCCTGCCTAGGCAGGTAACCCCACACCATTTCAGACAAATGGTTATCCAACATTTTAAAACCGTCCAGTGTTGGGACATTCACAACTTCTGGAGGCAAGCTGTTCCACTGATTAATTGTTCTAACAGTCAGGAAATTTCTCCTCAGTTCTAAATTGCTTCTCTTTAAATGAACTGTTGTAAGTTGAAGATTACCTGTACAGAGGAATAAACAAATCTGAAATATCATTATGATTAGAAAATGATGCTATTGTAAGATAGTGTTTGTTTTCTAGTCAAACCTCAAACATTCTTATTGAACTTCCAACTGAAAATGCTTGGTTAACCATTTTTGCATCCTGGACATTGACAGATAATAGGACCTTATCATGCAATTTATAATACTCCAGACTGTCTTACCCAATCAGCGTGCCTCAATCAATGTGCTATCTACTATCATTTGTCTGCCATGTCACATCATATTTTATGGAAGATAGGCAGGTCAGACTAAGTGGGGCATAAACTAGACATCATGTCTAGAAATGACAATGTCTCAAAACCAATCGAAGGATGCCAATGGAGATTCTCAGTCATCCAGGTCATGGTTGTCCCAAAGGTGCTTTTTCAAGAGGCAACTGGACTTTCTGGTTTTTCTTTGAAGAAGCTTCAGCTTAAGAATCTTCTTGGATAAGAAGCAAACCGTCTAAAAAGAAAAACCCAAAAGTCCAATTGCCTCTTGAAAAAGCAGATTTGGGCCAATCAAAGGATGTTTTACTCTTTGAGGAGTGGCCATCCTTAAAGGATACCAACAAAATGCATAGGAGTTACATTTTATCAAAGAGACATAGATTTTTAATCAGATCATCAGTGCATGGATGTTTGTGTTACATCAAGCGCTTGCTTTGTAATTGGGCTTCTCACTAAAGTGATTTCCACTCTCGGTATATACGTTATTTCTTTCTAGTCTTTTATTGTTTATAATTCTTTCCCTGATCTTCCCTGATAAAGTAAAGGAATTTTGTGAATTCCATCCAGAAAAACATATGCTAGGACAGATGCAAAGATTTCCAAATTCTGAGTGTTTCTAGTAAGTGGGGAATTCAGATTCCAGTCTCAGCTTAATTTTTAAACATATTTGATGCATATGTGCTGCTGCTATGCATGCTCCTTGCCTATATGTTGCTTGCGTGTTATAGCTATGGGGCTTATGAGCCTTTGTCAAAGAGGAAACTCAAAAAGTTAATTAAATATCTTATTCAATAGCTAAGAGCAATCAGAAGCGACATAGTCTGGCACATTAATTAAATTCTCCTTATTTTCCTTGTTTCTCAAATATCTTTGTCTTTGTAAAAACAATATAATTAGCTTATTATTAAAGCCAATTATAGCTGAGCTCCCGATAGTCTGAAATAAATGACATTAATACTGAAAAACTACATTAATATGTAAAATACAGTCTTTCCAACGTAGTAACACAGCAATAGAACATAAATATGACAAATAAAAATGCTAAGTAAAATAAGTGAAGAGTTGATTTCCCCCAGTTGTGTGATATTATGCTGCATTCATGATATGGCTTCTGGATTCAGAACTCAATGCCTTGTGCCAGAAGGAAACTGATGATTATAATATTGCATTGAAAAGACAGAATAAACTGGTGCATAAACCTTCACCCTCGTGACAGATTTGTTAATCTGAATTTGCCCAGGAGATTACTTTTGATGACTCAGGACATAGTCAGATATTGCGGTGGTTCTTCTGCATACTTCAACTGTGTATTCCTGTGTTTTGCATATTTAAACTGTATAGAAGAACTAGGGTTGGCATGATAGCAGTGTACCAATATTTGAGGGGCTGCCACAAAGAAGAAGGAGTCAACCTATTTTCCAAAGTACCTGAGGGCAAAACAAGAAGCAGTGGATGGAAATTAATCAACAAGAGAAGCAAGCTAGACATAAGGAGAAACTTCCTGACATATCAACAATGAAGCAGTGGAACAACTGGCCTTCAGAAGATGTGGGTGCTCCAACACTGGAAGTTTTTAAGAAGGGATGGACAGCCATTTGTTGAAAATGGTATATGGTCTCATGCTGAGTAGGTGGTTGGACTAGAAGACCTCCATGGTGCCTTCCAAGTGTGCTATTCTGTTATTATATTCATTTCAGCTCATGGAAAATGGCCTGTTGCATTGAGGGCTGTAAATATGATGCATCTTCAAATAGGAGTTGCAGTGCACTTGAAGTGAGTTGAGAAGAAAAATCTTACCTTGCATTTCTGTTCTGGGTATTGGCTGGAATAAAAAAACCATAGACTAAACTAATTCTTAGTTCTGAACAAGCTTCATGGTTGCCTTCTTATTGTTGTTTTTTTTAAACAGCAACTATTTTACCTCCCCACAACCTGGAATCATAGGTCTGGGAAGTGGGGATTATCCAGATAAAATTCCATTTACAAACTGCTAGAGATAATTCAGAAAGAAGTTCCCGCAGCAACATTTTATGGTCTGCTGCTGGGATTTTTGCAAAACACGTTGGTCTGACACAATTCCTCTTGTTTCACCATATTCAGGAATTTGCTTCAGCTGGTAGAAGAATGTGTGGTACATTAGACGTATTTAGTTAGTATTGACATACCTCAAGGATTTTAGATAGATATAGATAAGTGGTTCCTGCAAAATTAAAGGTAGCCATGAAGTAAGCTTTTAAGGCAATTGCTCTGCTAGTGTCTAACATGTAGGGACATGTTACCTATGAAAATGAAAATTATAATTAGTTAATAGGGCTTGAAGTGGCTGATAGACTTTGGACACATGCCACCTTGTCCCCTTTGAGGGCAAGCAGCCAAAATTCAAGTGATAACCCAAACAGCAACCAATGAGCTTTTCCATTTCCCCTGGTAGAAAAACAAAACCCATTATAACAGTTCCAGCAAGGAGAAAAACATTTTGGCTAAGCATCAAGGAAATGAGTGGACAGGATGTTGCAAATTTGGGGTTCTTGTTGGGGCTATGAAGGGGTACTTTAATAGCCAGAAGGCTCAGGGCTGAGAAAATTCTTTCAGTACTTTCTTATGTCCCAAACTATAGAAGTATATGGAGGTAGAAAGGGTGGAGGGTAATCTGAGGAACTCAGTGCACAGATCTTTCTTTCATCAATATGCCTACAAATTACAGATTCAGTCACAGTGCTGAATTTCACAAAATATTTATTTTGTCTGTAAAGCCCCATAGTGAATCGGTTTCATGATTAAATACAAGTTAAAGTATAAATGGCGTCCCTCCCCATTTGCTTCATTGCACACTTTCCATGCCAATTTACCAACAAGGCTCATTCTAATCCTTTCAAAAACCCTGTGATCATCAATGTTAAAAAAATGACTTCAAAACACTGTTTCTAAGAAACACGTTTACATCTTCAAAGAAAGCATGGTTGGAACTCTGTTATTTATAAGGTGCTGAAATTATTAAAGTAAAAGGATTTCTCATTTGATACATTGGAGATGAGATAATGACGTTTCAGTAAAGCTTGTCCAATATAAATGAATAAATACAGTCAGAAAAGAATTGATTGAGTCTTTCCAAGTGCTGAAGCGAGCACAGCGTATCTGTCTTGCAGTCATTACAAATGTATGCATTCTGGTCATAAATTAAAAGGACATTTTCAAGGTTGCTAGATCTCAAATTTATTCTGCCTTGACAAGTGTTTCTGATTTAGAGAACTTACTGAGGTAGCTAATCAATTCAGGCTGCCTTACACAACCTCTTCTATGTGGACGTATGTGTTTCCGTTTCTTGCTTTGGTGCAAATAGTCTTCAGTATCCTTGAATGGAGGCAAACAGGTTTGCAAGTCCCACAAGCAAGCAGCTTCTATAAGGAGCGCTTGGGGTTCTTTGTGAATGCTTCATTTTACTCCATTTTCCCCCATTTTTATTTGTACTTAAAGGCACCAACTTCTGAGGAAATTATTTTTACGAAAATATAAAGTTTGGATTGCTGAAATGCCACCCCGAGAACCCATCAGAAAAAATAAATAAGCAAGGGCAACAACGGAAAGGAGGGGGGATGAGGAGGGAAAAGAAGAAAGGGTAAAGCAGAGAAAGTAAGGGTGGGAAATTAAGAGTAGGAGAGAGGGTAAGAAAGAGGAGAAGGGAAGAGGAGAGGGGAAAGAGAAGGGAAGAAAAAAGGAGAAAGGAGAGGAGGAAAGAAGACAGAGAGGAAGGTTGAGAAGTTAGAAGGAGTAAAGTTGTTGCAAAATAAGATGGAGGCATGGGGTGGCAAGAAAGTGATCCAAACTGTAATATAATATTATATACATACATATATACATATATACATATATACATACATACATATACATATACATATATGTTGTATTTGTGCTGATAAATAAATAAAGGGAGACTAGTATAGATCTATTTCAAGCTATTTAGCTCTCATCAGCTAGCCATACCTTTACTGGGATTCGAACCTGGGCTGTATTACATATTAGGCAGATGCATTAGCCACTAAGCCACAGGCTCTCCTCCTTATCAGCTGAGCCAGGGAAATAGGTATGTATTTGTGTTACAACCCCTGGTATGCCCAAATATGGGAGGGAAATCACTACTCCCCCTTTCTGTCTATTGGCTCACTATAGGAGACCATCCAGGCAGAAAACCATATTTTTAATGTTGCCTTTTTATATTTGTGTGGTATTTGTGCTAATAAATAAATAAAGGGAGACTAGTATAGATCTATTTCAAGCTATTTAGCTCTCATCAGCTAGCCATACCCTTACTGGGATTCGAAATACAGCTTGACCATGAAAAAAAAAGAATTTGGAGCAATTGGTGCTTGGAAGAGGAAAAATAAGGGAAAGTAAGGACAGAAGGAGAGACCCACCCTTTCCCATTGCACAAAAGGACTAATGGTAAAAATCTGGTTCAAATGATTGACTGTGATGCATATATTAAGCATCTTTCTGCAAATGAATATCCATTTACAAAAGGCCAGGAAGCTGTCTTATTTTGAAGTGTATTTTTTCATTTTATGTGGGGTATGGAGGAGAGGAAAATATTTTATTTGCAAAACGTAGACCACTCTGACCTTAGAATTGATTTCCACACCTTCTCAAAGTTTCTGAGTGGGTAGAAATAAAAATGATTGGGCATAGATTTCAACCTTGTTTTGATTTTTGTGGGATTGGGGCAGTTCTACACCCACCTCAGATTGATCCACGAACAATTTCTTTAGGAGCGGGCCACTTCTGCTCCTTTCAGAGTGAGTGACTCACTTTTTCCTATAGTGAGATGTTAACCATCTGCCAATTCAATCAGTTTTTCTCCAACTACTCACCCAAATGGGCCAAGTAGAGCAGAGGTTAAACTCTCATGTGGCAGATTTTATGCAGGTAACCATCACTTAAGAATAGTAATGGGATGAGAATTTCTATCCTAAGCAACATGATCATAAAATGTGTTGTCACATCAACACACTGGCAGTTTCCAGGTAACCAATGGCAGTTCCCAGGTGATCATTCAGTGCAGTTACATGGTTGCCATTTGAGACTGTTGGCTTCCACATTGACTTTACTTGTCAGAAACTGGCAGTGAAGATAACAACTGCAGTATGCTGCAACCATTGTAAAGTATGAGTGGTTGTGCCACTCATTCAGTGTTGTCATAAGTTTGGTTGCTGGACAGGAGATTGTTAAGCAAGGATCAGCATCCTGCTCACTTCCTCAACACCCACAGGATGCAATGAATCCTAGTTCACAACAGAAGTCTCTAGTTCTGTCATCGCCACATATCCTGCCCATGAGAAGATCAGTGTTAGTGGCAAAATTTTACTTCTTACTAGCATGGTAACCTGTAAACAGATCTTGCTTTTCCTGCAGGCAGAAAAAGATTCTGCTTGCTGATAAGAGTGCAGTTAACAAACAGTATTCTTAGTTTGTCCTTATTATCCAGGGAAATCACAACCCACTGCCTTAGGGATCAGCACTTTAAGATACCACCAGCTTTAGAAGTTCATTGTTAACTCTTTATCTTATCCTGGCAATTGTGATTGATGCAGGACCCGAAATCTAGGATGCAAAATTTAGATAGGGCAACATTTATGGCTTTTTCCATTCAGGTTGTAGTAACAGTTCATCCCCCCCCCCCCCCGCCCCAGTATTTTCTTTCTCTTCTTTTTTTCATTTATTTAGGAAAACTTCAGATTGACTCAATTTTGCCCCATAGCAACCATTTGCTCTTTTGTTAACTTACCAGGGCAGATTTCTTTCCATTTGCAGGAGGATGAAGGGATCAGTCTGCATTATTTGTTTGCTAAAACTTTTTTGGAGGAGACTTCCATGAAGCAAGGTAAGATACAGAAGCACAAGTAGATGATTGATCTTATTAGTACAATTGCTTGCTGGGTCAATTTACTTTGGAAGGGTACAGGAAGGATGAGTAAACTTTGGGTAGTCACTGTTCTGGCATCTCTTTGGGAAAATGGGATTGAGTAGTGAGATACCTGAGTATGCTAAAACCATAATCACTGTAAAAAGAAATTACATTGATTATGGTTTTAGCACACTCGTGTATATCATTGCTTCTGATTTTTAAATCTATAATTGGGGGACATATGCCTTTTTAGATAAATATGCTATCATAGCTATTACATGTGTGTGTGTGTGTGTGTGTTTGCGCGCGCACGTGCACACATATATAATAGTGCAAAATGATGTTTTGGAGGAATCAGAGTTGCACTCTTTAAGTGAAATGTTTTTTAATTTAACTTAGGAAAATTTACCTATTTTGCAAAGCACCTCAAGGCCAGACAAGGAACAATGAATGGAAACTGATCAAGGAGAGATTCAACCCAGCAATAAGAAGACATTTTCTGACAATGAGAGCAATGAACCAATGGAACAGCTTGCCTTCAGAAGTTGTGGGAGCTTCATCACTGGAGGCTTTCAAGAGGGGACTGGACTGCCATCTGTCAGAAATGGTATAGGATCTCCTGCTTGGCCTGGGGGGGTTGGGCTAGATGACCTACAAGGTCCCTTCCAACTCTGTTAATCTGTAGGTGACTTTTCCTGTAATAGCAGAATATCCACACAATCCTGGAAAATGCGGCAGCTGCTTTAATGAATTTCAAGAGAGAGACTCTGTTCATGCACCCATATGCTGCAAGCACTTTTTTGCCTTCAGATTTCAAAAGCTGTACAGCTAATTACTCATATGGTGTTTATTCTCAAGTAAATCTATGTTCCTATCTAAAGCTAGGTAGAGATAAAAGCAATATTTCTTCATCGTACCATTGAGGTTGAGGTACTAAATGCTTAAAGCTATTGGAAGTGATGAATTTGGTGAACACTGCCTAAATTCTAACTTGTTTTTACAACACAAACCTGCATTCTAGTCTATTCTGTAATAAAATAGTCACATATAATGATAAATTCCTGTAGTTGCAACATTAATTTTATATACTTTCCTTCTTCCTCTCTGCTGCTTTTCCTTTACCTCTCTAAGCTGTTTTTATGTTCATTGGAAGCATCATGTTTATATTATAGTGTGGAGCTAATAGGTGAAGGGAAAATCCTTTTAGTACCAATGGCAAGCTGCCAAATAGGAAATAAAGATTCAGAGGTTTAGTTCTCAAATTATGCGTCTCATTTCCCTTATGAAGAGCTTTTGCTGAGAAAAGGATAAATCTCTTTGCCTCCCACTCCACGCAGTGTACAGATCTCAATATCATAGCAATTAAATTGGGGACAATTTATCAATGATTGACCATACAATAAGTCAAGGAGTTTCCAGATGATTCTGTTTCCACCAAACATAGCATGCAATATTCTTATGATGTTGTATCTTTTTCACTTCCCTTTCCATTTACTCCTTTCCAAAACTTAAAAGGCAGACCTTGCAGTAAAATAGGAAGGATAGAAGATGAGGAACAGCAGTTGGGTTGGACAATGAGCCAAGTGATGAAATGAGATTTCAGAAATCTTTCGAGGGAGTACGGGAGCTAATGGAGAAATATAGGGGAAAAGAAAAAGGCAAAAAGAATAAGCAAAGCAGAGGATGATGTACGGAACAAGAAAAAGATCAAGGATAAAATACTAGAAGAAAGTGGCATAGATATAAGAGAAAAGAAGAATTCAAGATGCTTCATATAATCCAAGAAAAGAACTCTAGGTTGACATGAAAAGAAGGAGCATGGTTTTTTTTTTTAGAGAAGAAGAGTTCAAGGCCCAAAGAATTTTAGCCAGTCTTGTGTAAAGATAAAATGAGAGGAGTCCATTTTGCTTGACCTTGAATGCATAAAATAGCAAGTAAGAACTTCTCAGATTTTCTTTAAAATTTTGATCTTTCCCTGTGCAATCCTTCTATGCTAAGTGCAAGACCTATCCTCTCTCTCTCTCTCTCTCTCTCTCTCTCTCTCTCTCTCTCTCTCTCTCTCTCTCTCTCTCTCTGTGTGTGTGTGTGTGTGTAGGAGAATTTTTTGGACCTGATTATGGAAATATGCAGCTCAGAATGAAGTATGCTTGAACATGACACCAACTTAGGATGCCTTATAGAGTATGGAGCATTGTCCATTAAGGCAATGTAACTGTGCAACTGCTGCTGAAAATGACCCCAGTTCTGCAACTAGTCTTTTTGAAAGCCCCATTTGCTGATGGTGATGGTATTGCCAAGCCAAAAAAAGGAGGTTTATTCCAAAAGAAAGATGGGGAGAAGAAATGTTCTTGCAGCTGCAGCTAAAGTGAATAAGGTGCTGTTGGAACCCAGAGAGCTGACTTTAGCTGAATGAATGATATCTGAATGAAGTTAGAAGATCGAGAAGTAGAAGAATCAAAAGAAAACAGCACCATGCCTGAATTTGCGTGATGCCGTAGTAGTAGAAGCTACAGAAAAAGGTCATGTTCAGGCCAGAAAGTAACAGCCTTAAATATAATACATTTTAATATTCTTTGTCCCAGTTTCATTGATCAGCAAAAATGACAATAATTCATTTTAAAATATATGGATTTTCTCATCATGTAAATACTGAGCATCTTACATAGCAACTTATCATGAACAATCTACTCACAGCAGGAGGGAATCTAAATATTTTCATGTGTTCTATAAAATAGCAGAATTTGAAAGTGCTACTTTTGCACTGTATTTTTCAAACATTTCCAGTCTTTATTTATTGTATTCCATCCTTAGTTTTCTGTATTAGAAATCTGCCCAGCATCTTCCTTCAAGGAAACAATAAATATCATTATACAAGCATTTTTTGTAGACTGCTTAAAGTGGTCATATTTTAGTACTAATTAGTTAGAATCATTTAGGCAATGTTTTTAAATTCTATCTTCCAGATTTCTGAATGACTTACTCTTTCCTGGAACCTTCCATTAATGTTCCTTCTACACCACCAGGTAGACTAGATGGAACTTTACTCAGAAGTTCTTAGCAATTTCCAAGATCTAGGATCAATGTACAGACACATGGTAAAGCCCAGCAGCTAGCAAAGGGCCAGTACCAGTGAAAGAGTCTAGGAAAAAAAATATTTCTTGAATTATTTTTAGAGAATAGTTTGGTGAAGTTAGAGAAAACAGAGCAGGAGAGAACTGCACTACGTTGGTTTTCTTTGAATGTAGATTCATTCACATATTCTGATTGTTTTTAATGATTATTTGAACCATAAGAGTTTGGATCATATCTTTTTCTAAGCTATAAGTCATGTTTTTAACTGTTAAGGATTAGGTTCACATAAACCCAAACATAAACAAAATCACTTTTTTACAATTCAATTTGTGAATTATGGCATCAAAAAGTTAAGTGGAGTCTACTTAGCCTGTAGTTCAATCACATGTTTAATGCAGGAAGTCAACAGAGTAAGAATAATATAATTCAGAATAAGAGAGTTGGAAGGGACCTTGGAGGTGTCCTAGACCAACCAACTGCTCACGCAGGAGACTTTATACCATTTCTAACAAATGCCTGTCCAGTCTCTTTTTAAAAACCTCCAATGATGGGGCATCCACAACTTCTGAAGCCAAGCTGTTCCACTGGTTGACTGTTCTCACTGTCAGGAAATTTCTTCTTAGTTCTAGGTTCTCTCCTTAATTAGTTTCTATCCATTGTTTCTTGTCTTATCTTCTGGTGCTTTGGAAAATAGGTTGACCCCCTCTTTTTTGTAGCAGCTTCTCAAATATCATGCCATGCTACCATGTCACTCCTTGTCCTTCTTGTCTGTAGACTAGCCATACCCAGTTCCTGCAACCATTCTTCATATATTTTAGCCTCCAGACCTCTAATCATCTTCTCTGCACTCTAAGCTTCCCTTAGAGGTTAATGTACAATCTTTAAAGTTTTCTAATGCAGAACTGGAATGCCTATCACTGTTCTAGGCAATAAATTGTGACACTGAATTGCTTGAATGCTTGAAAGCTGCTTCTTATGTGTAATCACTATATATGGTTATTTTTCATTTCCTTTAGGAAGAGTTGAAAGTACAATTGTGTTTTTGTGTTCTTTTAAGCATTGCAATCACTCATAACATTACAGGGTAGTAGAAAAATCATATCTTGTTTCCTTTCATGTAGCCTTAACTAAAGGAGTCTTCAGTGGGGACTTCAGTGAGGCCCAACACTGTCCTCTACAAAATAGGGCATGCAAGCTGGAGAATTCTGAGAATGTTAGTAAGCGATAAAGATTTGCTTTGGATCAAGAGTTTAAGAATGGGCAAGGGGACTTTCAGAATGAAAGAGCTTGTTAAACTCAGATAATGAGTTTGTAGCATGAGATTAATTTAATTAGAGAACCTCGTATGGCAAAGACATCTGATCCAGTGACCTCCATTATTGGCTGCTGAAGTATTAATAACCTAGAAAAGAAATAACAGCCACTCCCTTCTTGAGTACACAAAGCTTCCCAATAGGCAACTTGATATAGCAATGTTTAATTTCCACATCCTATAGTGAAACGGTTGTGAACACATCCATTTCAAGCAATTTGAACTGAAATTCCTGGTGATCTAATGTGATGTCAATTTTTAGGATACAGTTACATTGCAGAACCTAAAACAGTGAAAAGCAATTCAAAGTACAAAATAAAGAGGGGGGGGGGAAATGAAGAGGACAAAAGCATTTCTCCTGAGCTGTATGGGGTGGTTGTGGTCAGTCCATGATGAATGAATATTTAACAAGAGAGGGGTCATTAACGGGCCTATCTTCCTGTAATCTGACTGTCACAGAAGCAAAAGAATCTCGACTCCTTGTGACCTCATGGATACATCTATGAGGTTTCTTCTCCAATAAGGAATTGGTCTGTCAGGATCCCCCCCCCCACCAATTTCCCTATTCAGCTTACAGTCCTGGGATTCCCTGGAGTGTCTCCATCAAGTTGTACCAAGGCGTGGTGGTGCAGTGGTTAAAGTGCAGTACTGCAGAGTACTTCTGCTGATCACCAGCTGCCAGCAGTTTGGCAGATTGAATCTCATCAGGCTCAAGATTGACTCAGCCTTCCATCCTTCCAAGGTGGGTAAAATGAGGACCAAGATTGTTGGGGGCTACATGTTGACTCTGTAGACCACATAGAGAGGGCTATAAAGCACTGTAAAGCAGTATGTACGTCTAAGTGCTATTGCTACAAAAGTGTAACTCTGCTTAGTTTGCGCCCAGATCAGGCCAGTCAAGAGGTGGCATTTATTGAGCCTGCATGCAACATTCCTGTAAGAAGGCAAGACCGTTAACAGATTTGAGGGTCCCAGTTCCTTGCTTTACTCTCAGTTGATAATATAATGCACTTAAATAAAAGCATACTTTTTTATTTCAGCAGGAGAGTGTCCAAGATAACTAATGATAGAATACAAATCTGACAAGGCTTAACAATTACTATTAAATCATAACCTGAGACATATCTCATAGCAAATTATCTGCTTATCAATGGAATATGATAGGAGGACTGATATATGCCCTCTGTTGCATATTCAGAAATGAAATCACACCAAATAGCAAAAACACAGTGGAAGATTAAAAGTCATAAAACTCTAGGAGCTTCAACAGTTCTATTCCAGAATATTTCATTTCATTCTGTAAGAATTAGGAATGTCCGCCCTGCCTTTCTATAAGCAATTGTCTTTAAGATCAAAGGCAAGAAGTCAGTTTTCTATAATCTTATTGATGGAATAATATAACATTGAACAATATAATGGAGGTGGTTGAGTGAGTAATAACAGATCCCACCTCCGCCCCACTCTGCCTCTTCCCTCCCCATGTGTCTTTGATTTTAATGTTTGATTTTAATTTTTTGTGTTTAGCTCTGGTAAGCCACCCAGAGTTACCCTATGGTAAGATGGGCACCCAATAAAATAAATAAATATAGTACTGAAAGTACGAGGGACCAGCATGCACTGGTACCATTCCCTTTACCTTTTCTATGTAAACAATTCCTATATAGGCAGTCCTTGACTTATAACTGTAATGGGACTTGCCCATCATGGTTATAAAGCAGGTCATCCATGTGACCAACTCAATTTTACAATTTTTTTCTTTTGTGCACATTGCAATCTTGTAACTGGGTTTAAGAACCTTTTTTTTGGGGGGGGCGGTCTTTTGTAATTTCTATCAGCTGCTAAGAGATCGGTTATAAGTCGAGAATTACCAGAAAAGTAACTGATCTGAGGATAAGAGGTCTCTTCTGTATCCAGGAAATCTCTCTTATTTATCCTCAGGAAGATGGTGATGTGAACTGGGTGGCTTCTTTATTTTAGAAAAGCAATTCATATGATCTAAACAGTCTGGATTGCTTTCGTAAAGCAAATCTCTGCAATTTCTCCAAGACTGACGTATTGTCAAGTCCAAATAGTTTGTATGCAGTCATTATTTGTGTTGCATAAACTATGATTTCTTGGAATACTTTTTGGGGAAAAAAATCTCCTAAATTTTCCAGCTTGGTTATAAAATGGCCCACCAAATAAAGTTATTGACAGAACCAGGTAGTAATGCTGTAAGCTGCTGACAATGTTGGAAAGAAGTTAAATCACTTCTTTAACATATCACAGTGTTTGATCATTGTCAAAAAGCCTTTCTTTGTGGCTCAAAAGAATAAATAAAAATATTTGTTTTATTTAATATGATGAAAGTATATTTCAGCATTATGCTATTTGAAAAAAAAATGTGTTTGCCCTTTAAAATGTTTAGTCCCTCGATTTTCAAACTGAAGAAATAAATCCTTTTTTAGGTTCAAAGTCTGACATTTTTTCATGGATTTCAGCATTTAAGCTTTGGCCTTAAATTTATGGTTTAAGGTGAGAGACAGCAAGAGAAGAATGTGCATCCATTTTAGATAAAAGGTAAGCTCAATTGTTTATTCTTGATTTTTCATAGAGGCATCTTGAATGAGATTTTTCAAAGTTATTAATACACTGTCTGTGTCTATTGATACCAACCTTTCTGTTTATCTGTATAAGTAAAACCAGGTTAGTATAGACATGTAGCTTGAATGACAGATTGAGAGATCTGTTCTCATAACTATGGTTCGTAGGACTACTTCATTTACTTGGGGAACAATTATTTTGAATTTCTAATTTGGGCAATGAATCGCTTTACATTCTTATTCAGTCTTACAAAATAATGGTGAACCATTAGTTCAGGTGAACATGATTAATGAAAGGTATAGGATAAGATAGGCAAACACGCCTATTATTTTATGATATTTTACACAGATAAGAAAATACAATTTTTCAAATCACAGGGAAGTTTGAAAAAACCCAGCATCCAGTCCTATTAGGAGCTTAAACAGGGGGTGTGGAAATGCCATTTGTGAAATGATGAGTAGAAAGAGGCTTGATGAAAATATGTTATTGGTCTATAAATGGGCAGGAGAAGCTTAAATGAAAATAGTAGATGCGAGAAAGTGAATCTGGAGAAAATAACTTAAGTTATTTACCTGCTTCAGAGAGAAGGAAATTCAGAAAGAATATTCACTTCAAGATGGATTCTTGGAGTTAAAATGTGATAATGCTTGCATGTCACATACTAGATGAGGTGTCAAACACTTTTTCAATTGCAAGATCCACACTTTTAGATAAAACCTTAGGAACCACAATTAACGAATTGCATAGAATCAAGGAAAATACTAAAAATATTTGTCTGGTTTAAATGTATTAAGTTGAAAAGGAAAATATTTCCCATTGATATGACTATTATTAAAAACCCCAATCTAACAAGAGGCTATAACAGTAGACCAAAACATCATGGATTTAGAGTGAGGGGTTTTTTGGGGGAGAGGGGGAATCCAGAATTAGAACCTTATTTACTTTAGCTTAAAGAGCCACTGAGAAAAGTTTACCTAAATTTACTTATGATTCAGCTTGGCCATATCCAATGCACGTTCCCATTTAGGAATTTAAATGATAAAACCAGCTCTCATAAATGGCGTGGAAATGGTCTTGGAAGCCAGATAACAAGCGAATGGCGTAATATAATCATACCAATCCAATCCAGGCCCTGCTAGCAATTCTGTTGTCCTATTTTGGACTAGTTGAAGTTTCTGGACCATTTTCAAAAACAGCTCCATATGTAGTACATATCATCCGCTAAGTATTCAAGCAAACATCCCTGTTTTAAAGTATTTTTAAATTCTGGTTTATCTCACGAAGCTTATGAAGACATAAATACTAGCATTAGTAGCATTTCTCTGAGACAGGAAAGGCAAATTTAGTAGCATGAAAGACTGCAAGGAATTCTTTGCAAAACATAG
Source organism: Natrix helvetica (assembly GCF_964273705.1). NCBI lineage: Eukaryota > Metazoa > Chordata > Lepidosauria > Squamata > Natricidae > Natrix > Natrix helvetica. The sequence goes on along the minus strand of NC_138548.1, from coordinate 274,997,582 downwards.
TCAAGATTGTGTATTTGTTACTTCTCTTACCTATGCCACATGAAATATATTTAATACAATTATTGTGCAGAGCAAAATATTAGGGAAACAACAATGGAGGAATAAAATAATTCAATAAAGATGGATTACATTTATGGAATGATTTGTTGATATTTGTGAATACAAACATAATACCAAGAACATTCTATTGAAGTGACCTCTTGGAAAAACAATTCTGCTAACATTTTTCAAACCCTAGAAGCAAACTGGGAATATGCTTAATATTATATACGATAAAAAAAAATCATAAGCCACTGTTTAGGTTTGTAAGTTGAGCATCTACAGACAGAGTATGGAATGTGTAGCAAAATTTCTTTCTCATCCTCAGTGAGAATATCAAATGGTTGCCATTCGTAACCTCCTGCCGGCTTCCCCATTGACTGTGCTTGTAGAAATCTGCACAGAAGGGTGCAAATGGTGATCACATGACCTTGAGGTGCTCCAACATTGTAATTGGAAGGGGTGGCCCCTGAGCACCCAGCTCACGTGAGTGGAGGGATGACTGACATAACTACGAGGATAGTCATAACTCTCACGTATTCAGCACTGTGGTTAAATCCAAAAGGTTACAGAATAAGACAAGGAACAGACGTATTTGCTTTATTTTAGCCAGTCTCATTTATACTGATAACACGTATATTATATTATGTTGTTGCTTCAATTGATATTCATTTCTCATATGAAAACCAATGTTAAAAAATGTTTATGTGCCACATAGTGGAACCAAAATGTTTCATTAGCAACATTTGAGAAAGTTTTTAAAAAGCACACACATTCTTGAGTATACTCAGACTATCAACAACTGGGGTAATATAATACATTTGTATTCCACTGGGAGTTGGTTGAAGCCAGTGATAAACAAACGTAATAAACACATAAACTTCCACAATGCTACCAGGAACCACTTTGCTTTGGCAGATGGATCAACTCTGACTATTTTGGGAAACAGCACCCACACATGTGATAGAGTAGTGAGGTAGTGTTTCCTTTCTCCACCCAACAGCTATTTTTCACATGGTTTTCAGCCACAACACTGTTTTTCTAGCCTTTCCTTAGAGACTTGGCCCAAGGACGAAAAAGCATTCTGAAATTGTGCGGTATACAGCAACTCTGACTGAATCCTGAGTTTAATTAGGCTGGTTTAGACTCATTCTTTAGTTCCGTAAGATACAATACAATAGCAGAGTTGGAAGGGACCTTGGAGGTCTTCTAGTCCAACCCCCTGCCTAGGCAGGAAACCCTATACCGTTTCAGACAAATGGCTATCCAACATCTTCTTAAAGACTTCCAGTGTTGGGGCATTCACAACGTCTGGAGGCAAGCTGTTCCACTGATTAATTGTTCTAACTGTCAGGAAGTTTCTCCTCAGTTCTAAGTTGCTTCTCTCCTTGATTAGTTTCCACCCATTGGTTCTTGTTCTACCCTCAGGTGCTTCGGAGAATAGCTTGACTCCCTTTTCTTTGTGCCAACTCCTGAGATATTGGAACACTGCTATTATGTTTCCCCTAGTCCTTCTTTTCATTAAACTGGACCTGGGTTCTTTGTAATGTATTCTACTTGGGAGTTTCACAGGATACCACGTGCAATTTAATATTTTATGGGGCTACAGAGGCAGAGAAAAATAGGGAAAACGTGAGTTCTTGCTCTTGCCTCTGGAATGGAAATAAAGCAGCTGCCTCAGTGTGGATTAAATAGACAGATAGCATAAAATAAATTAAAACAATTGTCTTTTATTTTTTCCCCAAAGTGCCAGACTTGGGGTAAGGAGATAGAAAGATCAGGAGAAGTGGGGAAATGACACATCTATGTCCTAAAAACAGGGATTATATTGCAATTTGTTTTTCAACCATTCTGCACATAGCGCAGCCTGCATTTATACATTGCTATCAAGCTGTTGATACTACCAGAATGTTTGACTAATGAGATAGTGACTGGATGATCAAAGCCTGTATCCCTTCGGTATGTATGTCAATGTTGTATGCATTCCTAGCGTTGGTGTTTCAGTTGTATAATCATAACTATTATCCTGAATACTTTCCCCTGCCCATTTGAATTCCCTTGCCTTCACCCTGTAGACCACATGCAACCATCTGGTCCAGGGGCCCACAACTCCCAGGGCCGCACTCCACTACTGGGCCTTAAGCTGTTCAGAACTGTGCCACAGAAGTGGTGGATGAGCATGTGCCCACGCGCATGCATCCCTGCCTGCACAAGCAGTACACTCCATTTGTGCTAGCGGGCATGTGCATGTGCCCACCACTCGCTCAGATGGAGCTGCACTCTTCTGTGCGTGCTTGCCTGCCGCTTATGCAGAACCATCCCGCCTCCCTGCTGGTCCGCAAAGGCAGAAATGTTGGGGAACTCTGATCTTTATGCATCTTGGGCTTCACTCAAACACAGAACACAGAACTTCATATCCTCTGCTAATTTGATATATGCAGTTTGTCAACATTGGATTTTTCCTCTGCAAAGAGGCAAGGAAGAAAATATGATCAAATCCATATATGGGGTGTGTGTTTGAGTGTTGATGACATAATTTGCCAGTCCTCGTTTCTCCATCCATATCTTTTACTTTTCTTTTGGTTAAAAAAAAAAAAAGATAATTCATTCTGATGTTATAACAGTAATGCATATGTATAGTATAGGGGCACACTTTGTCATTTGTTAATTAGTTTTATAATTTTTTAAAAATGTTTGTTGCAAATGCTTCTATGGGACCTACAATTTTTATAGATAGTAGGAGAATTATTACATCTCCAAATCTGTAAAGACAGACTCTATATGCATGCTAGACATTTCCATCCATTCATTTTCTTTTTTGTCTTTCAAGACTGTGAAAAACTTCAGTGAGTGTGTAAAGCCCCCTCAAAGCTGGTTCACAGCAAATCTGACTTTCTGCTTTTAAGAGAGAGGTGAAGATGACTGACTGACTGAATGAATGACTCCATTCATTCATTCATTCATTTTGCATTACTCCAACTGCATCCTCTGATAAGTTCAGTAAGCAGAAGAGACTTCTGCATCTAAGTCACATATAAACAGAAACCTGTTCTGGCCAGGGGATGAGTTGGTGAGTACCAGTTGGAGAAATACCACAGAGAACAGTAGTGCTTCAGGGAAAACAACATTGCTTCAACAATGCAGAAGGCCCATTAAGACCAATTGTAGCTTGCTTTCACATGGCTATGTTCTTTTTACTGTCACTTCAGAAAAATATCTTGATCCAATAACTTTTTGGTCTTTTCTTCGCTTGCAAAAGCTCCACATTTGTGTTTTTTAAAATAGGCAATAAGCAAGGGAATAAGAATTACTCCATTTCCACTCCTCATTTTTAAAGAAAATAATGTCAGTTTTTTTTGGGGGGGGGGGGGGGGATTATGTTTAATGATACTAAACATATTCAAGGCATCTTTGTTAACTACCTATCAAAGCTAATTCAACCACACAGCTTTATTTGCATCCCACAGCTGTACCTCTGGGGTTGCTCAGTGGTGGAATTCAGCTGGTTCGCACCACTTTCGGAGAACCGGTTGTTAACTTTCTGAGCAGTTTGGTGAACTGGTGGTTGGAAGAAATCATTAGGGCAGAGAACTGCTTGTTAAATTAATTGAATCCCAACACTGGGCTTACTGCAGACTTAGCCTCCTCATCCTCTTCTCGGGAAAATTGGATCATCATTGCTATTCCTTTTGAGCAATCTTCCAACATATCTGGAAAACACCAGGTTGGGAAAGCTGCTTTAGCTTTTCTGTTGTCTAGAAAACAAAACAAAAAGTCAGATCTACATTTCCCACTTCTCAAAGAGAGAACAATGGAATTAGGCTGTAAGAAAGAATATGATACGGTTAGCTGTGTTTCAGGTTTTGTCTACACTACACTACTTTCCCAATATACATTACACACTAATCTAATAAAGTAGTCAAATTTTTGCCTGCTTGCTCATGTCATATTAATAGCATTTCGGCTTTGCCTTGCATGCAGTTGGTGAGAGTGAACAGTTGCCTTCATGTTAATTTAATTAAAAGGATGTTTGGGAATTAGTCTGTTAAACACAGGAAACATAGTTCATGCTCACTTCAAAGAGAGGACAACAATGTGTGCTTTGAATTTCAAAACCACTCATGTTAATTTGACTTGCCCAAGACTTGGGGCTAAGATGCTTTTGAGCTGGAGGAATCCAGATTCCCAAAAGACAGAGTTGAACACTGAAAGGCTAAAATGGGAATGTCTGGAACTCCGTATAAAATAACCCATCCTCTTTTGAACATGCTGAATCAGCCACATCCCAAATTCAATATTCCACGTTGAATTAGAAATAAAGTTACAGCCAGGGTACAAAGAAATGCTCTTTTGAATGAGAAATCTTGTTCTGTTTGCCCAGAAATCCTAGCTATTCATTTTGTGAGATCCTTTCTAGAGCAGCAGATAGTTGGGTTTAGTTTAGAATGTGCCAGGACATTTAAGGTAAACTGCAGCTCAATGAGATCACTGCTAGTAAAGTACAGTTTCTGGACATTTGGCTGGTTACTCTCGGTTATATCTAGTTATCAAGTCCTCACTTCACCCTGTTGTTATGTTAAGCAATCATTTCCTGACCAGCAAGATCAGCTTGTTTAAGAAAATTATGGGGAGGGGGAAAAAACTCCTCTTCAAACCAAGCCAAGTTTCCCCCTCTCCTGCTATACTTCGTGGCTGATTTCCAGATTGGTGTTTAACTTCCTAGCAAGAGAGTCTTGTTAAACCTTGTTATATTTCACACACTTGCTAATTAATTCCTGGGCAAATGGATTGAAAGATGGTGCCATCTCGTGGGTGTCTCTAAATCATGACCTAGATTCATAATTTTACTTGCTGGGAGAGGCTAATTGAAAGGCTTAGCATGCTAACAGGTAATAAAGCTATCATCTTTTAATGCATCTCTTAGGATGAGCCAATATTTTGGGTGAAGACCTGTTTAACAGCTGGTTCACTTGAGGCTTAAATCTTAAACTCACATGACCTTCTGTGGCAGTGGCCAACCTTGTCTAAGGTTAGGGAGTATTTGAAGAGGAAGTAATGTCCATAAAGCCAGGGCATACTATCGAAATGAGCAGGTGTGCATTCATGCTACACAACTGCAATTGGAGATTTGTGAATATCACATTCATTCCCATCCAGCATATTTTGTATTAAGCAGTGTTTTTAGAACTTGGCAGCTTTAAGCTGTGTGGACTTTAAATCCCAGAATTCCTCAGCCAACCCACTAGCCAGCAAGCTGGTTGAGGAAATATGGGAGTTGAAGTCCATGTAGTTTAAAGCGGCCAAGATTGAGAAACACTGCGTTACAGTACTAAGTCACTTATGTTCGAGCAAGAAGAAGATGGAGGGATTTCTCATCTCTCGTTATAGCTAGCATATCACCTACACCAGGGGTCAGCAACTTTAAATACTCAAAGAGCCACAAAGAACTGGAAGCTCCCCGTTTAATTCTGGAGCCAACTGGAAGTCCGGTTCCCCCACCATAGAGTCTCCTCCTAGCATGGTGTCCTTTTTCCTCTGCCAACCAGAAGTCCGGTTTCCCCACCATAGAGTCTCCTCCTAGCATGGCGTCCTTTTTCCTTTTATCGACTGATGACAGGGAGCTGCAGGTTGCGGAGCCCTGACCTACACCTATGCTTGGGAGGAGCAAGGACTAGTATATTTTGTGTGTGTATTGGGCTACATGTTAAAAAGACTTTCCCCTTCCAGATTTATATACTGTATTAAAAATACTTTTCAATTATTTCTTTAACAGCCTTGTAGATTAGATCAGTATATTATCTCCACCTTCCAGGCAGGTTCTGCTGGGAGACAGCAGCTTGTCTAGAGGTAGGTTTTATTTTCACTTGGCAGACATTATCAGGTTCAAAGTTGGAGGCCAAATTAAACTATTATTTCTCTCTTCATAAATTATTTTTCTCAGTGTTCAGTAATAAAAACACCAAAGGGAGACCACCGTTTGGATGAGAAATAAGCTTGGGACAGAGGAAAATATAACCTTGTCCTACTATATGCAATCTTCCCTTCCAAACTGCTATTAGCTGCGGAGGATAAAATGAATAAATATTCGTATATATTTATATTTCATTTCTAAAGTTAATACTGATTTGGGGGTGGACAGCAGGGAAGGTTCCCCCCCCCCCATTTTTGGATATATGTTAAGGCAATCACTAGAGATAGTACTTAACTTACAATAGTTCATTTAGTGACCATTAAAGCTACAGCGGCACTGAAAAAAGTGACTTATGACCATTTTTCACACTTATGACCATTGCAGTATCCCCATGGTCAAAATTCAGACACTTGGCAACTTCATATTTATGATGTTTGCAGTGTCTCACTGTTATACAATACAATAGTAGAGTTGGAAGGGACCTTGGAGGTCTTCTAGTCCATCTTATCATCTTTTGCAATCTTCTGACACGCAGAGTCAATCAGGAGGCCAGATTCACTTCACAGCCATGTTAACTTGTTAACAACTGCAATGCTTCATTTAACAATTGTGGCAAAACAAGTTGTAAAATGGGCAAAACTCACTTAGAAATTTTGGGCTCAATTGTGGTTGTAAGTTGAGGGCTACCTGTACTAGCTTTGTCAACTATGGTTTAATGCAGTATGTGAGCCCAACCATTGGGGATTGAGCAACAAACTATGATTAGAAGAAACCTTGACTTAGTGCAATATGTGATCTTAGCCAACAATTGTTCATATATGGAAGAAAAAAGTTAGTCTCTAAAGTTTCTTCAGATGAGAATTTTAGCTCTTCCAGGTTTTATACCCACTCACCTGAACAGTTTGTTTGAATAGATACATTAATTTCTCTTCACCTGTTTGAACAACTTGGAATGTAAACACAGTATCTTTCAAGTTGCTTGACAAGTAAAATGTGACCCTCTATGGAATGCTTTTGAAGTCTTTTAAGAGGCCATTTCAATGTGGGCTATCTAGATAAGCTTTATATTTCCATTATTAAAAGTACATTAAGAAGCTGATAGAGGAAATGAAAGTCAAACAAGAACAAAAACATTTCAAAGAGAATTCTAAGCACCAATGGTACGTTATGTCAAGTCTGAGAAGCATTAAGAAGATAGGAAGTCTAAAAGGCCCGGCCAAACACATTACCAACATAATAAAGATATAAACAAAAATATAGAACATTAGTAGTCCAATAATAACATCTGTGGGAGAATTACAAAATATTTGCCCATAGACAGAGAAGCTTGTGGAAACTCTTAATTTCTTTCCAATTTTTTATGTGTGGTCGATATACATCTAAAAGAGTCCCTTTTGACGGTAATAGCAACAGCAGTTAGATTTATATTTCGCTTCACAGTGCTTTACAGACCTCTCTAAGCGGTTTACAGAGTCAGCATATTACCTCCCAACAATATGGATCCTCATTTTATTGACCTCGGAAAGATGGAAGGCTCAGTTAATTTTGAGCTGATTAGAATCGAACTCCCAGAGTGAGCAATGAATTAACCTGCAGTACTGAATTCTAACCACTGCGCCACCACTGCTCAATGCTAATTGTCAAGGCTCTGCATTCTTTAGTGATTTTTAAACTGATCCAATACAATCCAACTTAATCCAAGCTGATCCAATTACCACTTTTTCTAGTCCTGAATTATTACCAATCAGTCCCTACCTCTGTGTCTCTGTTGTTCTTTACAAGTTATCTCAGTAGCATCAGCCCAAACTCGATCCTCAACTCAAGCACAAGCAATTGCACATTGTTCTATACTCTAACTACCATCTTGGGAGGAATTACCCCCATTTCTGGAACCACTGCTTTAGTATGTGGCATTACAAGGAAAAATAGAAGAAATGAGAGCAGATTATAAGGTTGCACAGTGCCTTTTTTTCTTATTTATTTATTGCAAGATTGGCCTGATATTAGTATTCATGTGCTTTATTATGTCATTATGACTGTGGCTGCTTTGGTCATTTAGCACCCGAGGAAAAGGAGAGTAAAGATTATTTTTATAATTGCCAAATCAATGAACAAATTATTGAACATGCTTGAGTTCAATCAAGTGCCTTTTTTTTTATGCCTCACTTGGCAGGGTGGCCCATTACAGTGAAGGCTGATGGTGTCCATCTTTTACTGTGATGATGGGAAGCAAAGGTGCACATGACTTTAAAATTTTTTGTATGTATACTATAAAAAATAAAATAATTCTCTCTATATATTTAATCATATTTCCTTTTATTTTAGCTCTGAAATATTTCACTCCATCAGAATTTGTATAAGTGCTCTTTGGCCTTGTAAACATATAATTAAGTTAAACAGAAATTCCCAATATTAAAATCATTGCTGCTGAAAAGCTGAAATAAAACAATTCAGCTCTCTGCTTTTCTGGGTATAAGTGATTAGCAGACTAATTTAATATCATAGGCTGACATCTGCTCATATTTACTGGATGGTATTCTTAAGGCTAAATAAATAAATAAAAATACATTGCAAGGTAATTCAGACAAGAAGCACACCCAGAAGTACTAATTTAATTTTATTATATGGTTACATTAATGGAAGTTTGCAAGTCTTGAAAGTACATCTATCATCCCACACCTTTACAGACCAAGAAACTAGGTAGGGTCCCTTCTGAGTCATTTGCATATCCCCTTTCCTTCCTTTCCTTGCCCTTGTCTACTACTTGTCTGATCATTGTCTAGTCTGTGGCTCTATCTCCTGCCTCACAAGGTCATTCCCACATATTATTACAGCGGTCCAATCATATACATATTCACTCAAAATAAATCCCATTAAGATCAGACTTGGTGATATTTTTAAAAGGCTTACACAAATAATGAGACTTAAGTTAATATGATTACCTTAACTCTCGTGGATATTTATATTTCTGCTCAAGACATAACTAAGACTAAATCCAGCTGAAGTAGGATATAAATATGGCTGCAGCTTCCAAATTATCCAGACACAAAAACGAGTACAAATTTTAACACAGGTGAAGATGCAGCTCTCCTTATAAATGCAACATTTTATGTTACTATGCAATAATTTGAAGTAATATGAACAGAATTACTGTGGGGATGTATGTAATAGAAAATTAGGCAATGTCCTTGTTGGGACACAGTACCTGTAGCTACACGCATAAATGATAGCATCATAAAATGAATCTATTCTTATCTACTTATGTGATTTGATACAAGTACATAAATTGCCAGATTGGCACTATAATATCATGAGGTGTGTTCATTATGTCCCCCCATACTTTTAACTCCTTGTAAGTGCTTGTACCTCAGAGACTGTTTTAACACATCATTTTGTTTGGTTCTAACACAAGCAAGACAATATATTTCTTAGATACTAGATCATATATTGAAAGAAATATGAAGCAGCACAGCATCTGGTGAAATGCAGAATGAATTAGCCACTTAGTCACCTCAAATTATGTGATAGGCAGCATATAAATGTAATTAATAATAATAAAAAATAAATAAATAATGTAGTATCAATATAATATTCAGCTAGGCCACAAAAATTGCTGGAAAGATTTATTATGGCTTCTAGATATATTTACAAGACTTTGCTAGCTCCTGTTCTTTATATCAGATTCTGTTTAGTACATTATTAATTATTTTCCAATTCTTAATAAAAAAGGGAAATTTCCAGTGGTTTAATGAATAAAACATGAAAAATAATTCAAGGACTAATAATTCAAGGACCAACATTGAAACGAGGCAATGTATTCATGTTGTTAATAACAGAGGTTCTTCTTGCCTGTAAGAATATTTTTCAACAAAAATCAGCCATTCCTACTGAAGATGATGTTTTTTTGGTAAGCACTAATAAGAAATAATAATAATAATAGCATATTACACTTAGAAATAATAAGAAAGCTGAGTGACTTTGGTCCAGTCACTCTCACTTAGTTCGATGTACTTCACAGGACTGTTGTTGTTGGGGAAAATAGGAGAAAAGAAGGTGTATGAACATGAAGCAGAATTCTGCAACCATAATAACTAAGTGCCGATTTCCAAGCATCTGAATTGTGATCACATGACTGAGGATGCTGGATAGCCGTAAGTGCAAGGAATGGTCACAAGTCACTTTTTTTTAGTGCTGCCATGCATGTCAACTATTCTTAAATGAATTGTTGCAAATTGAGAACTATCTCTAGGTACTGTAAAGAAGAAAGGTCTAAAAAGAGATATAATGCCAATTTTCCAATAATTGCAGGACAGTCACAGGGAAGAAAGTGTGGCTTTATTCTCTATGATGCCTGAAGGTAGAGGAGAATCAATTATATGCAGACAGAATCAAGCTCAGATTAAGGAGGAATTTCCTGACTGTGATTGCTATTAAGCAGTGGAATAGCTTGCCTCCTGATGGCAGGTTCCAGGGCAGCTTGCCACAGCCAACTCACTATGCCAACTTGCTAGGGAACAACTCTCTGTGGAACAAGAGTTACACTAATATCAAAGAAATGATAGAATAGAATCATTAAAGAAAGGATGCAAAATGAGGGACAAAATGAAATGTGAATGACAAAAATTAAAACAATTTTAAAATTATTTTAAATAATTAAACAACATTATTGAATTGACTTGTGGTGAGTTGCCCTGAGGTGTCCATGGCAAGTTGGCTGTGATGGGTTGGCCATGACCAGTTGCCCCATTCCACTGATGACATGCATGCTTTATCACTAAAGGTTTACAAAGATTGATTAGTTCTTTGTTTGGGATAGTCAGAAGATTCCTGTCCTGGGCAGAGAGTTCCATTAGAACAGGCCCAAAGTCTTCTAACTGAGTTTAATTTCATTTTTCCACCTCTTTCCGTTGAAAATTTGCTAATTTTCCAATGTGAAATTGGCATGTATAGGAAAAGAGAAAGGAATAATACATTTATCTGACTAATATTATTTCTGTCCATTGGTTTGTGTTCTTACAGAAATCATGGAAAACTCCAGAAACAAAAGAAATAAGTGCTGCTTTTATTTTCATTATATACAATACAATACAATTCAATAGTAGAGTTGGAAGGGACCTTGGAGGTCTTCTAGTCCAACCCCCTGCCTAGGCAGGAAACCCTATACCGTTTCAGACAGATGGCTATCTAACATCTTCTTAAAGACTTCCAGTGTTGGGGCATTCACAACTTCTGGAGGCAAGCTGTTCCACTGATTAATTGTTCTAACTGTCAGGAAATTTCTCCTCAGTTCTAAGTTGCTTCTCTCCTTGATTAGTTTCCACCCATTGCTTCTTGTTCTACCCTCAGGTGCCTTGGAGAATAGTTTGACTCCCTCTTCTTTGTGGCAACCCCTGAGATATTGGAACAATGCTATCATGTCTCCCCTAATCCTTCTTTCTCTTAAGCTAAACATACCCAGTTCCTGCAACCGTTCTTCATATGTTTTAGTCATTAATATGAATTATACACATCACATACTGAGAAATATACATATTGATGTTAGCATTGATAAGAAAATAAATGTTAATGCTTATTCTTTCCCTGAAGCTTACCCTCCCCAAATTTCAACATTGAATCCACTATTTTTCCATCTATGAGACTCGTGTAAACATCTGCAGCAGAGGTGGGTTCCAGATCCCGTTGCAACCAGTATGGTGCAACAGGGCCAGGTGTCCACACATGAATGCACACAGACCCACAAAGGTCCTAACCAGAAGACCCCTGTTCAATTCTGGAGCCGACCAGAAGTCTGGTTATCCCACCATAGAGTCTCCTCCTAGTGTGGCATCCTTTTTCCTCTACCTGTCCTAATCGAAAGCCCTATCAATTTTGGAGTTGACCAGAAAACCCGCCCCTTGCCATAGAGTCTCCTTTTGGCGCACCCTGCTTCCCCCTCCCCCAAACCGGAAGCTCCTCTCAAAATTGTGGTGCCGACTGGCAACAGGGAGCCACAGCAGAGGGATGAAAGAGCCACATCCAAAGCCACAGTTTTCTGACTCTTGTCGTAGAACTAATAATTTAGGCTTAGAACTTCTCTTGAATTAAATAAATGCCTTTTGTATAACTGTCTAACATTTATTTAGAACTTTTCTGTACATTCTTACCCTTGACATGATACTTTGTCAAAGTTAAATCAACGCGGTATATTTTAGTTTTCAAATTACTACATTTAAACAGTCACAGCAAGGTGATGGCAAGTATTATTTATGATTTCAAGGACACATAAAATGCAGAAAAAGAAGTTCTGTTTAATTGAGTTCATCAAAGTGAGTTGTTTAGTAAAGATAGATATGAGTCCTTTGGCACATAATACTATTAAGTGATAATAAATAAATGTGGATGAAAGTTTGTATAAGTTACAGTCCTAAATAATAAATGTATTAAATGTATATTGAAAAGACATTAAAAATAATAGAATTGTTAATGTTTTTTTTTTAAACTGGCTTCTCTTAGCCCAAATAAATTAATCATTGTTCTCTTTGGGAACTTGATTCTGTAGAACGACAGCTGTTAGCTTAGTCAATTCTAAATAACAGACTATTTTCAAAATATTTACTGTGAGAGTGGATGACAAGTTAAAAGTTTCATTCGGTGTTTCTAGGTTTCAGCAAGTTAGAGATAACTTTAGTTATTGGTTGCGTTATAAATAAAAATCATTGTAATAATATTATCCATAATGGATTTTTTCCCTTATGGGTATAGTAATTCATAAAACTGTTAGCCTAACTGGAAAGGCCAGAATTCACTTATTCCGCTCTTTTAGTCAAGAAATAAGCATGGCAAGAATTCCAGGAATATTCTTCACTGCAGTAAGGTAGAATAACAGAATTTTAAAAACCGCTCTCCATTTCTCTCTGCCTCATCTTATTCAGAATTCTAGCAAATGAATAATCATTTTTGTAAGTGAAGAAAAGAAATAAACTTGTACTGCCCACTGTAAAGATAAAAAGCTTTATAATGCATGTATCAATGTACTGGTTTGCAGCACTGCAAATCTATCTAGAGATATTAGGAATAAAATATTAAGTATTAAAGGCAAGTGAAGAAAAACAATATGTTGGAAATACTGTATCTACAATCCTAAAGAACTGAAGCAACAGTCTAAATCAATAGGCAAAATTTGTATGTACTATATCCTAATCTTTATGCCTAACTGGAATGTAGAAGAAACCAAAAACTAAGCTTGAAAGCATTAGATTGATCTACCACAATTAGTGTTAGGCTATTAGCTTTAGAAGATGATATCATCTTGAATCATAGAATAATAGAGTTGGAAGAGGCCCTGCAGATTCTTCTGGTCCAATCCCCTGCTAGAATAGGAGACCCTATATCAGTGATGGTGAACCTATGGCACGTGTGCCACAGGTGGCATGCAGAGCCATTTGTCAGGGCATGCAAGGCACGCTGGCCAGTTGAGCTCACCCTTTTTTAAAGCCATTTTTCCGCCCTCTTCAGGCTCCAGAGGCTTTATAGGAGCCTGGGGAAGGTAAAAAAAAAGCCTCCCCCCCCCCCCCGGAGGCCCTCCGGAGGCTTCATGAGCTTCCCTGAAGCCTCCGGAGTGCAAAAAAATGGCCCTATGGGCCAGTGGTGGGTTTCAAATTTTTTTGGAACCTACTCTGTGGGTGTGGCCTCCTTTGTGGGAGTGGCTTGCCGGCCATGTGACCTGGTGGGAGTGGCTTGGCAGTCATGTGACCAGGTGGGCATGGCTAACTTGGAAAATGTGGTGAAACTCACTTAACGATGCTCTTGCTTAGCAACCAAAATTTTGGGCTCAATTGTGGTCATAAGTTCTTTTTCTTTCTTTCTTTCATCTCTCTCTCCCACTTTCTTTTTTTCTTTTTCTTTTTCTCTCTCTCTCTGGCTCTTTCTCTCTCTCTCCCTCTCTCCCTCTCTGTCTCCCTCTGTCATTTTCTCTGGGTGTCTATCTGTCTGTCTCTCTCTCTGTATCTCTGTCTCTCTCTCCTCCTTCCCCCATCTCTGTCACTCTGTGTGTGTGTGTCTGTCTGTCTCTCACTCACTCTGTGTGTGTGTGTCTGTCTGTCTGTCTCTGTCTCTCCCTCTGTCTCTCTCCCCTCCCTTCCTCTCTCTCTGTCACTCTGTATGTGGGTGTGTCTGTCTCTCACTCATTCACTTAATCACTCACTCTGTGTGTGTCTCTCTATCTTTCTCTCCCTCCCTCCCCCTCTCTGTCTCTGTGTGTGTGTGTGTGTGTGTGTGTGTCTGTCAGTCTCTCTGATTCCCTCCCTCACTCCCTCTCTCTGTCTGTCTGTCTGTCTCACTCACACACACACACTGTGGTCACCTTGTTGAGTGTTCCAATCACATTTGAAACACTCAACAACTGGCTTGCATTTATGGTATTTTGCAGCATTCTGCAGTCATAGGACCAAAATATATGCTTTTAACCATATATTTTGGTCCTATGACTGCAGAATGCTGCAAAATACCATAAATGCAAGCCAGTTGTTGAGTGTTTCAAATGTGATTGGAACACTCAACAAGGTGACCACAGTGTGTGTGTGTGAGTGAGACAGACAGACAGACAGAGAGAGGAACAGAGAGGGAGTGAGAGAGGGAATCAGAGAGAGACTGACAGAGTCTGACAGAATCAGAGAGGTACTTTTAACTACCTGGCAGCGGCGTTTTTCCTTGGGGGGCTCCTCAGAACATCCTAAGACTTCGGAGGGAAGCCTCCAGCCCGGAGCAGGAGCAAAGCCCCTTTTCCAACTGGCCTTTCCTCGCTTGGAGGGCTTTGGAGGGAAGCTTCTGCATAAGCCCGGCCGAGTGACAACAAGTTCCCACCGTTACGAAGCCTCGGAGGCTGTAATTTTCTGAGCTGTGCGCGCCCGCTTTTTTTCCACGGCGTGGAGCAGCAGCGAGGTTTGTGTGGCCGGCAATCACTCCAAATGCCATCCGGGAAGACGAGGAACGTGAGGGGGGACCGTTGACGGCCTCCGCAATCATCGCTCGCCTCGCAGAGCCTCGCTGCTGCTCCACGCCGTGGAAAACAGGCGCGCGCGCACAGCTCAGAAAATTACAGCCTCCGAGACTTCGTAACGGCGGGAACTTGTTGTCACTCGGCCGGGCTTATGCAGAAGCTTCCCTCCGAAGCGTTCTGAGCCTCGGAGGCTGTAATTTTCTGAGCTGTGCGCGCGCGCCTGTTTTCCACGGCGTGGAGCAGCAGCGAGGCTCTGCGAGGCGAGCGATGATTGCGGAGGCCGTCAACGGTCCCCCCTCACGTTCCTTGTCTTCCCGGATGGCATTTGGAGTGATTGCCGGCCACACAAACCTCGCTGCTGCTCCACGCCGTGGAAAACAGGCGCGCGCGCACAGCTCAGAAAATTACAGCCTCCGAGGCTCAGAACGCTTCGGAGGGAAGCTTCTGCAGAAGCCCGGGTGAGTGACAACAAGTTCCCGCCGTTACGAAGTCTCGGAGGCTGTAATTTTCTGAGCTGTGCGCGCGCGCCTGTTTTCCACGGCGTGGAGCAGCAGCGAGGCGAGCGATGATTGCGGAGGCCGTCAACGGTCCCCCCTCACGTTCCTCGTCTTCCCGGATGGCATTTGGAGTGATTGCCGGCCACACAAACCTCGCTGCTGCTCCACGCCGTGGAAAACAGGCGCGCGCGCACAGCTCAGAAAATTACAGCCTCCGAGGCTCAGAACGCTTCGGAGGGAAGCTTCTGCAGAAGCCCGGGTGAGTGACAACAAGTTCCCGCCGTTACGAAGTCTCGGAGGCTGTAATTTTCTGAGCTGTGCGCGCGCGCCTGTTTTCCACGGCGTGGAGCAGCAACGAGGCTCTGCGAGGCGAGCGATGATTGCGGAGGCCGTCAACGGTCCCCCCTCACGTTCCTCGTCTTCCCGGATGGCATTTGGAGTGATTGCCGGCCACACAAACCTCGCTGCTGCTCCACGCCGTGGAAAACAGGCGCGCGCGCACAGCTCAGAAAATTACAGCCTCCGAGGCTCAGAACGCTTCGGAGGGAAGCTTCTGCAGAAGCCCGGGTGAGTGACAACAAGTTCCCGCCGTTACGAAGTCTCGGAGGCTGTAATTTTCTGAGCTGTGCGCGCGCGCCTGTTTTCCACGGCGTGGAGCAGCAACGAGGCTCTGCGAGGCGAGCGATGATTGCGGAGGCCGTCAACGGTCCCCCCTCACGTTCCTCGTCTTCCCGGATGGCATTTGGAGTGATTGCCGGCCACACAAACCTCGCTGCTGCTCCACGCCGTGGAAAACAGGCGCGCGCGCACAGCTCAGAAAATTACAGCCTCCGAGACTTCGTAACGGCGGGAACTTGTTGTCACTCACCCGGGCTTCTGCAGAAGCTTCCCTCCAAAGCCCTCCAAGCGAGGAAAGGCCAGTTGGGAAACGGGCCAGAAGACAAGGAACAGCAGTGGCGGCGGGGAGTCAGCCGAGATGCAAAAAAAACGCCAAGGGGGCGGGGCCGGAAATTACTTCCGGGTTCATTCTTCAACCGGTTCGCACGATCCGGTGCGATCCGGTAGAAACCCACCACTGCTATGGGCAAACCAGAAGTTCGGGAACAGACTTCTGGTTTGCTTGGAGGGTCGTTTTGGCTGCTCTGGAGGCTTCAGGGAAGCCTCCTGAAGGTCCCTGAAGCCTTCGGAGAACTTAAAATGACCCTCCAAGCAAACCGGAAGTGACTTCCGGTTTGCTCGGAGGGTTGTTTTGAGGGCTTCCACGGGGGCGGGGGAGGCTGTTTTCACCCTCCCCATGCTCCTATAAAGCCTCAGGAGCCTGGGGAGGGCGAAAAAAGCATGCAAATATCGGGGGGGGGATCATGCCTGTAGTGCGTGCATGTGCACTGGGAGGTCGCACATTGCATTATGGGTGCAGCACGCCTGCACACGACCCCCCAGCGCTCCCCCCACTTATGGCATGTGAGCCAAAAAAGGTTCTCCATCGCTGCCCTATGTCATTCTGGATAAATGGTTGTCCACTCTTTTCTTGCAAACCTCTAGTGATGGAGCACCTATGACTTCTGGAGGCAACTCATTCCACTGGTTAATAGTTCTCACTGACAGGAAATTTTTGGCCGGATGGATTGCACCCCAGAGTTCTGAAGGAACTGGCAGACGAGATCTCAGAACCACTGAACTATATCTTTCAGAGATCCTGGAACACCGGGGAACTACCAGAGGACTGGAAAAGAGCTGATGTGGTTCCCATCTTCAAAAAAGCGGGGGAAAAAACAGATCCAGGAAACTACAGGCCTATCAGCCTGACCTCAATACCAGGAAAGATTATGGAAAAAATAATCAAGCAACGAATTTGCGAACACCTAGAAGCAAACAAAGTAATAGCTAAAAGCCAACATGGGTTTGTCAAAAACAGATCATGCCAGACTAATCTTATTGCATTCTTTGATAATGTGACAAAATTAGTGGACCAGAGGAATGCCATTGATATAGTTTACTTGGACTTCAGTAAGGCTTTTGATAAGGTAGACCATAACCTACTACTAGATAAAGTAGAAGAATGTGAGTTAGACAGCATCACCACCAGATGGATTGGTAACTGGCTGACCAACCGCACTCAACGTGTAGTTCTCAATGGAATTGCATCTACATGGAGGGAAGTATGCAGTAGAGTACCACGAGGCTCTGTTTTAGGCCCAGTACTCTTCAACATCTTCATCAATGATTTGGATGAGGGAATAAATGGGGAACTCATCAAATTTGCAGATGATACCAAGCTGGCAGGAATAGCCAACACTCCAGAAGATAGGCTTAAGATACAGAAGGATCTTGACAAACTTGAACATTGGGCACTATCTAATAAAATGAAATTCAATGGTGAAAAGAGTAAGGTTCTACATTTAGGCAACAAAAATGGAATGCACAGGTATAGTATAGGTGATACCTTGCTCAGTAGTAGTAACTGTGAAAGGGATCTTGGAGTCCTAGTGGACAATCATTTAAATATGAGCCAGCAGTGTGCAGCAGCTGCCCCAAAAGCCAACACAGTTCTAGGCTGCATAAATAGAGGGATAGAATCAAGATCACGTGAAGTGTTAATACCACTTTATAATGCCTTGGTAAGGCCACACTTGGAATACTGCATTCAGTTCTAGTCGCCACAATGTAAAAAAGATGTGGAGACTCTAGAAAGAGTGCAGAGAAGAGCAACAAAGATGATTAGGGGACTGGAGACTAAAACATATGAAAAACGGTTGCAGGAACTGGGTATGTTTAGCTTAAGAGAAAGAAGGATTAGGGGAGACATGATAGCATTGTTCCAATATCTCAGGGGTTGCCACAAAGAAGAGGGAGTCAAACTATTCTCCAAGGCACCTGAGGGTAGAACAAGAAGCAATGGGTGGAAACTAATCAAGGAGAGAAGCAACTTAGAACTGAGGAGAAATTTCCTGACAGTTAGAACAATTAATCAGTGGAACAGCTTGCCTCCAGAAGTTGTGAATGCCCCAACACTGGAAGTCTTTAAGAAGATGTTAGATAGCCATCTGTCTGGTATAGGGTTTCCTGCCTAAGCAGGGGGGTTGGACTAGAAGACCTCCAAGGTCCCTTCCAACTCTACTATTGTATTGTATAAAATGTCATTCAGCTGCACACAATTGACTTTTACTAAATGTAACACAAAGGCCTGAAGAAGTATGGAACAAATTTGAAAAACATGCCTGCATTTTTTATAAGTGGTCGTTGAAAATCAATGCTTTCCATTACTTCTTTTAGCATTGACGAAATATTCAGTAACGTTTCTGTGTGATCTATAGAAAAATGCAGTCTTTTGTGATCTGGATGCATTGATTCTTCCTTGCCTCCACTACCCTTCATCTGAAATACACAAGTTCCTCGCGGTCAAGAGTTTTACACAGTAGTAGAGCAGATACCATTCCAGAGACAAAGAATTTGATTCTGCTAAAAGTATGGTTGAATGATCATTGTAAGTGTTTGTGTACCAGCCACCAATAGCTACATACATCTTTGAAAAGTCTATAGACTCAGCATTACGGTTTCTTCAAGCCTAAGGGCTTTAGAACTGTTAACATTTTTTTTCTAGTAAGGTAATAGAAAGAAGATGGGGTGGGCAGAAGAGTCATGTTTTTCAGTAAGATTTTAATAAGAAGGGGAGGTAAGTTAAAGCATTAGAGTAGGCAATTCCCCTAATTCCTTATCATATCATTAAGAATATAGGAAGTCTAAAAGGCCCAGTCAAGTGCATTAATCCTATACCGATATAATAAAATCTAAACAAAAAATTTAGAACATCAGTGGTCCAATAATAAACATCTGTGGGAAAATTACAAAGTATCTGCCCAGAGACAGAGAAGCTTGGGGAAACTCTTGATGCCTTCCTAATTTCTGATGTGTGGTGGGTATGGATCTAAAAGAGTCCCTTTTGATGGTAATAGCAATAGCACTTAGACTTAGATACCACTTCACGATGCTTTACCGCCCTCTCTAAGCAGTTTGCAGAGTCAGCATATTGCTCCCAGCAATCTGGATCCTCATTTTACCAACCTCTGAAGGATGGCAGGCTGAGCCAACCTTTAGTTAATTGTAAACTACAGAAAGTAAAACCCCAACTTGGCTTTATTTATATGGGAGAAGTGGAAATGATGATCCACAGTTTGCTTGTTTAATAGAATGCATTGGTATGAACAGTAATTTAGACACAAGAAGAGGAAAATAAGCCCACATGAATGTCCAGTCTAAATGTAATGCATGGAGAAAAAGAAAGCCAGAGGGTATTTCATTTGCTAATATTTAAACTTAGGTTGTTTGAAAGTTGGACCATAAGAAAGTCTGAGTGCCAAAGAATTGAGGCCTTTGAACTATGGTGCTGGAGAAGACTCCTGTGAGTCCCCTTGGATTGCAAGACGATCAAAGCAGTCAGACCTAGAAGAGATCAACCCTGACTGCTCTTTAGAAGGCCAGATCCTGAAGATGAAACTCAAATACTTTGGCCACCTAATGAGAAAGAAGGACTCACTTGAGAAGAGCCTGATTTTGGGAAAGATTGAGGGCAAAAGAAGAAGGGGATTACAGAGAGTAAGGTGGCTGGATGGAATCTCTGAAGCAGTAGGCATGACCTTAAATGGATTCCAGAGGATGGTAGAGGAGAAGGAAGGCCTGGAGGAACATTGTCCATGGGATTGTGATGCGTCGGACAACTAACAACAACAACAAAACAAACCGTAGGTTTGCCAAATACTATTGATTACTGGGGGCAGGGTTAAACTTTTCATTCATGCTCACCTCAATTACCATTTTTCTAAAACTTGAATGCTTAACCACTTTCTAACCATCAGGTAGAAAGAGTTGACAAATAACTGTCATTAAGCACAGGGATTTCAAGAGAACACAATTAGAGTTCCAGGAAATATTGGGTACTTTCAAATGTGACTGATGGCATATCTTCTAATATGAATCTGTGTGACAATGAACATTTTGTGATCAATTGTAAATGTGTGTGTCCATGTGTATGTGTGTGTGTATGAGAGAGAGAGAATTTAGATGTTCCCTTTGAAAGCAAACAACAGTTTCACTTTTGCCATTGTTAAAGAAATGTAAGAAATACAACTGGTGTATATAAATGACTCATTGGCTTAATGTTTTGAAAACTGAAATGCAATACAAAAGCCAAACTGCATGTCTAATTTAAAGGAGAGGACAGTTTTATCCCCTAAAAAGAACTTGTTTTGCAAATCAAACTTGGACAGAGAAATTCTTAATTCCTAATAAAGATTAAATTGTAGGATCCTTACCAAATAGTCTTCTCTAATCTCTCAGAAATTTTCTTATCTCTTATACATGGTGGGGAAAAATAATAATTCTCCTAAAATATAGAGGAGGAATGTTAGGGTGGTAGAGCAGATACGTTATTGGACTAAAACTTTGAATATAATCTTAAAACTGTAATTAGGTATCAAGACTCTAGGGGACTCATTCATAGGCATCCAATAGAATCAATGATGTTATTCAAATTATGCAAATTATGGTAGTCTTCAAGGTATGACTGCAATTGAGCCTGCAACTATGGTTATAAGTCATAACAATTGTAAATTAAGTCAGCATGTGACCAGAACCAATTTTATGACTCATTTGCACTGGTCATTAAGTGAATGTTGCAGTTGTTAAGTGAATGTCATTAAGTGAACGCTGGGGTTGTTAAGTGAACACATTTGTTAAGTGACCCCATTGTTCACTTAACTGCTTGGGGGTTTATTCTGCTGGAAACTGGAAATAAATGCTGCTTTCCAGGTAAAATGTCATAGATCATGGTCAAGTGACTTTGGGGCACTGGTAATGGCTGTAAATGATGCCCTGTATATCATTTGTATGGGGATGGGAGGTGTGTGATATCATTATTCCCTACCCTTGGCAGGCTGATATCCGTGAACTCAGCATGCCAATTCTACCTTATGTTCCCCTGGTTGTCTTTTCCATTTTGTGCTTAGTATCCACCCCACAATCCAAAACTACCTATGAGATTGATCTAGCAACATCCAGGTTTTACATTAGATGTCTGCTCAACTTGGAGCTGATGGAGATGAACAACTGCTAAGCAAGCTGGTTTGATTATCTCTCAGTTCAGTTAGCTTCATAGGACTGCGGCAAGGACAAAATGAGAGATATGGCAGATGACTATGTCTGCTTCTTTGATACCCTTGGAAGAAGGAAGTCTGTAATAAAAAAAAGTCAAAGGGCAGTGAGGAGAAGAACTGATCCTGTGAAACACTGATCTATTTGCATACACGCACACGCACACGCACACACACACACACACACACACACACGTCAATTTCATTGTGGAAGTGGACTGAGAGATTACGTTCAGAGTCCCATTGACTCATACCATATCCGTCTTTAGCTAAGTTAGCTAATTCTACTTTTCCCGTACAAAATATTTCTGAGTCACGAAAAGCAATTGAGATGAATGATCTCCGCCAAAAGCCTGTGCAATTTCAATAAGTTGGTGACTAGTGATGAGCTGTCACCCACTCCCTGTTTACAATCTCTGGAAACATTTTATATGGAGCCAAATTCCTCTTAAATTGACCTGATTTTAATTAGAAAAGTGATTACTGATCCAAAGCTTAGCACCCTATTGAACAAGCAATAAGACCTCCCAGGGCCTGGCAGGGTCCACCCAACCCATTTGGGTTTACAAATCACCATTTAAATTTCCCATAATAATTTGGAGTTTAGCCCTGCAACTGATTTGAAGAGCTGTGTTTATATACCTTACATATTGTTGCTGTCTTTCACTGTCAGCTAAATCCATAGATAAAAAAGAATGAAAATGAAGGAAGATCTAAGAAAAACACTTTGGTCAGGATCTGTCTTCCTTCTCTCCTGTAAAAAATGTCATAATAATCTAAATGCAAAGCTAAATTGCTAATAAAACAAGAATTCAAGGATGATAGATAAATGGGTGATCACAGTTCCTATAATATTTTGCTGTGAAAGATGTGTTTGAATCTGAAGGGAAAAGGATTGCCTGTCCTTTAGCAACAGCTGCAAAATTGTTTTTGGATGTAGCAAATTGCAGCTATTTTTCAACTTGCAAATTAAATGTTTACACTTTACTGTAGCCTCATCTGCTTTTCCCCCCTTTTTTTCTGTGCCATTGGTGGTGAAGCTATTGAAAGAAATGTCCTTCTGGGTTCGGCTCCAAGTGGGGAAAAAGACACTGGAGACATGGAGGCTGCTTGGAAAGATGGTTTTAATGGTGGACAGGACCACATGGCTTGAGTCCTGAACAGAAAAGGTGATCACATGCTTCAATGTTGGTGGAGAAGAAGAAGAAAGGCCAGGGAAGGGGCTTGCTAGGCTTTTTATAACCTGTTCAGTCCCACCACTCTGTTTCCTGTTTCTGTGTAAGAAATGTATTCTGATTGGTTGTCAGACTCACATGGCCCATGCAGGGGCAACTCTCTAGGATGAGTCCAGGTTTGGTTGAATTCTCAGAGTTCTCAGATGCCATGTGGTCAGTTGAGCAAAGGCTTATATTATCATGCCTTCATTCCCATTCCCCTGGAGCTGAAGGGGAGAACTCTTTTATTATGTAAAGGGACTGGCTCAGGCTTTAATGGCTCATGGACAAAAGGCGGAGGCAGGAAGCTGCAGGGAGAGTTACCTTGTCTTTTTAAAACATGTTTCTTTTCACATCCAGAGAAATATTCTGCCTTTTCAATATTTCATTTTTCTGGGAGAGGGCTGGGTGACAACTTTCCACAAAGCCAATAGTGAAGTAAATATTTGCTCATCGGACAAGATCCTCCCAAATTATTCCTCACTGATTTGAGATCCAAATAATATAACAGCAATTTTACATAAGTGGCTGGTAACTTTTGGGAAGTTATTATTACATTTTTTCCTGAAAATATGATGTCAGGATTGGACATATTTAAGAGGTGGCAAGCTCAAACAAAGATTCGCAAAACTTGAAAAACCATTTTTTTAAAAAAAATGACAGCAGTTTAGAAAATGACATGTAGAGGCAAATCCATGCATATCCTGAGCTGCTTTGGGGTTGTCCAAGCATTATCCCTCACTGCTGACATATCAAAATGTATTTCAACTAACTAAGCCATTGATATTTGCTTCTAATCACAATCAAACATCATCCAATTCTTGCTCATGCTTGCAGTTGGAAGACTAATTTAACTAATATATGCAGTCAATAAAAATAGTAACACTGGACAACAAAGATTTTGCTTCCTGAACAACATGGGCTGTACCTTGTAGCTTTTTGGCTGCTAATCATGAAAATAACCTGCAAATATACATATCATGTACTGTTTTATAAAATTCCTGAATGTACACCATTCAGTACCTGTTATACATGAAAGAAACATATAAAAACATGGAACTGGTGTTGAAGCACATCTAATGCACAATGTACAACTGGAATATCCGTGCAGATTTAAAAGTAGTGGCTTAGAATAGAATAGAATAGAATAGAATAGAATAGAATAGAATAGAATAGAATTCTGTGATTGGAAACACAAGGAATTTATCTCGGTGCATATGCTTATGATTCCTGACAAAGATACATTTGTCAAGAATCATAATATACAACATTTAAAGATAGTCATAGGGTACTAATAAGCAAATCATATTAGGAAACAATCAATATAAATTGTGATACAAGCAACAAAGTTACAGTTATATAATCATAAGTGGGTGATAGGAATGATGAAAAGATTAATAGTAGTGCAGACTTAGTAAATAGTTTGACAGTGTTGAGGGAATTATTTGTTTAGCAGAGTGATGGCATTCGGGAAAAAAATGTTCTTGTGTCTAGTTGTTGTGGTGTGCAGTGCTCTATAGCATGGTTTTGAGGGTAGGAGTTGAAACAATTTATGTCCAGGATGCGACGGGTCTGTCTTTTTGACTCATGCAATGTACAGGTCCTCAATGGAAGGCAAGTTGGTAGTAATTGTTTTTTCTGCAGTTCTAATTATCCTCTGAAGTCTGGGTCTGTCTTGTTGGGTTGCAGAACTTGGTGCTTGGAATGCAGCTTGGATATACCAAATATTGTTGTTTCATATGCAAATGGAACAGCCATTCAAGAGAGTCACACTACATTAAAAAGAAATGGTCACGCTGAAAGAATTTGGTTCCAGCATAGAAAAATATGGCACATGAACCACTTGTTGGCCCGATAAATATATTTTTACCTCTGCAAATCAAATGTATCATCAAAGACAGGCAGTTCGAAGATTTGTTAATGGGTCAGAAAAAATCACCTGGAAGGCATTCAAAGATGTTGACATCTTTTTTTGGTAACTACAGAGCACCAAACTATATTCAGTTGGTTGATAAACTTATTAAGCCTACAAGGCCATGAAGTGCAACTGAAGTCACTGAAGATTCATTTTCTGCATTCACACTTGGCCTTCCTTCCCAAATATCTCGGTGCAGTCAGTGATGAACATGGTGAAAGTTTTCACCAGGACATTTGAAGAATGGAAAAGTGGTATCAGGGCAACTGGAATCCCATCATTTCTGGCTGATTGTTGGACACTGCAGTGAGATGCATCAGACACTGTACAAACCAAACCCAGCAGCAAAACACTTTTGGCGCTGTTGAACTCATGCAGCACATCAGAAACATCATGCAATTAAATACATTATAGTCATTAAAAGTTAATTTCATATTTGTTACAATTCCTACACGATACAGTCATTCTGAAATTCTATCTGTGCTGTTTGAAGGGATCAACCATAATCCCTAAAACTTTTTTAGGAAGCAAAACCTTTTAAAAATGTGTTGTCAATTGTAATAATTAAGACCTCTTCATTGAAAGTCATGGACTACAATCTACCATGTTGCTCCAGAGTAGTGAAATAGTATAGATGCTTTTCAATTTAGTCAGTCTATAGCAGGGGTGTCAAACTCGTGGTATGCAGGCCGGGTGCATCATGTGCTGGATCTGCCCCCACCCAGTTTAGGAAGGGGAAAAAAAGTCCCAATATGTCATGTGATGATGCTGTGATGATGTGAATTTGACACTCCTGGTCTATAGTTTAAGAGAGAGAGAAAGCGGCCCAGAGTGACCCAGATTGCCTCCGTGTCGGGGGAGTATTTGACTGTTGGACTTCCCATTTTAAGTACACCACCTTTTTCACTACACCACTTTGGTTCTCTTTCCCTCTGTAGTTTTACAAATTCCTTTATAGCTGTAGGAATTAATTGGAATGTTTTGGCTGTGGAATATAACAGCTCAGATCAGATACACCTCCTGTCACTCACAAAATGCCACAATCTGAGAACTGGGTTATTTATAAAAAAAATCATTTCATGTGAGTAAGGAAGTTTTTAAATTTTTTTTTTTTGAAAATTGGAGTGGGCTGATGGCATTTCCTTGTTCTTAATAAATCTATAGGGATTGCTAGAAAATTGTTCAAATTCAAAGATATTCTGCCTGTGATAATTTGTTTAACTATTTGTGCTAATCATTTTCTGCTCAACATTTTTTCCAGTAAAAAATGTACTGTCTTCTGCTCATATTTCATGAAGTGGGTTCTAAGTACTAAAGTAAGGTGAAGTACTTAATTCAAACAGCTATCATCGAAGAGAAACTGAAATATTTTCCCTTTTTCAACTATGAGAATGGAAATTTCAAAGAGGATGTTACTTGTTAAGACTCCTGTGATTTAATCATTAGTAAGCATTAGGAATTAAGACTGCTGAATAAACATGAATGATAATTAATAGATTCTTTGTTGAATTCTCCTATGAAACCAGATGGTCTAATGACGCATGCAAACAGATCATTTATTTCATTTGGAAAATTGAATGTTGAATAAAGAATTAGATATTTGTAATTAAGAGCACACCAAAAGCTAAAGCAAATGCAGAAAAAAATAAGGAAGGTGGATATGTTAAGGAAAAATTAAGCAGATATAAGTAAATCCGGGCATTTATCATTAAATGTTATTTAGCAGAATTCATAGAACGTTTTCTGTTATGAATGAGTGTGACACTGACAACTAAAAAATTAAAAAATGTTCTTCTAGGTTTTTTAAAAAAAAATGATAAATAACAAGTAATTGCCTCTCCAAATGAAAACTATGGTCAAGTTTTCATGATCATGCAATTAATCTTCCACATGCCATAGACTCCTGATCTCTTTTTAACCAAATTAATCTATTTTGCTATTTTCAACATTCATCTTTCATGTATTGATATAATACATTCTAGATGATTGTACTAACTCACAATGTGTGGACCCATGCTACCTGATTTTGTGTAGTAATCCAATTCCTTTGAGCCTACTGTGTGCTATCACTGCTTTGCGTTTACTTGCATGTGCGTGTCTCTCTGTGTATATGTGCACACATTTGTGAAAGTGAGGGAATAAGAGGTAAAATATTAGAGGTATTTGTACATACATATACCCAGATGATTTGCACAAACATATGCAATCCTGCACAGGGCATTATGGATCTGACTGTACCCATAGCTCAGTGATGGGTTTCAAATTTTTTTAGAACCTCTTCTGTAGGTGTGGCCTGCTTTGTGGGAGTGGCTTGCTGACCATGTGACTGGGTGAGAGTGGCTTGCCAACCATGTGACTGAGTGGAAGTGGCTTGGCAGTCATGTGACTGGGCTTGTAAAATGTCACTTAACAACGCTCTTGCTTAGCAACCAAAATGTTGGCTGAGAAACTCTGGCAGTTGAAACACGCAAGTCTTAAAGCTGTCAAGTTGCAAGACCCTTGCACCCCTAATCCTTTAGAAAAAAACTCAGAGGGGTGTTCAAACTTGACAGCTTTAAGACCTGTGGACTTCAACTCCCAGAATTCCTCCTCTTGCTCTTCATCTTGATGATGTGCGGACGGGCGAGGGGAGGGAGCTGGAAATGCTTCTAAATGGCACTGTAGATTTGTGGAACCTCTTCTATAGAAGAGGTTAGAACTGGCGGGAACCCACCGCTGCCACAGCTGGCCTGGGCCTCTGACAGAGTATTCTCAAGTCCTTTCACCTCTGCTTTATCTATGGTTATTTGGATATTCTTCTACAGTGAAGCAATTTTTGAAATTATCCAAATAAATTGGAGCAGCTGTGTCTTCCTTTCAAAAAGAGGCTGGGCACAGTTCTGTCCTTTCATTAATTTATTTGAACTGACAATGGTAAACCCTTGATTTAACAGCTCCATAAAATGTGAATATGCATTTCAGTTACTGATAAATTAAGCAGCAGGTGAGTCTAAGATCTCTGCTTGAATATTTTAAAAAGACAGACTTATTATTGGGAGACAGACAATAGTTTTACACTTTATTCTCTCAAGTACAGAGTAAAATTCCTTGGAGACTTTGCTTACAGCTGTATGGAAAAAGTGCTAGCAATAACACTTGAATGCTAAGAAGCAATGGCCTTCTGAAAAGATGTTGCTGGGATTTGAGAGGGAACAAAGGAAAGATTTGTTCAGTTTCAATTTTCTAGCTCACACACTATTCAATTTCCTAGTTCATCCAACCCATAAATATACTAACACAACAAAGTCCATTTTTCAAACATGTGCATAATAGGAAAACCATGAAGATTAGTGCACTGTAGGGGAAAAAAACCACTTGCACTTATGTGAGTGAAAATTTGTATGAACATGAATATATTTCTGGATTTGTCTTGGCCTAAGAGATTAATAAAATCCTAATTGAAAATGTAGTTACGTCTGTCCATTTGTTGTGAGACTAGTTGTCATGTCTTCTAACAGGTAGTTTCTGTTTGTGGATGTGGTCTGCTAGTCTTTTGCCTGCTTGGGCTTGGTATTTCTTCATTTGAAGCTACAGCTGGTTTAAACTGCAGTTTCTCAAGTTGTCATGATTACTTCTCATCGTTCCTACCTATTATTATTGCTATGTGAACTGCATTGATTGTCAATTGATTTCTTTATGTAATTCAAGGTGCTCCCGGTAACCTATAGGTCAAACAACATTTACCCCTCCCAGGTCTTTGGGAAGGTGGATAAATAGGTGGATAAAAATGCCATGTCCAGTCTAAACATCTGGCTGTGTGACCAACTAGAATAATAAAAATAAACCACCAGTGGTGATTCAGTAGTTATTGGCACCCTGTGATGTTCTGACTCCCCTCCCCATGCCTCACCTATAATCTTTCTTGGGAGGGGCCAATCCACAACCACCTTTGCTTAATCATCTTCTGTGAGTCTGCCTACAGAGTTGCTGCTTCCATTTCTCAGCCCTTCTCAATCTAGCATCAGGGACAAACTGCCTTTGATCCTCCCCACTGCTCCATGCCTCAGGCGCCTCCTGGTGGCCAACCAGCCTCTCTGGTCCCTGCTCTGAGTCTGAACCCTGTACAGGGTCCTCCACATGGTCCAGGGCAGACTCATATGGTTCCTTGCTATCTGAGTCCATCAGCAGCTCAACCGGATCCTGCTGGGCCACAACACTGTGCTATATCAAAAAACTTTGGATGCCACTTAGAAAATCTGTGCATTAACAAGACTTCCATTTGTCAGTTACAAAAGGCTACACTGCTTGGATCCCTACTTATACCACATCAATGCATTAGGTAAAGGTAAAGGTTCCCCTTGCACATATGTGCTAGTCATTCCCGACTCTGGGGGGCAGTGATCATCTTCGTTTCAAAGCCGAAGAGCCAGCGCTTTCTGAAGATGTCTTCGTGGTCATATGGCTGGCATGACTAACACCAAAGGTGCACGGAACTTTGTTACCTTTCCACCAAAGGTGGTTCCTATTTTTCTACTTGCATTTTTGTGTGCTTTTGAACTGCTAGGTTGGCAGAAGCTGGGACAAGTTACAGGAGGTCACTCCATTAGGCAGCACTAGGGATTCGAACTGCCGAACTGCTGACCTTTCTGATTGACAAGCTCAGCATCTTAGCCACTGAGCCACTTGTCAATGCATTACAACCTTCTAATTCTTGAGAAGAATGCAGTCAAAGGACTTGGCACTGTGATTTCACATGATTGTATATGCAATCATTCACTTAGTGAAAACATGGTTGAGGCATAGAGTTATTTAGCTTAGGGCATGCATAGGGCATCCGTTTCCTTGGCCACGGTAAGTATAGCATCTGCATAGCATTTTGGACTGAGCAATCTTCATGCTTCTATTCCTGCATGCTAAAAGCCATTAGCAAAGATGTTGGCTCTGTAATGCAGATGCATTTGACAGAATTGTTGTTACTAGCCTAAGCATGAGAGCTCAAATTAGCACAGTAGTGAAACTGCAAAATAGTGCAGTGTAACACAGAAGTAGGAAACCTGATGCTAAACTTCTACATGAGATACATTTGGCCTCTCAGAAGCTTAGGTGCTCCCTCTAACATTAGCATTAAAGCCGTTGGATGCTAGTGCTTTTCCTTTGTTTGAAACCACTGGCAATTGCTTTAGCCACTTAGGAAAGTGAATGAATCCTTTTCTTGGTGTTGTAGTAGACAAAGGGGATGAATCATCTTATTAAATGTATAGGCTATCTTTCTTGGAATATGCGTCATGTCAGAAGGTTTATTACACTGAATGAGACTCATCTCCTTGGGGAATTCCAGAGGTGAGTATGTTCTTAAAGAAGTGTTTTCTTATAAACAAAAAGAATGTTGATTTTTCAGACTGCTTCCTCTTCTATCTTGGAACAAGAATAATATGTTAAAATTCATGAAGTTATACTGTTAAAATTATTATTTTTAAAAGAATTTAATTGATTTTTAAACATTTATGGGAAAGGTAAGTGGATATAGAAAAAGTTTGACAGCTCCATCGTGTTAGAGGTAGAAATCTCTCCAAATCTCACAACTTTTACAGAAAAGAAAAAACAAAAGCAGAAACAGCGTCTTGTTATACATTGTATCAACCATGTGTTCAATCATCTCTTTTGCCACTTTCTAATATATCAATAATTACAATGATATTTCAAATACATTTATTTTTGTGACTTGAGTCTTTTCGATATTGCTCCCTCCACCCTGTCTTCAGGCAGAGCTGCAGCCCCTCCCTCCTTCATATCTTGTGTATTGTCACCTTTTTCACTACCTCTTATATTTTCATCTTCTAGGAGGACACTATGTTTTTTAATGAAGGCCTCTGCCTCCACAACTGTGTTACTTTTAATTCTGTTTCCCTCCCAGAAGATCAACATTCCTTCTGGCAATACCCATCTAAACCAAACTCCTTTATTATATAATTTATTTGATAAGGAGGAATACTTCCTCCTCTTATCTTTTCTTTTTTTTCTGAATTTGCTTAAGAATGGTAATTTCTTTGTCTTTATATTTTAGTGGTCCCCCCGTTTGGGCCCTTAGCACCTCATCCCTCGTGGTCTTCCTAAGAAATTTAACATGTACTTCCCTTGGAACATTATGTGTTTTGGCATATGCTGAGTTGATCCTGAAAACCAGATCCATATCCCACCACAACTGTTCTTTATCTCTCTTAATATATTCTGCTAAGATTGTACTCATAATATCCTCATGATCTTCATCTTCTGTCTTTGGCAGGTTCTGGAATCTGAGAAAAAATGACATTCTTTCAAGTTCTATCTTTACCATAAATTTTTCCAATTCTCTATTCCCCTTCTGGACTGCCTTAACCTCCTCCCCCAGCCCGACCGCACCCTCCTCCAGCACACCAATTCTTTGTTTATTTTCTGTTGTTTGCTGCTGTACACCTCTGAGCTCTTCTTTAAAATCTGCCACCTCTTTTTTCAACTCATTTTGTCCCTTCATAAGAGCCTGGAACATTTGGATAACAGATAAATCTTTTGAACTCTCTCCAGTCCCTTCTTGTTGTAAAAATGATGGAATTTTTGTCTGTTGAGTCATTGGGCTGGAT